>NC_046341.1:19323073-19923073 GCF_000738735.6 Corvus cornix cornix | reverse complement strand
TCTCTGTAACAAAGTCAGGGGTCTGTCTGCAGGAGGGTCCTGCTTCTGCCAGGACTTGGCACTGACTCACAGGGCTTCCTAACTCAGGAGACAGCACCGTGTTTGCAGGTGCAAGGTTATAAATAGCATTCTGCTAAATCCTGTTTATTGCTGTTTAGCATGATTGGGTCCTCAATCACTAATTCATGTGTTAATCACAATTTAGTTTCTCCCACATTAATTTATAGAATATTGTTGTAGATGCTGAATTTTAATTAAACTCTTTTTAGATGCATAAATATGGCCATATGGAACAAGGTACAGAGTATTAAGTGGTCAACAGTTCTTTAATGCAAATTGATTGCAATCAGGCAAAATTTAAGACTAGTATTTTCAAAAGCAATGAGCTGTACTGACTATCCAAGGTAAAATCTAGGCAGGGGTCTAATTTTTGGAAAAGGGCTGGATACCTGTCCATGGAAAATCAGACCTCTGCAGGTTTTCTCACCTTGGTCACCACACTCGGAAATCTCTAATGGCAATCCTGGCCACTTGGCCTGCTACCTTAACAGAACAGTTGAGCAAATCTGTCTACTTTAAGAGTTGTAAAGTTATTTTATTTTGTGGTTTTATACTTGTACGACATTCTAAAGTCGCTAGGCATTGCCATATTTGAATATATGGCACAGCATTCACCTTTGTATGTAAGATATCTGTAGAATTGTATATTATACATTTAATATTGTAAAGAACTTAACGTATAATTGTCATGTATTTGTGTATGCACATTTCTTATACAGTACTTCATGCCATAAACATTTCTGTAAAGTAAATGAACAAAAACAAGCACGTAGGGTGGAACATTCACTGTATCTCCCATGTTGTTTGAAAGAGGTGAGAATTTTTGATTGCGTCTTCTCCAGCCTTTTTCTCCATTCAGCTTGATGTAGCCATGTCTTACAAAAAGATAAAAGTGTTTTATTTATTACTTTCATACCTTTAAGTCCAAAGTATCCTTCACGAGTCTGTTCAGGTTCTTGTTTTTATCCTGCAGCCACTCCTGCCCTGCCCTCCGGCACGGGGTGAGCCGAGTGCTTCCGGCAGCACGTCCTGTCCGGTTCTTACCTCTCAGCCAGGGAATAAAGGTGATATTCCATCCCAGGGGCCTGCTCCTGCCCCTGGTGCTCTCCCCAGGCAGCTCTGGGGAGCGCAGAGTGGGATGGTGCTTTTACACATCTGTGGAACGTTGGAAGTATTTGTGGTTGGTTGGTTGGTTTTTTCCTCAGTTTGGTGTTTACTGTATTCTTTTACGGCTCAATAAAGCAGCTCCCGTAGTTGGGGCAGCTTTGCTGAGGTGGCATTGGAAAGGGTTCCAGGCTGCGCCAGCCGAGTTAAATGTGAACTTGAGATGGAAAGTTTAAACCATGACATCACAGCATTGACTGCAAAACAGCACAAAGGCAAGGAAGACATGTGGAAACAATCACTTTCTTAGAACAAATATGCCTTTAAAAAAAAAAAAGTTAAGCCTAGGACATGTTCTTTTAGTTAGTAACTTCAGGTCACCTATTTAAAGATTATTACAGTTTCATTTATATCTTTTTTACTTATTTCCCTGTATTTTTAGGCAGCAATATCAGCAAAAACTGATTTGAATATTTACTTCTGGCCTTAAACCATAGCAACATAACTTAATGAAGAACGTTGCTCAGCATCGCTAAGATGTTTTAAAGCACCACAGAACCCCAGTGAAGCTGTGGTGTGCAGCCAGCACAGGTTTGTGTGGCGAAGGCCAAGAAGCAAAGCACAGCCTGGTTTGTCACCTAAACCCATTGAACAAAACTCTTCTGATTCGCTGTTGCTAAGCACTGTTCCCGTGCTTGACAAGCACGAGGCTTCACGAGCACTTTGTGTCCAGGCTGTCACAGCTCCAGTCCAGACAGAAAGCGAAAGAGAACGTTCTGTTGTGCTTGTTGGACTCATCGCTCCCGAGAAAGCCACTGCTGAGTACATCCATTCTCTGTACTAATGGCATCGAGGTTTGTTGACAATTTTATTAGATGTTTCACAAAGGATAAGAATCAGCACAACAAAACATTGAAGTATTTGGTTTTAATATTTCTTTGTGGGTATTCTGTTAATATTTTAATGCAAAATGTTTCTGACCAGTGCTTAAGAACTACAAGACAATGTGAAATTCATGTTTGATAAATTAATACTGTATGTCACTCGATGTGTTACTTTAGTAAATTGTTTTATTTCTTTACAAAATAAGTACAAATAAGGGAGTATGTTTTCACACAAATTGGGGGTATTTACCAGTATGTACAGAAATCATCAAAATAACGTAACTCTAATAAACACAAGGCCTTTATTAACAATATGTACAAATTATCAATACATTTAAAACGTAACTTTACACTTCCTGGCCTTAAATACCTTATGAATAATCTTTTGGCTAAATAGCAGCAGTATAAATTTTCTTCTGCTTTTCATAAACCTTAAAAAATAATTAAAACCTTTGTTTTTAAAACTATTGGACAAATAGTTCTATTTGTGCTTTCGCTATGGTTTCCCATCAAAAAAAATATTGCCTCAAAAAAGTGGCAAGCATAACATAGTAAAAATGGAAAAGATAAATAAGCAAATGTGTCCCTTCTGTGGTGACTGGTAACACTGTTAGCTCTGAAGCACAGCTCGTGCCCACCTGCCTGTTCGTGCCCTATTCGATCCCCATTTCACAGGCTCACACTGACATCGCTTGGCTTCCGTGTGGGCCCAAATTCTGCTTCAGCAAAGCATTTAAAAGGCATTCACCCCACCTTTAGGTACTTACAGCTGCTCCTTATGCTTAAAGTCACGTGCCTGTTCAGGAGCCTCTCCGGACTGGAGGCCTTGGTCCAGTTGTCCAAGGCAAAGGTGTCCCCACTCCAGGTGGCACCAGGCTGCCCGGGCTCACCTGCTCTCCCCACTCCAGGAGTGGAAGCGGCCCCCAGAAACCTCTACAGTGACTTTAAAAATCCATATAGAATACTCTAAAATCTTTACTGAACAATATTATCTTTTAAAACCACCATTAATCCATACTCTTTGCAATAAATAAATTAGTATTTTTCTAGAAAATAAAACCCAGCTTTGAATCCTGTTACTAACCAGCTGCTACAAATGCGCAAAAGGTTGATGAGATTTAGAAAACAACTGGAAGCAAGTCAAGGTAACTCAGCTGAGACCCAGCACACAGATTTCATACACTTAAGATTTGGTTCAGCAAATGGCTCAGGAAATGAGCTGTGCAGTAAAAGCAAAAATCCTAAATATATAAAATTTGTGGGAGTGTGCAGTGGCTAGTCTCTTGGCTGTGCAAAAAATTGCCATTATAACTAAGCTAAAATAGCAACAGGTATCACCATGGTTAGTAAGACAGTGCTAGTAAACTGAAAACAAAACAAGCCCAGCACGAGTGAACACACAGGTGAACACCATGGCTGGGACCCACCCCTGTGAACCTGTCCCAGTCCTGGCCAGGAGATGGTTTAGGTGAGCCATTGCATTTGTGTAACTTCAACATCAGCTACTTCAGCCTTACCTAAAATGGCCAAATGGAGCAAGACTTCAATGTTGATTTTATTTGTGGAGTTAACATTTTAAAACCTTTTGCACATTTTTTTTGGTGGTTTTTATATATATATTTTTTTTTTTTTTTACATAAAGGGAATTTATTGCATGTGTCTGACAATTTTACAAAACAAAATTACTGGAACATTGACTTCTGAAAAAAATAGAAGGCACATTAAAATGACAGCTTTCAATGCAAGTTGAGCTTCTGTGGAGCAATCAGTACAACTGTTGGCTTTATTTAAGCAGAGCTCGGTAGAGCAGCAGAGAATGGCTCATTTCTCGCTCCTGCTCCATGTAGAAGATGAAGTCCCTGAGGTTCACGCGCGTGATTTTCTGCCGGGGGTACTGCCGGGGGGAGGCCGTGCCCAGCCCGGCCTGGCTGCCAGCACACACCCCCACACCCTGCAAGAGAGCACACCAGAGCATGAGTCCTCAGCAGCAAAGGGCCTCCTCCTCTCCCAGGGCTACAGCTGCTGGATTCTTTTCAAACAGCTTCAATGCATCATTATGAGCCTCATTCTGTAAACATTACATGAGGGGTTTATTACTATTATTATTTTTTCTATTCTGAGTCTCTCACCAGGTTAACCTGAGTAAAGGCCACAAGTGCAAACACATGAGGCTAAACCTTGGTCACTTACAACTCGGGACAAATCCATCCTGCTACAGTCATGTTCACTGTAGACATATTTGACCAGTTTAAATTCAGGAGCCTTTTAAGAAGAAAACTATTTTCAGCAGGTAAGGCCATTAAGATATCAAATGTGTGCACAATCCTACTGCTCATCCAAGGACTGGGAACAGGTGAGTGGCATATTGGGATGTCCCCAGAGGGACCCCAGTTCTCTCCTCTGGGTCTGCTGAAGAGAAGGGCTCAGTGTGGGGAGATACTCAACGCAAGCAAACAATCAAAAAATTAAATGGAAAAATCACAAAGACTCAGACATTGTGTGATAATAAACACAAACATTAGTGTACCTGTTTCTACAGCTATGTTAAACAATTACATATTTTTTAATTGCTTCATTGGTAGTGAATTACTGAATACCTCATCCTGGCTTTGTATATAGAGAGAAAATTCTTAAACTGGGCCTGGGAACACAGTGATCTGAGTATTTAGAAAAGGAAAGGACATAATTACAGCCCCTGCAGACTCATGGAGTTTAAACTCAAACCTGATGCACACACATGTTCAGCCATTTTTTCATCCATAGGAGTCCACTGTTTTTATTAATTCCAATTGGTTTGTAGCAAAATAAAGTGTTCTAACGTAGAAAAATAGGTTTTAATCACTGAAAAGATTTAAGCTATTTTTCAAACCTCTAAGACATCTGGTAAAATTTTCAATACTTTTAATATCCCACATTTAACTGCTGCTCAAACCTACCTTTCTTTCCCCAGGAAATACTTATTCTAGGATCTTGAGTCCAGACATTAAGAATACAGTTAAGGGTAATTTTACTACTGAAAAGTTGCAGGGGAAACATACATGGTCTGTTGAGAGTAAGGCATGGCACTGTTTTCCTCTGTCCACCACAGTCAGTCTGACTCCTTGCAGAACTGCACTATTCATGTTATTTCTCCCATACCTGCTTATTCAATTACAGCAGTGGGGCAAATCCTGTTCTGTAACCACAAACACAAAAGGCTTCATGGAGTGCAGTGAACATGGCTCAGCTTGCAGGGAATGGAGGGAGAAGCCCACGACCTTTGAGCACCCGGAGCATTTGAGCCAAAGGATTCTGCTCTCCAGTATATTCTGCTCTCCAGTATGAGCAGTTTTTGTTAATTAATTGATTGAGCACCGAACCTCACTGCTCATAGGAAATGCAGCTGCAAGGGCTGCTCATCCATGCTGCAGCCAAACACATGCCCAGTGCATAATCCATGTATTCAGCACTGCTTCGAGTTCAGCCTTTAACCCAAAACCCCACTTTGCATTCCTAAAAGAAACGGACTCATTTAAACTCTCCCTCTCTGTCTTCCACAGGTTGTACAAAACCGTACCTTGACCTGCCTCTCACTGAACTCTGAGCATGCACCCACTCTGACAGGGCTGTGCCCACTGCTCCTAAGTCCTTAAGAAACCACTGTGTGTGTATTTATTTTAAATCAAGCTGACTCAAAAAATACTTCTCCTTCTTCTCTGTTCCCACCATGGTGCATCTCTCCCCTGCCCACAGCACTCATTTCAGATTCATCCTGACCACAGGACCTGTGACAAATACACTTGTAATGAATGTGGCCACCTTAAACTCATTGGAAACTGCTGTCCTTAGCACTCTGGACTGGGAGCATCCCACACACACCCAACAGTCACAGAAAAGCTGCATAACTTTTAACATTTTTTCTTTATAAAAAACTATTTCTTGAGTCAGGTGAGTTACATTGACAGCAAGGAACTGCTCTCTATTTGGACAGAGTAGCTGGAATTAAGATGTGCCAAGTCATATTCATTGCATTTATCACTTGAGATACTGAACTTCTACATAGGAAGAGCATATCCTTAACCAGCACCAGAACATGGCATCAAGCTGTGCACATTGTAACCACAGTTGTGAGCCCATCAGTTACCTGATCATGTTCTGGAATTGTTTCACAAGGTGAAAAAAACCCATAAAAATTATTTTAGAAATAGAGAAGCACATCTGTAAGCTCATAGAACAGTAATTTATATGTGTCAATATGATCACTAATTTAAATTAAAAACCAGTTTGTTTGGTACTGCATTGTATGCAAAATTACTCTGCAGATGCTATATATAAAAAAGTGGACTCCTAAATGCCATAATTATTTAATTGAATACATGAACTCAAGTGTAGTTTAAAATAATGGCCAAGAATAGTGGAAGTGAAGTAATTCAAAATTTTCTCAAGAAAAATCACATTTTTTATCAGCATGACAGATTTTTCATCAACCCAAACAAGCCCCTGTGTTGTCTGTATCTATGGCAACTAATCAGAGTTACACAGATAAAAGCTCTAACAAAAAAAGTAATGGTTTTAAATTGTTTACCTCCTTTATTTCCTGGCCTGCCACACCCAAGTTATTCCCAAATTTCACACACACTCAAATATACATCAATGCTAGTTTTTGTATCAGTGAACTTCTAGTTATAATTTCAGGAAAACTTGAGACATTCCAGACCAGAAAAAACCCATGTAATTTATGCATGAACTCTGTGCCTCTTAATTTTGAGACAGCTTCCAAACATGCGTTCCAGTGACTTCCTTTCTCCTTCCCTCCCAGCCTCTCCTTTCCCCACTGCCCCTCTTCCCGTGCTCCTTCAATCCTTTCTTGTAACACACCTGGGGACTGGTGACTGCCTCGGACCTGGCAGCTGCAAATCCCACAGCACAGCCCAGCACACAGCAGAGAGCAAAGAGATTCTCCTGTGCTCTCCTTGCGGGCCTCCAGGGGTGGGGAGCACCTGAGACTCCCCCCAGCTCCTGCTCCCGGCCAGGGCTGAAGAGAAAATCAATTCATGGAAAATCACAGGCAGGAATTTGTAACCCTGCCATGGTGCTGTGCTCTCCGTTAACCTGTAATCCCAGACCCACTGAGACAGCCACAGTCTGTCTGCCGGAACAGCTTTACTGCACTTCAGCCCCGTGAGCTGATGGGGATAGAGCTCACAGCATTCCAAATAACAGTGTTGGACTGACAAGCTTAATTCAACTGTTGGAAGCTACCTAGCTTGAAATTACGGCTTCAGAAGAATCAGAGTAATTACTCGTTCAGTATGCATACTTTGAAGCAATTCTGAATTTATGTCAGATGTGACACAACATTTGGGCCACCTTTCTCAGCCTGTTTGCTATTTTCATGATTTTCCTCTATGAGAAAACTCCTGCTGTATTGCAGAGGGAAATATAAACAGTTCAGAATAAAATCTTGACCGAAGCCTTGGTAGATCACTAGCTGAATATACAACAGTCTGCCACAGAAACACGCTCTCCCAGTGACAGGGAGACTACAACAAGCCCTGTGCACAGAGAGGCCAACAAAACCTCCTTTGTGTCACAGTTCTCAGCACTACTGAGAACAGCAAATGCAGCTCCTCTACAGAGTGTGCATCACCTCTTACCTCTCCAGGAACAGTGTGTGCCCTTCACCAACCACCAAGTCCCCCTTGCCTCCCAAACCTTCACCCATCTGGAAACTGTGTCGGAGCTACTCCATGGTCAGCTCTTGTCCCATCCTCAGGTGACACAGGTGGGTCCCCCCGTGGCCCCCAGGGCTGCAGGAGCTCCTCAGCCCCCAGGGATGGGTGACCCCAAGCCAGGTGCACCCCAGAGCTCACAGTGCAGCCTGTTCCTCTGGAGAGCCCAGCCAGCCTCTCTTTGCTGTACCCAAGCCAACAGTACCCACAGAAGCTGTAGGGACTGAAAATCTCAAGCTCCTTCCTACCTCTGTTCTCCTTCTGCTGGGCCCCACCACTCAACTGGATCCCTAAGGATTCGTAAAGGTTTAAAGGCTGCTGGGAAAGGGGACTGAGGCAGACAGACACACCTCTTTCAAAATGATTGTGGGCAAACTCGCCCACCACTCACAAAGTAGAAGCGTCTTTGTGCATGAAATTACAATAGTTACAGCAGCAGGTGGATGGAAATCAAAGTGGGTAAGTCCCAAAAATGTGCTGTTCCCTGCTCGAGATAGAAGTGCTTTCACAGAAGAAAGCAAATATAATACAGAATCTACACTTATTTTTATAACAATTTCTACTGTTGAACAATTTTTTTTTTTTTTCTTCACAAACCTGCATCTCTTCAACTTTGAATTACAGAACCATGGAAATAAAATACAATATTCTTGTCAGGGAACAGAAAGATAAGGGCAAGTAGCAGATTGCATTTAATATTTTATCCATCCTTCCTTCACCAAAAAACAATTCAGTGCTGACATCTCTGCTTTGAACAGAGTCTTGATCTGCGGCTATTGCTTCTCTGTGAGCCAGAGACAAGGCAATAATGATAAAAGATCCGCTGGGTTTCTTCCCAGGCTACATGGCACATCCTTGTGGCAGACTTCACTTCAAGCCAAAGTCTGAAAGTGGGAATCATACAGCAACAATTCAAAGCCAAGCTATCTATGGAGTAAAATATACCAGGAATTTTGTCTCTGCAAGCTCTGTGCACTGCAGAGGAGTGGGAAGATAAGGTATCTATTAGTCTGCTTTTATGAACAAGAGGTCTTGAATCACAAGAAACATTCTGGAGATATTCTGCAGCAATTATGTTTTTACTTGCATAAAATGCTATTAGATCTTTGGCTGAGAGGCACATGAAAAACAGGTATAATACTATGTATGATTAGCTGTCCCACATAAATTAGGGTTTAATTCAACACCTACTGAAGCTAACAGTAACAATTTCACTGAAACATCCTAAAATTAAGATGCCTCTAAAGTACAGAAATGTAATAACTGTTCATCAGCACCTCAAAGATTAACAATGCTATAGGAAATATAATTATATCTACAAAAATACCGTGCATCTTCATATGTGCAACATGGTGACTCTACCAGTGTCTTTAGAAAGATTCATCACCAAAAGCTATCATTTAGGCCTTCAGATGAGCAGCATTTACAGGGAGGAGTAGATCCCATGCTTTCTTCGGAAGCTGGTTATTTTCATTTGCCAACATTTTCACCCTGTACTATTTTAGTGCAACTGTTCCTACAGACTGTTTTGGCACCCGTTCACTTGCTACACCCTTCTGGATGCAAATGCATCTCCTTTCCCCTGGGCACATAAACACACACCTCGCCCTGCAGACAAACATCAGAAAAACTGATTTGCACAAGTACTTACAAGTACTTCAAATACCAACACAATTGCAACATTTCAAAGACAGCGTGCAGTAATTTTTAAATTAAGAAATAATAAGGAGAAGGTAAATCACACTAAGTCATGGATACAGTGAAAATTTTTTCTTCAGATGTGATCACCTCAGTTTATAATTACCTGATGTTATTTGAACCCAAAGAAATGGGCTGCCATTACAAGCAGAAGACTTTATATGTACCTGCTCCTCGCCTTTATTACATTACGCCAAGTCACATATGCAAGTACTATTATAATAAAAAACCTGCTTGGTAAAGCAGCATCAAACCAAAATCCTCCAGTTGAGGGAACTGGGCATCAATTCCAATCTCACCACTTATTGCTCCCTCTAAGACAGCATTTCCCCCCCAGCTGAATGAGAGCAGGGGCAAAAAGCAGGCTAGGAGGCATTTCAGTGGGAAACTATCTGGGAAGAAGAGGAGTCTGCCCCAATGACAACAGATAATAAGATGAAGTGTAAGGGCTTTGGGCTATGACATTCACCTGCTCAAGAGAGATGGGTGCTTCAGTACCCAGTCCTCAATAGGTCACTCTTGGTAGGAACCAGACTGCAACTCATCCTCCCTTCTTAATCAATGTATCCACACAGTGTCTGAATAATCACTGCACTGATGTGAGGCAGAAAAACTCAGGTTTTTGAGATAAGCTCTGCATTCTGCAGAGACCTTTGACCTTTCCAAGATCTTTCAGCACCCCCACTGCCTGTTTGGTATCTGATGAGAACACAGTGCCTTGTATCCTCCAGCTCCTTGCAGCACACTCACAACACGCTGGTGGTGCAAGCTCTGGGTCGTCTCATTTCCTTTGTTCATGAACCTGCTCTTCAGAGCAGCTACGGGTCCTGCCAACATCTTTATCCACAAACATCTCATACCCAACACAATCCACTGCCTTACTTGGACTTAAAAGCAACGACAATTTTACCTGATTAAGAATTCTTAAGTTTAGGCTGCGTTCTTGCCGTGGTAATTATAAGTGGAATATTCTATTTATCCTGTTTCCATCATACACATATATTTTCATTTTGCTTGGAATGCTTCTCCTTGCATGCTTTCCAAATGTTTAATCAAGTGCTGCTCCCTTTCAAATACTAATCCTGCCAAATTTTTTTATTGCTATTTTTCAAGCACTGTGGTGCTTTACCCTTCTCATCTTTCAATACTAACATAGGGGGGCTTTTTCTTGTTTTCTGTTGTTTTGTTGAGGTTTTTTTAAGCATTTGCTTGCATTACGCCAGCCCAGTCACTCTGTACATCCCTGCATTCTCTCTCACAGAGAATCAAGAAACATCAAACCAACTTTGGGAGAAGCCCTACAGCCCAGCTTGCAGGATTCACATTTTCCTTGAGACATATTTGATTCCCATCTGAATTTTTTCTAATATACTTGATACTAATTTGAAACTATCTCAGTTTTACACAGTGGGTGGCCCTTTCCTTTCTAACCTGTATGACTGTGACTTTCATAAAACCTGAAACATAAAATAATTAAAATATTCTTGACATTCATCGATCTCTAGACACATACAACTGTAAAATTTAATTATTTAAATGTCTAATTAAAAGATACATAATTGCCATACAGTAAAGGCTGCTTTTTGGCCTGCCTCTTACTGAAAACACTCTGAGCAGAACAACTGTAGGGGACCAGACTCATTTGCAGCAGGTTTTGATGAGGAGAAGTCAGCACTTCCATGTGCATCACAACACTCTATGCACTCATCGAGGGGAGACACAGGTACCACACAGCTGCTTCATGTCCTGCCAGCCCTCCCATGGGAGGAGGAAGAGCAGGAGACAGAGAGAAAAGTATCCCAATCTTAAACACAAAATCGCTTTCTCAGCTCTTGAGAGCATGAATTGCCCTCATTCATCTCAGCTGACTTTCGGTTCTTAAGCCTAATTATGATGTATAACACCCAGACTTTATAATAATTGTGTTTCCAGCTGTTGGCCATCTTGCTCACCCCCAGCAACTGTGCAAGTGCCAATCAAGTGACTTTATGTGCCAGTTGCCAAACAAAGGACAAAAATACCCACAGAGCTACCAGCTCCTTAGGACTTTATTCCTGTGTAAAATCTGCTGGTGGATTAGTCACTCTCTCTGAACAGTGATCTAAACCTTTCCCTGTAATTACCACGGGCTCCTCTGTGGATTGAGGGTAGTGCAGGGCCCTCACCCGTACCAAGCCCATTAAACAAACCAAAATAAAGCAGGCAATGCAGTTATCTCTGGATTGAGTGGCAATAAAATTAAACCCTAAATGCTAATACCTTCAGCTTGCAGGATAAACACATTGCTGGAACACAGTCCAGTGTGCAGGAAACAAGACATTAACATTTGCAAATAAAAGGTGGAAGACAGCTAACACTCTATTACTGCAAATATCATGGAATATAATTAAGGCTGGTGCATTTCAGACATTAGGGAGAAATGACAGAGTTCAGCAGGGAGAAGTTACCAGATCATTCAGCTATTCAGTTCTTGGTTTCTTCACATTTCTTACAGCTAAGTCTCACTCTTGGCTCTTTTTAAGTTAGTGGCTTGCTTGTTCAGAAAACATTTAAAAAACTTAGATTGGCACAAACAGCTCTCAGGAAAAAAGGCTCCAAAAAGGAAACAAGTTCCTACAGACATCAGTAACCTTAAATGAGCCCCCACTCCCTGCACTGCTTCCCCTTCCACACTATCAAGACATTCCTCTTCACATCCTGGTCACCAAGTGCTGCTTCCATCCAAGTCCTTCTCCACGTTCCTGTCTCTCTCTCCCACACCAGGACCACTTCTCCAGGACTCAAAGCTGATACACTTGGTGACCTGCATGTCTCCACCACCTCTGACTGCTCTGCATTAGAGCATCAGACCGCTATCTAATCTGCCCCTAAACTTCCAAAACCAACCCTCTGCTTCATACTGTCCTCTAACCCCTACATGTCAATCCAGGTTTTTCCTTTCCCTCCATTATTAGACAAAATAAGACAGCCAAGCCTTGAGTAACAAGCAGATAATTTTAATTTATAAACACATTACTGACAATTTAAACTTTGCTCTATGCTTTAGGAACCCTGCAATCCCCTCTTCATGAATTCCCAAATCCTTGTCTTCCTCCAGCCCGTTTCATCACAAAGCAACCAACCAATCTTTTAAAGACACTTATATTCAACACAGCCAACAACAAACAATAAACCTTAAATTTCAAACTAAGCTATTTGAAAAAAACCCAAACATACTTGTCTTTTGTAAAGTTAACCCTTTCACACACTCAAAATTGTCCCAGATCCACCTCACTGTATAAACAGTGGGATTAAATGCATCACGAAAACTTACCAGAAGATTCTTTAAACTGTATCTTGCTGTACCAAAATGATTGGGCAATCCATATCAATTTCTATAAAGAATAAATATCTTTAGTCTACAGATGGTCATGGAGGAGACACAGTGATGTAGAAAACATTTTTTTTCAGATGTTAAAGCTCTACTCTTAGTTATCTCTAACTTTTCATTTTTCCTATTCTGATAGGTTTGAACACCACTCAGACTACCTCAAGAAAATAAGACTTAACAAGTAAATATTACAACTATCACCACCTTTCCTTTATTAAAATCACCCCCAATATATATAGTTATTAATTATTTAAAATAAATTAAAAACCAGATAGTCAAAATCAAGTGCTCCACTACAAACAATTCTAATTAAAACAGACCCTAAAATATATTATAGAGGTAAGTCTAAGCCAGACACAAAATCACCTTATCAATCATCTGATACATACTGAAGAGCTCTTACAGATGGGTCCTGACAATTGACAACAGTCAATGTATAAACTGACAAGTCTGTCAGATCTAATTACTCCCAAAACAAAATAAACATGAATATTATATCAAAAAGAAGGTTGTAACTACAAAAGAAAAACCTTTACCAAAGTAGTAGCTCAAACCAGAGGCTCATGATGGGATATTTTTGGCTAAGTTAAACAAAAGGCAGTGGAGTGCAATGTACTCCCCTCTCTGGAAGGAGCTGGCACAAGGCATTGCAGCAACGTGAGAACCCAGCAGATGCTTCGAGAGGGCACCCAAGCAGACAAGCGCTGAGCACAGGAGCACACACTGAGGGATTACTGCAGTAATTAGTGAGAGCCAAGGGAAACAACAGCGTGGAATTCCGAGTGTGTTCCATAGCATGGAATGGTGCTGCTGGCCTATTTTTACCATTGGCAGTAGGAGGGGAGGCACAGCAGCTCCAGTAGGAGCAAGTGCATTATGATACAACACAACATGAGCATTATAAAATGCGAGATGAATCTCAAGCCCAGAGGCTCTTTAGCACCACTCCAAATCACAACTCTCTGCCTTCATTTTTCTTCTTTGCTACTATTTCACTTCTTCTCTCAGTACTTCTGACTTGATTAACCCTTTTTTCTCTTTCCTGTCTTCTACCTTCCTATTTTCATGGTATCACATCAGATTCCTTAAAAAAGCATCTGAGTATTACTGGCAGAGATTATAGATCAGCAGTCAGGTTTTCTGACTTACTCTAACCCAGTGAAGCTCCAGTTGTTTCCAGTGAGAAATTTACCACTTCACTGGCATCTCAATAAGACAGCATGCTCTTTTGACAATCTGGCCCCTGACTAAAAGTTACAAAAATCATAAATCAAATTGTAACCTGTTTTTAATGGCCTGAATTCAAGTGCTGTGAATTTGTTTTTTTCTTCAAATACTTTCCCCAGAAATTCACGTCTAATGAGCCTGAAACAGACTTCCTGAAATACAAGCTTCATTTTAGTTTTCTGGGAATTAGAAAAGATGCAGTTATGTGTTGTGCCTAATTTTTGGTATCCCTTTCTGGAATGGTGAGTTCTGGAGTTCTGGTTTAACAAATTACATCTTTCTCATTAACCGGCCTGGAATTATGAAATCAATTTTTTGAGCTCTTTTTCGGTCTTTCCACAAATCTGTGCTAGGATCCCTGATCTTTCCACACTGTACACATAATGTGCTACCTGAACACGTGCAGCAGCAACATATGGTACAGTAGGTTATAACTATTTTACCATCTGTTCTATCTGAACTCTAACCTCAATAATCCCATATCAGCTTTTCCCGTTAACTGCCACAGTTCTTAGATCTTGGCTTCTACTTACTCTTTTAAAATAAAATTGCAGCAAAATGCATGGCCAGATCACAGACTGCTCTTCAGAAGCCTCCACTGCTCCCCAGGTGACTTAATTTGGCCAGGGTCTTAAACAAATTATGCCTTCAGAGCTACAGGCCTTCTTTTTTTTCAGTGAATAAGATAAATCAGTAACCGGAATATTCTTTATTCTGAAAAATATTGCTCAAGATCCTGCCATATCCATTACATACTCATTTATAAAGTACTTTGTTTCTATCTGCTCTTATTTAGAAAAGGGCATCCCCTTCAGTGGAACTACAGAGGATTCCGTATTTTCCAGGAGCAAACGTCCAGGCTGTGCCTGGCTAACCACCTCCCACTATGGGCCTAATTCAGTTTTTCCACAAACAGCACCATCACTATAACCCCTTATTGTCTTGCTATTCTGTGTACCCATAAAACCCAAACAGTAGCATCATATTGAACAATAAAATGATAATTTTATTGCAATAAATCTAAGTTCTATCCAAAGTTCAGAAAACCAGACAGATTCTGTAAATGGAGAGAGGACATTTGGAACTTTTATTACTATTGGGGTTTGTTGGTTTGGTTTTGGTGTTTTATTGTTTTGTTTTACTTTTAAGACTTGCATCTAATGTCATCAAGTTCTATGTCATATAGATATTGGAATTTGAAAGTAAGCTGTAGCTCCAGCTAGAACAGCTCATCCGGTGGACTGCCTTCAAATTTAAAGTCTGCTTCATTTACAGAAACTCCAAAAATAGCTACATAGTAATAAAAATCCATGAAAGACTGTGGCTTTGGTATAATTTAGACATACCCATACAAAACTATTACATATACACAGACATATGGAAAACATATTTTTAATAAATACTAATCACAGCCACAAGAATATGCCCCTCTGTTTTTTACTATAGCACTTGACAATACCAGTTCTTATGGATGATGAAATTGAAGAAAAAATCAAATATGGTTATCACCAATTACTATTTTACAATATCTGTATTCAACTCAAAATAGTAAATCATAACAGCTCAGTAAACTTCTCTGACTCATTATCAACTGAACCAGACTGTAACGCCTACACAACGAAAACTACATTTGTAAAAGAATACCTTTGTAAAATTACTCAACTTTTAAAATCAGTATAATGCCTTCTCAATAAAATTATTTGTATCTTCTCCAATTTGAAATACCACATCTTGTGCACAAACATTCCCTCCTTTTGGGTTCCCGTTAAGTATCTGAACAAAAGGGGAATTCGATTTTTTGAATGTGCGAAGAAATCAGTTCGTGAGATATAATTTTGCTTTTTCACACATGAGCAGTTTAAATATGTTATTCAGTGTTATCTTGAGGCACAAACATAAGGCACGGAGGTTAGAGAAGTCAAGACTACATACTAGTCTGTTACCTCAAATGTCTTCCAAAACACGCAGCTGAAGAATATAATGGAAACTATGGTTTAATTAAGGAATATTGAATTTAATTGTAATCTGGGTCCTATTACACAAATAGTATACAGTGCCTATACAAATATACAGAGTCCCTAAATATATAATTCCACACATGTTTCCCAGCTACACAAATGGATCTATATTCTGTAGCCCTACTTGGGGGGAGGAGAGTAGTACTTTGTTTCTTTTGGACTTTATGCGAAAATAGCCTCATCCTCCCGCTGTACAAGGCAAGGGAAATAAGAGCTGTAATGGTTAACAACTGGACCTCACTTTTCCCCTCCAAATACAGGAGGACATCGGGTCTGCCCTCCCCCACCAATTCTTCTTTGCATTCAAAATATTTCCACCTCTGCATAAAAATGACTTTTTTATTATGCAATTTCACAGATTTTCCTAGGTGGCACCCCAGGAGCATAATCCTGACTCACAGAACAAAACCATCTAATTACCCCAGCTGCATAATTCATTGGCCCATAAACAGGAGTTGGCCAACTCATGATCTTATCTGACAGACTCTGGGGAGCACCTGTGGGAATCTCTGCCACAGGATAGGCACCGGGCAGGGCCAAGACCTCCTTGGGCATCTTGGGGTGGCCAAGGGGAAGGAGGACAAAGGAAAGGAGCCATCCTGCAGCCAGGACCTTGGGCTCTCCAGGCAGTCAGCCCTGCCTTTGTCTGCTCAGTCTGGCTGCAGGTGAATCAGTGAAGGAGAGGTTTCTTGGAGCTGTGATCCTCCACAGCCACACTGCAATGAGCCAACACTAAACACAACTGCAAGGAAAACACTTGAACTGGCAATACTCTAAGTATACACTACAGGTTTACTTCAATCTCATTCAGAGACAAGACTGTAATCTGAGAATCAGACATTGCTCAGATGACAGAAACAAAACACAGTTACGGAGTATTCCTTACTTTGCATCTATTTTTTCTATCACGCTGATGAAAAGCTCTCAGTATTCTGGCAAACTTCCCAACAGAAACTTTTTAGACACCGTCTTTAGAGAATTGCAGCAGGTCCTTTTATTACTGCTTGTTTGTTTTAATTTACCAGAGTTGCTCTCCAGTTCCATCTAACCTTTGAAAAACAGCATCCTGTTTGTTTTCATGATCAGGTATCTGCAATTCACTAAATTACAAATGAAGACGAGTCCTGGACCACTCTTGGTGCCAGCTGGCAGAACACCTAATGGTCTCAGGTGAATTTCAAATGTAAAGAATTGATACTTAAAAGAACTACGAGTTGGGTTCTAGTGTGTAACGTTTTACCTTATAAGAAAGACTAAGCCTGAAAACATTTCAATTCTCAACAATGTTTTCATCCTGCATTATAACAAACATGAGTGGCAGAGAGACTTGTCAGCCCAGTGGTTAAGGCACTATTCATCTTTCATCTCCCAGATCTGGGCTGCAACCACTCGGCAATAGACTCACTTTCTCACTAGAAATGTCATCTCGGAGCTGAGAAACCTTCTTGACAAATATGTTTTTGAAACAGATGTATTTTTGCTAAACATTTTATCTTTGACAAAAATGTATTTTGACAGAGGAAGTTTCATAGCAAATTTTTTTTCACCAGCTCTAATAACAACTTAGACTTTTAGGGGCTAAATGGGGAAAGCTGCTCAGACTCTGCCATGCTGATTGAGGCAAGGCCGGAGCAATGACCATTGCTGTAACCACCTCGATGGAAATCTCTGTCAGTTATCCATTGCTCTGTCCCGATTTACCACTGTTTACCCTAAAACAGGCATGCAACTGTGGCATTCAGAGCAAGGCTATGAATGGGACATGAGCTTGTCTCATCCTCCTCAGCTGCTCTTCACAGCTTTGTCTGCACGACTGCTTCTTTTACTTAAGTAGTAATTAACAACATAAATGTTTAGAATAAATAGTAAGGACAGGGCATTTGAAAAAAGAGTTAACAGATGTCCTTAACATTGCTGCTGGCCTAATAACGTTTCTGCAGTAATTTATTTGATGTGGAGTTTATTTAGCTGCTGCAAACATGCAGGGTTATAATAATCATAAGCAGGTTGCATTAAGCACAATACGACTTGGGTGTGTAACACAGTGTTAAAAAATAATCCCAGAAACTGTATTCCTTAAAGATATTAGATGTGCAGTATCTTCTACAACCTGATTGTGAAAAGCTAGCCAGAAAGCACCATTCAGAATAAAAAAAATATTAACAGAAATATAAAACCCAAGACTTCTTTTACAGATAATTTTGCCTATAGTTTGGGATAGCAAGCATTAAATTCAAACATCAAATCCTGGCATACTTCAGTAAGCTATCAGCACAGCAGTGCTGCCTTTTTTCCTTTGAAAAATGAAAGAATTAAATTCAAAACAAACAACTTCAATTTAACACCAAACTACAGGATAACCAATCTTAAAAATGTCAAATTGTAATGGATCTTAATACCCATATAAAACACAAAAATAGTGGCATTGTTCCTTGGTAATGCATAGCAACCTTACAGAATTTCAGTGAAGGAGAAAGAAGGGAAAAACACCTTATTACTTCTAACTCCTGCGAGCCATTTTGGTCTCCAAAGGTTTTAGACCGCCTCGGGCCATGTGTCTGCAGTGTTTCGGGAAATGACTTGCCTTCGCACGAACACTGCTATGTTCTGCAGCACTGCTGCCCCCCAGCATCCCCGCTCCATTTCTAGTTAACTCTTCCTTACCTGTATCAGCCTTCCCCCCCCTCCTTTTTTTTTTTTTTTTTTTTTTTTGCAGCAAGATTCCAGAGAGGTTCTGCTTAGGGAAAGAAAAACCAAAAAAAAAAAAACAACAACCCAAAAAATTCCCCCCCGCCCAAACGCAAACCAAAAACCCCTCTGTTTTTTCTGACAAGTTTTCTCAGAAAGAAACACGACCAGAATTTATCTCTATAAACCTTTGAGAGAAAAAGGAAATTAATTTGAAAGTAAAATATTTGGAAACAACCAGTTTAGCTAACAATCACCAAGGAGCTTTGAAGTTTGATGCTGCTCCAATGTTTGTGTTTTGCCTCAGTTAACAAACAACACTTAGAAAACAAAAAAAAATCAACACTACCCAAGAATACAATGGCACTACTAAAATCCTTCACTTATCACTGTATTTAGATTTTTAATTACACTCCCAGCACCACATTACAGGCTGCGATTAAGTCCCTGGATAAGGCCTCCGAACTATTCACCCATTTGTCTTAGCAGCAGTGTATTAAAAGTAAGAGGAAATAACCCATCTAGCATAGAGGGGAAGAGAAAGATTTAATCCTCCATATAATGTACTAAACTCATTTAGCAGAGACGTTTTGTGTTTCCCTCTATTTTCTGTAAGGATATATGGCTGCACACTGCCAGCTATTCTACTTGATAGCTTTTCAAAAAATCTCCAGAAAATTCTTTGCCAAGGTCACTGCTGATTGACTCAAAATATGACAGTGTATGAGGTTACTAAAATATTCTGTTCATCTCAGGGGTTGAGTAAGCAGCTCTAACTAAGAGGAAAATCAATATAATACTTCACAGTGAGGAAGAAAATGGAAAATAGTTTAGCAGTTAAGTGGTTAATGCAATTCCTAAGTGTTCAGCAATCATTGCAATTTAGTGCCATTTCGATTATTACACAATAAACAGACCATGTTGTCTGGAAGCAAATTTTTATGAGTATAGCTGAAGGGGTTGCAACTTATTTAGCTGCTGAAACTCTAAGGGAAAGAACATTTCTGAATGCTAACACTACAGATCAGAAATATACAGGTACACTGGAAAGGTTATTTTTAGGTCACTACTATGGTAACTAACCACACTGACCTTTAAAATTAGTATGCAGTTCAAGAAAAATGAAGTTCAGTAAAATGTTCTTTAAACAGCATAATTTTAATAAACAATATTGCACATCCTTACAGCAGAATTCTGTCACTTTTTACAGCTATTAATTTACTTTTATATCATAATATAATGTACAAAAATATCACGATGCAGAACCGACTAGGAAAAAAATGTAAACAGCCAGAAAACTGATTAAACTATCATTAATTTATGTTTAAAGAATTAAAAAAAAAAACAAAAACAAACCAGCTACATTTATTTCTGTAGAATAAGATAAAACTGCTAGCTGGAGAAGGGCAGTTTTTTGTATCGTGTAAAGTCATGGAAATATTCAGAATAGTCATAGTTAAAATCATCTTACTTTGTCTTATTTTGAAATACAGAATTTTAAGTGGATTTTAAAAGCAAATCCAGTTCTACAATTTATAAATTCAAAGAAACAGGCAAGAATTATGTTTGGGGCAGATGAGATAAATAGCATGAGATTAAGAGTGTATGGTTGATAGCAGCAGGGACTCAATAAAGGAAACAGTATTTTGAACAAAAAGTGCTCTCTGAATCCAACGGACTTAGACAAAACATCAATTAGAATCATGGCTTTAATAAATAATACATTATGTGCCAGTTCATTAGGTGAGAAATGGAAATCAAACTTTGGTTGGTCATGCAGGTGTGCTGGCTGTCCAACAAACCACCACCACCACACAGAACACACCAACAAGCAGTTAATGCTGGCAATTGGAAAGAGCCAATTTACCCCATCAACCCATAATCATCAAACACAGAACACAACTCTTCTAATTTTATTTTCTCAGCTATGTTTGAGACAGCTTATAATGTTATGTCAAATGGCTGATAATAAATCAGATACATAATAAAAAAATATTTTATAAGCACACACATAAGTCTATATGTGCACATGTGCAGGGAGAGATATACACAAACATTTTAGTCTAAGCCACATTGTAGACCTTTTTCAAAATCTGTCTCTTCCAGAAGAATATATAAAAATTAATTTTAAAGAGGGAAAATTATATCTGCATGTTTCAAGCCTCAATATGTGAGTAACATTGCTCTTGAAGTGACTTTTAAATGCCTGGATCATAATTGCTATGAAAAAGGGGAAAAAAATCTCAACAACTAGCGGAATACTGGGTCACCTATACAGTGTTCCTGTGTTTCCTGAATTTCGTATCATACCTACATCTCTGTTAGTCTCAGGCAGGAGAGATGGATGCTGGTCAGCTGGTAACTATATTCACCTTTAAGGACCATCTGGAAATGAGTCCTCTTACAATACTCACTGTACAAAGACACAGCAAGGGACAAGCACAGTAACCAACCTAACACCACCAGCAACAAAACAAAAACCACCAAGATGAACCCCAAAGCACGGATGATAAGCTGTACAGAGTACCCTCCTTTTCCTCCCAGGGACCTCAGCACAGCAGCCATGGGAGTGAGCTGCTCCTCATGGCAATGGATGAGACCTGTGCTGAGGACAATGAACACAGCCAGGAGCCCTGCTCTGACACCCAGGGAAACACTGGCCAGCTTAGAAATTCAACAGAGACAGCACAGAACCAGAGAGCCAATCTGTCCGTGGCTGAAACTGGGCACCCAGGGCAGCACGCTGGTTTCTCTCCATTGGTGCTAAAGGAGCTACACTGGCAGCCACACTTTTTCTTTTCCCCCCCTATCTCTTTAACACAATAGTTCTTCTGCTAACAAAAAACAACTTAGGTGTATTAAAAAAAAGTGACATGGCAATAGGGTCTTGTTTCCAAAATGTAAAGCAAAATCTTACACTTTGCTTTTCTGAAAATTTAAGACCTACTGATTAGGCTCCCCTGCCTTTCCATGGGGTAATTTTGCTGATACTAAACTATCAAAATTATCATTTTTTGAAAGCCAACCAAGACTCTGAGCATTCTTCTTGACATCTTTGCAGCCAAGACTGCTTCCAGCTGCTGGCCCAAGAGCTTATTGAAGGAATGGAAGGCTGTAATGTGCCAGCCAGATGAGAGTCCCGAGCAGGAAGGGAACAAGCCAACACAACAGGTAGAATGCCTGCATGGAAAAAATCTCCCCACGGTATTCTCTGATCAGCAAAGACATTTGTTGTGCTGTAATGAATGTCACAATCTCCACGTTTATATTAAAACAGATGTGGGTTCTGAAAGGTTATTTGTCATTTTGCTTGACTGGTGTTTACACAAACAAATCCAAATTTAGTTAAAACAAACAAACAAACAAACATGCTCATGTAAGTACTTATTCAGAAGTAAGATTCCACCAAGATTAAATTTTCCAGCCTGACATAAGAGAAACATGAAGCAGAAATAATTAGTGTCTGACACTAGGAAAAATGATGCTGATTAACTACACAGATTTAGTTTTAAAATACACATTTCACTGCAGTAGTATGGCCACATACAAATATGTAGCTTTAAAAAGAAACTGCTAACTCAAAGGAGCACATGGAGGGGTTTTTTGAGTGTATAAATAGGTATTCTTTTCATCTTTTTAGTGTGCAAATTTATTTAAAACACAATAAAATGACAGGCAGGTCTAAAGACTAAATATAAAAATATAAGAATGTGAAATGAACAAACTTTTTCACTCTGCAGTTTTTATTTTATTATTAGATGCTATTCCTAACTTGTTAAAATTGATCAAATAGAAAGCTGTGAATAGAGAAAAAATTAAGCCAACTAGAAAAGTGTGACTTGGATTTAATATTTTATAATTGCCAAGGGACATACTGAGATCAATGAATTTTTGCCCGAGATGAACGTCAGAAAGAGATGTACTTCAGTCTTTTAGGGAACATTGGTCTATTTAATTCTTGTGTCTGATGCATGTGAAATATGCCTGTCTTGGCCTTCTTCGTGCCTCAAGGCCATGCTGGAGGCAGACATTACCACTTTTAATAGGCCGCCATCTGAGGAATGGCAAGGGATCCAATAACCCATCGACTCTAATGGATTTGCCTGTTTATTCACTTACACCTTTTTTGCAGCTAATTTTAGTTTTGCATGCTGAGTTGTTTCACTTTAAATTAAATGAATAGAAACAAAGGGGAAAAGACTGTGCAGCTAATAAACCATGATTATTTTCCAAGTTCTTCACAACAGGATCCTCCGTATACTAAGGTATATCACTTGAGAACAGATTCACTGCTGCGTTTTTCCACTTGTTGTCAGAATTAACAAAGCTTCTTTTAAATTTAGTGAGACAAAAAGTAGGTTATTATAAAGTCTTACTTATAATGCACTAATGATTTGCAGCAGTATAAAGCAACCAGCTTCAAATCATTATGAGAGTCATGAGCATCTTCAAAGAATAATACAGGTAATGTTAATGATTGTGCAGTATTATCACAAACAAAAACAGTATACAGTTTAATCTAGCCCTTCATGTGTACTTTGAAGATCACTGGTAACACCTAATGTGTTACTTATAAACTTAGAGTCCCTCTAGATACAGAGGAACTTCGAGTAATAAAAATTTCCACTACATTTGATCCTTAGGAAAAATATACATTACAGGCTAAAACTTATTAGGGGATATAATCTCTATATTTGGACTGCATTAATATTTTGTTCCTTACAGAATAGCTCTTCCTCCCTTTCCTTAGGAGATGTCTCTTGCATCTCACTCTCCACAACTCGTGGGTCCTCTACAAAAGCATGGCGTGATCTTTAAGGTCCCTTCCAACCCAAACCATTCTACAATTATTATACATTTATTCTAGAACCTTCTGCTCACCCACCTCTTTTTCCAGACCCACAGTTCAGGTGCTTTGCTTTTCTCAGAAAGGCTGAAAGGAACTTACTCAAGGGCTGTCACTGCAAGGCTCAGCCTCAGAGCAGCTTTCAGTGAGTTACAAAGGGGCCTTTTCTCCAGGTTTGGTTGAATCTCCCCATTCCCAGGGCTCCCCAGTTTCCATCAGTTTCGAGAGGGGCAGACAAGGGCCAGGTGTCACCTGCTGCTGACAGGTCATCCACTGAAGCTCTGCAGGAGCCTTTGTGTCCCCGCCTGGGGGGACACATCCCTCTGGACATACCAACAGCCCCTGACCACTGCCTGCCCTGAGGAAATCACTGTCAGCTTTCAGGCAGCAAGTCATCAAATCTAGGCAGGAATCATCTTCTTTTAAAGGCACAAAAATAATACAGCTCCTACTTCCAGAAAGAACAGCCAGGCTTGGTCCCCAAGGTAACCAAAACACAGCACCACCGGGGTCAGCCCAGGAAAAACAGCTGCTGAACTGGAGCAGTCCCCAGAGACTCCGACTTCACTGCTGCAAAAAATTACTCTTTTCTATAACAAAATTGCATAAAATACAGCAGCATGTGGTCATTTGTTCCCTCTTCATGACAAAAACCTAAACATGTGACATCTACAAAAGGTTGTAATATGGGGTAAGGTTTGTTGACCAAACAGCAGGAATATGGAATACGAAAAACTAACATTAAGAGCCAAAAACTTGGGAGCCAAAACTCTGTGCTGCTCCAGGCCACAGCTGCAGGGAGAGCAGAGATGCAGCAAGAGGAGAGCATGTATACCCTTCATTTAGAAAAACACATTTAGTTTGGGAGATCCTGCCCCTGTAAAACAGTGTCTGGAGCACTAAACAGCCATAATATAATGTAAAAGCTCTTTGGAGTGAAACATATTACAACAAAAAAGGGCCTGTGTCATTCAGAAGGGTCCACAGCACTAGCAATTACTAATGCAGAAGGAAAACAAAGCAGCTACAAGTCTTCTTTTGTCTCTAGCTGATTATGTGTTCTTTTAAGGGATCACATTGTGAATTTGACATCTCCTTATTTTTGCCAAAAAGACTTCACCTCCTTTTATATCAGTTGATGATCTCTTACAGATTCCTTGATAACATGGTGTGACACAGAGTCAGCTCGAAAGCTTTACCAGGGCTTTTGGGCTGGATTTGGGATTTTTGTTGCTTGGTGGCTCACAAGACACAAAAGTATGTATTTCAAAGGATGATCCACACATTATGAAAATTGGCGTCTTCGCTTTGCATTCATTTTATTGCTAGTGAATGTTTTCTCTTAGAATTGAGACTGAGGTGGAAGACTGTTTTTCTGACACAAAACTATCATCAGTGTCCCCTTAAATATATAGCAAGAATTAAAATAAGGCTCCTCAAATAATTTCAAATCAATCTACATACCTAAAGCTTAAACCTGTTGGAGATAAATATTTTTGGATTGTTACAAATCCAGCATCCCTTTTAAAATGTTGACTCAGGTCTATTATTTAAATGTCAAAAACACCCCAAACCAACAGGACATTTTACAAGCACACAGACAAGTTAGAATAATCTGCCTGCTTTAGATATGGGTAAGTGAATCTGCAAAACAGGAGAAGTTACACAGCAGCAGAACAATTTTTTTCCCCCAAATTGTATTTGTAGACCTGGATACTAACTCCCAGACACACTGTGGAAAGAAAAATGGGAACAACAGACTGAAGTTGGGATTGATTTACTTCATTAGCTGGGATTACAAGTTTAACTTACAAACCAGAGGTCAAAATTTCTCATTAACAAGGGGGCCATGAATCGCTGCAGGGCTTGGTTCAAGAGGAGACCACTCTTATTACTAACTACACATTTCAATCTGTCTTTGATGTTCTCCTTCTACCCTCCTCCCTTTTATTTTTTGGCAGAGGAGTTGATTTTAATTGTAGCTATACAACACAGCTCAGTTTGCCTGAGAGCCAGCCTCCACATCTGCAGTGAGCGCAGTTCTAGTGATATTGGGTGCAGTCCATAGCTTAGGGCTAATTTTAATGGCTCCCCTTTTCATACAAGGCTCAGATTGTTTTCCACGTGATTCCTGTTAATTTAGCTGCAGGAAAGGGCATCAGTTTTCCTTGCGAGTTTCTGATCCATACTTCTAAACTAGGTGAAATGTATTAAAGAAGAGAAATGATCATAAAATAAGAGGTTGAATTTTCTACTGTCTCCCTAAGTGATTAAGCAAGTAATCCCACTATTTTAATACACAAAAGAAAAATAGAACATACAAATAGTATTTTTTCTTATATCTGTATTTTGATAAACGTTTAATTTATGAAATGCTGTGAAGAAGCTCTTGAAATCTCTAACAGGGTTAAAAAAGGAAAGTTTAAATGTCTGGATATTGTGCATTTTCAAAATCTACAGATTCAAACTAAGATTTCACAGTACATTTCTCAAAACAAGAATTGTGTGCATCATGGCAGCAGATGGTGGAGTACACCATCAAATAATAAAATGTTTCATGAATATTTTCTATTTTTGATGAATAGAACTAAAATGTAACTGAATAGTCAAAGGTGGAGTATTTAAACAGATTAAAAGTGCTCATTCTACAGGACCTACTCCAGTTTTTGAAGGAAAACATGCCACTGATGCTGGTTAAACAGCTGAAATTTTCATATATCTCGTATAGTTGAAATCATAATCAAATTTGTCTCAGCAATCAAAGTTATACTCTATACAGCTGGAACCACCTTTGAGCATTGCCAAATTTAAAAACTCTCAAAAAAATGAGCAGTCAATTCTTACAAGTGAAAAACAAAGTATGATGGTAATTTTTTTTTTTTCATAATTTAAATGTAGAAAAACAATTGCTAAGGGTAATGGTTACCAAAATAATTCTTCACAGATATACAGTTTCTTGCCTTTGTTTACACACATCTATTTTGACTACAAAGAGGTACCATCTCCAGCTTCATACCTATTTATTACTAGCAATGAAATACAATTCTGCACATGGTAAATTCATGCAGGTTTATGATGCAAAACCCCAAGGTGAAAAGACAGGAATGATCAGGTGAGTAATTTTAGTTTAGGACCAATACAAATTTCTACTTATCCCAATAGACAAACATCTCCTGTATATTATGCAGATCTGTTCCACGTTTCCCATTTTCTACTGGGCCAGTTTCCACTTCACACTTGGGGGTAGCATGTATTAAATCACTTTCTTGTCTATATTAACAGTTGCTGTTAATCCTCCCTTTTCCAAGCTTTTCCAGTTGCCAGCCAGTGTCAGAGCATTAGAAGGTATGCTTTCAATTCGCACTCATAGCCAAGAATTAACTTCTTCTGATGGCCAAGTCGGTGCCTTTTGTGCAAGCCTTCTATTACCAGTGTGTAACTAATGGGCCCGCTGCAACTTCACAAAGAGCCTTTGTTTGCTCCGGCCGGGCTCCGTGAGCTCTGGCTCTCAGCGCTGGTGGCAGCGCAGGTCACGGCACCGGCCACGGCACCGGGGCCACGGCACCGGCCACGGCACTGGCCACGGCACTGGCCACGGCACTGGGGCCACGGCACGGCCACGGCACTGGCCACGGCACTGGGGCCACGGCACTGGGGCCCACGGCACTGGCCACGGCACTGGTCACGGCACTGGGGCCACGGCACTGGCCACGGCACTGGCCACGGCACTGGTCACGGCACTGGGGCCACGGCACTGGGGCCACGGCACTGGTCACGGCACTGGCCACGGCACTGGTCACGGCACTGGGGCCACGGCACTGGGGCCACGGCACTGGCCACGGCACTGGCCACGGCACTGGGCCACGGCACTGGGGCCACAGCACTGGCCACGGCACTGGCCACTGGCACTGGGGCCACGGCACTGGCCACAGCACTGGCCACGGCACTGGGGCCACGGCACTGGGGCCACGGCACTGGCCACGGCACTGGCCACGGCTCGCCGGCACCTTTACGGAATCTGCCACTGCCTCGGGAACCGCTGAGCAACACGGGCTGCAAGAGCCACCTTCAAGTTTCAACAGGGGGTTATCTTAACAACTAGACATCTTTAAAAGGTCATTATTGCAGTCTAATTTCAAACTGGCACCAAAATGAAGGGTTGTCTTTGTGTAGGATTAATTTTAAAACCTCAGGATTTGATGTCAGTGGGAAATAACCAGCGTGGGACTCATAATGCTGCCTTCTCCTGCTTCTGGCCAGCACCTAGGGCTAATTTCTTAGGAGATGAAAACTATGACAAGCCCTTCAGTTAAGCTGAAAGCAGGCAGCAGTCCAGTAACACCCACAGGCCTCAGAGGCATCCTGTGACCCCCTTAGAAAAGTCACATTCACTTTGCTCTTGAGAAAGGAAAAATAACGCTGGAGGCATTTTGTTTTAAACCATGTGAAATAAGGAAATGTGAGGATGTGAAAATGAAGTGAAAAAAGTTAGAATTCATTTCCTCTCTTTGCAATGGCTTAGAAGCAAAACTGGTTCATTTTGAAAGTGTGTGTAAAAATCTGATACATTCACCAGTAGGCAGTGACTACAAAATGCTTAAGGTAAAATATGTAAATATGTAAAATAATCTCTTGAAAACCATCTCCTTTTGTGCTTGAAAGCATTTTGTAAAAGCATCTTTATTTCTCAGTAGCATTAATAGACAGTCAGAAAGAAAACTTGTCAAAACAAAAAATAGCAACAAAATTCAAGGTACTAGAAAAATATTTTGAAACAAATCTGCAGAATAGTGAAAAGGAAGAAAATTAATGCATAAGTTCCTTGGATGACTTCTGCCCTTTTAGTATTAATCTGAATAATAATAAAGGAACATGTAAATTACAGTCTCAAAATTTTAAATGGGGTTATTTTAACTATCATAGACTTAAGGCAAATCTAATCTGCCAAGTCTTCACTCTCATTTCAGTCTAAAACTGTGTCTCACTTTTTTACTCCTATTATGCCTTTTAACTTAAGATGGGCTTTTTATCTCCTAGCTAAGCACATCCAACCTCATTTCCTCGTTCCCATTAAAGAGGTCTACATAAACATGTATTCAATCTGTTTATTACTTGCCACAGACTGCTCATCTCGTTCCAAAATATTCTCATTAATAAAAGGTTGCACTTTGAGGACCCATTAGAATGCTCAAATTAAGAGAATACTTAAAAGCTTTCATTCTTTGTCCAAAATTCCTGAGCTGTATTATGTATTATCCAAAACCAAGTAGCAGAGAATTCATTAATACAATTTTCAAAAACTGTTCCACAAGTGAGGTCTCAAATCTGAAAAATGAACTCCAGCATTAAAATAATTTGTCTTGATTTAATTTTTTTCCTTATGTGGAGAAAGCTAAGAATATACAAGGTAAGCTAAGGTAAGGAACATGTAAGGAAGAAGACAGCACCAAAGGCAGAGGATGGGAATCTTGAGCCACTGCAACACACAGGTACTGAATGATCCTTCTAGTAGAAGGCTACTGGGAGTTAGCTGAAAAAATTGACATGGTATCAGGCTTCAAGGGGGTATGTAACTAAAGAAACACCTACACTAGAAAGGAAATAATGATACATTGGAATTGTTTTGAGATGTGGCAAAATTTATACAGCCCAGGAGTTTTTATAAAAATCTCATCAAAATTTTTCAACATCAATAATGACAAAATAATTTATCTGCAGCATCGCATCCGAGCCCCACAACCAGGCTACCCCACATCCATTTATGGGGAGATATTTGTATTTACCATGTTGGAGAGAACTTCTTACTACCATTCTGGAATTCTGACACTATGACAAGTTGAAAGGAAATCTGGGAAGTTGATAATGCCAAAGAATGACATACCCAAAGTCTTCATCATTCTCTTTTCCACAGTATTATGATTAAGTGGATGAACAGTAGGAATGGCAAAAGGATGGTCTGTATCAGTATGAAATGGAATCAACACACCCAGCTTGATTTTCCTCCCTGCCATCTACTCCAAACTGTGATTTCTTAGTAAACCGAAGATGGAACGATGATACATCTTGACATGCTTTTAATATGCAAACTATTAATCTTAGAAGGTATGATTCTGCAAAATTTTTAAGTCTGAAGTGCATGCCTGAGTTAAGTATTTAGATAAACTGGCGTTTTTTTCTACCTAAGACAGCTATAGTTAATGGGTCAAAACATAATTTGCCTGTCTTGTTTGAGCTCACAGACATTTGTACAAGTGTCACAATCATTCATGTGACACTTGTCTGCTTTATTATTCTATGCCAAAACCAAGCAAATGTTTACAAGATTTGTTTTTCTGAAGCATATAGGGAGCACATAAGAAAAGCAAAAGACATGAATAATAGTAAGCAGGGAAGCTTCATAGATACTAAGACTGCTCCTTTCCAACACCGCTTTTTTTGAATGCAAGCTTCTCTTCCCTGCGTTCTTTACACTGTCATTAAATTATTATAAGAGTGTTTATAATCAACCCAGTTATGGTCAAGTGTGCATTGGCCTGTAAATTCAAATATCCTGCCCTCCCATCATCCATTCACTTCCTCACAGGCACAGAGAGAGGAGCTTCATGACTGAAATATCCCAGGAATATGGGCACATGGATGACTCCTCCTCAGTTCTGAGCGCTAAGGAGGGAGTTCGCACACAGCTCTTCGATGGCAATCTCAGCACAACTGAACAGCTTCTTTGTGTAATTCCCTTATTTTCATTCCACAGCTGCTCTTTACTGAGACTTACACATATAACCATTGCTGGGAAAGTATAGGAAAGTTAATAATTGTTAAAGGCTTACATGAAAGTAATTGTTCTGTTTCTTCTGAATTGCCAATACTGATTTTGCTGTGAGAGGGGATTATGGAAAGAAATGGAACACTAGAGATGGGAAAGTACTGTTACCAAAATAATCTAACAAATGCAAATACAGCCCCCAGTATTAACAGAAGTGTCGAGTCTAAGAGTACAGACAGATGTTCGCTCTGGATCCAGCTGTGCTGATGAAGGGCTTTGTGCCCCCCAGCTGCTCCTCGGTGCCCCCCGCTGAAGTCATTATCCTGCGGATCCGCCCCGATTCACTCGGGGCAGGGCCAGCCCCAGCCCACACCCCCCTCACATGGGCCACAATAATCCAGCTGATTTTGCCCCAGTGAGTGCCCTTGCATGGACCTTCTGCCCGAGCCCATGGCAGTGACCTCCTCAACCACTCACATGATGGCAACCAGAGCAGTCCTTGCACTGGGATGCTCCTTCTGAAGCCCTAGAAAACAGGCACTGCTAAAATACCATCTCCCTCAGTCATATATATAATAAGCATTTTTAAAATCACCTAAACAAATAAAGCAATGCTTAGCATCTGATTTTTAATTTTCTTTTTTTTTTTTTTTTTTTTTTTGCAATAAACATACCCATGGATTTTTCCTACCGAACTACAGATAGGATTCAAACAGCAAAAGGACATCTGAAAACAGCACAAACAATAATGATAACTTAAAGTGTGCACAGCACCGAACCCATCACCTTTGTTCAAATAATGCTTGTAAGTGATCACCAAGACTAACAACTTAAACCACAAGCTGAAACATTGGTTTGTTTAGTGATTCTTGATTTTGAGGGCATAGATTATATTTGACACAACTTTCACACTGAAACAATCTGAGATTTTTGTTAATAAAGACAAAATATAGGTAACATTTAGAGCTGCAAACTCCTTATCTAGGTCTGACACATTCCCTTGCGAACCTGTAAAATGCACTGTAGAACAGTATTTTTTCATTTAAAATTTGCAAGAGAATTTCATATCATCTTCCACTTATTTTTGGAGGTGTATTTCAAGCCATGCAACACACATTTCCCAGCCTAATCACAAGGTGTCTACTGTTACACAACACATGTTAAAAGAGTTCTTTAAATACTAAATACTAATCGTGACCATATTTTCAGTTGGATTTCAGCCTGCTCTGGTAACTTCTCTCTTGAGGTGACAAACTAGCAGTACCTGAACTCATTACAGCCTGATTAATTATGCTGCTTTCATACAAAGGAGAAGGAGACTTCAATCAGAAGTGGTAACCTTAAACAGTACCTGTGTAGCAGCATATCAGAACATCAATCCCAGGTCCATGCACTTCCATTTGCTTTGAGAATTCTTAGTAATTACTTCTCCCTTACTATCAAATAGCTCAGCTCAACTCCATGGCCTGAAAAACTAATGGAAGAGGTTTGGAACACATCAGTTCCAGCTGACAGAATTTACACCACTTACCAGAAACACTGAAAACTGCACCTTATACTCTCTACTTGCTTACCACAACCTCACTACACAACCAGCCTTTTTCTCCCCAACTGAACACAGCAGGAATTTGGGGAATAAAAGGAGAAGAGAGGAGCAGAGCCAAATGTCAGAGATCTCTTTTCTCATACAGCTGACGACTTGCCAGGTTTTCATCTTCTACATATTTGGAGGCAATTTCCTTAAATGATCAGAAGCTGAGAACCACCTGGCTATTACCTTCTCCTAAAGCAGGCATATCACCACAACATAGAGATAGTACCTAGACAGCAATACTGTTCTTGCTTGCTTGCCTTTTGTGCGTGCAAAGGCAAATAAATATAAGACAAGAATCTGGCATATGTGTCTAAAATACACACTGCATAATTAAACTGAGAATGAAAACAAATCAAAGGTATATATGTTCAAATAGTATTTATTGTTCCTTTACATAAAGGAACAAGGAACTTGGCAAATATTTCTTATGAATAAAGGCCCATCTTCACAAAGTATGGGTTATGAATAGCAATGAACAAGATAAGAGCACACAAGATAAAGCCAGCAAGAGTAAGCCACAGATGGAAGCAGAGCCAGACTGACAATGGAAGAATTCCCACCCTACCGGGCTACAGAGCATTCTCCACACAACTGTTTAATGCCAACACACATCAGCATTTACACTAAAGGAGACACTTCAGAGAAGTATTTTTAAATGCAAAGTTTGGGATATCTCTTTTTTAATATGGATAATACTCAAAGCATAGATCTCTCTACAGACTTAGGTCTCTCGTGCTTAGTCTGTAACATGCCTGTGTGCTCTGCTGCTAACGGCGATTTAAAGGATTTGCTGTACCTACAGAATTGTATTATGGAGATCCTAGAGGGTATGACTAAAACTTGTTGAAATTAAGTTCTAAGGAAATATATAAATGTAGGTGACTGGTTAGGGTTTGGTTAAAGTCAAGAAGAGAAGCTGCTCCCAGGTCTCTTTCTCAGAGCCAGCTGCCTGTAATAATAATTACACAGGGTTGACTGTGGAATCAGGTGCTTTGGAGAAAAATAATAATGCATTACAAATTTTGCCAGACCAACAGGCTTCCCTGTCTCATTCAAATTCACCATCGTCCTGTATGAACAAAAACTGCAGGAAGACAGCTTAGACTGTCACACTCAGGCAAAAGGAGCTGGCACTGACTGCAAACAAAATGCAGTGACAAAATGTCATCCCTCTTGTTCTTCACTTAGGGATGCCCCTGCATTATACTTATGGACCCAGGTTGTCACATTTCCCTTTTAATTAGGCAAAATAATGCTGCAGCTAATACCTAGCAGAAGAATTTACAGTGTTTGTGGGAAAAGTATGAGATCAGCTTGCAAAACCTCACTCCTAAAAGAAAAAAGAGGAAATGAAACTCAAAAATAGATTCTTTAATAAAGAGCATTGTTTAAACACTTAAGGCAGCTCCTCATCTTTATCCAATTTTTGTAAACAGAACTCTGATTTTTGTCACAGATAAGAGATTTAAAACCACAGAATATCAAGTAGTCGAAAAACGTTTTGTGCATTAATTAAAACAAGTTGTGAAACGATACTATTCACTAAATTGCTAACAGGTTCTTCTAAAGAGAATTAAATGTAAAGAAAAATTCAATGGGTTTATTTTCAATTATATGATTGCCTTCTTTTCAATATTTTTCCTCAAAATTTAACCATGAAAATAAAACCTTTGTATGTCTGAACAGAGATGAAAATGTATACTTAATATTTTATCAATTACTATTAACTTTGCTATTAGTATAAGTATTCAAAGACTTAAAAGTACATGTTTTAAAGATATATAAACCAGCCAAAAATTAATCTTAAAAAAAAACCCCAGTAGCGCAGAAACCTCCTTCAGAGTCTTCAGATTTGGCTGGCTCAACCAATCTGCTATGGCCACTCAACCAGTTAAATAAATTTCTATAATGATTTCACCATTTTAGGCTGCCTATCTGCAAGTTCTTACTGTCAACACGAATTACCCTGTGTGCTGCAATTCCCCCATCAATTGAGACAAAGTATGACTGTTGTAGTGCTCTGTTAACATGACATGCTTCTCATGGATCTGTATTCCAAATGTCAGGATGATCCGGCCCAGCCAGCCAGAAGTGTCCTGTTACCAGACCTCGGAGAACAATTCCCACGAAAGGGTACAGCCCAGGCAGGTGAAGGGTTTTCTCTGGTGTGCAGTCTGGAGCTGGGGTGGCTCTGGTGCAAGAGGAGTGGGAGCAGCTCAGGGGATTGATGTGACACAGCCCAGCGCGCCCGCCTGACGCGACACCCAACTGACACCAACGCCAGCAGAGCCAGGGCAGGTGCCTTTGTCTGGGGAGGGAGAGGGCAGAGACAGGCCATGAAAAGCTACTCATGAGCTGCTTTGGGGTTTTCTTCTGCAGACAAGTTGTTCAGAAATTCAGCACAAATCTGAAGTTTTCATAGAGGAGCTACTTACATAAAGCAATTGAATGCTGGAGATAAAAATATCCCCCTAAAACTCCTAAAAACTGTAACTGTTGTTAAGGCTTATAGGATTACACATTTAAATTAAAAAATAATGAATCTCAATATGTACACTAAGTAATTCAGAAGTTACAGATGACACTGCCTCATTAAAAAATTATTTTGAAATTAGAAGGCTTATGTTAAATCCGTAATTTAAATATGACAAAAAGTCTAATTTTGTAGAATTGGCAGTTGGAAAAACAGTAACACAAAAAGAAACACAGCTTTGCTATCTCCCACCCACAAACTCAGTACAACTTCATAAATTTACCACAGCAGTACATAATACCTAGAGAGTAAGGGCAGAAGTATAGAAAATTATGTTAAAAAGTAATTGGTCTTCATCACCACAGGATAAAAGGCAATATATAACTTTTTTAGAAGTTGTATGAAGCCCACAAAATCTTGTATCCCAGTAGAGCTGATATAAGAAATGCATTTGACTGCAGACCAACCAGGATTTACAGCCCAACATAGGCTGCACAAGCTGAATTATGGATTACATTACATTTTTTTAATATATGGCACTGTACAAAAGAAACCCCAATAGGTCAAATTGATGTATTAATCACTACAGCTAAAATAAATACTGGATGTGAATAACATCTACTCATGGGCCACAAAATCGATCAAGGTAGAGAATTCTGAAGATACTTGGAACATTGGAGCCTTCAGCACCTATCAACAATATCAACTGAAAAGCATTAAAATGCTCATTAAACGTTTGTAATTTCCACTAATTGCTGCAGACCTGTCAGACATCACAATGAAATACACAATGTATACATCCAGATTTGATTGTGGAGAGACCAGAGCTAGGACAAACAGTTGACTCTAGCCTGTACTTTAAGACTTTACTCCAGATGCTCTTTAGGGGTTTTCTAAAACAATGTACTATTGCTTAAGTGATTTGGACACTCAAAACTGAAAAATTAATGATCTGTGGTGGAATCAAATCACCTGTTGTACTTCTTCTTGTCCTCAACCAGGAGAAGCCACAGAACATGTCCCATTACAGTTAAGCTCATCAAAATAAGGAATATTTCACAATATTAAAAAATAACTAATTGAAGAGTCAGGCTCATAGTACTTCTTGAAATAAATAAAATAATTCTTCTTCTGGATTCTCAGTCAAGACATAAGACACAATGTCGAATATTTCCGAAGATACAATTTTTATTTCTTTCTTTAGAGAGAGAAAACCTACCTTCTAATTTTCTTCTGGAAGCCCTTCCATATTGGTTCTAAATTATTTAAGGAATATTATGAAATGAAAAGATATTTGAAATCTTGATGTATGTTTGCTCTTAACATCACTGGCAAATTATTATTGCTTTGACTACCTGCATAGCTGACAAGAACATCAGGGAACAGTACCTGCAGTTCTTCATTTTTCTGTTACTTAGTAAGATAAAAGCTAAGTCAACAGCAGCATCAAATTTATCCCATCTCACTGTAGTGACACAGCTGAAAATAAAAACTCTTGCTGAAAGAATTTTGGGGCAACATAAGTTTTACCAAAATGCAACACACCTATGGCTGTCAATGGTGTCTAGGGGCAGGAGGCAAGCTTGTACAGAGTGCACTTTGTTTCCCCTTCCCTCCTTTAATTGAGCTTCAATGTACTGAAACCAAATGCTATTCATAAAAATTACTTACAGAGATGAGAACAGTAACTTTGGCTTTGGAGACATGCACTAGGCACATTTTTCAAGTCCACTAGGTGTGGCTCATTTTTTCCTTTGTAACTATGTCTCTTAAAGTTGCTTTTTTAAAAAATTGCAATAGCATAAAAACGAAAACAAATAAAAAGAGAAAACCGAGGGATTAACAAACACTTGCAAAAGAGAGAAATGCAGGTGGCTTCTTTTATGGATTAGGAAAAACATATCACAGGCCAGTGATAGGGCCTGGGAAAAAAATGCCCTCTGCCAACACCTCCCCTATAGATAAAGCAGGCTGCAGTGCTGCTGTCTTTTTGATCAAGAGAAGAAATCCCACACCAATGACTGTTTCCCCTGACAGACTGCTTGTCCTTTTTAATGTTACATGAGAGCACCAGCCTGAATTTCCCTCCCCTCAGAGCTCATACCACTACCACTGATTAGAGATGCTGGTCTGCCTAGGGGTACTCACTTCTTTGGCCAAGGCTGTTTAACCTGTTGTGCTCCTTGTATTCCCTACCTTCTCCTTTGGAGATAGAAACTTCGCCTTTTTTATGGAACTTTTTGCTCATTCTCCTGGCACAGCTTCCTCTAAATTGTTCACTAATTGGTCCATCATACAAAAGTTCAGCTCTTGCTAGGCTCCTGTCTTGGCAAGAGAGTGTCATGCTCAAAAAGACTGGAGAATTATCTCTTTTATTGGTAATTATAACATGGGTCAACACTATTTTCATGCTGCTATAGCACGGAAATCACTTTTTATGATACCTTCTACTTTCTCAAACACAGCTGCAGAAAATCTCGTAATTCTCCTCATTTCCCTTCCCATACAACACTACTGTTCTTTGCCCTTTTGTTTGCTGAGGTAATTATACCAAGAATACTACAAACAGAATAACAACAGCCAGTGAAAATAGGTCTACTGCACTCCCTCCTTCAGACACCTAATCCACAGCCCAGCTCAAAGCTCATCAGCAAAGTGAGAGGTAGGGTAAGATTTCCCAAAGTGGTTCAACAGCCCAGAAGTCTGACTCCTAAGTGACCTACGGTTTCCATACCCAAGTTTTGTAATAATTTAACTTAGTTTTAGTTAACACTGTGAAATGTCTGTGTGTATATTCAGTCATGCTTGGAAAAGTGATCTGTAACTAGTTAACAAAACTACCCTGTGAAACTAACTCCAGAATCCCACAAAGTGACACCAGTTAAAAAGCTATAAAGACCATAATTTTATGCAAATCATTGTAACTTCATATAGGCCAAAAAAGTGAGATTTTGCTCCAAAGACAGGAGGAGGAGGAGGGAAAAAACCCAACTCTGACTTACAAGTCAGGGAGACACTCATGGTAATTTTATCACCACAGTCCTTCTAGATGGTAAAAAATTTCCTGAAGTTGTTGCTATTTTTTAACTTCTCTGCTTCTCTTTTTGACGTCTCTTGGGTTGACGGTATTAAAAAACCCCCAAACTCCACCAGCGTAAAAAATCTTGCCACGGCTGGGGAGCTGCAGTGCTGCCTGATGCCCTTCCCTCCCTACTGCACCTCCCCTGCAGGAACTGGCTGCCAGCCTGTAACTTGAAGGCAAGCAGTAACCAAGTAACTAATAAATAAGGAGTACACCACTAAAGTAAACAGTACCCCAGCTATAATTAGCTAGAACAGACAAGCTGCTGGTGGTAGATGTCTCTCCGAGTTCCCTCAGGCCCTCTCCAGCCCCCACAGAATCCCTTTAACCAGCATGCTCCTGTTTGACTCCAGGCAAAACAAAAACAAAAACCCCCTTTTTTCCTAGTCACTCACTAGAACAGAGTATGTAACAAAAGGAACACCAAGATGAAGATCCCACTATCAGCTATTTTTACTGTATTATTTCTTTGAAAGCAAAATACTGCCTGTAATAGTCAAGACACACCGGGAAACTTCATAAACCTGCATTTAACACACACTGATTACTCCCAAAGACTTCCATGGACAAATAGCATGAGACTTTTCAAAAGCACACAATATGACAATTTCTAGAAAGAAAACCCTGGTTTTACTATAGAAATAAATATAGAAAATAAAGCATTTTCCTACACCAGAACCAGACAGGGATTAGCAAAGCCGAGCTCATGCAGTAGGAAACGGAGGGAGATTGACAGGAACACAGCGCTCCAACAAAAGCTTATTGCAGGTAATTAATGTTCTACACGAGGCACATTACTGACTTCAAACAAACTCACCACTCTGCTTAAAGTTAAGCATGTGCACGTCCTTGCAGGTTTGGAGCTCACACGCTCAACTTCTCATGAATGTGGCCAAACAGGCCCCACTTCGCCATCACTCCTACAAAGGAAGGATGTGCAAAGCACACTGTTCCATTATCTGTGGACAGCTTCTAACAAAGCTGAAAAGCTCGTTTCAGCTCAAAATTTACATATTTGAGCTCCACCTTTGAGTTTTATCATTGACAAATTTCAGACAAATTCTGAAGGAGGAATGTGGACAGCAGAAGGCTGGTCAACACATGTAAAAGAAGAGTGAGCATTAATTTCCAAATTAAGTAAATGTTTGCTCAAAATACTCTTACAATTTAGAATAGATCACAGGGATTAAAATGCATCATGTTCCTGAACAGAAAAGTTGGTCAAAATAAATTTGCCTGCACCACAAACTGCTGATAGTGTCATTTCATGATGACATCACTTACAAAACCTGTAATAGGGACGTCTTTAAATTTTGTGCACAGATATACATACAATATGCACACATTAAATACTGAGAAAAACATTCTGACTTCAAGTAAAATCTTGGAAGACTTGCACGTGGTAAAAGGAAACCACAAAAGGTCTGTTTTCATTTCTCTTTCTTACACACTAAGCTTGTTTTCAATTGGGATTACTTAAAATGAAGGGATAATTTTTTGAACACATAATAAGACAGCAAGTCTTATGACTTATGAAATACTTATCTGTCAGGTTTTTGTTTTGTTGTCTTTTTAACTGAAGAACTTCTACTTTTTTATCAACAGACCACATTCAGCTGTACACAATGCGCAGTACTAATGCAGAGGGAGCATGGCCATTGCTATTCTGTACCACCCACATCATCACTTGGGATGTGGCTTCAGGGGGAAGAAAATGTGGTCATACACTGGAATTAAGGCGTTGTGTTGAGTTTTGTCCCCAGGGAAGTTGTTGGGCCAGCACTGAAGAGTGTCCTCCCACCAGTCCTCAGCAGGACACAGCCGAGGCGTGGATGAGGCTCCAAGCAGCGAAGGGAGCCCAAGTGGAGCCCAAGTGGAGCCCTGCCGAGCACAGCTGGAAGCGGGCAGTGCAACGCGGCCAATCCAGCTTTCTGTGGGTTTTGTTGTCTCAGGGACAGAAAACGCGGCTGTGGGAGCACCAGCACCTTGTCTTTGTCCTGGGAACACCCGCGTGTCACAGCTGAGGTCTTGTTTTGGCCTCAGCCACACAGAGCTGAGCCGAGGTGGGGAACTCCTCTGGTGTGTGACTCTCCTGCTCTTTTGTGTCCTTTTGCTATCGATATTGTTCTGTTCCTTTGCGTTTCCTATCCCATTGCTGTTTGTTTTCAGTAAATTGTTATCTCACCCCACAGCCTCTGCCTTTGTCCCTCTCTCACTGAAAGCAGGGGAAAGAGGGAAGTGGAGCAGCTTATTTGGAATTTAATTCCCACCACAGGGAAGCGCAACTTGGACAATGCTTTGGTTCTGCAATTGACAGCAGGTAAAATAACAAGTTCTGTTCAGCACTTCTAGGTAGGGTGTTTACTTCAGAAGCTGGCAACAGGACTCCCTTGAAGTTCAAGACTGTTTGCCCAAAGGCCCAGGGTAAACTAAAAATCTTAAATGACTAATTGTCACTCTCTGAAGGACCAACACATTACTTGACTGCCTATAAAACAGTTGGCTGAAAAAATAGAAAAATGTGCATCTTAATACATTTTAAGCTCTTTAGACTTTTTCCAAACCTTAACTTCAGTAAAAAAAGTTTATTCCAAAAAAAAGATCATTCCACAAAATTTACCTAGCATTGAATAGGATCGAAGCAGAAGGAAATTAATCTATTTGATGATTCATCTGATTGCTCTAGGGAAGAATTACTTAAATGGGAAACATTGCCACCTTAAGATACAGGTATGACTCTTTGCATGTACAGGTTGAAAAGTTACACCTTGAAAATTTTCTAGTCAGGTTTTAAAAATTATTTTCACTGACATCTAAAATTGTCACAGCACCTTGGGCCTTACCTTCTAAAGTCAGTGGACAAACCCTCTGCTAGACCCTTCCACGCTTTTTCTTAGTCTTACCAGTTTTATTTAGCCAGAAGAAGGAAAAATTCTGTAATTATAAGCATCAGGAAAACAGAGACTGCAAAATGGATTGTATATTTTTCAGTGTCTGAAAATCAGTAAAATAGAGAGAAGACAACTGAAAATATAGAAAAACTCAACCCAAAACCAACTCCCAAAAAAAGCCCAAAAAGCAAACTCACATACCCTCTGTCCCCACACATCCTCAAGGTAGCTGCCTTTTGCAAGAAAAATACAGCCTCCCCAGGAATAGCAGTAGAGCTCCATACGGATTGACAAACAATGGATGAACTCTCAGCTACTCAGAAGTCTTTGTGCCAAGCTCTCATTTTCCATGCTAATAAGCTACACACACTGTATTTCCAATGTATCCATAAATAAAACAATTGTATTTATTATTACCATATCGATAAAATTTTCTTTTAAAAAATGTAGCCATTTTTTCTTTTGTAACCAAGGAGGAGGATTTCTATTAAGAAAAAAAAAGAACAAAACACTATTTAAGTAAGAATGCAGTAGAAACCTTTGAGAAGCAGAGAAAGAAGTGTTCTCATGGTCTCCTCCTGCATGCTACATCAACATCATGCAGTCAGGTGGGACCAACTTCCATCTCCAAATGAAGTAAAAATCAAATTTTTCTTGGCCAATAAGGAAAAATTATTAATACCATTGAACCCTCTGTCAGAATATTTTGTGTTCCACAGATCAAAAGAATACACACAGTATGCAAACCTGTTCTACTAGTAAAAAAGAATGTTTTTCCTGGCACAGAGCCCACTTGCTATTTTCTTGCATTGCTGCCTGGCTTTTTCCTCCTGTCAGCTGAGATCCATGCAAAAATGTTCTACTGCCTCCTGACTCACTGTCTGTACTCCTGCCTGTTTGCAACAGGCACAGAAATGTGTTTCTACACATTCATTCCCAGTTACAATTATTAATCATCAATGTAAACACAGCATTATCCATCATCTTCAATGTCTTCCTACTTTTACTGCTAAGTCTGTAAGAAGCATTAGAGTAATGTTTATAAGTCTTGTTCCACAAAATAAAACCAGAATTCTAAAAAAACCCAGTTTGTGTTCATCACGGGCTAAAACACAGTTTGAAATTAAATTTTTAAAAATGAAAATTCATCACTGGGGCAATTGATTTTTAAATTGAAATCTCTTTCATTTAAGAATAAGGAAAAAAGGTGCAGTTACTAATTAGGGTAATACCTATATAGTGTTTCAAAATAGTGCTTTTGAAATAGATCACAACACGTTTACGGCGAACTATTTTAATATTTATTTGATTTTGAAAACAGGAAGTAAAACAAAACAGAAATGAAACAGAAGTTGAAGCCAAACTTGAGATTTTCAAAGATTTATAAAATAGTATGCATGTAATTCCATAAAAAAAAAATAAGGACAGACTCCTTTCTTCTGTCTCCTTGCAAATTCAAACCCATAAATTTAAGTGATAGTTTTGGGATACCTCAAATGAAATCATAACTGTCAGCAGCAGTGACATCCTACACCAAAACGGGTCCGAGAGAACGCTCTTTTTTATCGTGTCAGTGGGACATGGAGCAAAAAGTGCTTGAAAAGGCAATGATACAATAAATCATAAAAATTCCTTCTGTTCTCCTCTCAGTCTACAGGCTTAAAAAGCACAAAAAGCAAAAAAAATTCCTTGATCCAGGAATGCTTGCAAAAGGTGTTCTGCTCTGTTGTATCTCTTTCATATAACTCAAGCTTAACCAGTGTAAAGGGGCTTTAGATTCCAGTGCCTTCTAAACATATCTTGACCACTTTAAACACAAAGCAATTTATCAAGAGCCAACCATACAGTAGGAAGACCAAGCTGAGACTTGAGTTGCTGAACAAGTTGTTCCAAGGATCTTTGAAAGCGAATGCCGTAAAATAAACTTTAGTTCCAGAAGGGTGAGGGAACAGCCCAAAGATTTGCTCAGAGAACAGAAATGCTGATGATTGGTGTTTTTCCCCAAAAGAAAAGACTATTCCTTGGCTCTAGTTCTTTTGGGTCTGTCAGGAATAGTTATGCCTCATATATTGGCTGATTCATGACCTTCTAAAGTTTAGAAACTTTGGACAGAAGCCAAGGCACAACCCTTCTGTAACAGAGACTTCTGCAGGACACACTACACATCTCTTCTCGCTTCAAAGGGCAAGCAAGGAAGGAAACATGGCCAGGTTTTCCAAGAGACGGCTCATGTCTAACCCATTCCAAAGAGAAAATGACCTAGTATGCTGATTTCTTCTTAATATTGTTAAAATATTGACAGTGGATTTGAGGAATAACTGCAGGTGTTGCTGAAATGTCCATGGATAACCCAAGCATGAAGTGAGAATGTCAGCTGAAATGGTGCAAACAAATGAATCACGTTCTGTACTGCATAACTAAAAAGAGACTGCAGTCAAAAGAGCCTTTTTCCAACTATGGCACATACCCAAGTGCTTCCCACATAATCCTGAATCCATCCTTACAGTTCCACTTAGAAATCAGGAGTTACTAATTGTATAAAGACCTAATGGACAGTAGTATTAAGTAACTTCTCTATGTCTGCATTTGGAAGCCTCTGGTACAACACAGATTTCCAAGTCCTAAACCAGAATCTTAATCATGTTTTGTACAAAACCTAAACATGAAAACAGCTTTAAAATACTTAAATTATACCATCTGAAGGATTAATTTAATCAAAAAATGTGGTGCCTCGTACCCAAAGTAAATCTCACTTCAGTAATTAGCTTTTCTCTACACAAACCATCACTGTTTTAAGTGTTAGTTTTGGGACTTTCCAAGTCTGCAGGAACATTATCTTTCTTGAGTAATATAATGGCTGGAATATACTGGATGAGAAAACACACAGAGTATCAGATCTCCCTTGAGCATTGGACCAACATATGGTCCTGCACATTTTGAAAGATGGTGTTTGGGATAATTTGCTGAATATTCTTAAGATGACTGCTCTTCTGCTGTGTGAGAAAGAGGGCTTTTTCTTATCCCTAAAATGACTGTCTTCAATAAGCGGTGATTCACTGAACTAGCCCTGGAGCTGCCTTTGGAAGCTCAGTATTCAAAAACCATCTGTGCCAGCAAGTACCAAGAGAGGGCTTTCACTTGATATTTAAACAAATTATACCCTCAGATATTTCAAACATATACTCTGTATTTATGTATTTTGGGATACCAGCCATAGGTCTTGATGAAAAGCCAAATTATTTAATTATTTTTATTATTATTAAATAAAGAAAAATACTCGTATTTAACCTCTACACTTTGATTCCATAATAAAAAATGAGGGACTTGAAAATATGCAAATTCTGCATTCATGCTACCTTACCAGTACTCAAATATTTAGCTTATAAATATAAATATAAAGCTACCTGGCCTAGTCTTGTCATGGTTAATCCTTTTTTTAAAGCTTTAGCTCTTACAATTACATGAAAATATCTATTTCATAAACAAACCAAAATTTTAATTCTAACTCTTAAAAGCCTTATAATGCAAGAAAAAAAACCATCGAAAATGTGAACTGAATAGATTCAAAATCAAACAAAAAGCAACCAAGGTAAACAAAAGCAACCCCCAACTTATATTTAATCTGACATTAGAGGTGCTTAGGGATGCTAAGTGAAGAATTTAAGTGCTTGCTGTCCTGAATGTTGTGACCTGTTTGCATCACCCACTGCTGAGTGCCACACAAGCATCACAGGACCACAGCACAGATCAGAACTGGGCAGCACTGCTGCTAAGCACTTAATGTGGGCCAGGATCCTTAGATACCTAACTTGATAATCAAGCACAAAATTCCAAAAAACTGTGACTTTAAATGGTATTTTACAATAATTTTTGTCTAGTATTACTAAAGAAATGGAAAACCCCCCAAAAAATCCTGCAAATACAGTATTTTCAACTCTGCCAGGCAGAGAAGCTGAATCCTTCCGAAGGTATCTCGCTTCTCTTTACCTCTTCTCCTTCACTCTTGATCTAAACCACATTATAATAATAAGCAGGCTGAATTACTGATGAGCTGCTGGCTGCTACAGAGGCAGCTGTATTTCCAGGAGATCATCTAAAATACGAGCAGACACAAAAGGTACTAAAAAGGAAGCGAATGAAGTGCAGGTGATCTCATATTTGCTGTCTCTGTCTGGTTGTTAAGTTCCTTTTCCAGTGCTCACTGGGCTCTAGGCCAAACTACTTCAACAAGCTAAGCAGGAACTATTCCCTTTTTACTGTTGTTAGATTAGTCTTCATCCTATTTATCAAATGGAGATGGGTCAGCCCAGGGTACAAGAGCCAGAGCCAAGCAAAGGGAAGGGGCAGGAATGCAGGGATTGGGATATGGGTCACACTGACATTAGCCCAGGCCACTTCATATTTGTGGTCTGAAACCAGTCATTTGGGAACATCAAGCCCCTGCTCATCCACTGTTTTACAAAATATTTTCCCCATGTTTTGGAAAGGCATTTGTTATATGGTTGCATGTAGAATAAAATTTTAAAAAACAGGTAAAAATAACCTCACTCCAAAACTGCTGATTTTCCATGTCCCCAGGTAAAAGTATTTTTAAAAAATTAGCTGTACTAGTGCAGGAAAGACAATTGATGGGCCTGGTGTTGATAACTTATAATAATCCTGCCATCCAAAAACAAGCAAAGAAGTCCAAATGAGCTCTGGCAATGTGAGACAGAGAACAAGTTTAAAGAAAATACTCTCGAACAAAGTGCAGGTAGAAAATACTTACAGTTATTAACACAAGTTTTTTCACATTTACAAAAGCTGTAAAAGAGCTATTTCTCTCTATACAACAAACAGTACTTGAATACAGAAACACTAATCTTCTCCATCAACTTCTTAAGTAGAATATTCATCACTACTCCCTAAATTAAACTCCTGCTCAAATGAAAAGATATAATTAAAAAGATCCAATTTCCAAAAATAAATTACTAGTATTTCTGTTAAAACAAGAAGCTGGACTGAAATCCAGCACTACTCACAGAAAAATGGCTAATGCAACTAAGTAAAATATCAAACAAGAGTTAGTTCAGAAAAGGGGGAAAAAAAAGGAACATGCCAGGGAGGGATGATTTGTAAATGACATCTCTTTGGATCAGCAAACATGCAGGGTCCCAGCTGCAACAAAAGCAGACATTTAAGTCAAAAAAGATTAGTGAGGAGACTAGCAACTTCAATGCAAAAACTGGGTATTTTGACCAAAAAAAGAGGGCAGGCCAAGAAAGCTCAGGCCAAGTCAGACCCTTCAAGCAGAGATTATCAGTAACAAGGGTTTTAAGCAGCTTAGAAATTGCTGGGAGAAATTAGAGTGTCATAGAGCATAGAGGAGGTCAGACATTTGATGGTGGAATTGGGCTAAGGGGGTGTTGGTACTACAGAACACAGAATCAGAAGGATGTTTATAATCTCCAGAAACCCAAAGAAGAGATATCACAGAGTCTTAGACAAACAATACAAAATTCCAGCGCCTTTTTACAGTGAAACGTTTTGGAGGAGTTGATTTTATTTCTGCATAGCAGCCCTAATAAGCTCAGAAGAATAACAGAAAGGGAGTTTCTAGGAGCCAAGCTGTGTGACACAGCTTCTACAGTACTTTAGGTCCTATTCCCTACAAAATACATTGATTAATGTGATACAGTTTCCAAGCCCTTGAAATCAGCTTCCAGCCAGCCATGTATATGAGCTGGCCAGGATGGTTAGAAGCTAAGAGAAGAGGCTGGGAGCAATTCCATCTGAACTGGCACACAAGTCATGGCTCCAGGAAATCCATGTATCGGCAAAAACTTCAAGGATAGTTTGCCAATTGAACAATACAGTTGTCCAGCAAAATTAGGGCTAGGGGAGCAGCAAAAGGAAGCAAAAACATCCAGAAGCCTTTGGAATTTGCCCCAGACCTTTATTTTTCCTTAAAGCACTGTACCAAGAGAATAAGGAGCTTCTAGAGAGAGAAGGAGGCTGTTCATCATAATCCATTCAGAGAGCTCTGATTAAACTGTTTCACTCACTGAAGGTGACCACAATTTTGTTCATCAAATTATCAAAGCTTACAAAAGAGTAATTTTTAAAGGGATAACAGACAGTAAAAATTAAATTCTATTCCTTAGGATAAAATATTCCTTTGGTGAAGTGTTAGAAACTGAAGGGATTAGAAGGTTCAAATTATTTTTAAATGAGGGAAAGCCAAAGCTGTGACCACCCAGTTGAGCTTCTAATGAAAGTTTCTTCAGGCCTGTTGCTGCAAGATTTGCTACAGGTGCATGTGGAGGAGAAAAGAATTCTTTAATGAATGTAAGATAAAGATGGGAGACTGAAAGGAAGGGCATAACAGGACAACACAACACCCAGGAAACTGCCTCAGTCTGAAATGAATTTAGCCAGAAACAGGAGCACCTCCTATGTATCTGAAGTCCTAAGTCAATTTTAGAGTATAAACAAGATCCACTTCTGTTCCTAGCTCAGCTAATTCCCTAGCACTAATCTTAGCACATGAGAAGAGAGAGAAGTCAGATAAAAGCTATCCAAAATGGGATACAAAAAGGCCTTTGGAAATGCCTGGCATTTAGACAGTCAAATGTCTGAGCCAAAACTGTTAGTTTAGTTATTCAAAACAAAATGTTTGCATTTTCCTCAGAACAGGCATGTAATAGGGAGAATTCCTCTGACTCCACTGTGTGGGCAGACTTAGCAAAAGGAAAAGCAGCCCAAGTGTATCTGTACTAAACAACACAGTGCTCTTACAGAGCCACCCACAGCAGTGCAACCACATCACCTGGTTCACACCAGGTGATCAGGCTTTCGACAATTTTGCCTTTATTGTGTAGCACAGCTACTTCTCCACTTAAAATAACAGGAGAATCATGCCAATGAATCTGATTCTACTTCTAGAGCACAGTATTCTTATTGAAATTACAATTTAGCATGATTATAAACTCATCTTTGCAGTGGTGGGGGACACCTTGACATTCTGGAAGGAGTTCAGACACGTATTTGTCACAAAGCCACACTGGTATTACTACAAGCTCTTGGTTCAAACTGTAAGCAAGACTACAGTTATGGCTTTTCAGACACTTCTTCATTCCCTGCTCTTCTGGGGTTTTTTTCAGATTATGCAGAGGAAAAAACAGGTATGAAGGCAGCGAACAGTTTAAGACCCACACTTCACAGTTAACTATTTAAAAAATATTCTTTAATTATCTGCTGAAAGTTCACACTTGAAAATACAACTAAAAGGAGATGCCGTTTTAACTGTGGCAAGATAAGCTGGACTGCCAGTCCTGATGTGCATTTCCAAATGACACACTTCACTGACAGCACCAGCAGGAGCAGCTTTGGCTGTTCCTACGAGGTTCTGAAGGGGTGATTTCCCTTCCTCTGGGTACACACATACCTCTCCTCCTATGGTGAGCAGGCCAGGTGCATCCAGCTTCCGTTTCTTCCGGGGACCGATGGCTGCCAGTGCCGTTAGATTGGCATCCCTCTGCCTCATCTGGGCAAGCTCTTGCTGCTGCATCTATCAGAGAGGGAAAGAACTCTCTTTAGTTTTTATTCTGTTGCCATATCAAAAAGTTATCTTCAGACCTGCAAGCATGAGGTAGAAGTCACACATGAGCAATCCCTGAGAGCATTCTACTGCTCCCAGAAGTACTATTTTAGCAGCCTGGCCATAGAGGAATAATGAAGATACCGAAGTTCTCGATACTTTTCAGAGGATTTCTGCTTCCAAATACCTCACCTGTTTCCAAAACCACAATCCTTTTCATTGAAAACTGCCTCAGCAAGTACTTTATACTAACTACATATCTCCAGTTTAAGACCGATATGAAGAATGTAAATACCAATTCAAATCTTAAAAAACCCACATTTTTTAATCTTACATTTATTTTGAGTATTTCAAACATACTTGATGTTTTCTTAAAAAAATATATACCTAAATTAATAAAATACCTCTGTTTAAATGCTAGCCAAAGGTAATGCTGACACAAAACCTCTACAAACTGAATTTACAAGTGCTTTCTGGGCTTAGGCTTTAGGTAAGAATACATTTGACTAGTTTGAAGCTAGAATTAAACAACCTGCCAGCTGCATTATGTAACAATGTAGCACACTACAGAAAATAGGAGAAAATGCTCTGGCCAGCAGAGAGGCAAGAGTGCATATTAACTATAAACTTTACAGTTCTTTCAGAGTGTTAATGGTGTCACATTCCCATGAACACTAATATTTTAATAAATATTCTGATCAATACCGCACAAGAATAATTGATAAGGCTACCAGTATATTATTTTAATTAGATAAAAGCATTCAAAGCTGTTAGCAATAATTCTTATTAATTTCAAAACTTTGGGTTTGCAAAATGCCTCAATAAACTGAGAGGAGGCATTTGCTTTCTAATCCCACTGATGTCATTCTTGTTCCTGCTTCAGCAGCAGTGCACAGAACACCACCTTGAAAAATTCAATGGTGGTAATAAAAACATTGTATGATACAGGCACAATTCTTCATTAAAATACAACTGAACTTACAAGCACAGAAGTGTCTCAGCCATCACCTACATGTGATCTGCACATACAAGCAGGGCCTATCTCAACCAATGTTAAAAGGAAAGGAGGTCTAAGCAAAAAAGTGCAAGTGTGGAGTCTCTTTTCTCCATTCACCTCTGCCCAGAAAAAGCGGATCCACCTCATGCTTCCTATTTAGGGCAGTTCTCTGATTAATTCATTTAGCAATCAATACACTTGTGACCAAGCATTGTGCCTGAGTGGCTTTGGCCACAGGCTCACCAACGAGTGTTTCAAACTCCAGGTGATGGTGCCAGGGCCCAGCACGTGCCCAGAGCCAGGAGAGGGGTGGTGGGTGACCCAGAGGGCCCCTGGAGAGCAGCACAAAGGAACTGGAGCCAGCAAGTGAGCGGCACCAGGGCCCAGAACTGGGTACAGCCCTCGGGCTGTGCCCTCACCAGCGCCCAGCACAGAGGGACAGGCACTGCCCTGGTCCTGCTGCCCACACTAGTGCTGACACTGGCCAGGTGCCGTCGGCCTCGTGCCCACCTGGGCACGCCTGGGCTCATGCTCAGCTGCTGTCAACCACCACTGGCACTTTTCCCATCTTTGTCGATGACATGGACACTGGGATCAAGTGCACCCTCAGCAAGGTTGCTGACTGCACCAAGCTGGAACTGAGGATGTTCAGCCTGGAGAACAGAAGGCCACTTAAAGAGACCAGAAAAGAAAGACAGAGATGGACCTTGGACAAGGGCCTGGAGTAACAGGACATGAGGGAATGGCTTCAAACTAAAAAGATGTGGATTTGGATGAGATACAAGGAAAAAATCCTTCCCTGTGAGGCTGCTGAGTTCCTGGCACAGGGTGCCCAGAGAAACTGTGGCTGCCCCATCCCTGGAAGTGTCCAAGGTTAGATGGGGCTTGGAGCAACCTGAGACAGTAGAAGGTGTCTCTGCTCATGGCAAGGGGTGAACAAGATGATCTCAAAGATCCCTTCCAACCCAAACCATTCTATATTTTCACATTCTTCAGAAAAAGTGAATTCAGTCACTTAGAATATGAAACCCCATTTTTCACATTTTTATGCTATATATTTTGCACCCGCAGTTATTATCGTAACTTCAGTGTAACATTATCTTAAAATACATATCTTATCTACAGGGTAAAAGAATTTCCTAAATACAAAAAAGAAATGCAGAAAAATATCTAAATAATAGTGCAAAGGTCTACACATACTTCTCTTTGCCAACTCATATTAGGTTTTTAGCTCAAATATCTTTGGCTCTCTTCCAGATTAAATGCCAGTTAGACAGACCTGCCCGCTTACCCTTTCAAGGTAGATAGCAACAGTGGTGAGCTCTAATCATTTACAAAGGTCATGATCGGAAGCTAGCCCGTAAGCAGTCATTTAAAATTCGATTGATCCCTATTTGTAGTCAGGGAAAGAAAATGGACATTTCAGCTGTATTGTAATTATGAGGCTTCAAGGCAATTGTAAATAGATGTGCAAATCCAGATACTGGCAAATACCTTAGAGAAGAAATTATTACTATAGTATAACATATATCCAGGAAAGGTTGAAGATAAAACTGCATATAAAAAAAGATCAATCATCTTTTTGCTAATTTGCCTTGCTTGCCAGCCTACAAGGGTTATCACAATTATCAGAAGTCTGATGAATATTTAAGCAAGGGCCAACTGGCTTAGAATGATCTCAGACGAAGTTGTCAAGCTCTGCAGAATAAGAAATTCTGCACTGGAGTAAATATTCATTTCCTGGGAGGTGCAGGTCAGAAATGTAATATGATATATAACTAGTATCATACAAAGGTTATATGAATATTATATCAGTATCTTATCCAAAGTCACCATTTTCAAACCCACAGGAAGCTAATACTTACTTGGCTCTCTGTGCTACCTGTACTGTATATACCCTGACTGTTTCCACATGGAATATCAGCACCTAATGCCTCTTGTCAGGGTTTCTTTTCAGATGCAAATTGTAAAGAAAAACATGCCACTTCTCTAAATTTCCCATAGTGGGATAAATCTTGCCCTAACTTTGAAACCTGCAAACTGGTGCTGTTTTACCAAGAAAATATGGAATAGCTTTAAGAGTCTGCAGAAAGGTTCCTCAGGTTCTTCATCCTTTCTTTTTTAATCAGTGTGAAAAACTAAAGATGGTTCTTGATATCATACACTAATTTTGACGAATGCACAAGATTTTCCATTACCTGTAATTCAACACCTGACAGAGCCAAAAGAGCTGGGCTCTGTTCAACCCACACTGGGTGAACACTGGTAAGACCTTGTTCTTCACCTCCCTGCATTTCTCACCCCACATCACCCAGCTTGTCTATGTCTGCTATAGGCTCTCCAGACAAGCATTCTCCTCCACTGGGTGCCTCACTTATAATCAAGCCCCAGTGGGATGAATAGACATTACTTTAATACAAATAAGGAATATGCTGCCAGGTATAAGAGCTCCAGACAAAAACACAATACAGTTTCCAATACTGGTTTTACAGCACACACTGTGGTAAACTACAGCAGGAAAGAATAACCTTATGTAACCTTCATGAATGCTGATCAAAAAATTTCTAACACATCAAACACATCATCAGTGAGGTCACAGTATCCTGATGTTTTATAACATAGGGACTGAAGTGCTGAAAATACTTGATAAATATTGTATTGCACAAATCCTCATCCATCTTTTATAAATTATCACTGGTGGTTCTTTAGGTTTTTTTTGAAGTTCATCTGAAAGCAGAGAATCATAAAATTACATTTAAAAAAAATCAGAAGAGTTATGATCCTGATACTGGTTCCCAAGAGCTGCCTTCATCTTGCAGAGGTCGATGTATTCCAGCTGATTTAGGAGAGCATCTCTGGACACCCACCGTTAACCATGAATCTTCTTACAAGAAAATATTTTTGCAGGTTATAGATACTTTCTAGCAAGACATGTGACAAGACCTTATTTAACATCCCAGACCACCCTTTAACATCCCACTATTGTTGGCTTCTTCATACCCCTATTCCAACATTATCTTTTTTCCATCTCCAAGTCACAGACTTTTGTTTTTTCATAGCCTACATCAAATTACCTGCACCAGTCTCTTTCCTACCCATCATCTGTCTTTGAATGAAAAATATTATCCCCAATTGTAATCTTTGTTTAAAATAATAAAAAGAAAAAAAAGCAGTATCTTGTCTTTGGTTCAAAAGAGGGGACACTGCACCTTGTTCACCAGATGCCAGTTGCAAACCCTGGCCTGTGAAGGCTCTTCTCCCCAGTGCATTCTGGAGCCACATTCTCTGTGTCAAGTGGAAATGACTTTGCAACCAGTTCTGCATACCTGGTTGCACAGTAATCACCCTCTGAATTCTCAGCACTAAGAATAACGTGAATTAAATGTCACCATCTTCAGTGCTCTGAAATTACTCTTAGACGTACCTGTAAAACTAAGGCTACTTAAGCTTCTTACTTTACACCGATCAGTTATATTTTGAAGTTAACAAAGCAGCCTGTTATTACAATACAGTTTGTCTTCTAACTAGGCCAGTTACTAATTTCTGGATATTTAAACAAATGAAACACCTGTTACTATCTGTACATCCTGTTACTTAACATGACTTACCAGAAATTAATCTAACTCACTACATCAACCAAAAAGATGCAATCATTTGATAGCTGCATTCATTCACACTCTCATTTTCATATTGGGCTGCTGATGCAAAATCTTCCTTTAACTTGCCTTTATCACAAATAATTCAGATATATTAATCAATAACATATTAAAATTTCTGCCCTCTGGGAAGAAAGCAATGCTTCAATTCAGAACCACACTAATTAACAACAATTAACTTTTTTGAAAGTAAAAACATTTAGATAAAACACAGACAAATATTCCAATACATTATACAAGAAAAATGCTTACAAATTAGATACTGTTCCTTGCTCCTTATCAAATCCAAATGTATTTTTAGCATGCCACTTACTAACTGGGAGGTATCTCATTTGATGAAAAGTACACCATAAGAACGAAGCATTATTTTGCACAATGAAATGTTCTTCGTTGTGGTGGTGGCACAGCATTAAAACCACAGAAAGAACACTACTTTGCTACTTTAATAAAGTGAAGCTAACCACAGAAGTTCTAAAATTTTAGTTTGTTTTCTATAGATCATTATTTGTTATGATACATTTAGGTATTTAAGAAAGAAGTGCCACAAGCCATATGCCACAAGGAAGACAGCCATATGTCTATGTGAAGTATCAACATTAGATCTTAAAAGCTAGATTTAGTAATTTCCAAAAACCAAGAATGCACTTATTTGTCAGGCAAAACCCAGGCAAAAAGAAGTGAGCTTTGTCTAAAACAGAGATGTAGATAAAATATGGACATGAGCTGTAGCTGCTAAAGACTAAGAGAAATTTCCTCCAATATGATCAGAAAGTAAGAGGACTGCTGGAACTCTTAAAAATCCTAGTCTACATATAAATACCTTCAAAAATTAAAGGGAGAAGAGGGAGTGGGATCACATGAGAGAGAAAGGTCAAGGAGGTGTTTCTCTGCCTACAGGCAGAATTCAGGGATGTTTTTTGGCCTAGAAGGAAAAGAATCAGTGACAGAGAGACAGATGATTGTGAAGATAAAGAAGAAGAAAGAGCTTAAGGAAGTAGTCATGTATGTTTAAATACTGCCAATACAGGATTTGATAAGGAAATAGAAGCCAAGTTATAAAATAAGTTTCTGTAGTCACAGAGCCAACTCAGCCCACCAAGAACTATATTTTATGTACTTACAGTTCCCAGCTTAGTTCAGAAATACCACCTAAGAAGAAATGAGAGGAGGCTCCCAGCACCACAGAAGCTAAAAATATCAACGGCATTCATGGGTGAAGACAGGCAGCAGTGAACCCCAAACAGGAAACTGGCAACAGAGGGTGCTAAATGGCAGAAATGTTTGATGAAAGCAAGATCATATAAACAATGATTTAAGCCTCGATTTCTAGCCAATAGGCATCAATGGAAATCCCTCCTAATTCTGTTTGCGATGGATGGCTTAATTCCTGGTAACAGGGTCATATGCTGGGAAAAACTTGTCTTAATTGATGGTTCTGTAACATGTATCTATCAGTCTCAGACAGTGATTACACCCCCTGGAAAAACATCTTTTTGCTGAGGAGTGCCTGAAATGCGGAACCATTACACATGTCCTAAGATGCCCACAACAGAAGGTGCAATTAAAAATGAAACTCATTAAAAATGCTGGCAGGAACCCTGAGAAGTCCAGGACAATGATCAAGAAGGATGGGTGCTTCAGTGAATTTGAGGGAGCCTTGCAAAGCAGCTCGTGTGTGCAGCAGGCCCGTGCTGTCCTCCAGCCCTGCTCTGGCACTGAAATCTCTCAAGGTCAGTACAGCTCCACTGCCTGGTAAGGAACTGCTCCAAGTAGTGAAGTGTACAAGAGGCACTGCAAAAATGCCACACCAGAGAGGTTTCACCTGTGTAACAGCAGGTCATACACCAAACACATTCTGTGAGACTTCCAAACATTCACAGCTCTGACAAATTGTATCTAATTTTCTTCAGTACAAAGCTGGATGCTGCTTCTTCGCAAGTGTTCTCCCACAAGTCAGTAAAAGCTCCAGCTGTCCCTTGCAGTGGCTGCACATCTATCTGAACTAGATCAAGATTTTATTTCACTGTGAAAGGTGCTTGTCTGTTAGGTTTTGGTGGGGGGAGTTTCTTCTTTTTTTCTTACCCACACACTTTTAACAGCGGTTGAAAATTATTGCATAGCATTAGGAAAAAAAATCACCCTGGGCAAAGACCAAGCTGGGAATGTTTCAGCTTCAAGATGACTCTTTCTCAAAATAATGAGTGTCTGAACACAGTTCTGGAATCTTAACTGGGGAACTTTGGACCAAGCATCTTTCCTACAACAGACATTTTTGTTTATTACATCTAATTTCATTATGTTTTACAAGTTTACTCAAATTTTCCATTTAAACGTGCCCTATTACTTTCAAGTTGATGTATCAAACTCTGATACAGAAAATTCCAGGTGCATCCTGCCTTTCGTTTTTATTTTTCCCTGAAATAAAAAGCCTTCATTGTAATTCCCCCAGTCTTGTACATTACACAGTTAAATGGGGTTTTTAAACAATTATCCTTTATCCCCTTATTACTCAAGATTACATACTGTCTGAACTGATACATACATACATACATATACATATACATATATATATATATATATATATATATATATATATGATACAGGTTTAATTCTCTTGGAAGTATCCTTAACAGCCAACTCATAACTTATAAAAACCAAAAGCATGAAGAATTTGAGAACTGATTTTAAACTCGTGCAATTTTTTAACATACTGGGTTACATTTTTTGATTTTCCAAATACGATGCACTATTACTTAATTATTAACTTAAACCCATTTATTTCTGCAACTGTCCAACCATTTCTTAAGCTACATATCCCTATCTAGAATAACACAAGGTATAATAAATGCTTAAGGAAGATATTCCTCAAACACCTCTGAAAGAGTTCTACAATAATGGATTTTTTGTCCTTCCAGCAACTTTAATCATCACATTTCTTCACTCTTCAGAACCCGTTATTTGAGCTCCAGTACAATTTGTCTGGTTTTGGTTATACTATTCCTCAAACAACTTACCTCTAGTAGCAGCAGTTACAGGCTCTCCTATGCTAAGCTGGAAACACACCTATTGTAAACCTTTATATTTGTTAGGTGCTGTAATAGTGTGTGGCAGATTTACCAAGCCAAATACGGCCCATTTGAGCAAAGGGTTTTTGAGGCACAGACAACTGGGCAGGATCAGCACTACTAGAGCTGGCAACTTACTGAAGTGTCAGTAACATACCCACAGCGAGATCAGAAAAAACTCTGAAAAATTTCCTTAAGATTTGTTCTTTTATTATTATCAGTCTTAATTTTATTTTGGAGCAAGGCAACAATGGACAATCACAAATCTTCTCAAGCTGTTCTTCAAAGGACACGAGACATACAGCATCAGTATGACTGGGAAGAACACGAGTCAAAGAGCTCAATGGCTTTACTCAGAGGCTCCTCATCCTCAGTTCAGGAGCAGCCAGTGGAACATCCTCACTCCCAGGGCACTGGCGAGAAAGATGGGATAAGGTATTTTCCCAGGCCCCTTTGTTCATCCAAGATGGGGTTTACTGTCCTCCCCAGATTTCTAGGATCTTCTCCTTTCCCCCTGAAGTAAGACACTGTGAGGACTCAAACTGATGTTTTAATCAAGATTAGGGAATATAAAATACAGTGAAAGCCAGGAGATCAGTCACATCTAGAGTTACAGACTGAAGTAGTAAGAGCAGGAAACCTGTTGAGCCGTGGCTTTGGTTAGGGACAACTGACACAAACACTGGGATATAGGAGCAAAGTCAACAAAGAGTTTGCTTTTTTAAAATCACGCACTGGAAAATATGAGTGCAAGCAGTAACTCCCAGAGGCTGCACTGCCCCCTGTAACACAGTGCTCAACGTTGGACTAGAACGTGAACCAACTGCTCTGCTTTTCACATGGTGAAGTATCCAGTAAACCTTTCTGAAAATACCCTTTAAAGAATCTTCCACTGTGTCTGAGCAATACAGCAGCTATTTGGATGGTGAAAACTCTCCATGGCTGCTACACCTTTGTGCTAGTGCTAGGGGAGTCTGATCAGGAATTTTATCTGTACCATCTCCTCCGTGCATCAGGAGTTTAAATAGCAGAGCATGGCCTTTTATTTCTGTTCATCTCTGGCACACACTCAAAATCTGAATTAAGAACCAGTACACCAGAACTACACCAAGAAGATGGAATAAGTTCTTGGCTGGTCTATCAATGGAGCCAACTGAAGACTTAGGCACATGAAGATCTCACCTTCCTGGAAGTGAAGAGTGACACTATTTCATATCATAAAATCTCAACTCAGCCTGAAGCATTTTCCCCATATTTTTCCAAATAAGTATTTCTATTTTTTGAAAAAATTTCTCTGGCTATATGCTGCTAGCACAAAACTTCAGAATAGCAGATATTTTAAGTGCATTTAAAATAGTTAATCAGAAATTCTAGTAAGAGGCTTTATTAACTAGATTATTCCAAAAGAAAATGCCCAGATTTCGATACCAGTCCTCTAGCATTCTTATGGGAAATCTGCATCTTGAAACTGCCAGCCTCATTTGAGGAAATGAGGCAAATGTAGCTATCTACTAAAAATCACTTGGCTGTAATAAGTAATTTTAATCAAATAGTTAGAGAGAATGGCACTGGAGTTAATGTCTGAAGTGTCATAAACAGATGGGAAATGTGCAGTGTAGCGACTGGTTGTGCACTTTTAACGCAATATCCTCTTCTGCAGTCTGGATTGTGGTTTGATCAAGTCTAAGCGACATGACAAAAACAAATTTAATTTATTCTGAAACTATATTCAACTAAAGAATACACAATACAGCAAGTATGCTACTCTGCTCCAAAGTGAGATTTGAGGCAGAGAAAAACACCGGGAACAAAAATAGCCACACGCCCACCACCTTCTTCCCCTTAAAAGTTGTGGGGGTAGTGCTGGGGGTTCACTTGTAAAATGGAATTTCCACTGGGGATGCAAAACAAGCTTGAAATTTAAATAATCTACATCTTTTCTATTTTAGACTTAACTATAGCAAAACCTCTACTGCTCATTTCTGCTGCAGATCAAGGGAACAACACACCACAGTGTGGGGACAAAATATTTCAAGCAATTTCTCAGACACTGACAAGTAGTAAATTAGGGAATCTTGTAAGTACAATACAGTAGTCATCCCCTTCTATTGATCACATATAATTTACATCTTACAAAGATGTGAATTCTTGCATTCTCACTCCACAAGGAAAATCTCAATGATTTATTCATTTCAAATAAAAAATAGAAGGTAGATGAGAAGAATTACTTCACAGGCTGTAGCTTTCTCAGGGCACTAGTGCTAGGCTCTTCTTTCGCACTGCCCGAAGGGCCTTTGTGTGCAAGTCCCTCTAATTAACAAGGTGAATCATGCAGCAGTTCCCTAATTAGTGAACATGACAAGCCAATGGAAACAAGCAGACAGACCTGGCGTACAGATATGGTCAACAAAAGGCACAGCAACACACCATTAAAAAATGCCTATTTCATGTAAATAAAATAGCAAGAGAACTAGAATAAGACTTAATTTTCCTTTTCATGTTTTATGCTTATTCCTCATTTATTGCAGATATAAATAACGACACAATAAATCAAGGTTTCCAACTGCAAGTCACACCACCTCTCCAAAATCAAAGACTACTTACCCTACGTGAATAAGCATCTCCTTAAGGGGCATTATTTGTTTTCTCTCATTTTTCTGCTTTAAAGAACTGCAGTTACATTAAGCTTAGGACTTTAAGAATCCCTTAATTAATTCTATTCAAAATTATTTTTTCTTGAAATCCTTTTTCACCAACAGATGAAAGGAGTGCAATAGTTGCACTATTATTTCAGTATTAAAAAATGCCTACATTCCCAATATGTCATAATTTTTACCTTTTGTATGAGAATAAATAAATAAATAATAAAAGTGAATAATCAAAGAATCAGATTTGCATTAGAAAGGAAATGAGATGATCTAAAATGTACCTCCTTACCTTCCTCTTTCCAAGTAAAATATTTTTAATCTTTCACTCTTCCTTCTGCTTTTCCTAACAGCACTCAGCCCATCTCCAACACAAGGGGGTTAATTAATTTTCAATTTATTGCATATTGAACCTTTGATTTAGATTTTTACAATCCTTCAGCATTACATATTTTTACAATCCTTCAACATATTATAAGTCTAAAATGTGTCACCACCAGCAGAATATAATTCTTCACAGAAAAACTCCACTATGTTCTTTGCTCTCTATTCCTTGGCATGTTATCATAAGTAAGGAGAACTACAGATTATATCCTCATTACAGGCTCCTCTTTCTCACAGTCTTGGGGGAAAAAAAATATCTGACTTTCCTCTTCGAACTGGGTAAAACTTTCTTATGTTTTAAAATTGATGGTCCAAATACTAATGTCTAAAAAACATAACATTTTTCTGACCAGTCCTATTTTAAAAGTATAGGAATTAAAATAGTGACCTGTAAGAAATAATGGTTCTAACATGCCCCTAAAGATTGTTTTTTGGCTATAACTTTAAAGAATATTTAATGATGTTCCATTACAGAACTGATCAGCTGTTTCAAAGTAGTTTTGAATTCACAATAAACACTATCAGTGATCACAAGAAGAAAGCTGGAATCACTACTGTTTGCTGTGCTCATTTTCCCCTTCTTCTCTGTGTGCACTTCCCAACTTGTCTTGGATCCCACCCAGCACAACCCTTCCTAGGACAGCTCCAAACCAAGGCTGGAAGTATCCTCTTTTAACATCAAGGCACAATGGATAATCTGCTAACAACTGAACTCTGATCTGCCATATGCACACAGGAAGGATTCAGCAAACAGCCTGTCACAAACACTTACTGCTGCACAGAGCAACTCACAGAGCACGGGCTCTGCACAGTGTGCTGCACACTCACCACACCATCTATTATTGCCCAGACAGCTGCAATTACATGGCAACTACTGCAAAGACAAAATGCACTCGCTGCATTAAAAAGCTTCACACTCCTATTTGCATCTTAAATAAAATCAAGGCAAGGAGATGGGAAATAGACACTGAACAGGCACACCCAGAAATTAATGCAAAATCACAAAATTTGACTGATTGATATTGATTTTCAAATAAATTACATAGACAACCACAGGTTATTTTATATATACAACTGCAAAAGTATTTTGCATTTAAGCAAAAATGTTTAGTGCTGCCGATAAAAACAAATCCTAATTGTCCACAGGAGTTGTTTTGATATGAGATTATATCTAACACCAGGGGGACAAATTCTGTTTGTTTTGAATATTGCTACTGATGTCAGTAGAGATATTCTATAGTTACAGTGGTGTGGCAGAAGAATTCAATTATAACATTTAAATGTAAGGGACACACATTTAAAAAGTGACAGGAGCAAAAATGCACTCACAGGCACACAGGGCAAAAATAAAAATCTCCAACACAAACCAGTCAGATCACTCTCATACTTGCTACATAGCCTACCACATGTCCTCAGCATTCCTGAATGCTGGCATGCCTGCTAAGGCAGACATTTCCTTACCCATTGGACTTAGGATGTTTGCTTTTCAGATTTTGGTACTGTCCAGAAATTATTTCTCCACATAGCTAGATAGACAGATGAGCATTTTTTAACTGAGGAATTATTTTTAAAGCCACAGTTAAAATTACCTGAGGATGTTTATGAAATGTATATTTATGATTTTTTTCTTTTGTATAGCTGAGCAGATCACAGAAATCACCATATATTGCAATGTTAACAGAAGCACCCATCGACAAATTTAAGAAACATATGCATTTTAGATAACATAACAACGTACAAGGTATTTAAATATTATAGTAGCTCTGTATCTAAATCATCAAATAAATGCAGAGCAGAACACTCACATATTACTGAAACTCAGCACCTTGTACTGAGCACCGTGACTGCACACAAAACACACAGAAGTTTAGCTCAATAGTTAAGTATATTTTATCTCTGTATAAATTACCTAGATTAAACCTTGACAAAACTGGGATTAAAAAAATGGTCTTAGAAAACTTTTCCACTCTCTCATGGCCTCAAGATACCCTTCTCCTCTGCTAAAATTCAGAGCATTGTTCGATTTCTGCACCCTAAAAGAAGGTATGAGTTTTCAATCTGAGACTTAATTACGGAAGCTCATGGGGTGAGCTCATGGAGCTTCATATTCTTTAGCTGCTTCCATGTAACCTGAAGGTCTGTATCACTCTATCTTGCAGTCACCTAGATCACTAAAGAGGTAAAATAGCAAAAAGATGCAAACAAGTTATTTCTTAGAGGGAGGGAAAAAATCATCCCATATTTTTGTTTTCCGACACACCCTAGTACACAAGAGATTCCCTGAACATACTGCTTAAGAAGGAAAGACTAGCAAATGCTGATGACAGACCCTTACTAAAAGAGAGAACAATTTTGCTGAATACTGAATTTACTGTTCCTCAAAAGAGGAAGCTGAAAGTAGTTGATTTTAATGAAACAGCAGCACATACAGTGAAGTAATAATGTGTATTCAATAACCTTCACAATCATTATCTGTCACAGTAAGGCAGGGCAGACATCCTGGATATTCTACAGGTACCCTCTGAGGGGAGCCCATCTCACTTGTCCACAGCTGGCAGGTGGCCACCACAGCCACCAAATGCTGGGCTGCTTTAAGAGTAAGGGCTCCTCATGAAAACACAGATCACACTTCTCCAGAATTTAAACACAGATTTCAAAAATAAATAGACCAAATTATCCTATTTCTCATAAAAACATGCTCTCTTCTCACCAGTTTCACCTCTAGTATGTTTCCAGTAGAGTGAACATTCTGCTCCTCTCCTGTTGTCCTGAACACAATTAACACCTGAGTTTAGCACTTATGCTCTATTCTCCCATTTTGTATATTTGACACTTTCCTAAAGCTTACTTAAATATCTGACATGTTTGTCAAATAGGAGCTCTTCTCCCAGGACAGATTTTTTTATTATTACTATTGTTTTTTTGGAAATAATAGATTTTAAAGCACCTTTCAGTGTGAATATGGCTTTTGGCCATTAAGAGAAATCTTCAGGATCTACATGATGTCACTTCTGTTTCAAGAATATAAATGTCTGTTCTGGATATAAATACATTTCCTACTTGTGGAGGGAAAGGACACAGCGGTGTAAGAAGCCTACTCTGTGCTTCACGGCTGTGCAGAGTCAATAAACCCATGAACTGTAATTGCATCACACTGGTTTTCAATTTGCTTTGCTTCAACCCTACCAGATACTGAGGCATCAGTTTTTAGGAAGCTGCAACACCTCAGTGTATGGACACTCATCAGCATAAATACATATAACAAACCTTCCCATTCCAGGAAATCAGGTATTTATGACAATTTCCATGGAAATCTAGACATTAACCACCAATTCAGCAGCAATTTGTAAAACTAAACTACATGAAAACAAAACTCTTACAAACCATTACTCAACTGCCCAATAACATTAAAAATACATGAATACCTTTCAAGTGTTTACATTTTAGAGATAATCATATCTACCTTTAACAAACATATTTGAGGGGAAAACTGTCTATATTGTGAATGGCAATAATAAATTTTATTTATTTAAGAGATAACTACTATTGAAGGGTCACTACTTTTTCAGGGTATGTTGAGCAGTATCTCATTATTCAGCTAAGATGATATAACTACTCTTTCACAGACTGATGCCGTGTTTTTTAACTACAAGACTAAACTAAAAATAGGAAATAGATGTTAACACACCTTTCATGACCTCTGCATGTTACCACCCAGCCACCTAGCTTGTAGTTCAGAGAAAAGTGGCATAAAACCTAGCTACACTCAGAAATGTTGAGTGTTTAGTTAACCAAAATGGACACTTTTTACCCTACTGTTAATGGTATTAAATATTCTCAAAAATGGGCTGGCAAGGAAGTCTTAAATTACTTTGTTTAAAATTTCACTACTACATTTCAACTTTCGCCTTAACTGTGCTCCCATGAACTCTTTCATCTTCCACTACCAGGTTAGAAACAGATCCCATATTTTATGAGAAACTGTGTGTTCTATGAAATGTATATATTCCAAACGAGGTCCTGCCCTTGTGAGACGACAGAACATATGAACACCCTGCCAGACTGTGAGGTGGGTGTGGGGAGCAGGGGGAGGTCTGTGCGTGGGTCTTGCACAAAGAGGAGCCGAGGCAGGGCCACACAGGAGCCGGGATGTGCAGCCCCAGCCCGAGCGGGCAGGGACACACAGGAGCCGGGATGTGCAGCCCCAGCCCGAGCGGGCAGGGACACACAGGAGCCGGGATGTGCAGCCCCAGCCCGAGCGGGCAGGGACACACAGGAGCCGGGATGTGCAGCCCCAGCCCGAGCGGGCAGGGCCACACAGGAGCCGGGATGTGCAGCCCCAGCCCGAGCGGGCAGGGCCACACAGGAGCCGGGATGTGCAGCCCCAGCTCGAGCGGGCAGGGACACACAGGAGCCGGGATGTGCAGCCCCAGCCCGAGCGGGCAGGGACACACAGGAGCCGGGATGTGCAGCCCCAGCCCGAGCGGGCAGGGACACACAGGAGCCGGGATGTGCAGCCCCAGCCCGAGCGGGCAGGGACACACAGGAGCCGGGCGCTTCGCCTCCATCCCCTCGGGGCAGCGCATGTGACGCGAGCGCCCGGAGGATCTGGGGGCAGATGAAAGCTGGCAGCTGTGGCTGCCTCGGGCGCTCGAGGCTGCCAAACAGGGCTTACAAACACGTTAGCACAGCAGCAGAATTAAAGCCCTCATTCAGGTTTGTTTTGGAGTAAGAAACCAATGCGCATAGAGGGGATGCGGGAAAACTTGCCCTGCAGGCTGAAGCCTAAATACACCTTGACCTCCCCTCGCAAGCTGCTGTAGAGTACAGCAGGCTTAACTACGGGACCAAATCATCTAAATAATAATTTATGTTGTTGTCCAAGCAACCTCCTCAGTTTCTGACAAGCAGACACAGCTGACATTTGCTGCCCTCTACTTATTAAACAGGCAATCATATTCTAAAGTGCTGTTAGTCAGCCAAATCAGCAGGAAAGTAAATCTGTTGCAGCGTTCCGATAAAACAGTTATGTGATTTTTCCACATTCACAGCTTGCTCCCAAAGAATTTTCTTCTTTTTTCCCCCGTCTATGCCAGTGTGATAAATTGTGTTTAACAAGGTTGTTTTTACCTGAGGAAGACCCATATTTAGACAGAACACCACTGAAGCAAAAGGAGAACTAGAAATTCAGTCTTGACCTCTCCCTTGCACAAACTGATCTGATATATATATTTATATATAGACAGAGGGGGGAGAGAGAGATAGATGTGTGTTTATATTTAGATATATAAAATTGAAAAAAAAAATCTTTCAGAAAAGGAAGTACCATTGAATGCATTCCTCACTGCCTCTTCTGGAACCTCTGGATGCAATTGTCAGTACCCAAGACAGGCAAACTCAAACCACCCATATCACAAATCTTACACACCATACATGGAAAAGAATAGCTCCCTTATCTCTCCACCAAGTCCAAAAGGGATTAAAAACGGGGCTGCCACCCTCCACTTGTTCAAAATCAAAAAAAGCAGTAGCACTGGTTATTACTACAGACATGGAAGGAAAACTACAGGAGATCTGAAAAAATTCGTTTTACAAGAGGAAGTTCCTGCTGGAGTATTTTGGTGAAATTCAGAAAGGCAAAGTCACATGCAGCTTCAGAAATTCTTTGCAAAAAGCTTTTACCATTCTAAAGCCAAGTTCTGGAAATTCACCTTTAAGCAGCCCTATTGCTGTATAACGGGAGGCTACATGTTGCAACAACCTTGTGTTAGGCAGGACTCCATCGTGTGTGTGTGCTCTGGAAGGTGACAGAGACAACTCCTTCCCTACCACCTTTCTGCTTTAAAACAACGAAATCCATTAGGTAGAGCAGACTTTGTAACAGGTACTGTTCTTTTGGAACTGTTCAAACACAACCCAGATATATTTCACACCAGAACTAAACTCTGTTTTGAAAATGAGTCTTGAGTCCTCCTCACTAGTTTTACTTGAAAATTGAGAGTACGCAGTTACTTAAAATTTTGTTAGGGAATGTGAGAAAACAAGAAATAATCACAAAAAGAAAAACCAACTTTTACGGGTTTATACAGCTCTTGGTCGTTTCATGCCCCCCATTCTCAGAGCACTAAATGGGAACCCTTTTGGTAACAAGGCAAGAAAATCACTGTATTTCATTGGTTATGAATAGCTGCTTTAGTCTTGAACAGCAGATTGCACCAGGACAAATACACTTGTCATACAAAATCTAAGAAAATTACACTGCTGCTGGGTTAATTTGAAGGCTGATACCTTTCAAATACTCCCTGAGACATCAGCTAAACAAGGAACAATGCTTGACTAGACAGCTTGCTTTCTTGTTCCTTTCTCTTGTTATACCCACAGAGCCCCAGAATGGTTTGGCTTGGAAGGGAACTTAAAGATCCTCTCAATTCAATGGGCAGGACACCTTCCACTATCCCAGGTTGCTCCAAGCCCTGTCCAACCTTGCCTTGGACACTTCCAGGGATGGGGCAGCCCCAGCTTCTCTGGGCAACCTGTGCCAGGGCCTCCCCACCCTCACAGGGGAGAGTTTTTTACTAATACCTAATCTAAACCTACTCTCTGTCAGTGTGAAACCATTCCCCCTTTTCCTGTTGCTCCTGGCCCTTGTCAATAGTCTCTCCATCTTTCCTGTCAGCTCCTCCAGGTACTGGAAGGTCACAATTAGGCCAACCTGAAGCTTCTTTTTCCAGGCTGAACAATCCCATACTCACTGTCCCATTTTGTTTTGCATAAGCCCCTGCTCTCCAAGCTATGCAACCTCATTTGTCCTGATAATAAAACACCTCCCATACAAAGCCTCACAGATCTGACACAGGCCTTCGTGGGGAACAAAACAGGGATGCAATACATGGATCCTTCTCACACTCACATTGGTGTAAACCAAGTTCTAAGAATTTGTTTTCTCGGTAGCAAGCATAAACAAAGATAAAGGAGTGTTCTTACTTTATACTATAAAGATGGGGGTATAAAAATAGCTTGTTACTTAACAATGGCTGTGTATTTAGCTCATCTATCAGTAAACCAGCATTTCCCTTTAAGAATGCTAAACCCAACAGTTTTCATCAGTCATGAAAAATAAGCATTCATGTTAACTAAACAAGAGCTGGGCAGTATGTGTATGCTGGAATAATGCATCATTATGGAATGCCACCAAATTGATTTTGTAGAAGGGAATTATTATGTTGGACAGCACTGGATTTAATTTAGATTTCTGGTAGACTAATAAGGTAAGCTTGGGTCAAGCTTGGGTTAGAGAAAAGACAAAAAAACCCCCAGCCCTTGACTCAGCTCTAATTAATATACATTTTACCTAGGCAGGAATAAATAATTTGACTCAGCTGGAAGATACCATGGTCATTCCGCTGATCTCCTGGCATTTTTCTGTCAATTATCCAGTTTCTGACTCTCTGTACAGCAAGGGTGACACCACGCTTCAACTTCAGTCAGACACCTTGCCACAACTTCTGCTCAAAGCCCAGGAGAACAGGCTGGAATTTTCATCAGCTTCAATTTTACAAAGATATATGCAAGAAATTCTACTGAATAGTAAGATTGCTATTGACCAAAGATCTTCAGGACTTGTAGAATTCATTGCAGGGCAGTACCTCATCCTTGGAAACACAGGAAATCTGGAAGACCTACACACCAAATCCATATGCAATAAACTTATTACTGGTTATAGATTATCTTGTTTCCTCAGCAGCAAATGTAATGCCATTCCTCTTCTTGCCTTGACTGTAAGTTTTATAACCAACTTCAGTCATCAGAATTTGGGACTGTTATCGTAATATACTTATGCATCTAAAGTAATAGCTGCTGAAAGGAAAAAAACACAGCTAACACAAGCAGTAGATTTGATAATGCAGCAGGATGTCCAGGAGAGTATTCTGACTGGTCAGATAGGACCACTCCTCTTGAGATGCAAGTTTAATTACTAACATTTTAGGTCATTGCAAAAACTTTATAACTTCAGAAAAACCTTGTACTCTAAAACCAAATCCAGGGCAGTGCTGCATGAGCTTAAACTGGGCAGGAATGGTCAAAGCATTTTTCTGGGTACAAACAGCAGACCTGTGGTACAGGGAGAGTATAAAAAAGTGACTGTTATCTGACTTTCTACATGTGTTGACAAAAATGCTCACATTCCTTCTGCATCACAGCTGTAGCACTGGTAGCCTGATGCAGAAAACTATTCATGAAATAACTCTGTTCTGAGGAATCAGTGTTGCTGAAACACTGCTTCGTCATTACTTCAGGCATCACATTCACAGCTTTTCCTTCTTTCGACCTACTGACACTCAGATGGGTTAGAGAGCTAAGTGAAAATTTAAATTTATTCCCATTCAAGTGCCCTATTTCTCAGTGGACTGTGTTATAAGAAACCAGTTTAAGATAAGAGTGTTGCTTTTGAATCAATATTTTTATGTCAGGCATGACAAAATAGAAAACTTACTTAGACTTCTCATCACTGAGACACTACATTAGTAGTACAATCTTTAAGGACTTCGGCTTTGGTGAAAAGGTGAATAAATTAACTTTCCAAACAAAACAATTTTCATTTGCTTTTCATTTTCAGTAATTATGATAACTTCAGTAAACTATCATTTAAATAGTTGTAAGAAACCACTCCTACTGAGTTGATACATAAATACTAGTGTGGTGACAAGAAATTATTTAGTGTAAAACTGTTTTCCTATTGTAATCCCTAAGTATATGATGCTGGAGTTTCAGTAATTCTGCTATAAGTTCTTCTGGGGGATTTAAAACCTCTAAGGCAATGTTAGAACCACGTAACATATACATCATATGAGGTACATACTTCATTGTTTTAAAGAGAAGGATCCTACAGCTTCCTCTAGAACTCCAACTGCTAACAGTCCACGTAGTTTACTGCATATAATTCAGAAAATTCCCAGTTCAAAAAGTCAATCTCAGCCCAACAAGGCTCTTGTTCCAGAGGACACTGCAGATGTGGGGGATGGCAGCACCCAAGGCCATGGTTACCACAAGGCTGCCCTGGACACAGCTCCTTCTGGGAGATGGGAAAGCCTGTGTCTGCTCTGCTTCCACAAGAACCGAGCACTCCCAAAGCTCCTGGCCAGGGTAGCACTCACAAGCCCCTTCCATCATGATAAAGGACCTGATCCATCCCCAGGAAGCTGGGCCAGCTCTGCTGACAAGGGCACACAAAGGGCTGTCTTGTGCCTTCCCTAGCATCCCAAAGCCAGAGACTTCCCTTTCATGGCTGATGAGCACACCTGAGAACAGATTCCACTGAGTGTTATCTAACCTGATCTAGGGCCTGGATACATGCCCAGACATTTATGGTGTCTGGTTTAAGTTTTCATTATTATGCAATATTCTTGGTTGGTGATGACACAAAAATTTGAACCAAGTTAATCTTTCAGGATGAAGCTCAGCTACTTAACTTTTAAATTAAAACATTTTTTAGGCAACAGACCCTGATCTGTAGAATATCCCTGACAGAAAGGATGTTGAGGATCTTACCTTGCCTGCCTTTCCTTACACCATTTCTATTATTAATTACTGGGTGTTGACTCAGATATTCCTAATCTTGATCTATTCCTGCTATCAGTTATATGGCCTGTTTTATGCTCTATTTAATGAAGCCTTTTAATGGAAATTAGAGAACTCATAATTTCTTTAACTTACATTTGTGACTTCCAGACTACATAAATCAGTGCATTTCCTAAAACTTGATTTTAAAAGCTTTAGTCATGCTTTGTTCATTGAAGCTTATCACAGTTAGTTTAGTAAAACTTATAGTTCCATTGATTTTCTAATCACTCTCTAAAACAGCAGTCTGAAAAAATTTAACTATGTGTTGTCTAAAATGGAAAACTCCACTCCTTATGATACCCTACTTATGCAGGGTATTCCCTGCTTATTATTAATTACAAAAATTAATTTAAAAGTTAATTCAAACCACTAATTAGAAAAAATAAGTAGGAAAGCTATATAATTTCCAACAAAACAGACACTGCTCACAAATGATGCTATTTGTCACATTAATTTGTACCAAGTCAAACATTTCAGAATTTATGTTGCAAAGCAATGCAATAAGTAATAGCTGAAAAGCATCATTTTTCCCTGAAATAGTCTCAATGGAAAATATTTTTCAGTAGCTTATTAAATAGACTTACCAAACAATCATATGCTGTCCACTGAAAAAAGGCTGCCCCAACTTAGAAGTGTGAAAGCAAATGGAGAGTTTTGAGCAATATAATCCTCCACAGGCATATTCTGCTACTGCTTTCACTCAAGTCCATTTGAAACAGGTTAATACAAAAGCAAAATAAGTGACTCACACTGAAATCAGAGTGGGTTTGCACTGACTTAACAAAAACAGTGATAGTCTGGGTGTGAATGAAACCTGGCTCTGCAATAAGACCATGTGTAGATGACCCTTCCCTTTGTTTGGGTAAGTATTTAAATGCAGTTTAAACTTGATTTATGTCAATTTGGTTTAAGCAATATGCAGAGTGGTTTGAAGACTGGCTAATAAATGGATCAAGATGGAATTACAGAGAAAAAACATTATCTTCACCTAACCAAATAATTTTAAAATGTGTTCAAAGGATTCCACTTACATTGTCTTCATGACACTAAGAAGCAAGAAGCAAACTTTCTACTGGTAGACATTCTATGAAAGAAATTGAGCTAATCTTTTTTTCTTCTTAAATTAGGAAGGAAAACAGAGCATTACAGAATGAAGTCTTCAAAATATTCATGAAGGAGAATGTTTTGGAACAAATACCCTTTGCTAGTCTTCTTTCTTTCCTCTTCATCCTATTATCCTTGTACTGGTACCTTTATTTTGCATTCCAAGACAGCACTTTCTAGAGTTCTTTCAATGTTTTGAATAGTTCTTTCCTTTTAAGGAAAGATTTAGAAGACTTTCTTTAAGACTTTGAATGACTTCTCTTGGTACTTCACTTTCTCCCTCTGACTTTTGTCAGTAGCGTCACTGTTCAAACTGACTGAAGTCTGAAACAAGTATTTTCAGAACATAACAATATTATCAGCTGTTTTGCTGGGATGAAAAAACAAGCTATCTGACAATCACATCATTAAACAAGCAACACAAGCTAGAAGAGCTGCAGGTTTCTTAGGTGCCCTCTTTGTGCTTTTTAAAACACTACCTAATGGCCACTTTACTATAGGCCACAAGAATGTCAGGTCTTCAACAATATTCAACAAAGGTCTTCAGGCAATATTCAAGACACAGAAATCAAGGAATCACAGCTTCAAATCCAGCTTATTATTGAAGCTGACAGTATTTTATTCATTAGCTTATACAAAACCTAGAAGAAACACACTTTCTCTCTGAGCTATGGGTGATAAGCACATTAAGAGTAGCCCAGCTGGCAGTGAAGTTTTGAAATTTTTTACATTTTTGTTGGTATTGATTCAAAACTTTTAATTTCAAATGACAAAGTTATGCCAAAGACAGTTTTTCTAACCAACCTGTTATACTATAAAATGGGTTATTTTCTTATTTTGGCAGTGTCAATATCATTTGAGACATCAGCATATATCCAGTATCCAACACAGAAAAAAATACCAACAATATTAAAATATCATCTTGTCAATACCACGCCACACTCCCCTTTGCAAAAGAAAATGTTTTTACTAACTAAATTTCAATATTTTAAGTTAAAGTCTTTAGAGCTTTAGAACCCTGATCACTAAAACCAGAGACACATTTTATGGTTTCAAACATGCAGAATGAAATTCAACTTCAGAGAGAGGCGTGGTGCCAGCAATTGATGCGCTTTCCTGAGATGGCCGGGAGAGCAGGCAGGGCCAGCGACCAAAAGCAGAGGGTGCAGCACTCAGGCTGAGGAGCTCCTTCTGCACTGCCTCAGCCAAAGCCAGGCGTTCAGTCTCACACCAGTGTGCTCTACCCACGCGTAACCCGCTGCCCAGCGTTAGATGTGACCGCGCTCAGCGCCGGCCCGCAGGGGCCGCAGCGCTCCGCGCAGCCAGGGCCGGCCCGGCCACACCGCGGCCCTGCGGCAGCGCGGGGCTGTCTCGCCGCTAGTAAAGAACAGCTGTCTCGCTCTGACTACTGGAAAGTGTGGGTTTACTATCCCTGTCTTTTACTTTCACGTCCTCAGGTTTCCAGTGGCCGAGAAAGAATCCCCAGGAAAGCCAGTACCGATGCAGCAGCAATGCATTTAACCCCAGCTCTGTTCACTTCCAGCAGCACGGCAGCTTCAGTTCTCAGCCCAACAGCCCTTTCTGCCTGCCATCAATTACTCTCAAAAATCTGGATTCTTCCTTTGCATACACTGGCTACATACAAAACCCAAGTACTATTAAAATCCTGCCTCTTTTCCTGCCAAATAACTTGATTACTCTATTTCATTTCAATGCTTGCTTGACAAATCCAGCTCTGGAAACACTAAGGCCTGGTCTAATGTTTACAAGAATTCATTTCATCAAGTCTTACTACATAATCACATAATGAAATGAAGACAAAACTCATCCATGTATTTGGATTTTTTTGACTGTTATATATATAAAGTCGGTGTAGCTAACGGGACTACAGAATACTGCCAAGAGGGAAACGAAAAAGGAAGAACAGGTCAATACAAAAGAACTTGCTATATGCATTTTTCTGTACATCTTACCTTCCAGTGCATAATTATTACCTGCTAATGTGTATATCCAAACAAGCTGCCTGAAAGGAATGGCATCATTTTGCTGAAATTGCTTTCAACTGATGGATATTTTAATCTTTCTAACTGATTTAAATTGCAACCCAATCCTAAACCATGAGATGCCTTAAGCAAAGGACAGTCACTCATTTATAGCAAATTAAGGTACTCTTAGAGTAACATATCACAACTTCATCGGAAATTATTTGATATTTTTTAGATTATTGTAATTTAGACAAATGAGTAAATAGTCCACTGAATCACAGGGTAGAGAAAATGATTGGCAATTACATTACTTGAAAGAATGTTACCAGAACAAAATTGTTAAGTAGCACATTTCTAAGAAAGTGACATTTCACAAAAAGACAAAGGCATACATTTTCCACCAAAATCTAGAGCTGCTGTCATCAACAACCCAACAAAAGCTACAGCTACCTAAAATGGAAATGAAAATGTAATGTATGGAAATATTCTCTTATAAAATCTCCTTAGGCTTCACATGTATTAATGTATTAGTTTGCAAACATTAAGATCAAAGGCAAAGCAACAAATACATCCTAAAAAGTTTTTAGTCAGATTTTTATTAACGATATACAAGTAGCAAGGCATAAAAAATTAATATGTTCAAGCCTTGAAATGTCAAGTGTAATGATCTCTAGCTCTGCTTACCTCCTTTGCTTTTTGTTTCAGTCTAGCTTGCTCTGGGTCTTCTTGCCTTGAGCGACTCTACATGTTTAAAAAAAATGGGGAGAAAAGGTTAACAGATGGTTTAAGAACCCCTCATCTGTTGCAGTAAGTTAAAAAATAGCAAAGAAATAGGAACAGGATACAAAGTATCAAACATGGGACACTTAAATTGATAGAAGTGCAATTTCAAACCCATGAGCCCCACCCAAAAGACTGTTAAATGTTCAGTCGTAAATGAGATGTAGTCTAGATTCGAATTAAAAAACAAAACAAAACCAAAAAAACCAACCCAATCATGTTTTTGTCAATGTGAAAGTTTCCATACAGGTTTAAATTTCAATTATTTAATACAAACAAATTCAAGCATCCAAGAGCAGAAGTGACACCCTTCCAGTTATCTTAAATTTTTAATTTATGTCCTTACAGTCACATATTTTAAAATTTACTGTTTGCAACTAAGCTCGTATTTAGCTCTTGGTAGAGAACGTGGAGAAAACCATTGTAAAGTTGCCCTCCCAAAAGGTAAATCTTTATATCTGTGCTCACTACACATTTTCAGACTGATGGAATTCAAAATCCAGGAGGCAGATAATACACACATTATACTTTTACAAACATGTGATAGGTCAGCATTCAGCAAAGGTTGCATAAAAAGTTGTAAGAAGCTGCAATAAAACTTGTGACACCTGTGGAAAACTGTTGTTCCTGACACCTGAGAGATGAAGCAGTTCTACTTCAGTATTTCTTTGAGATTTAAAGTGATGCCACTTACACAACTCCTAAAGGAATACCTGTGCCCTCTCCTATCTATCCATTCTCTGGTTATTGCTATGCTGAAGGCAGACCTGAAACTAGAAAGAATATTAGTTTGCAAACTTACACAGTCTCAGATTCTTTTCTGGTGTTTAAATTTTTCACACCATATTCTGGTCAGAAGCCAAAAATCCGTTAAGAAAACCAAAGTTAGACAGGTTTTAAGGGCTTACACTTAAAAGGGCCTGGAGAGTGCCTTGGCTGTGATTTGGCAGACAGGGCACCAATGGCACAGAATTCCCTATCTTTTCTCCTGTTAGTTTTTGTGAGTTTTTTGTGGGTTTGGTTGGTTTTTTCTGAACTGGGACTGGTTTTTTTCAGCTACTATAGCACACATATAAAACAGTGCTGATAACACATGGTGACATCAAACAATGAGATTTTTAGATGTGCTTAACTCTTCCACTGTGCACATCAGCTTCACCTTCCAACACCATCTACAAGTGCTTTTGTGTCTGTTGGCACAAGAGGTTGTTGGACAGGACAGTGTCTGCAGCAAAGGAATGACAAATCAAAATCTGAGATAGCCAATGACCAAATCAGGCTCTCGTGTTGTAGTTGTGCCAGCCAAGGAAGAAACTCCACCTTAACACAGGCTGAGGTTCTTCTAACTGCTGTGGTCAGACAAAAAGAAAAATGTAGATAATCTGACCTAGTTAATGTTCAAAGGACAAAAAGGTATTTCATGAAATATGTGGGTCTGCCGGAGAGCCGGGTTTCTAATCAGCACAGCAATTACTAAGAACTTGATTATATTTATACCTATTAGGTTAAAAACCAAACTAACAAAACCCGCTTTTCTAGGAGATGGGCTCAGGTCAGTATTTATGAATTGAGCTGAACAAGGTCCTTGCTGCCATTTTGCAGTGACAGTTCAACCATTGGAGCCTCACCTTCTCCAGAATTATACACGGAAAAGCATATTTAGCCTTTGCATGGGTTTTGATGATAAATTTATAAATGTACAATGAACTTCTATTGCCTTGTGAATCTCACAGTGAAAGCAGTACAGAAACATAAAGTATTGTTATACTACTGTATGAAGCTGAAACATTTGCCAAATGCAAAGTACAAGTTAAAAGCACGTCAGCTTTAGGAGAAAGCAGAGTGTCCTAGGAGAATCCAGCTGAGACTTCTAATATTGTTACTAACTTTCTACAAGGAAATGATAGAATCCTGGAAAACACACCAGATGTACATTGTGTTTGGGGACATTGTAAGAAAAATTAAAGCAACAGATGCAAAGTAACATTGCAATTTCCTGGGCTCCAGAAGTGAAGGAAAAACTCTGAAAGTGCTACAGAGTAAAGTAACACATTTAAAAGTTGAGGCTTTTTCTCCCCCCCCCCCCCCCCTCCCCCCAAACTGACCAAATTAAAGTAGATCTGGAGTTCAGGATAACTGCAACATGCAAAAGCAATCATCTGCTCTGTGTAAACCTCCAGCTTGTTCACAATAAATAAATGATAAAAAGGATTGAAGAGGTGAAAACAGGTACTCAGCTCCTGAACAATATCAAATACAGTAACCTTGTTTCAAAAATGAAGATCTAAAATACCAGGTGAAGTTCCATATATAACCCAGATTGAAGGTGAAGATAGAACTACTTTAACATTTAGAATAATGCAATGATTTGTAGTTATTGCTTGAGTCCATGCCAAATAGCCTTTCCAAAGAAACCAGGCTAGTTCTTGTTTCAAACAAGCAGAATTCCAACTTTACACTGGATGTATCATTACTACTAAAAAATTTAAGGAATTTAATTTCGTTTTGAGTTCAGATAAATTTTAACAGATTTTTTTAAAAGCAGACTTTTAAGACTAAAATACTTTCCTGCTGATTATCATGTCAGTAAGCTTCAGAAATAAAATCAGCAGCATATGGAGGCTAAAATGTATTAAAGGACAAGTATAAACATCAACTATTTCATTAATTCTTCACTTCATGATCTAATATAATTATAAAAGGCTTCACCAATGCTCATGCAACACAGATTAAAGCAAATATAAGCAAATGCAAATGTCAAGCTTAAGAGAGGTGCCTAAATAAGCTTTAGAAATGTCACTGGATTCCCTTTACACTCCACTCCACACGTGAACATCTTTCCCTTCCTCTGAAGAGTTTGCACAATTTTGCTGCTGCATAGCTCTTGTAGTGCTTTTCTACATCGCCCATCAAGGCATCAACATGTCACCATCACCAAGCAATCATTTTAGTATTTTACACTTACTTTTGTCAAGCTCCTGACTAATCATTCCTAGCTTTTTTAAATTGCAGTTTAACTTTTTTCTTCAAGTTAATTCATATTTTGTGTTTTCTCTTCCTTTCTCCTTTCTAATATCCTAATCTTAATATGCAGCACTTCACCTGTTTTGTGAAACATGCTTTTCCAAAATCTTTTAATGCACCAGTGTCTCCTTCCTCTAAAGCTTTGAGAGCACCCACTAATCAGAGAACCCACCAAATCAAATACTTTGAAGGAGTTTATCACAATTCCTTTGCCTTCCACTCCCTGTTCATCGTGTCTAGATCTGTAAATAAAGCAGGCTGCATTTATGTAATGGATTTTCCCATTGATGAATAAACACCTTTAGAAGTAAGCAAGCTTCCCATAGTAATTTTAAAGAAATCCAGGACTGATCCTAAGCAGATAACATACTTTTAAATGCATTAAATGCTGTCTCCTACTGAGAACATATTCAGCAAACCAGGTTTGTTAACATCTCTCCCAAACACCAGCTATTTTTATTAGACCAGACAGATTTTAATTGTGAAGAACTGAAGTGCTTTGTGTTAGAGAGCTCTTTATCTGGAAACTGAAAACTGCATAGATCACATTAGGTCTATGGAAATATTGGACTTCCAAAGTATGAAAAGCAGTGTATGTTAAATGTGTGTATTCAAAACAACAGAAATAAGGGGCTTCATTTACATGTCAGCAAACTCCCTAATGTTCCAAACCTCAGCTCTTCCCCTGGCTTGTGTTAAGGCAGGAGGCCACAAAAAGAGACATCCAATTACACATGGAACAGTGTAGTTTTAAGGGTATTGCAGATCTCATAGAATTGTCTGAAATTAGAAAGCAAGAGTATCTTAAAACTTATAAGGATATCTATAACCCACATAATACTTAAATACACGCACCATTTTTTTTAAATTGGAGCACACTCTGCATCTGTGCAGATGGACAGACTAATAATACTTCTGTTGTGTTTTATTATCATAATCATTCAATACTTTGCTTGATTATTAACGTTAAAGTTGCACTGGTGCTAAATTTTTGATCCACTAACAAAAAGAAGTTTTCTGTTTGGATTTGTAAGGATTTTGAAGTCTTGGCTTGTTACACCTGTGTTGGGAAATGTCTCACAGGGTCTCTCCTGCATTTAGCTACATCTGACCCCAGCTAAGGCACTACTGCCCCTTACCAATTTAAACACTCGGGGTCTTTAATACCTCAAATTCATTTTTTTTCATTAAATAAGGAGTCACAACTGCAGGTGCTGTACTATTGAGAGCCACTGCTGTGCCAACAGTTTCAATTTTAAACCTATTTTTCCCCATTGATGACATTAGAACTTCACCCACGGCTGTACCAGCTTATAACTTTCACTTTTAATTAAAGAAATTAAATTGGCAACATGAAACACTTTGCTTTCACATTAGCTTTGTTAATAAAAAGTGAAAGTTAAAAGCATCATAGCTGAGGGTAAAACGCTGCTCAGTGTTACAATCATGGTGAGGTGGAATGCAAAAGCGCAGGTCTGAAAAATGATTTATATTAAAATCATTAAAATTGCAGTAACAAATGCCTAAAAATTCAGAAAATTATCTCAACACAGTAATTCCCATTTTGCTCTCCTCTCATCAGAAGTGAGTTCCAAGTGCACATGCAGACAGGAGGCTGCACTGAATTCACTGCTCTCAGAAGAAAGGGAAAGGATTTAATTGGAATGACAGCTCAACTCATCTCGGACTCAGGGAGCAGCCCCTTCAAGTCATCACAGCACACGTGTGGAAGGAAATCTGCAGCACCAAATTTCAATGATCTCTCCAATAAAAAAGCCCTTCAGCCTATAGCACTATAAAAATCGCTATCATCCATAAATGCTAATTAACTTTACAAACAAGTCTAAACGTAATTTTCCATTTACTTATGTGAATTTTCCTTTTACAGAACACATCTTACTCTTGCAATAGTTGTACCTAAGATCCCAGAACTTGAAAGACTTGTGCTACTAATACATAACACTCAAAATAACAGACTAATTGAATGCATATATTGGAAATTAAATTTCAGCATTTATTTTATAATAAAATATACATGCATTCAGCCAATTAGAGCAGATTAATTAACACACTAATTTTAATGTGATCCCCTTTATCATAGATTATACCATAGAAGTACAATTCATTCATTTTCTGAGAGCCAGGACAACTCCATACTGTAACTCTTTACTGTCACCACTCTCTCTAAAAACAATTCAAAAATAAACCCAACAAAACAACAACAAATCAGCTACAACCTCCTACTCCTGCTGCTGCCAGAAATATTTCCATTATTAGCCCAGAACCAGAACTTCATTCAACTTGACAGACACCACCTGCATTTTCCAGGTTTTGGAAATAGCTATGAAAGCAGCAAGAACACAGATTTACTATAATAAGACCACTGCTTTGTTGGGTTTGGGTTTGTTTTTTTGTTGGATCTTCTTTTTTTTTAGAAACTCCACATGAGACACACCATGTCAAATGTAAAGGTAAATTCCTCCAGTGATTTTAGTCTGGCTTTTGACCTTTCTGCAGCCTTAAGACTCTCCTTAGCTCTCCTCAGTACTGCCTGTACCATCCCCAAAGGCCGATGCAGAGGATGTCTGGTTCTGCACACACTTGGCAACAACAGCCAGTGGCTCTTACTGGCAAAACAAACCAGGGCCAAGAGTTGACTCTCCCAAATATTTCTTTTAAAGAGATTGTGCTCTACATACATGTTTACACACAAGATGGTCCCTCCTTGTGCCATTTTTTTTCCCACCTGTGATGCTCATGTCAGGAAGAAAACCCAAAATCAGTGACAACCAAGGCAGCTCAGTCCCTCCCTGTACAGGTTCCCCTTTTGACACATCACATTTTCTGGGTGTTTGAGACAGGAGCTCTTCCAGCAGCAGGAGGTGACTGGATCTCACAGTTTGGGGACCAATATGCCTTTAAACACTTCTATAATAAAAATAATTACTAGAAAGTAAACTAGAGAAATGCTTTGGGCCACATGTTCAAGGCTGGTATGGGAATGTTGTGGAACATTTTGGAATGTTGTGGAATATTCTGAAATGGTGTGGAAAGCTCTGGAATGCTGTGGAACATGATGCAGGATCCCTGAGGTGCAGGAGGTCATTCTGGCTCCTGAAACAGCGCAGTAGTAGTTTCAATTTTAGATTTTTTATGTAAAAGAAATTCTATGTTGCATTGCCACTATAGAATAGCATGGTTTTTCCTTTCAAGTTTGTCTTCTCCCAAAATATCTCACTGGAATGAGAACATCTGTCACAATGCTCCTAAGCTTGTGATATGAAGTTTCTATTTCTCAAGTATTTCCCAGGTTTGGGATGTAAGATTTTGTAATATTCTCTCATATAACAAGCTAAATAATACTGCTCCTTTGTTTCAAAGACACTCATGTAGCTTCACAGCTAATTCTAACTTCAGCAACTTTTCTAAGAATGCCAAAAATTGTATTTTTTTTCCTTCTTTTTTTCCTTCTACCTTCTCGTCTGATTTGTTGCTTCTTCTCCCAAAAACATTTCCTGAAGCCAAATCAAGCCCATCTGAGTGCTTACAAATTTTGCAATCATTTCCTGATGTAACAACTGAAATTATGATTGCAGATCAACGAGAACACTTGTGTCAAGTATTGTCATTTCTCCTCCTAAAGAAACCCATCCACCACCCAGAACAACAAAAACCTGCACGCCTGACACTTTTGTTGGCTATCACTTACTTTTTTTTTTAACCCCTTACTGAACCGTAATGCTAAATTACCAAATCAGTTTCAAGGCTTCCCGAAGGCTCATGCTGCCTCCCCCTTTGATTTCAACCTATTCCTTCATTTTTTATTACCTTCTCCATTGATTATCCTGTTATTAAGTAGATTATTTAACACCATCTGCTTCGATGCCCAAAACATTTCCTTCACAATCTTATTCTTTGTCAAAACCTGGACTTTGGCTGTTAACAAGGCTCCAAAGTAATTAAAAAAGAATTTTCACTGTGCAAGTTCAACCTGTTTATGCTCTTCCATATGAGACAGTAGATGAGGCACCACTAGCAGGAAGCTTTGAAACTTTCACTACAATGGTTCTGCTCAGTAACGTTAAAAACATGCTGCACAATAACATGTCAAAACACTTCCAGGATAAAAGATCACACTGTTTCTCTAAAAGGCACATTAGGAAGTTGCAGTTATAAATAAATATAAGTATGATTTCTAGATTTAAGCATCTGTAGCAGGGAAAACAGAAAGAGAAATTTCACTTTAAACCCCAAAGATTTTTATATTTTAAAGACAACACTGTCAAGGTGACAAAGGTGCCATGACTGGGGGAAAAACGCCTTTGCATGGTGGATATTTGAGTCTCCAGAGACAGTTTTAAGCATCTCCCCCCCCCTCTGCAGACACGAATATCACCAAGGCCACAGACAGACATGAAGTGGGTACTGATGGGTACCACTTCACCAAGCAGCTGGGGCAGATTTTAACTGTGTCCATTTAATTACTGTGTCATTACAATTACTCCATCCTTCCCACAAGGACTGACATCTCCTTAGACAACAAGGCTCAGTCATAAAAAAACCAGAGAAAACCAAAATCCTGGGTAAGGAATTAGTACATAGGAATTCAGAATAAAAAACTCAACAAATAATGTAAAATCTATTGTATAGAATAAAAAATTGTAATCTGATCATATTTTGCCAAACCACATCCTATGTAAGCCTTGCAATAGGTCATCCATCCATCCATCAGAACAGACTGGGGAGCACCAGCTGAACAAAGGAAGTTCACTTCCAAACTGGCATTTACACTTAAAACACAACCAAGGAGTCCACAGTGTCTTCAACTTCTCTCTCTAAACATTAACACTGATAAATCAGCACTGCTCTTCCATGGCTACTCTGTGGTCTGGTTTTGGACTTTTAACACCTTCATTTAATTTTCACCTTCATATATTTTTTTTAGTATACCATATATTTCTTCCTAGCTGTCTCCTGGTTATGAAGCTGATTTATACATAAGGTAATTCCTTCAAATCAGTCAGGGGATTCTTTTACATTTCTTTGTTGCACAATTCTATAATTTGCTCTTTCTGTAATCTGTAGGAATCAAACTTGATGACCATGTATTTATTTCCTATATTTAGACATCACAGGACTTCATAATATCCAAGACTAAAACAGCAACAAAAAAACCCTGCCCAAACCACAGAATATCAATTCATGAAGGAATTCAGGTTGGAAGGAACACCAGGAGGTCCTCTAACCCAATCTCACATCAGCCTGCATAAGCCTTTGTGCAGTCAGGGAAGCATTTCTGAACTAAGGACTATAAGGTACTGCATTTTTCTCAATGTCCATTTCAGAAACAACCAACATAACTAATGAGCAGCAGGATAGACAGAAAATGATTCACCAAGATGTAGTCACTGAATGCAGAAAACAGGATAAAAAATAAATAAGCATTTCTTTATTTTTAATAAATAAGAATCAAGAATGAAAACAGCAAACATGTTTTCGTCAAAACATTTAAAGAGTATCTATGTCGTGTAAAAATTTGTGGAATATTTAACAATGTGAACAATTATAAATTAAGAGTACAAACAGGACAGATTAAAGTAGCTTAATTGACAAATAGATTTCTAAATAAGCAAGGCTAGGTTTTGGTTTTTTTATTTAAAAATCTCTCAAATTGTGAACATTAATAGCATAAAATCAGGAGGCTGTGTTACAACGGAACATTGAGTTGTTCTGTGTAATCTCTTCAGAATATACAATAAATAACTCAATGAAGATTCAAATACAATTAAAAATGGGATAACTAAACTTATTTGCAATTAGATATGATATATATAATTAAATTTACAGTCACAAGCAGGAGATTTATCTGTACCTATGTGCTCTTGAAACAATATTATCTGAGTTTGTTCTGTTGCACATATGAACACACAGTCTCTGGAATTAAAGTTAGAAAGGAACAAGTCCTGAAGTACTGACAGTTAACTGAAGACAGGCATGAATCAATCAAATAATGCAGTTATGGAGAAGCAACTGGAACACATTTAAATGAAGATGAACAAATGAACAAAACTGTTTAAAAACTAAGTCTAAAAACTTAAGAATTAAAAAGCCTCCAAAAAATCCATCAGAATTTATTGAATTTGTTGAAAAACGAGATGTGTAGGCCATGATTCTCCACTGGCACAGAAACCCTTGGCATCCATTAAATTCCAAAGGCAATTGTAAAAATTATTTCACAGAATTATTTTGGGAGTGCTAGCCACTGTCTCCTATAGTCCCAAGAACTCATCAAATTCAGAGCTGTAGGTTGAAAACACAGAGGCATCCCAGGCAGGTGGGTCTGGAGTCAGCACAGACCAGAGCCCAACCCACAAGGTGTGATATCACAACAACAGTACCTTTCTTGTTTTAAGAAACAAGATGTGTTTATGAAACAGGTATCACAAAATTAAATAACTGTTTGAAGGCTACGGATTGTTAAGTAGTTAAAAAAAACAGTAAAAGTGATACCTTAGCAGCCTTCAGCAAGATTTCCCTCTCTTGTTCATCTTTCCTTTGCTTTTCTAAACGCTCCAACTGCTCAAAGAACTTCAGCTGTGATCGGACATCTGTGGCTTGTTCGTACCATTCATCGTCCTGTAAAACAGGGACAGGCCTTTAGAAAAACAGGCACTTTTATCAAGAGCATGCACTTGAAGACTCTAGGTGTTACACATTAAAACCTTTCCATTGTACTAATAATAAAAAGAAAATTATTATTTTTTAGGCTCAGGAATGAAGCCAGCCTATGGTTAATAATGAAGCGAGAATCTGATAATTTAATTAATATCTAAGCAAATTTTAAAAAGCAAGGATTGATTTGCCAGCAACACATACATCAAAGAGTTAAAAAAATAAAACCAACAGACTTAATGATGGAAAACATCTAAAATGCTTGACTTTATTACTGAATAATCCTAGATGTACTTTATAGCCAGGCTCATAACCTGTAATTCCTACATTTGTACTAACCTTGAACTAGTAACAGACTTTCTCAAGATGCAGCATTATAAAGCATTAAAGCTAAAAATTCAGTTGAAAATAAGCCTGTAACTACATCAAAACAGAAGCTTATAACAACTAAGAGCATGCAAGTTTTCCTAGTACACAGCAACCAGAAGAGTTTATGGCATGAGCCACATGAAGAACACTCAGAATGTCAGTCAGAAAAATAAGTTACATTACTTGCATCCCATTTATCTACTTTAGTGTTTTCCTTTCTGACCACAATGCTATGAAATCAAAGAAGAACATTAACCAAGAAAAATATGGAATACAATCACAATGCTACAATTCAATCAGAGACAACACTATTTTTCTCCTAAGGATCTTTTAAGACATTATTTTAAATGCTTCTTTGGCTTAATATGGACTAAGCAAACTGGTTTTTTCTCAGACACCATCCTAGAGAGAAGGAAGGAGGGATTTAACACTTCTGAAGCTGATAAAGAATACTGAAAAGAAACAAGGAGACTTTACTTTTAATCCAATACAGTAGAATATAAACATCAATTGCAATGAAAAATGTAAGTGTAGGTAATAACCAGGAAGAGTGGCCTTTATTTTTTAATCCATTTTTCTATCACAATGATGTTGATTATAGTAACAGACCCCAGAGATGATCATTTTTGCAAATATCACATAGAATTAGTCCAACCATGACTCAGGTTTGGGAACTAGGTGGGCTAAGACACAGTCCAGAGCTGTTTGACTAGACTGCCACTCCAGAAATACAAAAAAGTACCCCACAAAACCAAGGAACAAACTAAACCAGAGCTATTCAATGTATATATATATATATATATGCTTAAGAAATCTAAACACAGCTTAAGACAACACACAACTAGCTATTGCCATCTTACTTTGACACCAGTTTAACAACTAAAATATCTAACAAGCACCTTACTTCTACTGGAAAAGGCATTTCAAATATATCAATAAAAATGTTTGATTCATTTGAATTTCAAACTGGTTTGTAGATCCTTATTTAAATTTCCCCTGGTTTAAGATATCAAAATTGTTTCAATCTTCTTCAGGAATACAATCACTAACAAAAGAATCAGAGTAGCATTTTACCTTTAAATGTTCTTTTTAAAGAGAAAACCATGTTTAAGTACAGTGAAGAATTTACAGTTGAATTCTTTAGTTGCTAGGGAATATATTGGCAGTTTTTGTAAAATACTAATATTTCTCACATCCAGAAAAGTTACTATAGATTCCTAAATACCAAAGCAATTTTGATCTAACTCATGCATACCCTGGACAAAAAAAGGAGCTACCAAGAACCAAGTCTTAGTCACAGTCCACGAGCAGAAATAGCTTAGCACATGCTTCATGCCAGACACTTTACCACAGAAAGACAGAAACAATTCTACAACAAGTTCCGTCAGAGAGGAGGAAGACGAGCTGGCAGGCAGATCCACCATCCCACCACTCTCTGTTTGCTGAGCAGACAAACCTGCAGCCGAGGGACGCTTTGCAGCATGAACCAGAACATTGCTGTGCTGAGCACTGCCGGCCCCACGGCGCTCTGGAACACAAACCCTTCCTGGGCACACTTACTTTGTATGACTCCATTCGGTGCTGGGTTATCACTGTCACTTTTTCTATCACTGTTCTTAATCTGTTCTGTGTCGCATGGGAAATAAAAGTAACGACCTCAGCTGGCACATCAGTAATTCCTAGTTTTTTAGCTAAAGCAAAAAAACAAAACAAAACAGAATTAGCTTACCCCCCATAGAAAAAAAAAAACAACCCAAAACACAAAGAAAGTTCTAAAGGACTTTATGTCATAACTTTGTTTTCCTGGATAGAAAAATCCACGACAGTGTATTTACGTGGCTTTGGTGACACATTCATGACCCCTTGAAAAGGGTGTGACTCTACAAGTTTGAAAGAGAAATCAGAGAATTTCTTTAACACTTGAAAGCACTTAAGAACATATTAAATCAAGGCATATCAAAGTATGAGACAATGTGAGTTCTCAGTTGTTCTACACAAGAAACAATTCCTTTATTTTCAGAAGCATTAATGCAGATGAATTTCAGTGTCAGTCACGTGAGGCTGCAGCCCAAAGCATTCTGTTGCATCCTTTAGCCTACACCACTGGCATAGTACTGATAATAGAAATTCTTTAGGGGGAAAAAAAAAAAAACCCTATTAATTGAAGGCAAAGAAATAAGGTCATATTAAAAAGTGTTGTTCAGAAACACCAGTTGTCTCCTTGTCCCATAGTTATTTGGACACTTGATACTTCATGCTGAGTTTATAAGAAAAGCAAATAGTCTACAGTCTAATGCATTTATATATTTCAAAAACATCCAAGCTACAGAAGAAAATGAATATGGGTAACACTTAAGGACTCCTAAATTCATCATTCATAATTACAAAGTATTGGATACAAACTTGTAGGTATATGAATACATGTACTAATTTAAACTACAGTCCTACAAAGACATATGTGGTCCCAGTAGGGCAGTTTTCTGGATAGAAAACTCCCTGTGTGCACGCACAGAAATATATGTATTTTATACAGGAAAAAAACCTGAGAGTTGCATTTTGTATGGACCATTGGTGTTGACCCACCACAAAAGAATAAATACACTGAGTCAGTTTTCCATTGAATGAGCACAAGGCTTTTAGAAGTGGTTTGATTGGGACACATTAAAGGTTATGCAAAACAATACAGGAAATTTGTAACTACTTTGAGAAGTGCTTCCTGCAGAGCCAATTGCAAGAGGAATCCTCGTCTGGGTAGGAGTCCCCGAACAAACACGACCTCGGAGGCACAAGAGCAAGTGTTTGCTTTGCAAGGCGTTCCTACCTTTCCCTGGCTAAATTCGAGAGCGAGAAACCATCCCACGTCTAAAAAGATGATGTGGGAGAAGCGAGCGGCGGGGCCGCGTGCCCGGGTCCCGGCGCTGGTGGCCCCGGGAGCGGCCCCGGGAGCGGCCCCATCCCGTCCCTTCTTCCCTGTCCTTGGCTCCCGCTCCACCGGGATCTGCCCCTTCCCTTCCCTTGGCTCCCCCCGCTCCCACCGGGATCTGCTCCTTCCCTGCCCTTGGCTCCCGCTCCACCGGGATCTACCCCCATCCCGCCTGGATCTGCCCCTTCCAGTGATGGCTGGACCACAGCCCCACTGTGGTCCCCGGCCGCGCCTCCCCAGCACAGTTCTCTACTCCGGCTGGTGTTCATTTTAAGGATTCTTTGAAGTCGTTACCTCTTAAACTAACTTAATCACTGACTCCGTATCTTACATGTTACCTTAAGGATTTCAGCAAGATGCATATGTGCTTTTTAACTAATTTTTGCTTCATCATAGGGAAAAAAATAAATTAAACCTTTCTTGGTGCCCAATTTGTCCTGTGTAATAGAGCTGGTGCTGCGCTCAGGTTGCTGAAAGCTGAACATGTAATGGGAAGCAGACACACACATTAAATCCCAACGCTGCAACTGCCACCCAGGCAAATGAAGTCCTTGAAGTCAGGAGGATGATTCCTATAGGCAAGGAGCAATTCCTCCAAGTCAGACTAGCAATATCGAGGCCTATTTGAGCATGCACCATTTTATTATGCAAACACGTGTAAGCAAAGCCATCAATCAGAAAATCCTAGTCTGAAAGATAAAATGCAAGTAAGAAGGGACATTTAATTAACTAGTATCCAGAAAAGAGGCTTGAGATGGAAAATTCTGCCGTATTCTAGGTAAGGGTGTGAATGTGTAATTGTTACAGTTCTTTCAATTTCAGTGTAACTATAGCTACCCAACTTCCCTGAAAACACACACGCTCCTTTTATAACAGAACTGTTGCCATCTTGGTTTTTTACACAATAAAGGTCTTTCTAATCTTAAAGAATTTTATTCTAAGTAAAGTCAACCATTATAGGACTTTTCTTGTCTCTTTAACTCTTCAGAAATTAATCCATAATCAATGGACCATTCTCTGAGACACCTGATGCCTTAAGATTCTCGTCCTTCATCAGCCTCTGCAATATCCCAGTAACTTTCTTCTCCAAAAATCCTTCAACATGATATTCCCAAGTCCAGAAAACTACCTGCAGGCCACAGAGTCCCTCAGGAATCTGCTCTGGGACTTACTCTTTTTAATGGCTGTTTCAGGGACCTCAGGGGTGAGACACCAAGCCCCCTCACCAAGTCTGCAGATGGCACCACCCTGAGCAGTGCAGAGGGAAAGGACCTGGTGAGTGAAACAAGAGGAACTTCATGGAACTCTTGAAGGACAAGTGCAAAGCACTGTGCCTGGGATGGACTCACGGGAACGACTCGGGCTAGGGTCAGCAGCACTGATGGGAAGCACGGGAAAGCCTGGAGAGGCCAGCAGATTATCCAGGATCCAGCACTGCACCCTGGCACCGACGAAGACAAGTGGGTCGTAGCTACAGTAAAACAATGGTACCAACCCACCAATGATTTACCAAAGTATGAATATTGATCTAATATCGATATCCAACTGAGACGGACAAAAACTCTCTAACAGTTTAGAGTTAGAAAGTGCATGTTTTATTGGTGCCAGGCTCTGCGTGGGACAGTAATCAATTCCTAGCACCTTGAAAACCGTTTCAGGTCCAGCTCTCTTAACTATTTTAATTAACTCTAGCTGGGCCCAAATTCCTTCCTATTCTAACTAATTTCAACACAGCCAGCCTATAACTAAAATCTTTATATTTCTTTTAACTCTCTGTTTCACCAAGGGAAGCAATTACTCCTCACTCAGCCCCCATCTACAATCCTGTGTGTCTGGGTCACCCAGTACAAGAAGAGCTTGAAAAAACTTGAGTCTGGGGAAAAGTCAACAAGATGGTCATGGGATAGGAGCACATGACCTACATGAGGGGAACATGAGGGTTCTTCTTCTTGGAGTAAGAAGACTAAAGGGAGAGTTTATTGAGAAGATGGAGCCAGACCCTTTATTAAGGTTGCCTGGAAGAAGAATGAAAAATAAATTCATAAACTGAAACAGCTGTTTCTGACTGCATATAGGGAACAATTCTTTTAAGAAGACAAATAATGGAACACTTTGTACAAACAAGTTGTAGACTCTCCAACCACCCCAGCTTTTGGCCAGTTAATGCCCTAAACAACCCTGTCTAAATTTAATGTTGATCCAGCTTTGAGCAAGAGATTGGACCAGATGACTACTCAAGTTATCTTCCAACCTGAGTGATTCAACGATCCCTGTCCTCCTGTGTATGTCCTTCCATATTCCTGATTACTGCACAATACTCTGACATCTCTCCTCCATCTTGGATCATCCCCTGGCACATCTCCCAGTCCGTATTTATCCAGTAGGCCAGCTGGGCAGAGTCAGAGACCCTGAGCCTGGCCAGTCTGGGCCAGAGAGCTCACTGGCAGCCAACCAGGCAGAAGAGCAAAGAAAAGGAAAAAATGGGTTCATTTCCCTCTCAACTAAGACACACAGAGGGGCTCTATCTAGCTCCTGATTTATCAGTCGACTCAGAAGTGACCTGAAGGGAAAGAAGAAAGGCAAATAGAATATTCAATCACTTAAGGCTAAAATTCTTTGGAAAATAGGATAAGGGAAAAAGAATACAATCTTCCCCCCAAATGAATTAGCATCAAGAAACCAGACTACAAAAAGATTTTTGAAAAGTCATCTTGTCATCCACACGATTCATCATGTGCGGAAGCATCATCACCTCTTCCCTGCTCTAAATTACATTAGTTAAACCCTGTTAGCTTGGGATGCCAAAAGCAGGGTGCATTCCAAAGCTACATACTACATGAAGATTTGGCATGCTCCTTAAATACTTGGATTGCGCTTGGGGCAAGGGTGGGGAAATTACCAATTTCATCTACATTTGCAAATGCTAGCCTGGCTATACTTTCATACACAGTTGTTCACACCACTGACCTAAGATGTTGTGATACCATTGCTTAGAGCCTGTGGTTTTTTTGCTTTCTGCCACTCAGGAAAAAATGTCAAATAGAACCTGAATCTATGCACAGGGCTGGCAACTGCTAATTTTCATATGTTTCTATATTAAAGTCTTAGTTTTGCTTTGCTTTTTTTTTCTTGACTGCCCCTTCTCCTCCTGAGATCACTCTCATTTATACATTTCATAAAATGAAATGTGTAAGATTTCATCCACTCTCATTATAAAAAGCATACTGGAATCCTGTCTGCCAAAGGAAAATAACACTTATCTCTAAATAGGAAAATCCTGATGTATTCTTCTAGTCTGCTTAATTACTTTTCCCAGTGTTAATAGGAAAAGGCTTCTCTTCCCTTTTCAAGATTCCCTAGAGTGATAATGATGTGGGAACAGAAATACGATGTATACTTTTAACAAATGTGTATACACATATATATTCTATAATACTAAACATAGTTAACTGAATCACAAAACACAAAAATCCTTGTTATTATTCATCTTTCTAACCAAGTCGTTGGACAGTGGGCTTCATCTACAGGTATTTTTACTTAGGCCCTAGCATTCTGAATTCTGGTCTTAATTGCACCATCTGATCTTTACAATATATACACTTAAAACACGTGCAGAAACCAAAAAGAAAATTAAGATTAAAAAAAACCCAAAAAACTTCTATCAATAGAGTGTTTTCCCTTTTGTTTTAAAAAAGTTGAACTTTTCTGATCTTCAGGTGATCATCTCAATGTGCTTTAAGTTTGATGATGTGGCAATCTTAACTTGCAGTCTTCTGATCAAAAGTATCATATGTGGAATTTGAAAAGAGTTGCTTGCTTTTAAATAATACATTTGTTAAATTTAGAAATTTTGGTTAACAACTATGTGCCCCAAGTCTTTAAAATTATTTTAGCAACGTAATTTTGAACTTTTCCTAGAGCTATGATAAAAACATCATCAAGGTTAAGAACAAAAAAGGAGCTGGAGCAAAGCAATGCTCCAAGCTGTAATTTTAACCCATCTCTCCAGTTGAATTCAAGTTTTGATAGTTTTAAAGACAAAAATAAGGTCATACTCTTTATTCAAGTGCTCTTGCCAGATCTCTATTACATCAGAACTGTACAAGACCATCAAGAATTGATGACTGATTGAAAGGAAACTTCAATTCTTTGTGGCAGAACTGAGTTACAGCACATCCTCAGAGGCATCAGATGCTACTGAAGAGTCACAGTATCCTATGTGAGAAATATGAGGGACAAATTAATACCCTCAAAGTGCAAATTTTGAATCTGCCAAGCATTATAGAACAACACAATTAAGTCTGCCTATATGTTAATTCTTAATTACATGTCTGGAAGCTTTAATAGCAAACCCGGGTTCAATCAGAATTTAATAAAGATCTACAGTATATGAGACAGCATGCAAAGAAGTGTGTTAGGATATTTAGTTACAAATAAACTATATTATATTTAAAAGTTTTCTATATTGCAACAGCATTACTGTAAGTCAGAACTTAGATAAAAGCTCCAAAAATGTTCAGGGGAAAAAACGTTCAGCAATATCATTCTGATATTGGCATATGCATCAGTAGCACAAGATTGTTTTTTACAAATATAAAAGCACCTAAACCTTGTAACTAAAAACTTTTTAGGTCTCAAGAAGTGAAAATTCTGCTATCATCTGCTTAGCTATCTGAAAGGTACTGGCTTTGCCGCACTTTAAAAGTTTAATTATATTTTATTGATCAAAAACTGAAACAAATCATAAGGAACAAATCATGCCCTATTTGCGAAGCAGAAGAAAAATACTGTCTTTGCAGATAGGCTTTCAAAGAATCAAAAAGTTACTTTAATAATTTATACTATAAGAGGACTGACAGGATTGAGAGCAAAGATAAAAAAATTATTTGTAAAACATCAGGTCTGACTCTGATTATTGATGTGATAAATTATTGAGTGCCTGTATAAAATCTCTTTACGTTTACTCTCAAAACAAAAAAACCTTGAAGAACTGGCTTTAAACAGTTAAACAGCTCATATTTAGGGCTTGAGTTGTCCTTCAACAGAAACACTGGGAGGGTGCATAATTAGTGCCTATTTGCCCTAACCACAGGTCAGAAATGCAGAAAGCACTCACTCCACTCCTACCACCCTAACACCAGGAGCAACTTCTTGAACTTTAAATTCTGTGCATGAAATATTGGCCCAAGACCCAACTGGAACCAGACTTGTTAGGTCCAGGCCCCTTCTGCCATTACAGCTGGTTTGCATACTACAAAACAGAAAACGAAGCCCCTCCCCCTGCACTCTGAGACACTATCTGTTTAAGCTTTTATTCAGCCTCATTCAACACCATCAGATCCAGGAAAATGCAGCAAAGAAGCATCTGGTCAGATCTACCCACCTCCCTCCTGCCCACGGCACTGAAAGTGCTGGGCTGTGCCTTGGATTGCATCTACAACTGAGGCTCAAGCCCCCTTCCTCTGTTACCCCAAAAGAGCTACCACAGTTTTACGTGCCTCAGTCCCTCTGCAATCTTCCCCATCAGGGAAAGCAATGTATTGGAAACACTACCACTTCAATTCCTGCAGCCTCCCACACTATTCAATTCTTTAATAAAGAATTCTGTTCCTTCATTTCAACAGCATAAGGGAAACGGACAATTTTACGTTCCGCTGTAGATGTAGCAGTGAAACATTTAAAACACCTTAATCTCTGTACAATTACATATAATTAAATACAACATGACTTAAAATATACAGGAACTTCTGGAAATTACAAGCTGAAAAAATTGGGGTGACAGGGAGAGCGGCTCACCTTCTGAAACTAGATAAGCAATATTTGTGTAAGACACAGCTTGTGTGGTCTCTACAGAAAGCGAGTCATGAAATTAAGAGAAAGCAATGGGAGCTTTGTCTGATACTGTTGAATTAATAACTCTAAATTGAGCAATCCCATTCAACTATCAGGCTGACTAAACACGAAGGGGAAACAATTCTACTGTACTAAGGGGCCTTGACATCCTGAGAAGCACAAATGGCAAGTACTCAACTCACTTCTCCAAATCTCATCAGGTAGAACTTAAGAATAGGTATGTCTCCAATAGAGCAGTGTCCTCAGCCCACAAAGTCATCCATCAATACTGCATTCCTAGTGCTATCAAGGGGAAAACCCAACCCTAAATATTAAACTAGAGAATGAGGGATAGAACACCGGAAAGGAAAAAACTAAGGAGGTTGTTTAGGTTCAGAATACCCTGGGGTTGTGTTGGGGGGGGCTATCAGAGCCCCAGACAGACTTTCAGTACTAAAAACTGAAGGCAGAGCTTGTTAAACAGTGGTAATGCAAACAGCAACTCCTAGTTCTGATGATTAAGATTAGAGATTCCTAGGGGTGAAAGATAACCTAGCGATCCCAGGCAGAAGAAACAGTAAGATAATTTTAGCTGCAATCTTCTGGTTTCAGTCCCTTATATAAAAGCTTCAATTTAAGTCTTACTAACTAAATGCATAAATAATTCAATCAATGTTGACTTGCTGTACTGTTAAACTGGTCTGCTGCTAGAAGACAGTATGAGGAAAGAAGAAACTACAGAACTTTAGTTGCTACCTTCACAAAAACAGCCAACCCAAACGAAGCGGTTGGAGCAGGCGCCTCAGAGGAACCTGTAACCTGGAGCGTGTTTAGGAAAGCCCCAGGCTAGGGTGTGTTTCCTGCCAAACGAGAGAATCCCTGCCAAGTGCTTTGAGATTTGGTGCACGGTCCCCTGGAGCAGGTACAAACCAGCACCCCCCTGTGAGGGGCAGATGGCCAAGATACAACCCACAGCCCCAAACCAGCCCTCAGCTGCAACAGGAAAGGTTCTGCAAACCAGTATCTGACACTGTTCAACACTTCCAGTTCACCTTCATAGGGAACAACAGCTTCGTTAGAGAGAATGACTTTTTATTGCCTCATAATTGTTATTTACAAAACCGTGGAGAGCCCTACATTCCTTACTTCAGGTAAGCTTGTCTGTAAAAAAACATTCCTCTTCTCACAGTGTGAGAATTAACTCATGAGCCAACTTCTGGACAACCTTCTTGAGAACTCCCGATTTGCTGGGAGTAGTGTTTGTCCTACACTTCTTCAGGACTACCCACCTCAGGCCGATTGCCCGGGAAGCATTTTGTGAAACTGAGAAACTGCTGAAACATCAGTTATTTTTTTAAAATAAATTCTGAACTTGCCTATTATTAAAATCCTCAAAATACATAGCCATGTTCAGTGCAAGACACAGCAGGGGAAAAAAAGATAACCAGCCATGTAATGCAACCTAAAAGAATAAAAATGCTGAATAAGATGCTACACATATTTTAATATTGTCTTCTTCTGCTCCCTCCAAAGTAAATGCCAACCAAATTATTTTAGCAAAGTAAGATTCAACTCAGACTTTTAAGCTCTGTAGTGTGAAATCATGAGCACAAAACCATTCAAAGTATGTTTCAGGCACTACAGTGGATTTAACTTTTTCAGTACAAACTATACTGTAATAAATACTTATGTATTTATATAGCTGTATAAAAAGTTAAGTAAACCTACACAGAGTCCATCATCCTTTCTCTAACAGTGGTATTAGGAGATGCTGCTAGAAGATTATTAAAAAAAAAAAAAAGTGTGTAGTGCTCACTGTGCACCAAAATTATGCCTTGGTCTGTCCTAAGTTAGGCCATCTTATCTGTATATTAGATCAGGATGGAATGTTTTCTCCATTAATTTTTCAAGAAATTTTTGCATCTGCAACATCGTAAAACAAAGAGTTCCACAACTTAACTACTCACCCCGTAGTGAGCAAAAACAACCTTTTTGCTTATTTTGAACTCTTACTTTCTAATTTTGTTTATTACACCTTATTCTTGTGAAAAGAAAACAAGCAAAATAACTCCACTCTAGAGGGTCGTATTGATGTCATTATTTTAACACAACAGATCCAGAGAAATAGTTGCATCCATGCAAAATCTATGTGTAACCCTAGCCATAGTCTCATTCTATTTTCTGTGCTGATTCAAAGCCTTTATATGCAAGTCAATAGGATTTAGACCAGGACAAAAAAAAATTCATCAAGTAGAGAAAGAATTTCTCTAATTTTCTAATAAATTTCTTTCTTAACACTACCTACACAACTCATGTTTTTTGATGAAAGTCATGTAAGACTGACCAGCAAAAAGCCTTCACTTCTCTAAAAAGCCTCAACCAGTGGCTAAGTCTGGGAACTCGCACCTAATTCATGCTTTCTGGCAAACAGAAAAACTACTTTGAGAAGAAGTCTGTGCTAAGATATATATAACCAGACAATCCAGTTTCCAAAATTCTATCTCTAAGCTAGATAATTAAACAGCTGAAAGGCAGCTATTAATCATCCATAAAGTCTTTTTTATTACCCTTAGTGGTTTGTCTCTAACAGAACCAAGCTAGTCACCAAACAACATTCTGCACAGGTATGTGGAGGCTTGGAAAATGGAAGGAGTTGTCACAAATCATGGAAGCATATACATATAAACAGTGCATCTAGGAGCAGAGAGCACTTGCATTCAGACAGCAAGGAAGGCTTGCAGCTTGATCAGAGAGGACAGAAAGAATGTCAACTCTGAAGGAACATAAGGCACTACAATTAATTGTTTCCCTGCTCTCTTCTGTAATCAAACCGTGTATCACCTAACTTCTTTTAGAAGAAATCAAAATCTCAATGTGTTAAGCAAAGACAATAGCATTAATTTGGATGTTTAATTCCTTTTTTAAATAATTCAACTTTAAGATTATTTTTGTGCCATTTGATGTGTATGTTCTAAAGGAAGGGAGGGTGCTGAAGTTTTCAAAAGGAGGCACTGAAGACCAAAGAGACTTTGAGAACCACAGCTCCACATCCTACCCTACGACCCCAGTAATCTGTGCTGCAGCAATTTAACAGTGTGAGGAAAATACAAAACACAGAGAAGGGCATGAGAACTGAAACAGGAGCAGGTCTCAACAAGTCAAATTAGAACTCACAGATTACAGTTATATGATCTTTTTTTTCCTCATCTTGGTTTTCCCCAAAACAAAAAATACAGCATAATAAGCATGTCCACAGATATTCAGGAACACTCAAGAATAAACACAGAAGACTGGAAAATATGTTCACTATTTTTTGAATAACAGTACATGCCTCAATGGACTTTTGTGCTCGGTTACTCACTAGAGAGTCAAATCAAAAGAGATTGTTACAGGGACCAGACCAGAAAGAACTAATATGGCAATGACACCAACAGGAGTTCCTAAGAAAGCAAGAGAAGTTATTAGTTGGGAATTTATCTGTTTTCATGCACAGTAGAAAAATGTGTTTCCTGAACTAAACTCAAAATAGTAAACCATCACAGGACCTCAGGCTTAAACACTATAAATACATGATTATGACAGTACACCAGGTAAGACAGAGATGGAGCAGAACTCCTGTAAGAATGTCAGAGATGACAAACACAGATGCCAGCATCTTATAGCACAGTCCTCACAGGAACAGAAGACACTCTCCATCACATCCACAGGATCCAAAGGAATACCAAGTATAAGAACTTGCCTATATGGTTCTGTTCTTTTAAAGCAAATTGTGTGAACAATACAATCATTTAGACAATTTTTTCCCCTGAGAAACCATCTCTCTGACACCACAGTCTGAACAGGTTTCACAGTTGTCACCACAAGCCTGAGGCCAGGCAGACTAGCTAAACGTGAGGCTTCATCTAAGGAGGCAGGATGGGCATGTTAGACAGAGAATATAGGCACAAAACCCAGGAAATTATAAAGGATACCAGAAGAATAGACCAAAGATCATAACCTGAATTTCAAAATGTCAGCACCTTCATCTGTGTATGCCCAGGATTACAATTAAAAGTGCCAAGATCAGGACACCATGCCACATTCATTAATACCAAATTGAGCATCACCAGATCATCCACCACTGCAAAAACTAACCAGGTCAGATATGGTCACTTAATTTTGTCAAAATAGCTTTAGTTTATGACAGTTTATGTTAAAGGTGCACTTCTACATTATTGTGGGAGAACAGATGGTGGTACCTCATCTGGCACAACTTTGTGTTGCAGCTACTTCCTTGAAAACAAATACCCTTTTGTTAGCAGCAGCATGTCTTTGTACCAGTTCAATATTTGGCTCTGACTTACTTAATAAGGGACTGCAAAACTGGTTAAATCACAGATTAGCCCTCTCTGCATTACAACCATTGAAAAAAGTGTCAAATTGCCAGTGAATTGTAGTAGATTCTGGACTTGGGTGCAGTAGACTCAGCAATGTGAAGGAGGCTGACAAATGCAATTCAAACTCATGGGAGAAGGAAAGACTAAAGGAAGTTTATGAAGTTTCTCAGTAATTTTAAGAAATGAAAACACTACAACCTTAGTATGAGCAGCAGGATTGCCAAATAAACATAATGAACAATCATTCCAACATATTTTAAAAAATATTACCTTTTACTTTTTCCCCCTTAAACGATCCTTGAAGATGCTGCTCACTGATCAATGACTTCCTCCTCCACAAAGATGTTCCAACATGTGTTGAGCGTTGGGGACATTAGCACCACCTCTAGAGCATGGAGTTTGCCTACAGGGATAATGTAAGTCAGCTTTATTGCAATATTGAATGGTTCTCTAAGGTTTTCTTTTTATTGTTCTTATTTTACATCCATGGACTTTATAAATGAATCTGGTAGAGAATGCATCTCCACAGAATGATGATCTTAATTTTACTCTCCTTTGCAGAGACCAGGAAATTTAAGCCATTCAATTCCCAGATGCAAACTTATTCTGAGGCTGGGTAACATATTTTGGTGGGCCCTGAAGGCCAGAACTGCCTTCCAGAAATAGCAAGACCTTTTAAAGATGGTGCTTTCACTACATTCACAAAACAGAATGAAAAACTGGTGAAAACAAAATTATTATGGTGAAAACAAAACTTGAATTCTCTAAATATTTCTGAGAGCAAGTAGTATGGTCATGCTCTCAGTACAACTGGAGTAAAACCTTTGAAAATGATGCCTAAAGAAACAGCATCATTTTCTGCATAAATAATCATAGTTTCAACATAGCTAAATTAATCATATTTATTTTGAGAAATTACTGCTTCATGAAATAACATCAGTTCTGATACCTAAAGGTGATACTGCTAAAAGCATAACTCAGATTCTGTAGTCTTGCAGAGCCAATAAGATTAATAAAAAGAAAACCTTGGAAATACACAAAAAATATTGAACAGAAGCTGTCCTACCTTTCACAGAAAGGCAGACTCCAAGCTCTCAGGTGGTACTGAAGTTACCATTCCAACACATGTTGGGACATCTTGTAAAACAGGAAGTCTAATCATGGACCTATTAAAGAAAGAACAACAATAAAGTTTAACATTCTGCTAAAGTACTTACTGGTTATGTTTATTTGGCAACACTGCTGCTGATACTAAGATGGGAATGTATTCCCACCTTTTTTGAAAAGGAAATAATAAATGTAAATAACATAATTGTCTTATAGTAACATTAGCAATTAAGTTGGAATATAAAACCAAATTATCTATTGAACATGTACAATAAACTCCAATCTCAACATAAGGAACAACTGCCACAACCATGGACATTGGTTAGAAAATTGGGAGCAGTACACACCTTCTAATCTAAATACAATTTCTAGCAAATGCTTGTTTCATACTAATGAAAAAAGCCCAAGTTACAGAACTACTATGGATGTCAGAACGTGGATACATCTCTACACCTGCCATATCTCTGCAGTGCCAGACTGAAGTTTACAGGAACTAGAGAAAGTCTGTGCTTTTGGCATGCACAATAACTTGCAGTTTGAATTTTCCAGTACCTAATACGACTTTTTTTTTTCCCCTGAGAAAAAGCAAGTAGAATCTCAGAGAACTCCACTGTAGGTACAGTTCAAGCAGACTAAGCATGTCCTTAGGATGGTGCATGACTTCAAACTGCTACACTTATGAACAGGTAGGTGTTAGAGCAATCCCCAAACACAATCAAGAGTTATGTCCACAGGCATTTGAGGAGATCATCCTGACAAAGATGCTGATGGAAAAAATTATATTCAAATGAGTATTTCGGTTTGAAGACAAATCAACTTATGGACAAAAAGTTAAAAGTTAGCAGTGAAAACAACCAAGTCACATCAACAAAAAGCACAGTGAAAACAAAAAATTATATTCACAGGCAATTGGAGAGCTCAACCACTGTAATTGAAGCAGCTATAAAAGCCCTCTAAAGTAAAGCAACCAGAGAAATAACTCTACTTTTATGTTAGACTGCTCTGTTTATGAAAGAGCAGTCATCAATAGGACAGTTTCATGTCATTCAAACACGAATACAAATGTTGACAAACACACCCAGGAAAGGAGGATGACAGAAAGACTCACTGAACTAATAACAAATGCTTAAATAGAGGCTGAAATCACCTGGCCTGGTTCCATGAAGGATACCCCTATGTGTTTTAACATGGTTTGGCAATATAAAACGTCCTCTGGAGCACACAAATTCTTTCTTTTAAATATATACATATGCACACAATTGCTGCCACTGTGATGCCAGACAGTAGATTCAATACACTCCAGAATACAGAAAACACAGATAAGCTATTTCTGTATGTTTTAACATGCAGTTTTATAGCAGACATGCAATTCAAGTGTGGCTGAACAAAGAAAGAATCAAGGCAGAGCAATGATCAATATTTCATCAGACAGAATTAAAAAGATATTTTACATGTAGAATAACAAAAAGGTAAATCTATAAATTATGTTCAGCCTCACCATACAACTGTTCTATTGACAGAAACAGTGGCTTAATTCTAACCAGACAAGCTTCTCTGAAGCTGTTTTAAACAAGACTGTAGGCCTTTCAACTACTGAACCAGGAGAAACTGGATTCATCAGCACATTTGCAAACTTTATAATAATTGGCATGCACTACTATGTGTAGTAGTAGACTAAAAATGTATTTGTATGAAGCAAGAGAATCCAGGACTACGTTTGTGGTGGGAAATATTGCAGATGTATGCTAAGTCAGTGTAAGACTTTTTCCAAAGGACATTCATAACAATGCTAGGAACAAACAAATACACCATTTTTGTAAAATCATGCTATAGGAAATTTGATTGCTTAATGCAGATGTAAAAAACTCTAAAAGAATGTGAAATTGAAATATCATTGCTGATTCTCCAATAAATTTCTATCATATGTATTTAAGTTAAAATAATTTGAAAGATACAAGGTGAACAGTTAAAACGTATTCAACACGGCCAAACTAGTCCCACATTTCTGAGAATGCCACATCTGTTCTATTCAGCCAGTGCTCTGCAGCAATAAAACTGAAGTAGAAAAATGGGGTGAAGAACACTGAAAGTGAAGAGAAAGAGAGAAAGGAACAATCTAAGTCAAAGACTAGAGTATGCCAAACTCCTGCTTAAATATTATTGCATTATGACAGTTAATTTATGGTTAGGGTTCACCACAAGTTGTGACATTTTAGGGATAGTTAATAAAAGCAAAACGGCATCACCTGGTTGTAAAAGAAATCAGTTAGAACTAAAAGTTGTGGGAATTAATAAGCTGCTGCAGATGCTAAGCCTAAGGTATCATGCTCTGTTGGTCACAAACTATAAATCCAAGATTTTTGGAACCTCAGTGAAGGTTTAAGAGACCAGCAAGTTCTCAGAGAAGTACAAGAGACAGCTGTTCCCTTTTTCCAAGGATTTAGTTATCAGGCATTATAAAAAGGATCATGTTTTATGCCATCCTTCACTGTGTCCTGCTACCTCTCACTAATATTTATTATGCATTAAAATGCAGTGCAGCCTCATTCTTATCTGCACTCAGAAACCATGCTGTAATCAAGGAATTAAAGCCACGGAGTCTCTATTTTCACGAGATGGTTATGAACTACAGAAAACTGTCACACTTAAAAACCTGCTTTATTAAGTGTTGCCTGTTGCCTCATTCACTGAACAGCAAAAACTAAGAATGTCAAAAACTAGTTTCTAAAACCTAACTAACACAGCATTCTTACCCAGCAAGAAATAACTTATGAATGAACAAAAGTGAAACAATCACAAATCATTACAGTTGTTTTTCTTGTATCATTCCCATAAAACCACGTGGAAAAGCCAGGAGTTTTCAGCATTATTTATTTGTGAGGTCTAATCAGCTTGCTTGCCCTCTGAAGAAACACTGCTTGTTCTACTAACAAAGTTAAAGACCTAGAAAGTTTTAGGAGTTGGTAGGCACATGCGTGATGAATATCAATCTCTGCATCTCAACTTCCCAAAAAGAGAAACAAAAGCCTTACAACCCCTTGTATATGTTTCATTGTGCTATGCTGTCATGCAGAAAGATCAGGGTTTAAAGTTTTATGATTCCGTACGGAATAACAAAAGAAATACATTATCTGCTGAGAAATACCCACTCTTGATTTTGCATGAAAGAAGAATTTGAAACAGTCACAGCCTCGCCTTCCTACATGAACAAATGTCAATGATTACCAGCCCAAAATGACTAGATACAAAATTGGGTAAGGAAGCATGCGGGAAGAGGATGAATATTCTTTGCATGAATTACCTTTCAGTTACTACTTCCATTTATATGGATCAATATTAGTCCCTTAGATTTAAAAAAAACTTTGGATTGTAACAGTGCCAAGCTCAAGTAGAGATAAGAACATACAATATATTAAGGAACCTCTTTCACTATGACTTTGAGGCATCTGGCTGGTGGTTACTGCCAAAGTCGGAAGAGCATCTGCTCTCACTTTAGCAGTTTATATTCCAACTCTGGAATGGTGAATGGAAGCACAATCTCTGAAACAGCCTTTGGGGAACACTACTGAGTTGCTTGACAGAGCTCTTACTCAGAAAAGAGAGGAGGAGATTAATATTACAGAAAACTTGAAAGATCTAGCTTCTGAGAAAGGAGACAAGAGCAGTTTCCTAATACTGTACACACCACAAATCTCTCTTTTACTAAAACATTAAAAACCTGCCCTAAAACTGAAGTGATTAAATATGAATAGACCTAAAGGTAGAAAACAACATCTGTTTAAGTCATATTCAGACAAAAGTAAGAAGAAACAATGTATCTTATCTCATTTGTCAACAGACATAATGAAAACAGGAGAATAAGAACTCACATAACAGACTTTTTTCTAATGTGCTTGAGAAGGTCACAGGCACTTTGCTTAGTCCTGGTGTTGTCACAGCAACATATGGCAACACTGAGTCTTGTCATGAACTTACAATGTCATTATTTTAAGTGCCCAGTAGCACAAATTACTAAACTTGTGTGTGGTCCTAAGCAAACAACAAATCTGGCCACACACAGTGAAAACCCAGCTTCTAAAACTTCAAAATCAGCTGAAGGAATTCTCTCCTCAAGAGCCATAGATCCCAGATAGTAGCCACTTCTGAACTCCACAGCCACTTTCAAAACTATAAAAGGCTTCATGTAAAACCAAAATAAAGCTCTAAAAGTGGCTGCAGGAGATCACTAGGAGTGGCCGCTCTTCTGGATTCACTGCTTTTGAGAAGTAAATCCCTGCAGCTGCTTTTAAAGGCTTTGAAAGTTTCATTTTAATTATCAAAGCCAATAAAGCTTCAAAAACAGCCATAGGGATTTGTTCCTCAGAGGAGCAAACCCCAAAAGGCAGTGATGAATAGTGTGATGGGTTCTGTGGCTCTTAAAGTATGTACAGATTCCTGTAAGTCCTGCACTTGTAATTACAGCTCCATGTTGTGCAGCAGTTGTTACAGCCAGACAGCTCATTTAAGGCTTATGTGGCAAATTCATTACTGATTTCCCATTCTTTTTAACAGTTTTAATATCTGTTGCCTTTTCCCCTTCTTACACCTGTATCAACTATTATGTGAACATCCCTCAGAACAGTTTCTCAGACACATTTCATGAAGACCTCGCTGGCTCCAGTGTCAGGTGGTGCTAAGCCAGTCCCAACAGGCAGGACACGCTTTCCCAGCCGCACCACACGCCGTCATCACATCCTCACAGCGAGGTGACTACAGCCTGCAAAACCATTCCTTTCTCTGAAGGGGAACTTAAAATGGCATTTAGTAAAGTACAAGAGTGAAGTCTGACAATAAGTCAATGAAGAACTTGCCTGCAACTGCAATATAAAAAGGCTCCCGTTAATTCAATGAACATAAAACACAAATAACATTTCAGAAGCAACCACATGACTTAAAAAAACCTAACTGCACTGATTTGCAACAGGATTTTGGTCTTATCTTTAAAACTCTGAGAGCTAGATCCCTAAAAATTTGTGCTTTAAGCACAGGTTTGAAAGAGATACAATTTTCACCCCTAAACAATTGGAGCGTAGTACGTTAAGACACTGATGGCACTGAAAACACTACCAAAATTATGTTGAAAAATATATATTTAGGTACTAGAACACATAGTGCATATTAATAAAGTATGTAATATAAAATACATTCTATCTTACAGAAGCATATTTCCTAGCCTTAAAACATCGCTTATTTCGAACAGTTATTCTACTCAAGTTTTTAACTTCCATTTTCCAATGGCAGAATAAATAAACATAGCTTTTTGCCATGATAAATAAACACAGCTTTTTGAAAATATGCTGTAAGAAATACACTACAAACTTAAATAGATGCAGGTGTTAAGAACTGAATAACTGGTTTGTATACGGAAAGAAAATCTTGACAGGAAACTTAAACATTCTGTTAAATGTTATTCACAGGTGTCCTCTGTGACCTGTACTACTTACTTTACCTCTCTGTTTCAATCTTCTCATGTGTAAAACATGAAGGAGGACTGTGAGAAATAATTAATGTTTGCAAAGAGCTTTGAGATCCTTGGATATAAAAAACATGTGGGAAAGCATGAAGTTTAAAAGTACCAGCATGCTATTTTATTTCCAACTTGAGGTAAGTTACTTTTATCACAAAAACCTTGAAAGTTTAGAAATACAGAATTACATAATCAAATGCTTAAAAAACCATCTTAAGTGCTAAGCATATTCTGCTCCTCAGAACCTCATCACTCTGAAGGAAACACTCTCAGAAGGAAAGGATGTGCTTCTCACCCGTTTCAAGTATGCGTTTATGGAGAGGTATAGCAGCAAGAAAGGGTTCATCTTTACAGGACTGGATCTGGGTTCCAACCAAGTCAGAGTTGGTAGCCATAATTCGGGCACTTTCTTCATTAAGATTAACACCAGCCATAGAGGCAACATCATTGATGTCATCGTCATCTCTATAATTAAAAAAAAAACCATATAAAAACAATTCTGCATGAAATACATTCCTCTTTTTTTATCATCTGCCTCTCCAGAAGTAATCATCATGCCACATGCCTAATGGGTGGGCCAATTGAGGTACAACTCCACGTGTCTCCATTTTCACAGAATATATTCTACACTCAGAAATAACCACGTATTTCTCTGACCATATTAGGAACACATCAGAAGCAGGACAATTTGATAACAGAAGGTGTGACAAAGGTGTCTTCATCTCAGAGTCAGTGATATCAATGAAACCAGGATGACCGGGAAACTTAAGGCAATGATCACCACTAACAACAGAACATCCTGCTTTCCTCTTTATAATGAAAACTATGCACAAAATGGTAAAATAAATACCAGAAATTAAAAGTAAAAACATGAATTTGTAATCCTACACTGTTTCACAAGTTCCTACTAAAATGGGCATCCAAGCATTTTCAGCAACAGTCAGGAAAGATTCTTTGACTATGCTGAGTTCACAGGTAATCCTGGGTTCCAAGTGTGGCTTGAGTATGCGCTAGTATTTTCTCTAGCAACATACAAAAATCAGTTATGTCAACAGGTTTTAGGAAAATGAGCTGCATTTGAGAAGACGATAGCAACTCCCAGGCCATTTTCTGCCCTGCAATATCCTTTTTACCAGCTTGAGAAAGTGCAAATAAATTTGAGTTTCCATACCAGTATCTCCCAAGCATCTTTTACCTCCTACCTCTCTGAGGTATGACTCAGAGCTGTGGAAACAGCCATCTGGATTTAGCACATTCTGTTTCACAGCTATTATTGACACAAACACTATTTCAACATATTCTAGAGAGATTACACAACCTCTGAGAATATTATTTTCAGAATATATATATGGAAAAAACACATTCAAGTCCAGACTCCAATTACCGTATGTAGTAAACAAACAGAAGCCTAATTTAAAAGATATTTTAAAAATTCTTACATATATAATGTCCTATGCTAAAATACTAAAATACTTTATCATTTGTAACAAGTTTAATGCCCAGAGTAAAAACCAATAGCTCCAAGTAAGGTCTGAGAACAAAAGGAGGGAAATGCAGAAATCCATAATCTAGGTCCTCCCTCTCCTCCCATACTTTTCCTGTTGTCTGCACTACAGCAGCCAATTTTGGTGAAAGACTTTTATGGTTAGATAGATACTGGTTTTGTTTTCTTTTGTGGGAAGAAGTCAAGAAGGGACTTTTCTTTGTGTAAATCTGCAAAAATGTGCTGAACACTTGAGGGAGAAAAAGGAATATTTTACAATGCTTTTCAGAAAAACGCTACACGAATTTAATTTCTTAATTAATTAAGCTTCTATTATTTTCCAGGAGTGTTAAGCACTTGATTTCTTGTCTTAAAATTAAATTCCTGAGAACAATGTTGCAACATCATAGAATGGTTTTGGTTGGAAGGAAACTTAAAAGCCCATCCAGTGCCACCCCCTGCCATGGGCAGGGACACCTTCCACTGTCCCAGGCTGCTCCAAGCCCTGGCCAACCTGACCTTGGACACTGCCAGGGGTCCAGGGGCAGCCACAGCTTCTCTGGGCAGCTTGTGCCAGAGCCTCAGCACTCTCACAGGGAACAATTTCTTCCTAATATCCAACGTAACCTACTGCCTTTTAGTTTGGAGCCATTCCCCCTTGTCCTGTCACTCTGGCCCTTGTAAATGGTCTCTCCTTGTCTTTATTGCAGGCTCCGTTCAGGTACTGAAGGGCCACAACTGGGTCACCCTGGAGCCTTCTCCTCTCCAGGCTGAAAAATTCCAATTCTCTCAGCCTTTATTCCTAGGAGAGGTGCTCCACATCCCTCAAACCCTGTCACTTTTACTTCTGACATGAGGAACTGGCTCCACATCCACACCTGGCCTGCCTGGGACTGCCTGCCCCCAACACCACACAACCAACACTGACTTAGATATTCAGTGACCAGTTCAAAAGTTTGTAATTCCACGAATGCAAAACCACAGGCAAAACTGAAAGAAACAAAGGTTTTGTCGGGTTAAAACCTGAATGCTTGAAATAGATTGAGAATCACCCACGACTCACAAGGCCCAAATCCAACAGGCTTCAAACCATGGGAAAACCAGACTCCTATCAAGGCAGCTATCAGAACACAAACTCTGAACTAAGTAAAATAGTGGAAGCTTCTGGAACACAGACTTGAACCCAGAATTTCAAAATAAAGCTGAAACTGACCACAGTACAAACGCAGTGGCGATCCCCCGGTGCCGGTGGGTCCGGGTGCCACTGCTGGCAGGAAGAGCACGAGGCCCCGGAGGAGCCTGGTGAAACAGGAGAGAGCAGGACCCCGGTGCTGGCTGCACACACAGCTCCAGAGGAGCCTGGTGAGACAGGAGAGAGCAGGACCCCGGTGCTGGCTGCACACACAGCTCCAGAGGAGCCTGGTGAGACAGGAGAGAGCAGGACCCCGGTGCTGGCTGCACACACAGCCCCGGAGGAGCCTGGTGAGACAGGAGAGAGCAGGACCCCGGTGCTGGCTGCACACACAGCTCCAGAGGAGCCTGGTGAGACAGGAGAGAGCAGGACCCCGGTGCTGGCTGCACACACAGCCCCGGAGGAGCCTGGTGAAACAGGAGAGAGCAGGACCCCGGTGCTGGCTGCACACACAGCCCCGGAGGAGCCTGGTGAGACAGGAGAGAGCAGGACCCCGGTGCTGGCTGCACACACAGCTCCAGAGGAGCCTGGTGAGACAGGAGAGAGCAGGACCCCGGTGCTGGCTGCACACACAGCCCCGGAGGAGCCTGGTGAAACAGGAGAGAGCAGGACCCCGGTGCTGGCTGCACACACAGCCCACCGCCCCGCGCCCTTCAGCGAGCACTCGGCACAGCTGGGCACAGCCTGGCCAGCTGCAAGCAAGTCTCAGCCCTGTGTTTCCACACCAGGTTGCCAGGACAGAGGTACTTTCATCTCCTTCAAGCAACCATCCATTATAAAAAAAAAAATCAAGACAGCAGTCTTGACTTCCAGAACACAACTTTTAAGAGAAGTTTATACTTCTCTCTCCTTTTATCTCAGAGCTGAAGAAAGTACAGTCGGTCTTTTACCTTCCTTCTGTGTAGCAGTTTAGCTACTCCAATTTGTATTTAGCATACAGATCTGTGACCACATTATAAATAAATATTTTCTGAAATAAAACCAGACAAGTATTTCGGGCACAAACTAGATTTCAATGGAATTATCAAAACCGATACAACAGCACTTACAAAGACCATCACTGTAACTCCTGGACAGAATAATTTTCTTCCTTCTTACACTTGCAAGCTACAATTTGCAAGCACATCCTTTTTTTTTTTTTTTTCAGTATTACATGGAAGACAGATAAGAAATATATTAATCACAGCTGGGACTACAATTTTTTCTGACAAGAAAAACCCTATCCATATATTCTTCTTTACTTTAAGGAACCTCATGATGAAAAATATTTGGATACTGAAACATACATTTATATATAAAGAGAGTTGGTATTCTCACCAAACAATTTCCTATAGAAGTGAACTTCTAAGCCCAGATAAGTGAGTTTTCAGAAGTCATTCTGTGGAACAAAGATGCCATCCAGTGGTCGTCTAGACTGATGATTACTGTCTATCTTTCCTCTTTCATCAGAGCACAGTATTTAACAATTTCGTATTTCTTGGTATATATTATTATGCCCATCCTAATTCTACTGTTTCAGTAAATATTTCTGGTTTTTACTGAATTAAATTCTGACTCTTATAGGATGAATCTAACATTCCAACACACATGATATTTTTAAGACAGCATGAGGTCTCAAACTCCCTCCAAACACAAACTGTATCTTCAAATAGTCGAAGAGTCCAATTCTTCCTCCTATATTCAACCTCTTTTAACAACTTTCTCTTTCCTCTTCGTTAAAAACACTCATGCAATTACTAAAAAAAAAAATCTTATCTGAAAATAAGCAAGAAAACCCAAAGTATTTGCACAGTTATCTGTAAAAGGTTTCAAAAATTTTGTTTAAACTAAGACAAGCCATTATAAAAATCTGGTAGCATTTTCTTTATGAACAAACCTTAACTCCATGATTGCACAGTTTTTCTTCCTCATGCACTTTGTGAGATTTGAGCCAGTGCTGTTCCAAACTGCAATACTGAACTGCTCCCAAATAAGCCAGAAGAATGCATAAAGCAATTGAGACAGCATTAGACTATTGATACCCCTCTCTCTTACAAGGGAACTGCATGTCATTAGTACAAAGTCCCTACATGTACACAAGACTCTTGAGAAAGTCCACAGAGTCCATGGATCACACGATCAGACATTAACAATAATACATCGCATAGAAATGGTGCCGTGAAATTACCGAACAGCCACTACTGTATTATATTTTATAATGGCATAGGTTCTAGTTACACATTAATTAAAATGTTTATTCTGACTTTCATGCTATAATTTGAAATGTGTCCCTAATACTGCTTTGCCACACAATTCATTTATGGTCTATGCAGAATCTTCTCCCTGATAAGCAGAAGGGATGACAGAACATACCACATTTACAGTCAGCAATTTTCTATATTTTGAAATACATGGAAAAATCACAGTCACCTTATAGCTTGAAATATTCACTTCGAAAAACTAAGAAACTTCAAGGGTAAGGTTTTGTCATATACCATTTTGAGATGCAAATTTTGAAGTTATCCATTCAACATCTACATTAGCTTTCTACCACTTCAAGGGCAAGCTGCTTTGCACATTATTAGATGTAACATCATGCATTGTGAGGTATTTTGTCAGAGCTATGCTGTTAAACTTTTATTTTTAAAAATGAAAATAACACTAGACAAGAGATTTTTTTGGCTATTCAAGGGAGGTCTGAAAACGAATTTTTTATTTCCACATAGACTCTACCTCAAAATGCAGCCAGGCAGCAGAATAAAATACAGGTACTAAGATCAGCTTCAAATGATCTCAGAGGCTTCACAGAGCTACCTCTGGAAACAAACCCCATCACACTGGCTGTATAAAACCTGACACTGACAGGCTCCAGGAGGTCAGACGTAACTTGGAAATACCACTTCAGAAAAAGAAAGGTTGCTGTGCAAAGGAAGGAGCGCCTGGCTACCTGGCACCCTATGGCAAACAAAACACAGCATCATCCCACACACCAAGGGATAGATCTGCTCACTTCTGGCCTTGCCAGGCAATGCCACTGAGCCCTGCCCAGCATAGTTTGGAAGTGGTGGGATAATGCAAGAGGACAAACATCCACCTCTGTCCTTGGAGAAATGCAGAGCACATATGGACCAGTCCCTGATCCAACCAAACCTGCCTTGAGCGGGAAGCTGGACCTTCCAACTGACATTATTCCATCTCAGTATCAGGAACAAAAGTTTCCACTAGTTCCCTATAGTGGCCACTACCTGAACTGTGGGTAAGAATCACTTGAGAGCCTGCTGCTTTCACCACCATCAGGCAGAGCTGGTGTCCGGGGGAGCTCTGGGGGGACCAACAAGGTGATGAGTAGCAGCTGTAGACAAATATGCAAGGCCCTGGCAGACTTCAGGGGGATTTTTGCTTCTCTCAGCTACAGAAACCTCAAGCTGGCCTGTTATGGTACAAACCTAAGCCTAGACCTTTGCTTGCAAAACAAACAAAAATTACTAGAAAAGGAATTCAAATTTCTATCCTTAGGTATTAATAGAGTCGAAAAGTCAACTAACTGGGCTTGTCTGTAGTTCTCGCTGAAAAATACAGCAACAATAAATTTAATACCAAAAAAGGTGACCTAACATTTCACAAGCACAGCTTCATGTTGCAGAAATCTTGGGTTGAGAACTCTGCATCACAGAACAGCTACTGTAACAAACAATGAACTCATGTAAAGTCTTGCAGTTCATTAATAAACGTTGACCTTAAATGCATAGATGCAATTTGCAAAATTCTTAATTGCTAGATCTTTAAAAAAAAAAGTTCAAATTTCTGTTTCTAGTGACCAACACTTGGCTCACAAAAGTGAAAAGCTCAAGTAAGTTATTTTAAAGAAAGCAGAATGTAAAATAATGAAACAAATATGCAATAATAAAACACTAAGGGCAAAATAAATTTATACATAACACAACTATTTTTCAAAATTCTTGCTTTGCTTTAGATGCCAGTTTGCCTTCTGGCTAAAAACACATTCTTCACACACGCTGGGAATGTTGAGGAAAACTAGTCAGCATTCAGAGGATTAATACAGATTTCCAGCTCTGTGCCTTTAGGCTTAATAGTCAGACATCTATTTGTCCTCAGGAGAGGTTAGGGGTTGAAATGCAAATATGCAAACAACTGAATTCTTTGTTAAGATATCAGGAAAAAGCTTGATCTTTGCTGCTGTTTAATAAATCCTTGCAATTTTATGGACTTATTTAAATGCAGCTTTGTGTCTTACTATTTAGAAGGAGAAAACAATGTAAGGAAACAAACACATTCATTCTGACTAAAATTTGTTCTCTAGAGGAAAAATGACATACACCCTTGACAGCTTATTTACCAAACTCACTAAAGATTTATTGATTTATCAATCAGTGCCTTGAGCACTTGCTTCTCCCCAAGGGAAAATTAACAATTCCAGCTAACCTAATATATTCTATGTATAAACTAAGTGAATGCAAGAATCAATCCTGGCACAGTTTACAACACCCAGTTAAAAAAAATGCTGTCCCTTTTGGTGTATGTAAAATTGAAAGCTATACTAACGAAGAATAAATGCTCATGTTGCTTACAAACATAAAAAATACTTATTAAGACAGTACAATTGAACCCAACAGACATTTTAATTCATTTAAATACTCAGTGGGAGGCAAAAGCATTGGAAAATGAAAAATTGAATGATTTTGCTTCCAGATTAATACTAAGTACTACCGCTATTAGTTACAATACTGACATGCCTCAAAGCAGAGATATTTCAAAGAGCTACAAATTCTCTTTTACTTCACCTGCAAAAGGATAAGCCTGAAAATTAATTAGTGGTTTGATGATGTCAGAGCAACATAAGAATCCTAGATGAACATTAAAATCTAGGAATATTTTGTCATTCAAAAAAGAAAGAAAATATTTTAACACAACTAAAATGGTGTTAGCAAGAGCAAAATGCAGTAAACATAAGATCTGCTTTTCATTACAAAAAGTAAAAATATCCCAAATATATATGAAGAAAAGTTTGGAGTACTAAAGAACTGGCAGAGCAGCTCAGTGCATCACTGCTACTGTGCTGAACCTTTGCAGCACCTGATTCCTACAGGGGCCCACAAACCACCCAACCTCTATGAGCTAAGGAAGCACAGGAAGCTCAGATGCAGCAAAGTCTTCTCGTTAAAACCAAGAGCAACACTCCCCCCAGGCAGGGATCCCCTCCCAGGCCCCTGGGATTGTCCCTGGCCGAGGAGGGGCCTCTCCACAGAGGCCTTGTCCTCACAACCAGGATCTTCCCAGCAAGACACATTCCAGAGGAGCAGTAGAATCCAATACATAACAACAACCAGAGATTCTTTTAAATCCTCGTGCACATAATTCCATTCAGCAGAAGTTTTATTATAATCCACAGAATTTAGGGTTTTGCTAAACATTAAAATGTGCATTTAGAGAAAAATCCTCAAGATACGTAATGATCCCCTCCCTTTTTAAAAAATAGAATTAAGTATGAAAATTGTCATCCAATCCCAGCGAGAAAAGACAGGAATTATTGTAAAAGACTGCCCTCTGGTGTTACACCAATTCTAAATTCTGTTTTATACTTCAGATCCCCCCCCCCACCCCACCGCATTTTTTCATTATTATTTTTTCTTTTTTTACCTGAAAGAACCACCTCCAGGGTCATTCAGCTTGTTTTTCTGATTTGCAGAGACCTGAACACCAAAGCCCCCAGGACTTTTACTGGCTTGTATTGTTGGTGCCTTCCCTACTGTGCCTGAAAAACACCAAGCAATGTTATTATGAGCTGTCTTAGACAATTTACATCAAAGAACCTTCTGTCCAGGAACTAAATTTAACTGTCTGTAAATTGCAAACAAAGGAAGTTATTATTTTTAAAGATTACATGCTGAAGAAGAACAATTTAAAATACAAAATTTATATTAACATTACAGTTTGTTCAATATCTACAGAACAGTGAAGATTCCAAAACTGAAAACCACTGGCCATATACAGCTATAATATTTATAATGGCTATAAGTGTGTTTGCAATTGCCAGTAAACCACTTTTCTGGATAATGTATATAGAATAAAGAAGGAGAATTTGGAATGTTCAAGTCAGAGTCACTCAGGGCATTAACTATGTCTGTTACATTTTCTATATAGAAATTGTTCTTTATTGCAGTGAAAAACATGTATTTCAGAGCTGAAAGCACTGCATGTATTTTAAAATGTTTTGCATTGCATATAAAAGAAAAAACACTATTGCCAAATTTGACACACACCCCCCATAACAGTTTGTCTTTTGCTTTCTGATCTTGAAAACAATGATTCAAAAATAATTCATGTCTGTATCTAGACTTTACAGATCTTGAATTACAAGTAAAACAGGACTTTCTAAATGAGCCAAAGTGAGGTGGACATTCAGTAAATTAAAGAGATCTTAATTCCTCTCTGACGTGAAACTTTTGGAGTAAGCACTCCTTGACTGCCTAAACACATTTACTTGGGTTACATTTTGTGTTTCCTTTAATCCCACCTGTGTTTTGGCATGTAAAGATAACTCATGTCTACTTGATTTAAAAGACCTCACCTTTTTCTTGTGTATCACTCCATTCTATTGAGCATTACAGATGTAGTGTTTGAGACTTTGAGAAGGACATGGAAGTTGTTCCTGCACCCCAATGACTCAGTTGCATATAAATGGCATGGTAAGAACCTCAGTAGAGTTATAGTATTTTTCTTTCATGAATAATAAAAACCTGAAACACAACTATCCTAATAAATCCTTTTAAGAACACTTCTTGGCTAATACAAAGCTGTTAGCTCTGAATGAGTCCTGCATTGCTTTTTTTTTTTTTTTATTTTGAAGTCTTCATCAACTCCAACATATGATCTTAACGAGAAACTAATTTGATAGAGTTTGTTGAGTTCTCCATCTGTATAAATAAACTGTAATGTGGACTCTCAACATTAGCAAATACAAAACCAGATTTAGGACTTCAGGGTCAAGCCTGGGGAATAAAAATATTTTGTCATCGGAATATTCAAGGTCCATGAGATGTCACAGACAGCATTAGTTCATGGACCAGACAATTCATTCATCTATTCCAGATGAACTAATGGAAAGGTTTTCTACTAAGTGAACTGGAAGGAAGGAAAGAAATAATACAATAATAAAAATTAGCAGATTTCTGCTTTGTACAACTAAGATCTAGAAGATTAAAAATGTGTTAACCTTGAAAATTACTGCAATGGCAAAATCAAGCAACAGCACTCCTCCAGAATTAATATTGTATTTCTTTGGAATCAGTATCAATGCTTTGTTTTCTACAGGTGATAATTTTTCATCGAAAAACACCCCCAAAACTCAAAAGGGTACAGCAACAGAGCAGTTCACCTCTTGGTCTCAGGAAAACAGTATGTCTGCACTGGATATGGAAGAATTAAGTCTCACATTCATCCCAAGTATATGTAATTCTACTCAATGGATCTGGCAAAGTGAATGTAGGATTTGGGATGACATTTAAGTTTTCTGGTTTAAATAGATCACAGCTGTGCATGACTAAGGGTTAGACAAAAATATGCCTAAAACATCCATTTTTATTACGGGGCAGAGCATATTTTGAAAATTAAAATCACCTGTGGGCCTAGATATTTCATGGGATTGGTAATGACATACAGAGTCTTTCACCACTGGACTCTTGCTTCAAATTTTAATTAGCATGATTTAGAAAAATAAGCCCAAATTTAGGCACTTATAAATTCCTAGCTGTATTCCAGCATAGGTTAAATAGCTGCAACAAATACTCTCGTTAATTACTTTATTATTTGGCTCAATTCCTCCATCCATAAGATGGAATTCACCTAATTTTATACCAGCAGAGTGCTTTGGTAAAGGAGTGTGAATTTTTCATGCAGCAACATTGGTGTTACTTCCACTGGCATGGAAGTAATTTTATTTATATAAAAGTCCTTAAACCCTGCCAATTTTATCTAAACTACTGTTTTAAGAAGCATTACAGTCTGTTCACATGGATGTACTGAAGAGACCTTACACTTGGGAGATTCACTCCTGTCAAGGAGGAAAATGCAGCACTTTGTGGAGGTCAGCTCAGTTCTGATGTAACTATGCTTAGCAAGTCACACTCCACAAAATTACGCTACTGTAGTTTTTATTTAGATGATGTCCTATTCCGGTATATTATCTCCTTCTGCAGGAATACCTAGGTCAGTATAAAATATCATTACACTGGCGTTTACAGAAAAGGGTTTTAACACTATATCACAATGAAGCACTCTGACAGTGCTGCCAGCACACAGGCAGACTGTTCCCTTAGACATGGGCTGCAGGATGACTGATTTCATACTGGGATGTTTTCTAAATGCCTATTCTTGTTTGTTTGGTCTGTGTAAATAAAACAATGTACTGGAGGGCTTAACCAAACTTGAGAATTGGAATAAGATCACAAGAAAGTAGGATCTTGCATAAATTGGCTTTTATGAAACCACCATCTACCACAAGCCAAACTGCCAGTTAAGTTGCATTGCACTGGCTGATCAAGGGCTACCAAGAATGAACTCACATTCTGAATCTACTGTTTAAAAAAAAAAAAAGATGCCAGTATCATGCAAATTCTCAGCACACTGTTGACATTCACAACTTGGAGACTGAACAAGTAAAGAAATGAAATCTGCCTTCACTCTCAGACACATTAGTCAGAAGTGAAAGCTCATGCTATAAGATGCATGGACACGTTATAAACTCAAGACATGAGTATCAGTGCTATCAAATAAACACATCTTATGGTGAGCAAATGTATTTCTTCCTAACTTGGAAAAACAGCCTACAGGATTACAGCAACAGCTTGGTCTCTGTGTCCATTCAACCTTTGGATGCCCTTAAGAGAACAGAGCAAGTAAAACATCAACTGCTCTTACACATTTTTGGTGCTTTTTTTCCCAAGGAGAACAGAAACGACCAAGCAATGAAGTCGAGTAGGCAGCAATAGCTTTTATGTGCATTTAAACTAGTTTGATTCCTGATTCAGTACCTGAAGATGACAAGCTCTGTATTCCATTACAAACCCTCAATCATGTAAATGCCCACATCCAGTAAGATACTCTCACACATATTCAGGAAAAATAAAACCCGAGCCTAAGAGGTTCAGTGGTAGAAAGAAACAAATGGGTATTTATTAGGAAGCAAGGAGGCTTCAAGAATCCTCTTAAAAAGTGGGAAGTATCAGCCAAACATGAACCCACCTGTGCACAGACAGATGAGGAAGGTGTGTACAAACCACATGCTGTGGCTAATCACAGCATGTCAGGTTGCTGTTGTCAGTCTGTGACCTCACCAAAAAGTAAACATACTGACAGGAGTCAAAGAAAACCAACCTGAGGCTTGAAAAATTTCCCTAGGGCTCCCACCTTGACCTCAGTAGCTGCAGAGATGGGGACTGCCATGTTCTGCTTCAGGAGTATGAATTAGAAATAGGATGATTTAATTGAGGTAACCACTAGGCTTCAGGAAAATGAAGAATTTCTTTCTTGGCCCAGAGTTACAGTTTAGGGCAGTGAGAGCCAAGTTCCTGACCTGGTTTAGAGCTTTCCATGAAAAACTGCTAAGTAAGGAGCTAAACATGTGAGAGTTTAGTCCTAAGGTTGTTCCAAAACATTTCACTGTGTTGGTCCAAAACACCTTGAAACTGCACATGAAAACATGCATTCTTCAGCCAGCATGAGGTAAAAAATAAATGTCAACAATGTTGCCAATGTCAACACTGTAAGTTTTTCCATGCTACTCGTTTGTAATTACAACGAAATTCATACAAAGGTAACAATCTCACTAAAACATTTAAACCCATACCTTGTGGTCTAATGGTCTGAGTTATTACCACTGGCATCCTAATCTGGGTAGTCTGGCAAGCAGGGGTTCGTTTCACAGTTTGAGCAGATGTTGACTGGATAATCTGCTATTATTAAAGAAAAGTATACTTACATTATACTCTTTATACACAAACACACACAACGTAAATACACTAATACCTGTAATCACCAAGATAAGCACGTGGATCTCTACAAGCACAACCAGCTGGTGACAAAAGTCATATTCATGTAATGCATGTGGTTGTGTGTGTGTGTATATACCTATTTTGCCATTATGCTTTTAAAAAAAAAATAAAATCATATACGACACAGATGTCATATCTCACAACCTTCATTAAAAATGTATTTCAAAGTCATAAGGTTAATATTAAAATTTAGACTTTTGTCTTCAGAAATTTTACTAGGAAGAAAAGCAGTTTTGTAGAAGAAAATGCTGCAATAATTGTAGTGGTATCCACCTACAAACATCAGGCCTTGCACTAAGTATCTACGCTTTTTAAAGAAAACATACTAAAAATAAATCCTAAAATATTATGGGTTTCAAAGTCAGATATACACAAGAAAGCAAACCAAGTTTTGTGGTGATCATATACTATGAATCTTTTATATGCTAACTGGATATTCTCAAGCTTTCACTTACTACTAATTCAAGTTCTGATGTCCTTCCCCAAAACTAAACCTGGGTTAGAAACTTAAAATTTGACCCATAAACAAATCAAATTAAAAAAAAAAAAAACCACGTGCAAGGGTCATGTTTAATCAACAGCAAAACGTACATTCACATGATCAGGGACAAGGCAGACACAGACATAATGAACAGAAGATTCAGAAAGATGTGTGGATGCTGCAGAGCTGTAAAAAACCCCATAACTGAACTTCGAAAATAAACCACTGGCAAATAGCTCCAGGTAAGATTCCAGCCACAACTCAAGCATGGCAACTCCAGAAGCCACGTGCTCCTCACAGGCACAACTGAGTTCCTCCCACTGCATGAGGCGTCTGCTGGCCCCCGAGGTGGGATGCAGCATTCCCTCCTGGAAGGCAGCACCACACTGCACCTCCACTCAGCACCACTCCTACAGAGAGTATCTAAACACACTTGACTTAGCTGGACAACAAACAGCCAAACCTCTGCCTGCAAAGCAACCTATGGACAAAAGGAAAGGAGAAACAGCATCTGCAAATGAGACGCAAAAGTAGAGGCTGAGCAATGAGGAAACCGTTCCATTAGCAGGAACCAGGGCTCCAAAACTGGAAAGGGAGGCAGGTGAAAACTACAAACAAGAAAAGAGTCATGAGGGACCTGTGATGTACTCTGGAGAAAAAAAAATAGGGCCATTCTGAAGTTACACAACTGCATTTTGTACATCCTAAAATACAGAGAGCTGAAAAGTTATAATAAATCTGTGGATGTAGAAGTATTAGCAATAACCACCTTGCAGAAAGAGAAAAGGGAAAAAAGATTAAGGATTCAGCTTCAACTATGGACACTGAAGGAAAATGTAGCATCTCTACTAAGCACAGAAATGGAGCAAATAGATATAAATTTATTTGGTCAAGACAGTGAGTGAATAGCCACACCCAGAGGGGAAAGAATAAAGTAGCTACCATGCTTAAAAACAGGAAAGAAACAGAGTTGATCGGTGAAAATAATAGAAAAAAGTTGAATTTAACTGCATTTTGATGCACAGGAAACATGAACAAGTGTGGTCTTGGTAAAAAGACAATAGTCCACGTGAAAAAAACCTACATTGGTATGAAAAAGGAGAATATTGCCACTTTTACAGTAATTTATTGGACAAGTTTACAGAGAATAGTAAAGAAAAACTGCTGTACCCTAATGGGCCAGAAGCCAGGCCATAAAGGAGATGTGTGGGACCTCTGGACAGAACCACTATCTGGTATTACAGTAATCCTCTGCAATTACCTTTTTTTTCCTCTCTGTGAAGCAACTTCTATAGTTCAGAACCAAAATCTGTTTCCCTTGAACAATATTTTAATGTGAATACCGTACAAAATGAGCTGCTAACACCATTAAAGACAGGACAATATTTAACCTTTTAAGATGACATAGGAAATGCCAATGTTTCCAATTTCCAAAAACTTTTCTTTTGTCATGTACTGTACTAGGACCTCAATGTACATACAAACGCTGAGAGTGCAGAAAATTATTGAGAAACAAACTTTTCCAAGGGGCAGAGACCAAAATCATCTTCAACTCCACACAGAAACCAATCAGAAACAAGCACATACTCTTTCAAAAGAACAACTGCACCAGACCTCAGAGTAGCATTTTACACTAAATCCTAGTTTCTGTACTGGAGTTTTAAGAAATGTTTCTACACACATGCAATCTCCAGATCTGGAAGTCATTAAGGAATTAATATTAGCAATTTGTTTCTGAAACAGAGTATGTAACTTCTTTGCAGGCAAACTAGAGACATAGTAAAAACCAATGAATTAGAGGATCCTGCATTAAAATTTATAAACTATCTAAGCCACACTTCATCAATTAAGAGAATTCAAACAGTTCTAATCTTCTTGCCTGTTTTCCCAACATCATAAAAATTACCATTAAGTCCTGAGCTTGACCTTAAAGTTGTAGACAATGAGCAAGTGTACTAGCAAGCTGGTCTGGGAGATGATTAACTCAAATTATTTCATATTTCTCACAGACTAGAAGTACACACAAGTGTACTCCATGTCACATTATCGATCCATATTCTGAATCAAAGCTGAATGCCACTCAGCAGTTCACAAGCACTGACCCAGACAGAGAGCAGATACAGAAGTTTTAGGACACTGCGGTTATCAGGGACATTACTCCAGCCTTCAGAAAAGGGGAGATCTTAGTGCTGTTTTCAACAACCGTTGGGAAGATGTACAGAAGACAGAGTCAGACTTCTTCAGATGTGGAGAGCAGAAGGAAGTAATGCAAAAGACACTAGCTGGAATATAGGAAATTTCAACGTAATATAAGAAAAAAAAATTACCACGAGGGTGGGTAAGCTCTGGAACAGGCTACCCCAAGAGGCCATGTAATTTCTTCCTGAAGACACTCAAATCATAACTGGTCACATGGGAGACATCCTAATGTGTAAGCAGGAGGCTGCACAAGACACCTCCAGGAGTCCTTTCCAATCTTTCACCACTGTGTCCATAAACACATCACCATGGATTTTATAAAAGTGCTGAGTCACAAAACATAACAAGACAAAATATAAAAGTCTTCAAAGCTTACAGAAACTGTTCATTATTCCACCTCCACTAAAAGGGGAAGCATTTTAATTATGTACACCTCTGAAGACAGCAAGCACAACAATAGAACAACAAAGGCACAGAAAATAGAAAAGACAGAATGTGATTTAGTCATTGTCTGGATTCGATAGAGTTTGGAAAATGGCAAAATTACAAAAAAAAATTATCATCAAGACAGTGTTGAGATAGGAAGTACTGTCATATACTAGTTATTTCTCTTCAATTTATCTGAAGTTGAAGAATCATGTCCTAGGCTGCTGCACTTTGGAGCTCTTCAAGGAACACACTAAAGCAGCAAAGTCACGGCATTGCTTCTTCAAGTGCAATGTGTGAACAGTTACCTAAGTTTTTCTTCCTTAAAATAATATTTTTCTGCAAAGTAAGATGTACATTTCTCACAATAGAACGTATTCTCCCTTTCTTTTTATTTCATCTTTGCACTTCTCCCCTTGTCATCTTCTCTCCACTATTCACACTCACTTTGATTCACCATTTGTCTGCTCTGCCAGAGCAGTTCCTCCTCTCACCCCCTCAACACTGCAGTAACTCCTCTGTCCTTTGCTAAAGCTGACTATATTTTCACAGGTGAAAAAAGGGATGTTTATACAAAGGTGCTTCCATAAGGCAGCAGACTCATGAAGACAAAAAGGCTATAGAACAATCACACTACTGATAATCAGAATAACAAGAGGCAACAGCTAAAATACTCTCTTTTTTTCCCCTAAGGGTTTTCTTCAAAAAGCGTAGATTCAATAACTCTGTGAGAATAAAGTAATGGTTCTCTCTGGTGCTAATCTCAAGCCAAAAGGCGATGATCATTCCATGACAGGTGTGAATCTTCTACTGTGTAAGTTCTTGCAGGACAGAGAACAAATTACAGGCATGAACACAGACCAATAATCAACAACACAACCAACACATATAGACTGAGAAAGAATCCAGCCAAAATACATAAAACGTTCAGAAGCAGAAAGGGAACAGAAGTTATCAGTCTTTCTCATGCCTGCACAGGAGAGATAAAATGAAATAAGAGCCACTACCTACAAACCATTGAAAGGAAAAGTCCTGTAGGACAATTAGATGAGAACTGATTGCTAAAGTTTCTGAGGACAAGGATTTTGCAAATCTCCTGGACCAGTGCAGATGCACGAGGTTCCAGCCTTTACTTGCCTCCCTTTTACTTGACAAGACCTGCAAAACCAGCCCGGCTCAATTCACAGAAATCACCCTTTGCAACAAAAGCATCTGATCCAAAAGCTTAAACCTATCAAGTACTGAAATAAAGACAAAAACACAGTAAACAAGAGCTTCTGCGAAAAATGAAAAACAAAAATAAATTTGAAAAATATATCCTTTACCAAGCATTTTTTTCTCTGAATTAAGTTAAAAAAAAAATTGTGGAAGGAAGAAACAAGACATGCATAAACATATAAAATTCAGAATGGCTGTGGTCTGATATGACATTTATCTTCACTCATGAGTAAACACTTGCTAACTCACTTGTGGCTATGCCACTTGTGATTTATCAGTCTACTCACTCCTGAAGATAAATGTCATATCAAACCTCAGCTATCATGTAATCTGGCAGCATTAACTTACAATGTTCATGCTTTTATGGACCTAGAATTCATATTTACCATTGCTTACCATACTGCAGCAGCAGCTACAGTTTTTCAATGGTGCCTCAAAATCTGCGTAAGCAATTATTTTTCTTCCCAAATAAAATGAATCGACTATTTAAAAACTTAGCATATAAATTTTAATGTTAATATGACAACAATATTATTCCATTGAGTATAGGTTTTCAACAAAGAAATGAAGAAAAATAAAACAGAAGCCACAAGATCACTTGTCCCACCTGCTCCTCAATTTATTATACAATTCTTCCTACAATGGTCAAATGGTCTACTTTTGGGTGTTTTCAATTACGACTTTTTCATCACTGTCTCCGGGAGTCTGATCTACCATCTAATACTCTCTCTTTCTTTAAGGATATTTTGCCTTATATCCTACCTAAATCCTACTTCATTTAATTATATCCTGTAATTCATATTTATACCATCTTGGTCTGCTCCAAATAATGGTCTTTTATTCTCCCATATGATCAGTGTTTGACCAAGTTATGTGTGTTCAATTATCTTAAGCTTTTCTTTTAATCTTTGCTTGCAAGCCTGGCCTTTTGTTATTGATTTCTAAACAGCAATAATTGACAATATTCTCCTTATATTAACGTACAGCCCACAAAATTCTGAAAATAAAGTCCATGATAACAGCTCAGAAACTCACTAGGCTGTGTTTCAAATAGGCATACAATTTGTCAAGGATAGGCTTTGTTCCTGTCAATGGATCCCAGACATCTACTGCTTGACATCCATTTTAATTTAAATTTTATTGCACACCGAATTCCACGTCAGTGGCTAGATCTTTATTAGTTCATTAATAGAAAATACTCCTTTTATCCAAACAGCCACCTATCACTCTTCCATTTCTAAGCTGCCTTGCAGACAAGGCAAAAAGAAAATGATTTCCTAAAATTTCACTAAAATGTGTACAAATTACATTCATTCATGAACAGAAAAGTGATGCCAGAAAAGCTTCAGTGGAGAATTAAAAAGCCAAGCGGAACATCCCCATATAACGTAATTCTTATTCTGCTGTTGTATCTTGTTTCCAAATTCCATTACTCTATCTCAACTTTGAGAGACTCCAACCACTGTGACAGTGCAGAGAAAGTGTCAGTAAATGTTTGAGCAAATCCTGTTCTAATGTAACTTAGAATATGGCAGAGTCTACCCTCTGGACACTGTGCACAATTAGTGCTGACGTATTTCCATACATCCCTCCTAATCCTAGATCTGCATGAATCTTTATACCACTTTGTATATAATTAAATTTGTTTTAATTAAGATGGATCACTAGTTTACTGGGGTTTTTTATCACTCAAGTTTAATACTTGGCTTTAACCTCCAGGAGTACTTTCTCCTTATGATGCAGTCAGTGCCAATACAATACATAAAGTGCAAATCCATCTCCATTACTCATCAATCTACTTACAACCTCAACACATGTAACAAAGAACATCTCTCTTATTCATACAAATTTTACCTGCTGTTAACACCCAAAACAAGACAGGCAATGTCTGCATCTGTGAGGCAACACAGAGCACATGGACTCTAAGAATGGCAATTTAGGCAAACTTTGAACATTGCACTTAGAACAATTTAAAAAATTGATTGCTGGATTATCTCATTAGTGTCTCATCAATAAAATATTAGCCTAAGATTGTTCCCCTTTTCTCTACCTAGAAGTAGCACTATCTAGCTTTATAAAGCATTGTTTTTCATAGTTTGGAACACAATTCCAGTACAAAACAGATTAAAAAGTCTCCTGTTTCATGTCTGCTAACATTGTACATTTCAAAGCCTTTGTGCAAGCTATGCTGCATGCTGACAGTGTACACGGGATTTTCATGTTGCAAGGCACCTCAGTGTAACTGGAGAAAGCATCACCAAAGCTGACACCTTTGAGAAACAGAAAAGTCAAAGGAAGGAACAGCTAACAGACCCTCCACATTTTAAGGGAAACTGGACTACTGTAAATTGGCTGGTATGAAAAGATCTATATTCTAAAACAGGCTTGCCCTTCTGCAGCTGGACAGTTTGCAAAGCCAGCTGGAACTCTCTCCAATGAGCTTCAGGCTTGGAAAAGCTGGAGCTCAGCCAGTTCCTCCATCAGTGCTGGCCACCCTCAGGCAAGCCAGCTGCAATCTTCCTCTTCCGGACAAGTCCAAGACAAGATGGCCAGCAGCTCTTTCTGTGCTCTGATTTTGGGGAGCACTGAGAGCTGTGATAGTGTGATCACTGTCACTACAAAAAAATCAATACTTATGAGCAATTACTGGGGTGATATGGAGCTGCTGCTCTGTTGTCTGCTTGGAACCTGAGTTGATGGCTTCTGTGCTAAGATCTTTTGATGCAGTAACTCTTGATGTCTGATGCTGCTTTTGTCTGTATAGAACTACTTTGAGGGTCATTAAGTGCCTGGTTAATGTAATGTTTGATTCTATTAACTAACGACTGATAAATTTAAAGGAAATATGAAAAGACAGTTTCAGTTTCACACTAAAGCAAATACATTATGATTTTTAATGTATTCTCCCCAAATATTTTCCAGAAAAGGAGTAGTATTAACCATAGTTTTGCTCTGCACAATTTGTGACCTTTTGGAAATGTAGGGGTCACTTCATGTACCCAGTAAATGAAAATTCAGCCCTAGACCTGTGACCTCCTTACAGACAGAAAACCAATTTCTCTTGCCCATCAGATCAATCTCCACAATGTTACTTGAGCAGTTTTCAGCTCCTCCTGTGACACAGGCATGTCAAAAAAGCTCTTCACATTGTTAATCTCTACTCAACATCCTGATTGCTTGCTCTGAGTATCCATTGACATGAGACAGGCAGAACATGCCTCTCCCGGAAATTTGGCTTCATCCCAATTGGGATATACTGCACCAGAACTATAATAGTAAGAATGAGAATTCCTGTGGTCTTACACATTTTTGTCCTACATCAGTGTTTCTCAAAAGGTGGGGTGCAACCTTCCTAGCGGGCACAGGAGCACTTTAGGTGGGCTGCACGATACCGGAAAAAGCTGTGTTACATGGCAGTAGGTTAGTCTTAAGATTGTGGCATGACATAAGGCAAGACTTACTGGCCATGGACATTTCTACTTGTAAGCAATCTGTCAGCTGTGGGCAGAGATCTGCTTACCCTGGGATAGGGAGTAATTTTTACACCTACTGCCTGTAATTATCACCAGTTTCTGCTCTTCTACCTAGAAGAGCCAAAGCTACTGTCCATTCAGTCATGAAACACGGACAAACCAAAGAGATGTCACAAAAAGTGTGAGGAACACTTTTCTAATTCATACAAGTATCTAGACAGGGTGGGGAGAAGCCATCTCAGAAAAAGTAAGAACGCAAGTGGCTGGACTTGCACTGAAGCAGGTGAGTTAAGGTGAAAAACACCCAACTGTCTCATGTGTATTACAACTGCCAGAGTCAGAAATCTTAGCATTCAAGATGCTATTACACATTAAAATTATGCTCGCTAAAGGATTATTAAATTATATTAATTTTATTTTAAAGTTAATAATTTAACCACTAGAAAGTGTTTGTAATGTTCAAGACACAGCTCAGACTGTATTTTCAGACTGTACACTGCAACTTTTAAACTAAAGCAAAAGAAATATTCTCTCTCGACACACCTTACAAATTACTCAAATGCTTTATAGAGCCTATAAACTCAAGGACAGATCACTGTAAGGTTTTACATTATCACGTATGCATTTCTTGACCTTGATAATATAAATTTTTTACCAACTTGATACCTGTTCTGGACCTGTCTATATGATTTTGAAACCTAAGTGAAGTATTTTACTCACACATACACAGAAACCACAGACAAGGAAACTCTCACAAAGGGTAGTAATGCCTGTATAAACTCAAGGCCTTGTAAAATCCTTAACATCTTTTAATTACAAGTGCAAACATACACACAAGATCCTGGGTAACAGCAGGATAAAGTCAGCACGCTCTCAGTGACTACCTGGCTTTACAGTTGCCTTAGTGATAGTGCCTTTGAAATTAATGAATCTAAGCACGTAATACTCCACTATGCACAACAAAGATACAGTTCAGTGAGTAACAGAGAATGGCATTATTTCTAAACAAAACATCCTGATACAGCACAGCTATTCTTCTACAAGATTTTATAATTGTGTGCAGAAGAGTTTAAAATGAGAGTTCATTTTAATTTTAAAGAAAAGCAGCATACCTAATGACATACTTAACATTAAACTCTTGGCTGCAAATCTTGGAAAGCTTTCTGTTCTACATTTGTAATTCCCTCAAATTCCACTGTGCTCATACAACAATCACTCTGTTGCAGACAAAAAGGCCAAGAGTGCACTTCCTTAAATTTACGTTAATAATCTTATCTAAATGGTTGAGCATACATGCGAAATGAGAGAAAATGAGGTACTACCACATACCACAGAATATGATACAAACAAAAACTAATTTTCCCAAACAAGCTGCAATAAAAGTGACACTGCAAACTGCTATACAGTCCATTAAGAAACCCTCTTTTATTCTATAGTACTTACCAGTTGAGAACTCTGATTTGACTGTACCACCTTAACCTGAGGAGGCTGCACTGTATTTGATACAGAGACGGTGCAAATGTTGTTTGGTTGCCTTATTCCTATTGTCTGCGTTGTGACAACAGAGGAAATGCTTCCCGAGGCAGATTGAGGTATAACTTGTGAGAGCTTGGTTTGTTGGAGTGACTGCTGAGACGGCTGTCCTTGCAAAACCAAATGTTGACTATTCAGTAAAGATTGTCTCAGTGCAGGTAGACTTTTCTAAAAACAGAAGAAAGTTTATGAAATATCAAATTCAGCAGATTGACAAAAAGCATTTTGAAATTAGCTGGAAACATAATTAAAGGAATGGATCTTTCTTTCCAATTTTACTAACTGCCTAATCATCAAACAGAAGTAAGATTGAACATACTTTGTAAGAGAAAGTTCAGCTTACATTTTTAATAAGCTTTCAGCTTGGATTTAGCAACCCTGTAGATTTTCATGTACCCTTAATCCACTGTAGCAGTAAAATACAACACTCTTCTTCTCAAGACTATCTAGAACTTATAGCTTAGGTCTTTGGAAGGGCAAGAAATGGAAGCAGAAAAGGTAGAACCACAGAACAACCCTATTCCCACTGCACGCTAGAAGCAGCAAGCTGCACCAATTTACTCCTCCTGACACACCTCCAGTACCTGGAACCAGATGATTTCACTCTCAGTGCCCTACAGCAGTAGCTGTTTATTGTATTGTTTCTGAAGTAATGTACTGTGATTGGAATAAAAAAGTGTACTACTGTAAGCTCCATGTTCATACCACTTCAAGGAGAACATACTTCCAAAAGGCTGTACTGTACCTTCATGAACAAACTTTTTACTTTTTAAGTGGCAGAAGTGTTCTTTTGAAGTGCTCCCTGAGGCAGCTGTAGAATGCAGTAGTGTTTAGCCCAAGCTACAGTTCTTTCTACACTTCTAATATTGATCTAAAAACTTAATGCCTGTTGCCCAGAAAGGACTTCAAAGAAAGGAAATAAATCAAAACTTATCATGATGCTAGAAGTGACTGCAGTAAAAGCCACAAACAAGAGTTAATGATAACTTGAAAAAACAGAAGCAGAAAGTTCTGAAGCAAAGTTGCAGGGAGAGAAGAGAGAGAGGAAATCTGCTCTAAACAGAGAAGTTTTGAACTAGACCGAAAATACTTTTAAAATCATATTTGTGGTTTTGTTGGGACTTAAACACGCTTTTTATGTTTGTATATAACCCTGCATATGGAAGTTATTGTAGCTAATTTACAGAACCAATTAGAAGTTAAATTTACCCTCACATATACTAACTTAGGACCCAAGAATAAATCTATGTGGTATCACATCAGAAATTCTACTGTTGATTAGTTCCAGATTAGAAGCAGAATCATCTAATCAGCACCTTTATCCAGTTTGGTTTTTCATAATTATTGTTACATGTGGATTGAAAGTTACCAATGACCCAAACATAGATTAGAAAAACAGTATGGAAACAGTTTATTAAATTACTTGAAGCATTCTGTAGAAATAACTTGGGACTCTTTGTGTGAATGTTTTTCTTCTTCACAAAAAATTACTTACTACCACAGAAAAGTGTATTTATTATAAAAGTAAAGGATCACTACCAGAGTAGACAATGGATGGCTTCCAAACTAGGGAGTAGCTGCTTTTTTCTTTAAAATCTAATTACTGCAACACTCTAGATCAGGGCTACTTGAGCTGTGAACTCCAGATCTGCTCTGGAAAGCAAATACATTTTTCTTAAAGCTCAGCCAAGGTCCCAAACACACAAGATCTCCCTGCTGTAGGAGCTCCCTACTTCTCACCACTGTCCCAGGCTGTTGGAGCAGCCCAGGGCAGCACAGGGCCACACAAGCTGTGAGCAGCACGGCCTGGCCTGACACAGGTGGAGCCTGCACGGGACTTCCAGACAAGATCTTGGCAGAAATGGGCGGCATTTAGAAGTAGAAAAAGTGTAGTCCTGCTCTGGACCAGTGAAGATAATACCACTTAAAAAGGATATTCTAAGACTTAATGTAATGAAATTTTGCACTGAAATAAATTTATCCAAACAATATGCACATTACCTTAAGGAAAGGTACAAGATATGGCTGAGGAGATGATTTGAGTTCTGTTTGAAGGCGGCCTGTAAATTCTTCTGGATCAATCTTTGCATCCTTCAGCGTGAAGAAAAGAAAAGTGTTAACATCTCAGTTCAGTTGTTTGGCTGCCTCTTTCCCAGCTAATACATACACATATCTCTCTAGCTAAATAGGCTGCCATAGCAAAAACTTCCAGAGCTGAAGTCTCTTAGCTCCTCTCTAAGATCCTTCTGTCAAGCACTAATTCAAACACATAACATGCCACTCAAAATTCAGACAAGCCCCTTGGGGATGCACAATTTAAGACAAAACAAGGCTCTGGAAATACTCAAGTCTCTTTTGGGACTCCACTCTCTTGCTAACATTTACACAGTGATTTCATTTTTTAAATTAAAAGAAAACTACAACAACAACAGGTTGTTGACATAACCTTACAAATATAAAATTTGTCAGCCTTTGTAATAATTCCATAACCAATTCTGATGGTACAATTTAACTTGTAGAATCTGTATATATAAAACTATATATGTAAAGCATGGCCATACATAAAAAGCGTACTTATAAGTAGATATAAAATGTTCTCCTCAGTGAATTTGTATGTATACTCTCAAAATACACACTTATAAATATATCAAATACATAATCAGTCACTTATTTAGTAGTAAATTGAAAAGAATTCTAACTTGGGTGCATTTTATGATACTTCTGAAGTATCATTACTTCAAGTTCAGGTTGTAATAAAAACATTAATTAGCCTTCCTGACTGATACAGAACAAGAGAAAAACCAAACCCAAACAAGCTTCAATAAATATATTTATTACGTGTGTTGGTACTTTGTTTAAAATACTGTAAGTAGTTACCTTTACTTATTTACTCTTTTCAAGTTTGTAAAAGTTAAAACATGTTTCTACTGGAATCACTGAATATGACTGTTGAATGGCTCACACTTGAAAACGGCCTTAGGCTTGTCTATAAGATACAGGCTTCTCTGGCAATGAATTAAAAGAAATTAATAGCAACTACTTTTAAATCCAAGTTCTTCATAGACTATTTACATTTCTTTTAAGAAGACTGACTTTTCCCAGCTCCACAGTAACATCTGTCTGCAGCTCATTTATACAATTCACTGCAGCACCCGTTGCACTGAAGACTGCAGCAAGTCCAGCCTTTTTCTGGGCCCAAGGACTCTGTCTAAAACAGCTTTGGCACTGGAAATCCCCATGCCACTAAGGCTCCATACAGGGGCATGTCTGCAGAACAGCTGAAAATCACCAGCTCAGGAAAATACTTTTCCTTCAGTCCTAGAAACCCTAACCCACATTGTGACAGCATGTATCTACACTCGTTCTGTGCTTCAAACAATTAAGAGCCTGTTGTTTCAGAAAACACCAGGGTTTAGAGGAAAAAAAACCTTAATGAATCCTCAAGGAAAAATCACGTATTTTACTAAAGAAATAACCAAAATATTACCCAGCAAAACAAGAGTGGCTTTGACAACTGCCTAATAAATACTTTGCTGCATTTCCCCTTCCAAAAACCAAGAGGAAGTCTTTGCCTTTAATAGATTTTCATATATGTAACGTACAGAATATTGCATTTTGATGAAGCCCAACCCCTTTCACTTTGATTACAGCCAAAAGAATTGTTAAGATCAAAGCAATAGTTTTCAGCATCCATAAATAACAAGCTTAATAGACAACTGACAAAAGGTACATAAATATTTACCAACAAATCTTGAACCAGAGCTTTCACATTGCGGGATGTTTCTGGTGATGGTGAGTTATGAGAAGCAAGTTTTATAAGGGTAGCTAAAAAGTTTTTGCATTTTTTCACATTCTCTTGCATTTCCTGGAAAAGCCACAGAAAACAAGTATCAGCTCCATGCTATTTTTCCATCACAATCAATGCATGCTCTGACCACTACAAATAAGGAAAAGGATGAAATTTTTCCAATTCAGACAGGACATGTAAAACATGTCTGCAGCTGTTTTGCTATTAGTGCTTGTTACCTGAGACTTTCTTATCTTCTTTATGTAACTGAACATCACAGCTCGCAAATAACAACAAAAAAATTGATGAAAGAAATACATTTTATATTTTACAGTCTGCTTTGGTACAAATAACCTTAAATATGAGAAGTAACACAAGAATTTGCTGGAGATGCATTCCCCTTTGAGATGCCCAATACACAATGCACAAACATTCCCCAAGCTATCTTCATTTGTTAAATTATTGATTCAGTATGTTTTTGTACAAAGCAGCTACAGCAGTAAAATCAGATTAGAAGTAAGTCTTCAAACATCATCATATCTAATCTTTTTTTCATTAGTAGTAAAACAAGCCACTGTTTTTACATGGTGTAATTGCTCCAAGAAACAGAAACGTCACACTGCAGTGTAACCATAGTTCTGAGGCCCAGCAGCAGGATAATCATGAAGTTCACAGACCGAAGGTCTGACTGTTCTGCCTGCAGGAACAGAATAATTCTTTCACTAGTGACACATACAAGGCAGGATGGGGAAAGCTGACCACAAGTGCTCTTCCTCCCTCTCAGAATTTGTATCCCATTTAGCTGAAACCAGAGGAAGGGTTTTCCTGTTTGTCCAGTATTTGTTCCATCAGGGGATACATGCTTGCATGAAGAAAAAGCTCTTCTTGCTTCTGAATAGACCCGAGGAGTTGCTAAAGTACTAAGAAAACAATGTTTCCACTATTTTCAAACTTGCCTGCGATACAACCGTAGTTCCAGGCACAGGAGAGCTGGGAATGACCAGGGGCTGTGCTGGTACCTGTGCTGCTGTGTGAGGGGGGAGTGGCAGCCGGGGCTGACCTTGGGGCTGGGCTGAGCCCTGGCTCTGTCCACCAGTGATCACTGCAGGCTGTTGAGAAGATGAAGTTCCCGTTGCTACTGTTGTCTTGAACAAATTTTGAGCACTCGTCGTAGCTACTGATACCTATTAATATTTTATATTGAAAAAACAGGTAATTATCTTCTTTTAATTCTTTTACTCAACAACAGCATTCTTGAAAGGAAAAGCTTGTTTTGGTGACACGGTGACACACAGCACACACCACAGCCCTCAACAGGGACAAACACAGAGCAGCACATCCACTGCTCCAACAGTATTTATCACTCCAGCTGATTTGAGCTTTTTCTTTAAAGAAAATTAGCTACCCTGAAATTTGTTATCATCTAGGAAACAACAGAAAATAAGATCTAGGCTATCACTCATCACCTGCGTAACACAGTCTGACTACACATTCCTTATTAATTTCTAGGATTACATTTGCAATAAAACACTAAAATTCACTTTCAAAAAACCAGGTAAACCATAAACTGATAGAATGGGTTGGGTTGGAAAGGAACTTAGAGCTCATCCAGTTCCACTCCCAGCCATGGGCAGGGACACCTTCCACTACCCCACGTTGCTCCAAGCCTCCAACCTCTGTCCAACCTGGCCTTGGACACTTCCAGGGATGGGGCAGCCACAGCTTCTCTGGGCAACCTGTGCCAGGGCCTGCCCATTCTCACAGGGAACAATTCCTTCCATATATCTGCACTAAATCTCCCTTCTGAGTTCGAACCCTTTTCTCCTTGTCCTACCACTACAGTCCCTGCCCGTATGCCACACACAGGCACTGTTCCCTGAGCCCCCTGGCTCTGGCTGTCCCCACTGACCGTGGTGTGGGAGAGCACAGCCCCTCCTGGCAGCGTGGCCGTGGCACTGACGGGCGCAGCCGTCGATGGCACCACCTTGGCTTGCACGGGGAGGCCCAGGCGGACGCTGGAGGCGGCCACGGATGTTGGCTGCTAATAAAGGAAAAACGAGCATTTTAGTAATTTTTTAATAATAGTGATTGCAAGAATAAATAATTATTAGTACTGCAAAAAAAAAAAAAAAAATCAAATCTAGTTATGTGTTCTTAAATATATATATATATTCACAAATACTGGAAAAACTAGCTTTTTCGTGTTCAATGACAGCTTTGCAATATTTCTCCTAAAAGCCATTACTTGTGTAGCTATATGGAAAAAAATCAGAAAAAACAAACGTGACCTGCAAAAAAATTTATGTTCTATTGATGCATTAATTCAGTTGTAATATTTACACGTCAGTATTCATCAATATTTGAGTCTATCATTGCCAGTAACACATATTGGTCCTCTTGGTATTTACTGGCCTGTTCTAGTGCTTTTTCTTTATGAAAATTAATATGGACAGAAAATTTAGAAAGAAGAAAAATATTCTTAAAATAATTTCAGATTGAATTATATAGAAACTAACTTGCACAGAAATTAAGTCCAAGCATTGGGAGAACCTTTGTCATAGAACACAGGCTCTGTACCCATCCAGCAACTGCACTGTGAAGTGCAGACAAAGGAAAATGACTGACCCACAGCCTTTCAGTCAGTAGTATATTCTACAGGTCAGGAAATTTATCATGTTCAGCAAATATATTATTTATTTTCTGATTTACTTTCATTGCAAGACTGAAATCTCTTGCCATCTTACAAAAGGACAAGATTTAGGAATTAAAAAAATGTCTCCAAAGAAGTTGCTATTTAATTCTGCAGGAATGGAAATACCATTATAAATTAAATACATCACACAATATGGCAATTATGACAAAATAAGAACCACTCATTAATAAAAATAGAGGCCACACTGGTGTCTTATAACTTGCATTTATTAAGATTTGCATTCACACACTCAGAAAAGACAAATTTTCTAAGTGGATAGAGTAATAAATCATGGCTGATGTTGCTTCTCACAAGATAAAACTAGTTTTCCTTGATTTGCATTTTAATTTATATTACTCTAAAATTCATATTTTTATAAAGAACTGCTTATTTTAGATTCATACATTGTCTATTAAACCTACATAAAATACTTCTTTAAAGAACATCCAGTGTATTCTAAGATATCTCCAAAAGGAACAGAAGCCCAGGCAGGCATTCAAAGCCCCAAGCATTCCTTACAAATCAGTCCAGCAACATCATCTACCAGATATCAATCTTCTGTACTTGGGGGAAAAAAAAGAGGAAAGAAAACAAATCAAATAAATCTACCTGACATCTGAACAAACCCTTTTTTTGTTTGTTTGTATAGCTTTCAAGATTTTTAAAATCTTGACTAGGGATGTCTTCCATCCTGAGACAGCCTAGAGACAATAAACAGCATCATCATGAAGAGGTAGAATTGTCTGCTATTTTGGAAGAAGGACCATATAAGCTTTTTCTGCTTTAAATACCCTACACCTCTTTTCTCCATTATAAAAATGACCAAATATTTTAAAGTACTGGTTGAGTGAAATTATATCTACCTGATGAGTGTTTGCATTTAAAATATAAGTATTGTGTAACTTGTTCACTTGCTTATAATCAGTTTCCAGCCTAAAAACACAGCATGACTGTGATATCTGCCCCCTTATCAGTCCAGGCTTGCAGAAGTGAGGATTTAGGAAACAAGCAGATAACCAGGGACACTTCTGGCAGCTACTTGGTTCCAGGCAAGACCTGCAGCCAGAAATCCACAAATACATAGTGAGATTACGAGCTAGAGAATTTTTGTCAGCTAATAAATGCCCACGATTCATCACAGGAACATACTTGAAAATAAAACTGCACATAACTAAAATATAAGTGTTCACTATTATAATACCCGACTATGAACGTATTCCAATGTGCCAGACCTCAGCAGCAAACTCTGAAGGCTAAATTCACCCTTGGTTTTAAAAATCAATAGTGACAAAAGCCTTTGATAGAAAATGGCAGTCAAATCTACTAATGTGCTGGATATGAAGAAATCCCTCACCACGAGAGAACTGCAAACAAAGTAATGCAATAGTTTACTAACGTGGTTCCAAAACTCAGAAGGGTTGAAAAGGTAAGTGTGAAATGAGGGGATGAGAAACATAACAAGGAACTAGCCTGGAGAAATTCTTAAATATCATGGAAATGATCTTCAAGTGACAGCTACAAGTTGCCAGAAGACACTCTAAAGATTCCCAACACTAATGCCTTGAGAATTGATAAAAATTATTTAGAAACAAAAAGCTGTGTTTTCTCTGGAAGGAAACTTGTAAACAGATCTCATGAGAAATAAGTCAAAAAGAAAACAAAAATTATCAACATTATTAAAAAAAAAAAAAAACATAACCCAATGTGTCAAGTTCCTGCTGGAAGAATCTGAAAGGATTTATGATGCTCCTTAAGAAAAAAATGCTGAGGTTTGGTACAATGCTATTAAATTCTGAAATTACCAGGAAAGTTAGAAAGAAATAAATTTTCAAATGTAACTATTAGTTTTTATTAGATAAATCAGATGTTTTTACATTCCCTAAATACAGCAAGGTAATGTTGAAGAGACTTTTGCCCTGTACTCAGACCATAAATGAACACAGTCAATAACCTGCTACTGATGTCCATGGGGACACTGGGGGATGCATTTGCACACAGAGCTGAGCTGGCTCTGTCCACACAGCTCAGAAACAGGGAGCACAGCACAGTGCTACTGAGGAAAGGAGGATTTCAGAAGGGACAGCCTGGGGGGGGGGGGTGTCCCAAGGTTTGCTCTACCTTGCCCAAGTCACACAGGTAACACAAGTGACTCCAATTTCACGGTGCAGTAAGTGACTTCCTTCCACTTAGGCAGTCAGAGCATATTAGAATTGTTACAGTGTCCTGTAAATTCACTCCATAAACAACATCTCTGTTTTACTTCCCTTCTCCCCAGAGCTCTGGGCACATGAATAGAGAGGCAAAGCTTGGGAGAGAATCCATTGCACCTGCTGTGCACAACCTATCTGCCTCTGTACTTCAAGGAATACACAAGGCTGCTTTTGAAAAAACAAGTCACTTGAATATGGAGAAAACAGTCAAAATAGCCAAAGATTATTTGTCATTGCCAAGGCACAACTGTACCAATTTTAGAGACTGCATTCCATATTCACAGCTTTATCAAATGAAGACAACTTAAACTGCCAAAGTATGTAAATCCTTCGGAGCAGGTTTGGGATACACTTGTATTTTGTACTATAGAACCACCTACTGACCTACACTCCAGGTACCAGCAGCACAGGCTCTGTACTACAGAGCTGGAGAGCTCAACTTCTGACAAGTTAGTTCCATACATTTTTCATCATCATTCCTGTCAATAAACTTGGCCACTATCAACCACAAAAGGAAGAAAATACCCCAACAGCATTTGAACAAACACTAACACAAAAGCAGGGCCAAGTTTTTCACAATACACGTCTTTACGTCTTCCAATACATGGCTTCACTAAGCGTTATGCAAAACTCAACTTTAATTAGATTTTTAGGTTTAAATTTGCAAAATCTGAAATAAAATTCAGTTTTATTTCTAACCATTAATCTAGAAGACTTCTTATAAACACAATAGACCAGGCTAAGATGCCATCTGAGATGCCTCAAACAATCAACAGCCCTGTTTAACAAAGAGAAAACTGAAGTGGGATCACAGACACTGGCAGAAGCATAAGCTAAAGGTCAAATCTGGGAGCTCACTTGTACTGGGCTGTCATGGCCAGGTTTTGGTGGTGGGGTGGCTTCTGTGAGAAGCTGCCAGAAGCTTCCCCTGTGCCCAGCAGAGCCAATTCCAGCCGGCTCCAGGACAGACCCACCCCTGGCCAAGGCTGGGCCCAGCAGTGACAGTGGCAGCAGCTCTGGGGAACATCTGGGAAGGGGGAGGAAATCCCCGAGGAATTGCAGCTGGGTGACAGCAGTGGGAATTTGTGAGAGGAGCAGCTCTGCAAACCCCCAGGGCAGGGCAGGAGGGCCAGGAGCTGCTCCAGGAGCTGCAGCTGAGGTTCCCCTGAGCCCGGGTGCAGCCCAGGGAGAGGCAGCTGTGCCCCCGCAGCCCGTGGGGTCCAGGATGGATCAGAGATCCCCCTGCAGCCCCTGCAGGGCCCCACACGGCAGCAGGGGCTGCCTGAAGGAGGCTGTGACCCCGGGAACTCCACGCTGCAGCAGCTCCTGGCAGCACCTGTGGCCCTGTGGAGAGAGGAGCCCAAGCTGGAACAGGTTTGCTGGCACAGGGGACCCAGGCTGGAGCAGCTCCTGAAGGAGTGACTGCACCCATGGCAAGGGACCAGGCTGGAGCAGCTCCTGAAGGACTGACTGCACCCATGGCAAGGGACCAGGCTGGAGCAGCTCCTGAAGGACTGACTGCACCCATGGAAAGGGACCAGGCTGGAGCAGCTCCTGAAGGACTGACTGCACCCATGGAAAGGGACCAGGCTGGAGCAGCTCCTGAAGGACTGACTGCACCCATGGCAAGGGACCAGGCTGGAGCAGCTCCTGAAGGGACTGCACCCATGGAAAGGGGACCTGGCTGGAGCAGCTCCTGAAGGGACTGACTGCACCCATGGCAAGGGACCAGGCTGGAGCAGCTCATGGAGTTCGCTGTCTCCTGTGGGAAGGACCCCACACTGGAGCATGGGAAGAGTGTGAGGAGCCCTTCCCCTGAGGGGGAAGGAGCAGCAGAGACAACCTGGGATGAGCTGAGCACAGCCCCCATTTCCCATCCCCTGCACCACTCAGGGGAGGAGATGGACAAAGCTGGGAGTAAAGTTACGCCCAGGAAGCAAGGAGGGGTGAGGAGAAGGTGTTTTAAGCTTTAGCTTTTATTTCTCGTTATCCAACTCTGATTTGGTTGTTAACAGATTTTTTTGTTTTGCTGTGTCAGTAACTGGTGAGGGATCTCTCCCTGCCCTTATCCTGACCCATGAGCCTTTCCTTACATTTCCTCTCCCCATCCAGCTGAGGAGGGCAGGGATGGAGAGGCTCTGGTGGGCACCTGGTGTCCAGCCAGGGTCAACCACCACATAATCTTTGAGTAACTAACTCATACAACCTTTCCTACAAGCATGGCTGTAGCCCTAACTGCTATTAATCCATCATAACACTCCCCATTAGCAAACTCTGCTTCCTGAGACTTAAAACTTCTGAAGAGTCCATGGAGAAACTTCACGCATTTATTGACTGCCTCTCAATTCCTTTGGTTATGGTTCAGATGAACAGGCACTTGAATGTCAGATGCAGAGAAATTTGTTATCAGAGATTTGATTTTTTTTTTCAGCCTGGTAAAAATACAGTGAAACTGACCCAAAGTATTATCCCTTTAAAAGCTTCACATTTGCACACAATTTCAGAAAATGACTGGAATTGGAATCTCCAACAGGTCAGACAGCAGAGGCAGAACCTTCACTGCCACCACAGTATCACTGAGTGGAGCATGAGAACCAAAGCAGGGAGATGTTGCTCTGTTCCTCATATGCACAATGTCCCTTTTGGGACAACAGGGCAGGAAGACAGGACTTGGAGCAACTACACAGGACAGGGAGAGGAGCTTGGGGCCTCAAGAGAAAACCTTCATAAACCAGGGGTTCTAGGTTCAAAACCCCTATTGCTGAAGCAAATATTTATCAAAGTACTTTCTCATGCTCTGGTGAAGTGGCTGGTTGTTCTGCAATCACTAGGTTTCATCCAAAATATCTGGTAAATAAAAACCAGCTGAATTTTGGCACTTCAGTTGTATTCTACTCCTGCCTCAAGTGCTTAGTGCTGCCTGCAAATACAGATAATCCACTGTCATCCATACTCTTATGCAATGTATTTACAAGTGCCCAACTTGCAACGTGGAGTTTGTGACCAGGAGTGGCCACAGCTCCAACTGAAAGCAATGAAGTCAAACTGAACACAATAAATTAACCAGCATTTTTAATTTCATATTTAAAATAGAGACAATTAGGTTCCATTTCCTACTTACAGAAGGAGGCTAGTAATCCCCTTAAATGCATTGTTGAGAAAGTTGTTACAGGGATAAGCTTCACAAGAAAACCTGCTTGGTTATTAATTCCCACTGCAGAAGGGCACAGCAAGTAAGCCTGAAGCAACTCACTGAACAGTGGAGGAAAAGGTATTATATAAATCTTCATTAATTAGGACTGTTCAGCCTACACACCTTAGAAATTAAAAATAACAGTAGTATATGGTCATGCAGCATAATGCATATGCACATGAGAGCCACTGTGAGAGTGTTCAGGAACCTCCTTTATAGCATTTCCTAATCTTTGCACATTTAAAGTTACAGCCTTATTAACATTTGAGTGTTATTCTAAGTTTTAGAGCTAAGTGTTAATGTTATAAAAATGTAAACAGTATCATTTGTAAGTACTGAAAACTTATTGTATGCTTATACAGAAAAGAATCACGCATTATGAAGGAAAAGAAGGAAAAATGTTTTGTGGTTAAAGCACAGTAAAGACCACACATTTCTTACTCTCTCTGACCTCCCAACCCACCTGCCCTACTATCACAAATGTATTCTCCAGAACATTGCAAAGAAGCCCAAAAACCATTTATACAAAAGAAATAGTATGGGACAGCTTATTTGATAATGGCACTGCATTTTAGCAACAAAAAAGGTTTATCTATTTGCTTAAAATTTCTGCAAAGTGTAAAACAAGCATTGGTCAGAAAAGCAAAAAGAATGTGAAAAACAGTAAGAAAAACAAGAATCAATAATAGTAAATAAATGAGAAAAAAATACCAAAGCTGCCACAAAAATATAAACAATGCTGAAAACACAGGCACAGTGTATATAACCAGACCAATCTCAGATCTGAAAGGCTCTGCTTTAGCAAGAACAGCAGCTTGTGAACGATCAGCCACCAGCACCACGGTGAGGGCACAGACTGAGCTGTTGCTGCTGCTCAGAGAGTGTTCCACAGCAGAAACACAGCCATGGCCAGAGCAGGGGATGCAGCACTCAGCATACCATTAAAAAAATTATTTTTTTTTTCATTTTAAAAACAGATGCTAAAGTGAAACTTAACAGAAAGTGAGTATCGAAACACAGAAAACAAAATAGTAAAGCTCATGATATAAACTTCAAATTCCAAAGAGCAGAAGTTAGAAAAATGCCTAAAGCAAGAAAAAACTGTAATTTTCTTTAAAAAAAACACCAGACTGTTTAGACAATGAAAACAAAACTCAAGTGATAGCTAATTATCTTGGTGGCACAAGTACTGTTAAGTAACTCACTTATATGCCTAAATATCTAAATACTAAGCCATCAAACTTCACACATAACTGCCTTTTCTGATCACAAAAAATGTACAAAGAAACTTAATACTGGAAAACACATTCTGAATCAAACTTGAAACAAAAACACTGGTAAACTCTGAAGCCAAATCCACTTTCAGCAGCAGTCCCGTGAAAATTCCAATACACATACTTTCATCTGCTTTGAAGTTCCAACAACAGATATTCCAAAATAAAATATTCTTGGCCAGGCTAACATTAGTCTTTCCTGTATGATATTCACTTTATATTCTTAGTCTACAGCAGCACTTTAATTTTGTGACTAACATAAAATAATTGCAATTAAAAATAATTTGAAATAAACAACTTATTTTTTGCAATTTGGTTATTAATGTAAGCCCGCCTGGGCATTAAGATACTGAAAGCCAGTGAAAAAAATGCATCAAAGGCATGAAAAACCATGAAAAGCACAAATGAAAAACACAGATAAACAAAAGAAACACAGCAAAGGAAAACTAGATGGCAGCACCTCCCTATTTTTCACAATTTCACAAGTCTAAGATTCAAAATAAGATATGGAAGCAAAAATTTAATGCAATCTAACAACCAGTTTTAAAATACTTCTGAATTTATTTATTATCTCTGAGGAATATAATAGTGCAAGCAAGCCCACACTGTATGAGCGGCTCATAATACAAGAACCCAGAGTAGAATTCTAAGATCAATTTAAGTTCCAACAAATTATGGCTTGTTTCCTAAAAATCCTATACCTTAACTAATATTCTAAAGCTGATAAAATTTTGGCAGCTTTGAAAATGTATTAATATTCATCTAAAATTAATATGAACCAAAAAGTAAAAGTAAACTAAAACTACAAAGAGAAAATAGTTAAACTAAAATTATGCACAGCTAAGTCAAAAACATCCAAATCACGTTTTCCAAAAGAAGCACATTATCACCAGCCCAGTACAACAAACTTGCACTTTTTAATGTATACAAAGATTATTATAATACTCAGGGAAGACCAAGTACTTCCTACATCTTCCTACATTCCTACATCCTGAGATACCAATTTAAAAAAAACAAGCCTCTTGTAGCTGCACTGATATGAAAGGTATTTTTAATATACCTCAATATTTTGCAATTTTTCTCTAAACAAAACAACACACCAGAGAAAAACTGCAGCTAAGAGTAGTTAATAGCACAGAATTGTAGATTCATTTAGGTTGGAAAAGGCCTCAAAGGTCAATGAGTCCAAACATTAACATCCCCATTACAATCCTAGGCAATCTTATAATTTGAACTAAACTAAAACTGTTACATGGTGCAATTGCACTTATTCAGGTTTTTCTTGAATATTTTAAAGAAACCAGAAAGACTGTAAATGGAAAAGATCATTAAAATATCAAATACATCTTTCTACTACAGGCACTTCTCTCAATCACTGCTCTCTGTACTGTTGTTACATTCAGGTTCTGATTCTTTTGACTGAATGTGTTTCACTGCTCCTCTGTGGTGACTGTGCTGCAGATACTGTCCACCCTCCTGGGACACACGTCCATGCCCCAGCACCTTTGAGCTCAGCCTTAAGCTGATCCCAGCTCAGACCCTCCCTACAAGGTACGTGCTTATCCCCATTTGCCAGTTTTCCAGAATCCCACTAAGAATGGAGACAATCAGATTTCATTCATGCTTTACACAGCAGCAATTGAGAGGAGCATAACTAAATGTCTAATCGAAGATTACCCCACCTAAGAGTCAAGAAGAACCCAAGTCTTCCTTTCAAAATGGACTTGCCTCTCTTCTCCCACGAGCCTAACACAAAAGTGCACCCAAAGCTGTACAGCTGCCTCTACTCCTGACAGCTGTAAAAAAACGAGACAAAGGTACTACAAACAGCAGAAGTCAAGTAACTTAAATAGCAAATTCAAGCAATCAAAGAGTGAGAAACATCAGATTTAAGTCTGCTGTGCAAATCAACTGTGTGCCTTGACTGCCCAGCTGAAGCATTCATCATGGAAGGACCAGAATTCACAGCACACCCACAGGAGACAGCAACGTAGGATCAACAGGAAGTTATGGATCTTAATCTTTCTGAACTCTTGCGTTTTGCACTCCAATCCAAACACATCTTTTTTTAAACTTGGGGAGGGAAGAGAGGTGGCTCATCAATTCCCTACAAGGGTCAATACTACTGTATACAGATACTTGACTTCTGAACCTTCAACAACAGAATACGTAAGGATAGAGCCACTGTCTGTAAGGAAAGCCTTTACTTATGCCTTACACAAATTCCTCAGGGGAAACACACTACACTTTCCTGTATCTCAGCAGCTTCCATTGTTCTCAGGGGAAGTGGCTCCTTCCTCACATACTGTCCTGGATATCAGCCTAGCTGCTGAAGCCAGAGGAATTTTCAGGGGAAACCTGGTTCGTTTTCCTCCACAACATCATGGAGAAGATCTAGCAAATGATGGCCCCGGGTATGGAAAGAAAAATCTTGCTGTAGTACCCAGGCTGCAGAAGTGGTTTAGAATCTGAACAGCTCTGTATATATTGATCAAGCTGATTTTATTTCAGAACATTTGTAACATTGCCTCATTTTCCCCTCCTTTTTTGAGAGTGGAGAAATTACACAGCTTACAAGGAGAGAGAACCAAAGAGCTTTCAAATTTAGATGAACACTTGGTAGTTTTTCAGACACTCCTCCTTCTAGTTTTAAAAAAAGTAATTCAAAATCCATTTTATGTTCTCCAGTTAGCACTTTCAACATTTCTTAATGAGTTGCCAAAAGTAACTGCCAGCTTTTGCAATTTCTTTGGCATGTTATTTAATACCCTGTGTTTTACACCTAGCTGTATTGCTCACAACAGACTTTCTCATCACAATAATTATTTAAAGTGTACATACAAATGAACCCTGAAAACAATCACTTAGCTGAGTAACTTTTGACACCTGACACAGGCTAAAAATTAGGACAATCTGGAGAACAGCAACGGTAATACCCACAAAGCATGAAAGCCATCTCTTCTTCTGACACATTCTTCATAAGATATTATTTCCTAGAATCCTTAAGGCAGACTGCAAATTTCCACTTGTTCTGACTTTCTACAGAGGTAAAAGTAGGTTAAAGCACAAACTCAGTGACTAAACTACAATGCTAAGCTCTACACATTTAAAGCACCCTGCATTTTAATCCAAATAAAGCTATCTTAAAATAACTGAATAAAGATAGAGTAATAAAGTTGAGCTCTGCACAGTAAAATACCAACCATCTTGATAACATCACAGAAAAAGGTTAAAACTCCATAGCCTGCCATGTTCATCCATCTCACATAACGCTCTGCAGGACTCGGGCACTTAATGTTCATATTAAGCTTACGGCACCAGAATTTTCCTGTGTTTCAGTCACAGTGGACACCATGACTCTAGAATATTCATACTCTATATACATAAAAACCTAGGACATTAATTTTGATTCATTTTAAACTTCTGGAAATTTTAATTCACTGAATTCAGTTTTCTGACCACCAGAAAGAGTTCCTGAAAGAAAAAAGCTCAATTAAAAACTCTCTGAAAAAATTATTTTTCAGTACACACAATTTCCTTTATTTTAGAAATTGATCCCTGAATTGACTAACTATAATGACTACTCAAACAACTGACATTTCTAAAACCTTAGCATAATATTTATCACTGAACATTTCATCTGGAAAAGCAATTAACAGTCTCTGGTTATAAATCACCCACCTAATCAAACAAAAGTCTCATGTCTAGTTCTGATTATATAAACCTTTAGAATTTAAATCTTTACAGTCTTGTTTTAAAAGGCTGTCAACCACAATTTTTAAGGAACACACTAAGGTCAAACATATATAAAACATAAGCATGTCACAATGAAAGAAGACTCTGCAGATCAAATGCAGAGTCAGGGAAGTTCAATGTAAATTTCCCAAGGGCAATATTAATTATTTCTTAACCCTGTTAATTACAACAAACACAGAAATTATGCAGCACAGTTTGGGCAGCTACCACTAAGATTTTCAAAGGAGATGAATCCTGACAAGCTACAATATCATGATTCTAATCCCCCTACACTAAAATAATCAAACTTTTGCATCTTGCAAGATATTTACCATTCTTAAGGCCTTGCTGGCTTCCTCTATTCTGAATCAGCGTGTTAGCACTAGGTAGTGTAAAGAAATCTCTACAATGCAGTGGGGTATTTACCTGGGCAGAACCCTGTACAAAAGCAATTACAACTTTCTAATACCTGAACTCCTCCAGATTTCAGCTGACTCTACGAACACCTGAACATGCAGTATCCTCATGGGTTTATTTTTACATAAATCCATCAAGTAGGATTATACCCCTTCTGCAACATTACCTACTTCATACAAGCAGAAAACAGCTGCCTGAGATAACGTGATCTACACTTGCTGTGCACACATCTTAAGGCTGACTTTGGGATCCAAACCCCAGACTGAAGCCAGAGCCAAGCAGGGGGTCTACATTTACGCACACTTCCTAAGGTTCCATGTGCAGTAAAGGTTATTCCTCAGAAGTCTTGAAATTACAAACAATTTGTTAATATCTGTTATGAATGCTTCCACATTGAATTTTAATTCAGTATGCTGGCCACATAAAAAACTAACAGTATGGAAGAAACCCAGCTAAAATTAACAGACTTAGATTCCATTCTTGGTACAGTCCCACCATACACCTTCTGTTTTACATTTACGCACGTGTCTCAGGAGCCATTGCTAGAACGTGAGCTGGTAGTAACCACTAAAGAAGTGACTGTACTTATTCACAAAGAAAGTCCTCAACAACCAAATTCAGATGTACAAATTCAGGAATTGGCTGCATTTTTGTTGTCATCAAACTAGTAAAAAAAAAAAAAATCTGTAAATGAACAGAAGCTTATCTCTGTGTTTATTCTTCCTGGAATACATTTCTCTTTGAAGGTTTCTATGAGTCTTACTCTTCCAGACACCACGAATTTAAACACTATATGGCTGCCTTTTCTGCAAAGAGGTCTTTAACAAATTTCATCCAATACTGCACTTATATCTTTTTTGAGAGCATAAAGTTTTTCCAAGTGTTTCCAGGCTCTCATTTATGTCTTTCCTGAGATACATTCCAGTGACCCACAGTCTTCCTAGTGACACTCACTTCTAAAACTTACACTCTAGTAGGCTACTCCCTGGTTTGTAGATGGCCTCATGTTACTATTTTCAATTCTGCAAATTTATTCCAGCTTCCTTTTATTGTTTTCAGTTTTGAATTAAACTTAAAAATCTTTTAGACTATAAATATGATGCAATATATAAAGCATATAATGGGACAGTAATCAAATGTTAAATATTGGGAAAAACCATGTTGAAACTAGTTCAAGCAACTTCTACAACAACTAAAAAGTTGTAAAGGCACCTTTTTCATCTTTCCACACAGAATTACTTATCACTTCTGCAAACAGAGACCTTAGGCAAAACTACCTTAAACTCTGCCTGTCACTACTATGGCACAGCAGCCCTGCACTAACATCCAAAGATATTTGCCTCCACATTTTAGTAAAGTAGCTCAGTTCTAGTCCTAAACGGCCCAAAGTTAAACTGCCTCTCTACAAACTTTTAAACCAATGCAGCCTTCAAAGAAATCTAAAAAAAAAAAAAAAGGCAACCCCCCCCACCCCGACATTCACCCTAGAAAATAAATCAGCTCCAAGTTGAAATCAACACACTCCACTGATGAGTTTGGGAGAGGAAAGCACTCTATCCTGTCAATCCCTAGAAAAAGGGAAAAGTACTCACAACAGACAAAACTTTCAGTGTAGACAGATCACACCCAAAGGCAAATTAGAAGAAACAAATCTTTTTTTGAATAAAGTATACTTAAAAAATTATTTTAAAATTATTGCAAATCCTTGGATAGAATGTGATTGGCTTTCTCTTTTCTAACGTTCAGTGAAATTAGCTATCCTGGGATATAACAGTGCTTCTGATTCAGAGCAGCAAGGGGCACTTATTAAACGAGTGATACACAGTCCAGACTAAGACTGAGCTTTGTAGCCTCCAATCATCTCTCAGTCTGAACACAGTCTTAAGAGACTAAGGCAGACTTTTTCCTTAAATAAAAAAAAAAAAAAAATCCTAGGCCTCATAAAATAAACTACATTTAAGTACTTCCTGTTTTCACAACAAAAAGGGGAGGAAAGCACAGTTGCAGAAACATATGAGGTTATAATGTGTAAGACATAATGCACCAAAGTGAAATCAAGCCGGACATACCTGAGCTGTTGACAGGCGAAAAACAGGGCCAGTTGTGGGCACAGAAAGCCTGGGTGACAGGCTGGCAGGACCCTGTCCCTGTGTCTGCACTTGAGCCTGCATCTGAGCCTGTGCCAGAGCCTGCTGGGGCACCATCACGAGCTGTCCAGCATCCGTGCGCACCAGGACCATCCCTAGTGAGGGCAAGGGAACAGTCACTACACAGTAAATAACAGCAAGAATAACATATAAAGAACTATCTAACCACAGAATTCAGAGTAAAATTAATGTATAGCACTGTACATTATTCTCTATACTGTGTCTTTTTTGATTCTCGTGTAACACGAAATTTTATTTCAAAGAAGAAAAGGAGCCCCCACTAGCAGACCCAATTCAGTTTGGAATTTAAATAACTGCAGTTTATGGCAAGCAGTGATGAAAAAAGCAGCCACTTGAGTGTTTGGGGGACAGTGACTTCTAGCAGTCTAGTCAGAGTCAGGAGAACAAAATTAGAAACAAATACTCATTAAAAGTAAACTCTAAGGACAATGCAGCTGCTGGGAACAGAATTCAATACATGCATACCAGGGACAATGACCCAAGAGCTTTACTAAACAACATCTTATGAGTACACGCAAGTATTAGGCCAGACACACTTCTGAGCATACAGTAGTTGAGATTTACTTAACGTTGAGCATTAACAGATTAATCTATTTGGTACCACTTTGGGAGGCACTACCTGTGGTTTAAACATCAACAACAAACACTGTCAGCCTCAGAGAACCAACACAACTCCTCAGTACACAATGATACAGTGCAGCAATTTCAGAAAATTGGCAAGTGTTTTCTAGCATTTTCTGGAAGTAAATGATAATTTTTTCAGATTATTTTCTTGTAAAACACCTCACAAATAGAGGCCTTCTACACAACAGAGCCATTGCCATCAAGCAGTGCCCTAAGTTTTGTAGTCAGCAGGTCAGAAAAGGGGAGACAATGGCTAAGTTGGTCCATGGATCCTGGAGTTTCACACTTATTCAAGGTCTCTGCAAAGCATGTAATGTTCTTCCTATAGCTCACTCACAACCAAGAAGCAGTTCTCCAGACAGATTATTTTAAAAGAATTTCCAAGTTATTCCAGAATACATTTTAATAATTTAACCTAGATAGGACACAACAGGTCAAATAAACAGAAAAACATTTTGTCTGCAACTACTAGAGAACCAAAACCTAAAAACCTATGAAGTCATTTTATGTTGCTGATAACAGAGTCAGTAGACACTGTTTCTGCAGCTTATCTCTATGTGCAAATTGCTTCATATACTTTTTTAACTTTTCAAAGGAAAATGAAGAAGGTAAAATCTTATATCCAATTCTAAAGGTAAAAGCTTACATCCAATTCTAATTGTTAACTTCCCAGAGGAAAAAACCCAACACCTTCCTAAAGGGATGCAGTTTGCAACATACCCTGAGAATAAAGAAATTCAAACACTATTATAACAAATCTCAGAACCCTACAGTAAGAAAGTCTTTCTTTCAGTCTGACATGGAAAAACAAATCCCAATTGTGGGACGAACACATGAGAGAACTGCAGCACACATAAAAGCCCTCACTCACAGAGCTGGGTGCTCCCAGCCAACCTTTCCTCCTATAAACACAAACAGAAGGCAAATTTCTGCCACTATAAACTAAAGATTTGTGGAAATCAAGGTTTAAGGTAACAGGCATACAGAGCTACAGGAAGAACCACATCCAAAAGCCATAATAATAACTCTCTTTCAAAGCCAAGAGTAATTTGAAAATTAAAAAGTTGAAAGAAACTCATTAAAAACTGATCTAAAAAGTAACTTTTAAGATCCATTAGGCATTCAAGCACTAAGCTTCACAGTTTATATTTGCAGAAAATCCTACAAGCAGATGATATATTTGGTACATGCCATTCCTAAACCATCTGGACACCCCAATATGCCAACTGGCCAAACGGGTTATCACTTCTCTGATTATACTATGAACCTTATATAAAAATCCTCATAGGATAATGCCTACCACACATTAAAAAAATGCATGTCCTATTTGCACTATACAGATTCACTGGTGTGGTCTTAATTTATCTTCCCATTTTCTAAACCTAATTCTGAATAGAGAAAGACTGCGTGGAAAGGAAAAATTAATTGCAACACGTGCCACACAGTCTCAATCAAAGTTGCAGACACAATTGCTACTATAAATGAATAAATGCTCATGTGTTAACATTGTATTTTAATTCAATTCAGAGGACTACAAATTCCTGTTACTGAGCAGCTGATACAAGTTAGAATCCAGTTAAAGGATGACACTAATTTTACCTTCCTGTCAGACACGTAAAGATGAAATAAACAACTTATGACTATTGCTTGCTAAAATAACCTGTTGTCAAAAACTGATACTAAATTTCTGTTTTATAGAGAAGTTTGTTATATGGGAGTTACAGATTAATTATAAATTATCCACCAAGTTAAAAACTCAAAAATAACATTGTATTTTCTGAATAACTTCCTTTTAGAACATACTTTTAGAACATATTATCTTCATGTTTATGCAAATTTAATGGATTTCCAACTATCTTGTAATAAAATCCAATTCTGATTAAAACTTTCTAGTGTATTATTTCCAAAACATTTTCTAAATCCTGGATCAGACTGTTTTCAAAGCTCCATTTTCCCTCTTCTGTTTGAAAGTAAGTAACAGATCAAAGAATCGACACAATGAACTTCAGAAACTGTGTGCAAAGTTACAGTGCACACTATCATCTGCATATAGTAATCTTCAACAGATTAACAAAGGGAGTCAAAGGCTAAAGGCACCAAAGCAATCTGAACAGCAACTTATCTGTTTCAAGTTAGTTGGGTCTTCATGAAACCACCAAGATTTGTATGTTTGGAGCATCAGACTCGGGAGGATTTTCCATAAACTGGGACTAAATACACAACTTCTAAAAGCCCACTTAGAAGCAAGCTTCTACACCATCACATTACTGCGCTACTTAGGTAATAAATATCAAATATTCTAAGAAATAAGTTGGAAGAACTAAGTTATTTCAGACTACATCACTAGGTCCACATCTTAACATGCCATTGGTATTAACAGGAGAAAAAGAATTAGCTTAAAATTAACTCCTAAATCAAGAAGATATGAAGATACCCACGTTTTTGCAACATGAAAATCTAAGCAGGGGACCACAGTACCCTTCAGATGAAACAATACACAGGTTAAGAGTAGGAATCCTGAGTCGTTTGGTCAGCTAGCAACTTTGCTGAACTTAAATTTTTAGTAATTAAAGTTAAGGAACCTAGAGGGGTACAAAGAGGACATAACAGTTGCTTCACAGTTGGAAAGAAAATCTGGTCACGTGAAGACTACCCTCACATAACAACGACATTATCACAATTACTGAAATTATAAATTTTAGATTACACACATTTGCCACCTGGTTCACAGCAGAAGACATTCTTTCAAGCAGAAAAACTTTTCAGGAACACCAAGTGTAAAGCAGAAGCTAAAGACCTTCAAAACACATATAAAGTTATTCTTAGCTACCACTCCAGCTTTTTATCCGGTGTCCAACTACACCATCACAGAGTAACTCACCGTGACTGCCGCTCTCCCCAGGACAAAACCAGTAACTCACCCAACAACTGCTGCAATTACTCTGCATTAGCCGTACCAGTTACACCCTAATTAGCGGCAGCCTGTTCGTCAGACGGTGCCCTCAGACAGGTGCCTCTTCTTTGGTTTCCAGCACATCGAGCAGTGGGGACATGACGGCTTTGGAGGAAAGGAAAGCCCTCGGCCAAGAGAAGAACGTTAGAGCGAGCGGCGATGCCGGGAGCGCTGCGCACCACTTACCGGGCGGGATGGTGAAGCCGGGGGGCAGCTGGATGGTAGTCTGCGGCGGCGGCCGCACGATCAGCTGCGGGGCCACGATCCGGGGGGCAGCGCCCAGCGCCGGCCGCGGCGACACGGCCTGGGGGGCGGCGGGCAGGGCAGCGCCCGCCTTGGCCGTGACCGCGGGCTTGGGCGCGGCGGGGGCCGCGGGGGCCGGCGGGGCCGAGCCCGGGGCCGGCGGTGCGGGCGCGGGGCTGGCGGAGGCGCCGAGCGCGGTGACCGCGGGCAGCGCGCCGGCCGCGGGCTGGGGCTGCGCGGCGGCGGCCCCGCCGTGCCCGCTGACGGGCGGCACCGCGGCCGCCCGGGCCCCCGCGCCCTCCCCGTTGGGCGCCGCCTCGCCGGGGCGCGGCGCGGGGGCAGCGGCGGCGCCCTCGGCCGCTCCCGCCGCTCCGCCGCCCCCCGCCAGGGTCCCGCCGCCCCCCGCGGCCCCGGGCGCGCTGTCGGCGGCGGGCGGGCTGGGGCCGGGGCCAGGGCTCCCCGCGTCCCGCGCGGCGGCGGCTGCAGCGGCCACATGGTTGTTGACAGGCTGGGCAGGGGCGGCGGGCTGCGGCAGGGCGGGCGCGGCGGGGCTGCCGCCGCCGGGAGCCGCTCCATGTGATTGCTGCACACTACTACTGTTTACACTCGCTCCCCTCCCCGCCGCCGCTGCCGCCGCCGCCGGGGGAGACGGGGACGGGAGAGGCCCCTGGGCAGGGGCTCGGCTCCCCGCGCTGCCGGGGCGCCCCGCCACCTCCCCTGCCCCGGGCGCGGGAGGGGGCGCGGGGCGGCCGTGTTGCTGCCGGCCGGGGCTGCTGCCCCCCGCCAGGCTCCCCTGCTGCGGCTGCGGCTGCTGGGACGGGGCGGAGGTCCTGGGCGGGGGCGGCTCGGCGGGGCCGCGGCCGCCGGCCAGCTGCGATTCCAGGGATCCCACCAGGTCGCTGAGCGCCTTCTCGTCCACCTCCTCGGAGAAGAGCAGCATCTCCTCTAGTGGGTCCGACGCGCCCGCCGCCATCTTGCGCTGAGCTGGGAGCCGGCTGCGCTGTGCGCAGGCGCGGGGCTCTGCCGCGCGCAGGGCACCATGGGAGGGGCCGCTGCCTCCGCCCCGCCCCGGGGCGGGACCGGGACCGCCCGAGCGTCCCGGCGGGAGCGCGCCCCGAGCCGGGACCGCTCCAGCGCCCGAGCGTCCCGGCGGGAGCGCGCCCCGAGCCGGGACCGGGACCGCTCCAGCGCCCGAGCGTCCCGGCGGGAGCGCGCCCCGAGCCCGGGACCGGGCTCCAGCGTCCCGGCGGGAGCGCGGCGATCGGCAGGTGCGGCCGCCCAAGGGGAGGGCGGCGATGCCCCTCGGGAAGCCGCGGGGCGGCCGCGTGTGCAGGGAGGTGCCGTAGGGATGGATGCGGGTTTGGAGCAGCCTCCCTGACCCCCGAGTTCCTCAGGGGCCCGGCAGCAGGTGCCGCAGGGATGCGGGCTGTGGAGCAGTCTCCCTGCCCCCGGGGAGGCGGTGGCGGCTGACGCGTCCCGCCCTGCCCCGCCGGGAGAAGCGAGCGAACCGCCTCGGCTGCCCCGCACCGGCCCCGCCGCGGGATGTGCAGCGGACGGAGCTGTCCCAAACCCCAAGGCACGCGCAGCTCACGTTTGCACTGCTCTGCTTTGCAGTTTTACCGGTGTCCAAAGCTCCTGCTCCACGCAGACCAGAATGGCTGCAGTAATACAATTTCCTAACGGGGACGCTGTTGGCAGAAGATTTGGAAAACAAAAATAAGGCTCTTTGCATCACCAGAGCAGCTGTCCTGGCATGCTGTGTTCCCGTAGCATCCTCGCGGGAAATTTAAGGTAATTAATTTTGTTGCTAACACTTTTGTCATGGCGCTCCTGTGGGCCCTTTTCCCATCAACACTTCCTTACACGTTCTGAAGTAACTTTTAAGAGAAAGACAGTGGTCCTAAATAATTTTTTTTTTAAACTAATGACAGGACAGTGTCTTCAGTAGGACCTTCCAATAAAAACATTTTCCCCTATGAATAACACGCAAGGGATAACCATGGATTTGTGACCCCAGCAGCAGGCAGCAGCTGGGATTCCAGAGTCTCTACTGGCCTACAATAGCATGAGTGTCTGCAAACTGGGATGTACTGGAGCTGCTGCTCTTGTAGTCTGAAAAGGAGAATCATTCCTCATTTTGTGATCTCTTGGGGTTTTCCAAAAAACTGAAAAAGGTGCCTCAGTGAATACGGACATTCAATTGCTCAATGCACTGGTAGGAAGGAGTGAGGGGCTCACTCAGCTCCTCTCCAGTCCTGGCTCAATCTGCTCAGTCCTACCATGTACGACTTGCTGGAGTCACAAGACTAAACTGCTCCTGGCTGCTCTGTTACCCTCTGTTTACCCTCTGTTTCCTCTCAAAGGAGGTTACATTTTTATTCAGGGTAGTTTTTCCTGATTGTCCTTTAGGAGCAAGTTTATGATGATCCAAATAAACCACTTTTAAAATCTGTTAAATACAGGTTGCACCAGTTTAATTAGGATAAGTTTAAACGTCTCCTGAAATTAAACCAGTGCATATTTCTTCAAGAAGGTAGCCAGTAAAAATACTGAATGTCCAAAGGCGTGGTAGGATGTATGAGTAGGAGATGGTCCACTGCGTGATGGTCCACTGTGGGAATGGAAAAGTTTATGAAAAGCACCATTAAAGGTACACAAGAAATCTGTAGATCAAAAATTTGCTTAGAAAATGAGCATTGCTTTTGTGGAGTGCTACAGCTAAATTAAATTTGGATTTTTAACAAATGTTTCTACCTGGAAGTTTAATTAAAACATAGTAGACATTATGATTCAATTTGCTATTGCACAAATATAAAAAATATTCATTTGGGTTGGAAAAAATATAAATCTATCCGATATTACTTTTTAATGAGACACACACTTGATTGATTTTATCAGAGAACATTCCATGCATCCCTCACTTAGTTGCCCTGCTCCTGGACTTCATTTACGTACGACCATCTCCAGAGTTCTCATAAGAGAATGAAGAGTTAGACATATGATTCTGCAACTAATCCTGACTGTGAAACAAATTTTAGTGTCTATTTTTCTAATACTGTGGCATTAAACTGGGTATTTCCATAAAAACCACCCTGGAGGAAACCCAATTGCTTTGTAACTTTAGAAGATAAAAGTGACCTTCCCACTGAAAGGAGAAAAGAGCAAGTATTACAGTTTGAAGGTACATTATGTATGGGTAATCTGTAAAACATTAATTTGTATTTCTTCCCACTCACCTCTTTTAAATTTAGCTATTTTAGTTATATATAAACACACAGGGTAAGGAAGTGTAATATCATGTTTTATTTAATAAAACATGATGTATACTGACTCACACTGGACTGCCTTCAAGTCAAGAGGTGAGGACACACCTAAGAATGTTTATAAACTTGTTGCTGAAACTGGCTTTGGGCCTGAGCTTTTACATAGGGAAAAATACTTCTAGTAAAGTATAGAATCTCTGTGAACATTTGTATTCATTCTTCTATTATAAAAATATTTTTCAAATATTTTCATGCATTTCATCACAGAAAACATTTCTGAACATATTTGTTGCTCTTTCATTTTAGGAGTTATATATGTACAGAATAAAACAAAAAGAGAAATCAAAGAGACCATTGTGATCATCTAATCTGATCTTTTAAGGTACAGTCTTTCCTGAATTATTTTTTATATGAGCTAGAGAATGGTCTTTAGGAAAGTTAACTTCCAACCATGGTTTCAAAATTGCCTGTAAAAGAAAATCCACCACAGAACTTGTTGAGCTGCTCTTCAGTTCTCGGCACTGCTCAGCCCTGTGCCCTGCTTGCAGCCCAAGTTTGTCATTAATAACTCAGTACACAGCAACATCCCCCTGCCATGTTCAGCTGCATGGAATGATAACAGGGCACGGGGACAAGTAACTTACTGTCTTCTACAGAAGTCAAAGGGCTTAGAAAGGAGCACTGTTTTCCTGCTTATATGTCATGGGTTTGTCTCATATACACAATTTCAGTGCCTTCAATTATACAATTTTCCCATCTTAAGTTTAAATTTACCATCAAGATGGTACCTACCAATTCAGATAAGATTTTGAGATAACTTCTTTAAATGAAGAACTCTTTACCTATGTGATTGAAATTCACTTTACACTATAAAAATATTCCTTCAACTGCTCATTTTAAGTATGACATAGAAATGATAAACTCCAGAACTTGGAGAGCATGAAGATGACTAGAGAACAAAGAGCTGTCCTAGGAATAGCATAGGTGTACGTTGAAAAAGACCTCTATGATTCCCTCAGCACTGCCAAGGCCACCCACCACTAACCCATGTCCCCAGGTGCCACACCCAAATGTTTTTCCCTCCAGGGATTGGGAATCTGCCCTGGACAGCCTGACTGGCCCTTTCCATGAAGAAATGTTTCCCAATACCCAACCTGAACCTCCTTTGGCACAGCTTGGAGGCTGTTTCCTCTCCTCCTGTCCCTGTTCCCTGGGAGCAGAGCCCAACCCCCCGGCTGCCCCCTCCTGTCAGGGAGTTGTGCTGAGCCTCTTTTTCTCCAGGCTGAGCCCCCCCAGCTCCCTCAGCTGGTCTTCATAAGATTTCTGCTCTAGATTCTTCACCAAACCTGGGGCCACTGCTTGGAAGGTAGAATATGTCTAAATTTAATTTTGTGTATTTCAGTTGCAAAGGAATTTCATTTTATATACGGCTTATAGAAATTTTGAAGCTTGCAAAGGTAATTGTAAATACTTTTCTAATGATCTAGACAGGACATCATGGAGAGACTTAGGAATATTTGACATCAAGAAGGTTAGAATTTAATCCTTAAGTGTTTCAAGGGGGTAGTTTTCTATTCCTAGGTATTTGTGCAGGTTTTTTTGTTTGTCTGTTTTGGTGTGGGTTTTTTTTTTGTTTGTTTGTTTGTTTGTTTGTTTTTTGGTTATTCATTCTGGCCAACTTCTCTCTTCCAGAAACTTACAAGTTGTTTCAGAAAAGGCTGTCAAGCCTGTTCAGCTGAGAGGGGCCCTCAGCCCTGGGTGTCCCTGTGCGCGGGGAGGGCTCCGAGCAGGGCCCGGGCTCTGCTCCGGGGCCCAGCAATGGCCCCAGAGCCACGGGCAGGGCCTGAGCCCAGGGAGCTCCCCCTGCACAGGAGGCAGAACTTCTGCCCTGGGCAGGGCCCAGCCCTGAGCAGATTGGCCAGAGAGGCTGTGCAGTCTCCTCCCTGGGGATATTGCAGAGCCCCATGGACACACTGCTGTGCCCTGTGCTCTGGGATGGCCCTGCTGGAGCAGGGAGGTGGCACCAGAGGAGCCCCTGGGGGCCCCTCCCGCCTCACCCATCCTGGGGTTCTGTGAAAAATAAACCCTGACAGTTTTCCACTTGAGTTCTCTCCTGAAATGCTCATCTACTGTGTCCTGAGCTCAAAGAATTGTCCCTCTCTGCTTTCTCTTTCAACCACGTGACCTTGGAACCCTAATTCTATAAATGTAGAATGGAAAATTAGACATAGGATTCTGCAACTAGTCCTGACTATGAAATAAATTTTAGTGTCCATTTTTCTAATACTGTGGCATTAAACTGAGTATTTCCATAAAAGCCACCCTCTCCAGTTTAGAGAGGCAGATGAGAGAAGTCTTAGGAAGATGTGTACTAGAATTTCCCTTCCTTCCTGCCTTCCTTCCTACTTTCCTCTGTAAGGCAGCAGGAAATCCGTGTAACACAGAGTGTAGCTGATCCTCTACACTGTTACACGGCTCTCCACCTCCTCCAACAGAGGTTGAGAAGCAGCCACAGACCAGCCTCTTTTCTTGTAACAGAATATAGGTGTCTCTGTTATTTCTCTAACAGTAGCTTTACTTTGAGCTGAATTACAAATGCAAATTTTCAACAGTGGTGTCCCACAGACTTCATACAGTATATCCTGTCATTTACAGCAGAACTTTGCTTCATGATCTTTCAAGTAGTTCAGGACACGCTGGAAGCAATTACAGTAAAGCTCCCTGGGCACTCCAGTCTTCCTGGAAACTTTACAAACTTTACAAAGTTTCCAGGACTCTAGTCTGGCTCCTGTTTAGGAACGTGCAGGTCCCTTCTGGAAAAATCTGGCTTCTTATTGCATTTCGAAGGCCTATTCTGAACAAAATACTTACTGAATCTTTGCAACATGATAATGTCCAGTTGCTGAAACAAAAGCTAAGTCCCCTTTCCAGAGGTTGGTCTTTATTGTGGTGTTTTCTAGGGGGGCCTGAGGCAGTATCGTGGCCTCCAACAGAAGCCTTATTTGTGATTCTTACTTAAGCCACACAAATCAAGTGCAATCTCAAAATCATGAGGTGTTGGTGTGTTTTTACTTGTACTAAAAGGGTATTTTTTCAGGATTAATCCCACACTTTGGTCAAGATTTCATCAACAGTTGTGTTGCTTAGTGTTGGCTGCCAGGATGTGACTCTCAAGACTGTCAGCAGAGTAAAAGGGAATCCCCGTGAAACACGAACCGATATTATCACCCCCAACTCCTGCAGTTCTCCGCATGTTCTCGACTGCTCATGTGGGTCACCAGGATTTGCCCTTCAACGACCGGGCCCCTCAAACACCCCGAAACCCCCAATCACCAAAGCTGCTGTCACCTGCCCGGGGACAGCTCAAGAGCTGCACCAGGGCCGGGGCTGTCGAGCGGAGACACGGGACTGCCCCGGCGGGGGAGCGCGGGGAGAAGCCGGGCCGGGCCGGGCGACCGAGCGTGCCCCAGCACAGCCGAGCGGGGCGGGACCGGGCCGGGCCGGGCAGAGCCGAGCGGGGCCGGGCAGAGCCGAGCGGGGCGGGACCGGGCCGGGCCGGGCCGGGCAGAGCCGAGCCGGGCCGGGCAGAGCCGAGCGGGGCGGGACCGGGCCGGGCCGGGCAGAGCCGAGCGGGCCGGGCAGAGCCGAGCGGGGCGGGACCGGGCCGGGCCGGGCCGGGCAGAGCCGAGCCGGGCCGGGCAGAGCCGAGCGGGCGGGACCGGGCCGGGCCGGGCCGGGCAGAGCCGAGCCGGGCCGGGCAGAGCCGAGCCGGGCCGAGTAGAGCCGAGCCGAGCCGGGCCGGGCAGAGCCGGGCAGAGCCGAGCGGGGCCGCGCAGAGCCGAGCCGGGCCGGGCAGAGCCGAGCCGGGCCGGGCAGAGCCGAGCGGTGCCGAAGCTCCGCGCTCCGCTCTCGCTGCCGCGCGCGGGACCCCAACACCACTCCGCGACTTTCCCGCCCCCCAACTCAGCGTCCCTCTCGCGGCTCTCGCGAGAGCAGCTGCGCTCCCGGCATACACCTGGCGGGCCGGGCGGGGGGGGCGCTGTGAGGGAAGATGAAGGCGGCGGCCATGTTGGGAGCCGCGGGGCGCGGGTTGTGTTGAGGGCTCCGCCGAGGGCTGTGTCGAGGGCTCAGCTGCGCGGGGAGCGGCGGCTCGGGGCGGCAGGAGGACAGCGCCTACTACGATTCAGGGTCGGGTTTGCTTGGTTGCTTGTGCCCGGCTTGAGGAGCCCTCGGCAGCGGCGAAGGGGTGTCCCTGACCGAGAAACAGCGCCATGAGCGGGGGGACGCCCTATATCGGGAGCAAGATCAGCCTTATCTCCAAGGCCGAGATCCGTTATGAGGGGATCCTGTACACCATCGACACGGAGAACTCCACGGTGGCGCTGGCCAAGGGTAAGGAGGAGCGGGCCCAGCGGCGCTCTGCGAGGGGCGGGAGGGGAGCGGGGCCGCGGGACGGGATCGAGCGAGGAGCTGGAGCCGCGGCGCTGTCCGGGCTCTGAGGAGGCCCGGCGGGCGGCCTGCAGCCTCTGGGGGCCCGGCCGAGCTCGATCAGAGCCCGCCTCGTCCCGCCGTTCTCCCGACAGGGCGGCTGCGGGGGAGGTGGAAGCGAGAGAGGGTCTGGCCGTGAGAGCGGCAGCGCTGCGAGGCCCCGCTCCCCCCTGTTCCCGCTGCTCCGGGGAGGGACCCTCGCGGAAAGGAGCCAGGAGTAGGTACCGCGCCGGGGGCTGCTCAGAGGTGTTCCGGATAGAGTGCAAGTATGAAGCCCGTCGCGGTGGAAGCGGTCCAGAGCTAGTGCGTGAAAGGGAGTAGGAGGGGGAGGCTAGAAAGAGGTTTTCTTTGCATCGTAAGAATTCCAGACCTACAGGGTATAGGGCCGTGTATGACTGGATTGCTCTGCATCCTAGGACGGCAGACAGCTCGGGTCTGAAGGGAATCCTGAGTGCTGGATTACTGACAAAAGCTGAACGCGAGCTGTTAATTTTGGAGGTATATGGAACAGTGTAGTTCGAAATGGTATGAGAATGTTATCCGCTAGAAGATATATATATATATATATATTTATATACATTTATATATCTCGAGAGAGAGAGGCTTCTGCGTGAATGTATAAGAAAGTTAGAAAGACATGTTTACTGGGAAGAGAGTGGGGGGAAAAAAAGAGAATCTTTGAAACTGGGCGTCCGAAGGACTTCAGTGTTTCTCATGCATGATAATGCATTCTCAACGTAAAACATTAAGTCAGAACTTTTAATAACCTCTTTTTAAAAGATTCTGCAAAACTCGGCATTTTTTTTCTTTACACTCCTTGCATCTGTAAAGTCTTGCTAAGTAATCTAAATTCATATGTAAAAGCAGAGAGTCTATCCAGCCATTAGGTAAGAGGAAAAATTGCTGCTTGTGTAAATGAAATATTTGGAACAGAGAGGATTCGAGAGCTCGGTTCCTGGCTGCTACGAAAGGCTTAACGACGGTCTGTTCTGTTCTGCACAGCTGCAGTGGGTGCTGGTGGATACCATGAGCGTGTTTGCTTTCACTGGCCTTTGTGGTAATTCTTGTTTGTGTGCTGTGACACTTTAAGGCCTTCCCTCCTCGAAACCAACCCCCTCCCTCCTCCCCTCCCCGCCCCCCGTTATTGTTTAAGAAATAGATTACTCTCTTTTGTAAATTCTGATACATGGGCTTTGAAACACCTTACAGTGGGTTTGGTCCCAGGCTTGCACAGTTCGTTTATGGGGCAGTTAGCTTTCATTATGTGATTTTTACTTATTTCTGAAGTTGCTTTTAGGTTAAATTGCCTTGCAGAAGTTGCATTATCTACTTTGAAAGGACAGCTGGTTTTGGTTTATACAAGTGAAAGCTGGATACTGTGATTAAAAATAAATGTTCAGAAATTCCAGTTGCATGCTGTGGTTGTTAAGGTTTGTGCAAAAGCACATAGAAGAAGAATCCTATCCTTGAGGACCTTGTGATAGTCTTGTCCAAAATTAGACTGATTTAGTGCTGACGAAGCCAATTTTGCACGACTTCTCTCAAGAGTGGTTAAGTCATGTTGTGGTCTATCTGCCAAAGTGTACATATTTAAGACAGACCGAACTACAGTTACGAGTCTAATCTACTCTCTTCTCATAGCTCTCATCAGAAGTGTAGATCTAAACCACCGAATTTGCTTTAATAAAACTTGGCTGAGTTAGCTGAAGAAAGTGTGTTTTGTAATACAGTGTTATGATTCAGAAGAGAATAAACCAGTATTTCTAGGCCACATGGAACCAAAAATCTTGAGATTAATCTGGAACTGATAACAACCATATTAGACTGCAGAGCGGTTCTCTGTGCTCATGAACAGAATGCTCCTCTTGAGAGTATTCAAGTTTCTGAAGGCTTAGGCCATTGAGTGTATATGACACTGTATATGTAAGGTGGTGAGTGTGCTTAATTATTGGCCACGTCCGTATATGAAAGAAGCAGAACTTGTACTCTAGCTGTAAATATGTTGATCAGGTAAAAGTTACCTCTTCTTCCTGTGCTGAGTCCAGAAGTCAAACGAGAACTGTTTAGTGTGAATCCTGACTACAGATGTCAAATTTCTTGCCAGAAAGAGACAAAAAAAACCCCAAAAGACTTGATGCTTTCAGTTGCTCAGCTGTGTAGTCTGTGTGACATGACTGTTCCCTGAATTGAATGCAGGGCAGCTTATCATTATTCACATTCTAACTGAACTTACTGAAATGGTGACATAAAGTGGAAAATTAGAGGTAGAGTCTGTTCTTGAATAACTACAGATTTGCCCAACAATAGGATTTGTGTGGGCTAAACCGAAGTCAGAGATTAATCTCATGAAGTTGTATTTGTGGAATGCCTTCATTTGTCTTAAATTGTCTGGGGTTTCAGACTTTGGGTTGCCAGCACAGACTGTAGCCCTCCCTTACTGAGGGCAATCTGCTCTAGTTCTCTAATCAACATTTTGTTTACAATGTTGTGATCTTTTTACTAAGCAAAACTTGTGGTCTCTATCTCATGAATTAGAGAAAGATAGGAGCTGTTAAATATTGAGCATAAAATTTTTTACCTAAGCTGGAGTCTGATAAGGGGACATGATGCATCCTTTCACAAAGTGTCTAAGTATATAGTTATTTAAATAACAGGGAAAACACCCATCCATAGTGGATTCCAAACACTAAGCAAGCTATGCAAACATTTGAGGTTCTTAAATATTATTGGTGCCTATGTTTTCTTTGGATCAATAGCTTTTCAGAGACAGTGTCTGGAACCAAAAACCACTCACTCCTGTTGTCAAGCCTTAATTTAAATTAACTTGAAATGTCCTTCTAGTTCATGGTTCTAATTAATACTTACTTTTTAAAAAAAAAATCATTATTAATTTTTAAAACTTCATTAAGCCCAAGCAATTTAAGAGGAGTTTGCAAGCCGTGGTTAGTTTTCTTGCTGGAAAACGATTGCTGCCCTACCTGGGGTATTTACAGAATAATCACAGTGCTTGATCTTAAATGTTGTGGCATTAAAAAGGAGATGTGATCTTTCATATTAGTAATACATAATTCTTTTCTATTTCAAGGCACCGATTTAGAGTTATTTTTAAGGCAGGTAAGCTGTGTAAGAATAGCCATGTTGAGTCAGAAAAAGCTTTGTTCCTTCAACAGCAGGGAATCCTTAGATATATGAGTGTAAGAAACAAAAATAAATATTGTCTCTGCTATAATGCATCAGTTCTCACTTAGCAACTCTTGCACCACTGAGAGTTGCATTTGGAACCATTATAATTGATAGATATTAATGAAACAGCTTTTGGTAGTTTTAAGAAGTAGTTAAACTTCTGGCGTTTTCAACCATCTGTGTTAGTGTTGTCTGTGGTGTCACATCAAAACACATCAAAAGGAAAACTTCCTTTTTAGACTTCTACAGAACATTAGTTGCAGGTGAAAGACTCTGAAATGTAGACAAAGGAAAGTTAAATTCTTGTGAAGATTTGAACTCATGCAAGGGTGGGAGCAGGAAAGGGAAGGGTTAAATTTTTATCAAGTTTTTATGAATGTATTTTTTTTAGTCAGTTAAGTAACAGGCTCCTTGCCTGTCTTGAGGGTTAGGACCTGTGTGCCAAACCAAACTTGTGCATAGTATGTCACAGCAGAAAAATTCCTCTTGTCAAAGCCCACTCCTGGCTACTGCCCTCATCTGTCTCCCTGCAAAGTCACCACTCCTGCCAGTAAGGCTGAATTAATTGTTCTGGAGAAATGAGCCTGGTATGAGCTCGGTGTGGTGTGCAGGCATCAAAGCATGTTTGCAGTGAAAGGGTTGTGATGTTTGGAGAGAGGTGGTAATTGAAATGACTTGTTCACTTGTGGTGGTCTCATTTTAGTCGTCATGCTCCTCCTGGGTGCTTTAGGAGCAGGGAAGAGCTGGTTTCTGTGTACGTTTGCTCCTCAGGGAGTGAGGAGAGTGTCAGTGCTGTGCACACAGACTGAGCTACCTGTTTGCAGTAATTCACGTTGTAGGGGAACAGAGTCCTCTTGCTAGCAGAGTAAATAGCTTCACTTCTGATTAACATTCTGCTTAAATTCCCTGTGTTAACGAGTAATCATATCTGTTAACTCACAGGGAAAGTTGCAATGTTGCCATTGAATGCCATAGTAGTATATTACGGTAATATACATTAAAATATCATATAGTAGTAATATCACAGTCAAAATTCGTACAAAAATTTGCTCACAGCACTTAAATATCAAATTAGTGGAACTACTTGGGCACAAGTGTGTACATGGATAGGCTCAACAGAGTTAGTTATTTTAGCTAGGTACTTAATTGTGTGTATTTACACTAACAAAAAATAAGTTTGCTTTTAACATGTACTGCTTGTCTTTTTGTTTGCAAATCCTTAATCCAGTTTAGTTCTTTCAAAAACAAAAGAAAAAACCAATCCTGAAATGAACAAGGTAAGATTAACTAGATTTACCACAGTTGTAAGATTGTCTTTCATGTGCTTATTTTCATCTCCTTTCACTCTTCAGTATTTTGCTGTATATGCACTTTGTTCTGGAGGAAGGAGGTAGTCTAAGGAAATTGCCCAAGAGACAGAGCTGGATAGAGCTCTGAGCCTGCTGCTGCTCCAATACCTTGGGCTTTTGATACTCTGGCAACTTAGTATTTCTGTAAGGAAAGCAGAAACTGTAAAGATAGGTATGCCTTTGTAAAATACAAAAAGTAACTTTCAACTCCTTATCTTAACACTATGAAGGACCTGACTGGGGTGGACACATTAAGTAGCCCTTCTTACAGTCACCACACATTCAGTTCTGGTTCCTGCTTTAAAAGGAAATTGGACTGGGGGTGGTTATTTTGGTTGCTTGTGGTGTGAGGGTGGGTCTGAACTGCAAATCAGGGGAGTTTGTTTACCCCTCTCCAGCAGAGCAAATCTGGATGAAATTGTGTTTATATTTTGCAGAAGGTTGTGATAAAACCAGTTTGATTTGGGGCAAGGGAGAAGTAAAGTAAAAGAGTCAAACTTTTAGTAGCAAATCTTGATGTGTTTTATTGCTAAATCATTGGCAACCATAACAAGTGTCTTGAGCTAGCTGCATAGACAGTCAATCTCTTAAAGATGAATTCTAAATTGTGGCATTGAAAATACTTCCTTTTGATGTTATGGTAATTTCATGATGTGGAGAAAGACGTTTTTTAACATACACTGAAATCCCTTTACTTCTTTCAGCATGTCAGTAGATGAAAGTTTGGTGGCTCACTTTTTTTTTCTCGGATTGGTTTAGAATGGAGAACGGTAATTGCCAGGTGTTAGAACTGTTCCTATATGTGTCAGGTACATTAGTATTAATGTTAAAATACTTACCTGCACAATGTAGCTTTGACTTAAGAGAAATACTTTCAAAGCATATTTCTTCCATAGTTCATCAGATTTTTACTTCCATGTAAAGGCAAGATGCAGCCCTCTAACTTACTACTCTTTTTCTGTGGTGTTGCTACAGAGTAGTTTCTTCACTTTAGCTAGAAAGTAAAATCCTTTGGTAACTTACTGATCATACTCTGGCCATTTTTGTGCACCTTCATAGACAAAATGTCTACTAAAGAAACCATTTCAATGTGGGACAGAGAGAAGCAGTACAAAATCAACTGTGGTTTTACTTACCAAGACAGCAGGTCAAATGATGGAATGAAAGTCCAAGATAATTTATTAGTTATCTGATAAATAGAATATAAGATGGCCAGAAAGTGAGGCTAGATCTGCAGTCAAGATACTGAAATAGAAAAGCCTGGTGAATAAAAAGCAATTGAATGAATTACAAGAATGCACATGACCAATTGATAATGTTATTAAGCTACTGTGCGTTACTTTAATTTCTGCGAATTCTTAAGCTTCAGACACTTTTTTTCTGTAGAGGAAAAGGAGACAGATTCTTCTTCTAACAAGGACTGACATTAACTAAACAGTGTGTGCCTTTTTACATTGCTCACACTTTGTAGTACCATTCAGCACAGACTTTCAGATGCACAGAAACAGAAAAGATAATGAAAGTCAGCTCACTAGATGATACATGAACAAAATAATTGTAACCACTTAATGTTATTTTTCTTTGTAGTGTGGACATGATCTCTTTACTGCTGAATTATGCTTCTTGAAAAGATTTTAATACCTGACTGTTAAGCTCTGTTTATGCAGTATTAAAAGACGCAACAGTGATGGAAGATGGCTGGTGCAGCCTGAGAAATGACTCAGTATCACTTTATACATCTCTACAGGAAACTCTGCTTTTCTTGACTAATGATTCTATGGCTGCAAATAAGTGCCTAATGATGTCTCCAAAATGTTGATGCATCTGAAAATGGAGGGAAATCTAATTCTGGTAAATTAAAGCAAAATACAGATTTTTCTCAGCATGACCTTAACTTGCAAAGCAAACAAACACCTTCTAAGAGGCTGGAGCAAAAGCAGTCATGAGGGATTGTTAGAGCTGCCACAAGTCAATGAGATTGTGATTGAATGTGACTGTCATGATTTTGGGGGTTTGGTTTTTTTCCCCTCTCTGGTTTCAATCCATTGTTTACTTTTTGCTTACAAAACTAGCCCTTGGAGACAAATCTCTTCTTCACTTATTCATTTGTTTCACTTGATATTCACTCCAGGTTGGCAGTCTAAAGGTGGGGAAAAGTTTCTGAGAGGGCACTGACAGCAAAGTGATGGTATCCATGTACAGTGGTAGTGATTATATGTAGTACAAAAGGAAGAGCTTGATAAGCTTCATTGCTGTGCAGTCAGAAAGCTGTTGGAATTCATGCAGGTAATTCAATGTCTTGGTATGGTGCACACTAGGAAGATAGTAAGGCCCCAGTGAGTTTGCTTAATTTGATAGAGATCATATGACATCATATGAACCTTACACCAGCAAGAAGAATGCATTTTGCTTGGTGAAAATTGTATATATATACACCACAGAATTCCTGCTGTTTTATTAAATCTTGAATCTATTAAGAAATTCACATTTGATAATTTTTAATACTCTAGATTCTAGTAGTATTAGCATATTTTTTCCTGTTTTGCAAGTACAGAATGTGAAATATGTAAACTCATGTATTCTTTGATTCATAGAATTGACTTGCCAGCCAAAAAACCCTGCATTGCTGCTTCCCCTTACCCTCACAAAACAATTGAAAATATTCAACATGTAATTGATAGCATAAGTGATGTCTCAGTCTTTCAGCTTGGTTTTTAACTCAGATTTTTAAGATAAAATTACTTGTTTGTCTGAGGAGAGTTGATAATGATAAAGAATATGGTGCCTATTTAATAAGGGGTTTTTTCTCAATGAAATTTTATTCTCTTTATTTAAAGCTGTTGGTCTCTGCAGGATATTGAAACCCTTTTGTTGAATGTGGGGTGTTTCATTCTTTTTCTGCCTTCCCAACTTTGCAGTTCGCTCCTTTGGTACAGAAGACAGACCAACGGATAGACCCATCCCACCTCGCGATGAAGTCTTCGAGTATATTATATTCCGTGGCAGTGACATTAAAGACCTGACTGTCTGTGAGCCACCAAAACCTCAGTGCTCCTTGCCACAGGACCCTGCTATTGTTCAGGTAAGTCAAAACAGAGTTTTAAATAATTGTTGCTGAAGAGGTAACTTGCTAGCTTAAGTACTCTCTAGCTGAGTATTTAAAATTTAAAATGTTTATCACTGTAAAGTTCACAATCCAATGTAAAGAACTCTGGAAGAATTTTCTCCCTTCACGGTCTTTAACTGTGAAAAAGAAAGTTGAAATCTAACTCTAGCACAGTGCACTACAAACCAAAGCTGCTGTTTTTTCAGAAACAACTAATAACATTTTGTAGGTCTTGATGCCTTTTTTGAAAGGGACTTGGCTTAGGAGGACAGATAGTTCTTGGGAAGATTAGACTTGGTATAAATCAAACAGAATAGATGGTGAAATATCTCCAGATCATTAGTGGGGTTTTTTTGCCTGTTTGTTTTATTTTTGTTCTAATGTTCAACATTTTTTGCTAACTTTGACTTTAAAGTGTTTCAGCTAGCTATGTGTTTTTAAATAGTCTTCATACTATAAGGCATTTATTCGAAAAGCGAATACTTGGTTTCTGAAGGGAAAGCAGCTTAAACTTGAAGCCTTCAGATTTAGTTAGTCTGTCATTTTGTAGTAAATGGACTGACAGAAATAGTTTTCTCAGAAATTTGTTGCCTTTTCAGTTGTGCTTATGGGGTATCTTAAAACCATCCCTGAGAGCAAGAGAAAAAACTCTTGCTTCAAATGGAGATTGATAATTCCATGTAATATGATTCTACTGCTTTACCTGTTCTGTAGGAGAAAATTCTTGATACTTCCTTATGAGGTGTCCTTGCAATTCTCCAAGGACTTTTATTAAACTTGGTGCAACTCCTTCTGTCAGTTGTAGTCAAGAGTGGTGAAGTTGCATTACTGTGAATCCCAATAACAGTGATAACCTCAGCCTCCTCCAGTATGTTTGGGTGTCTTATTGTACCTGTGGGGTTTGAAACTTCAAGGAAAAAGGACATTTTCCAGATTTGCCAGCAAAGCTTGTGTGTGTGTTTGACAAGAGAGTCCAGTGTCTGAGGTTGTAGGGAAAAGATTGCAAAATTTTGTGGTACTGTTTCTACAGGTCTGTGATGGTGGAAGGGTAAAAGTCCTTTCTAAGCTGTACATACTTGTGAAAATGTTTAGAGTTTCTACATTTCTTGCCAACAGAACTACTTCCTAATTTTTTGTAAATACAGTTTTTGCTAGTGTGTTGTGTGTTTTGTCTTCAGTCTTCACTAGGATCTTCGACTACATCTTCATTCCAGTCTGTGGGGTCCTATGGTCCTTTTGGCAGGATGCCTGCGTACAGTCAGTTCAGCCCAAGCCCACTGGTGGGGCAGCAGTTCGGCGCTGTTGGAGTTGGTAGGTTGACTCTGATTATCCAGTGTTTTCCTGTGAGTGAAGCTGTGTGTGCACAGACAGTAATCACTGCTTAGAATTTCATCAGTGTCTTATCCTAAGGCAGATTCAAAGTCTTCCTTCTCTGTTAGTCCTGCAGTTCAGCTCCAAAGTAGAGAGTTTTTCATAGTCTTTGCATCTTAAATCAAACTAATTATGATTGAGAACTAAACACCGATCACAGAGGGACCACTGTTCATTATATTTCAAAAGTGGTAGAGGCAGCCCCTCCAGGGAAGCCCCATAGCTGTACTGTTGGGCTGACCAGATGCTGTGTGCATTAACTAAGGATTTGGATTATTCAGCAGCTATGTGCCAGCACAGTCCTCCAGCTGTTCGTGGGGAGTTGGCGAGGTGGGAAATACGTGCTTGAAGTATTTGTGAGTTGCATGGGCTAGTTGCTCCTTTATACTCCACATTCTCTCTGAGACTCACCAACCAGCTTTCCTTCCTCCCTGAGAGTTTATTTCACAGTTTAGTTTTTTCATGGGAACTTACGTTCTCGTAACTGTTATGGCAGCGGTGTTACTCTTGGTACTGAAAATATTAGCCATGCAAAAAGAAGGCTGTAGAATTGGCTGTAATTTGATATCAATTAATAAGATGTGGCAGTCATATTTTTGCTGAAAGGATCTTGAATGGAAGTATATACCAGTAACATGTATGGCTCCATAAGATGACTGTGTTTTGTTAATACTTGTGATACTGAAGTTGGAAGTGGTCTTATGTTTTTCGTTTTAGATTAAAAGATAGAGATATTAGTCTTACCAACTTATGTGCATATATATGTTAGTTCAGACTAAAAGTGTACGGGAAGGGCAGACTTATGTGTACTCTAGAATAACTGCCTAATAAAGCTTTGCTAATCATTTAGTGCTAGTTCCAAAAAAAAAAAAAAAAAGTCTAAACCAGATTTTACAACTATATTATTTCTTTCAAAGCAGGAGGTTCTTTAACATCTTTTGGAACAGACTCGTCGGCCAGTGCTAGCATGTCCCAAAGCACTGCAGTTGGGTCTGCATTTACAACAGATGCAAGATCACTAAAAACACAGATGTCTCAAGGTAAAATCTTTTTTAGTAACTTTGATCTTTTTTTGACCAGTTGTGTGTCCCTGTGACTTTGATGGTCAGCAGAAATGCCAACGAAACAGCTGAATTCTCTCATGAAAACACTTGGTATTAAACCCAGGAAACGCTGAGAGGCTTTGTGTTTGCTCTTTAAATGTGTTTTCTCTACATCTTGTAGTGCTGCAGGTAGTAACACGTTGTTACCCTTAAAGCATCTGTATTGAGAAGTAGGACTTTAATTAAGTGAAATAATGTTAGCAAATAGGTGCATGTGGAAATTTAGTATTTAGTTTTATTGATAACATGACAGAACTGAAGATACTTCATGCTGATTGAAATGTGAAGTCCTTCAGCTTACAATTTTAAAATCTTTATTCCTAACTGTAGTGTCTCTGTTCATGTATAGTTACATAGATGATATTAACAGCAGACCTGATTTCCTGTACAGATGGTGATATGACTTTGAAGTCAGCTTAATGGTAACAGGAAGTGTATGGATAGTTTATGTAATATTAGAAAAAAGGAGATTCTGGATGAATTTGAATGGCAACAAAAAAAGAAATTAAACATTTGAGCATCTTCACCCTCATCCTTCATGCAAATGTTGTTAACATTGCTCCTTAAAAACCCAAACCCCATTATTTCTTGCTCTTGCGCTCTTCGTTGCTGGAAAAGTGTGTGCCGCGATACATTCCTAATGCTATTTTTAAAGTATGCAGTCATGTTAAAAGGCAGAACACTTAAAGCAAACAGATTTTTTCCCTAAATTCCAGTTGAGATTTGTGTACCCATTAGGAATATTTGTAGGACAAGTTGGGTGGGTTGCCAGAAATAGGTTCTACTTTGTTGGATTAATTCAAGGGGGGAAAAGTATGCTGATAAATTATCTGTTGAAATAGTAGTTTGGTTTTCTGTAGTTAAAACCTGTATGATTCGTGGACATGGATGGATATGTATGATGTATGCGCCAGGTGAGCATACATTCTGCCACATTTCCTTTGGGACACCAACAGGTTTTTTTTCTGTGTGTTTGCTTTTAAAAATATTTTTCATCTTTGTAGATTGCAAGTGTGGTATGGTTGGAGTTATTGTTTTGTTTCGTTTAGTTTATGGTTTTTTGTGGTTTTGGTTTATGTTTGGTTTTCCTTTTGTTAGTTTTGTCACGGGATAGAACCTTGTTCTTCTACTTATTGGGACTTGAGTCTTATTCTAATTTCTTAGTAGATTTACCTATTTGATGTTGTAAACTTGTCTGGCTGGATCAGTGGCTCTGTTCTGAACATGCTTCTGCCTCCAGCCACTGGGTGAGCAGTGCTGTGTGGGGCAGCTTCCACAGCTCCTTCCCTGCAGGGAGCCTGGCCCCAGCCACCGCTGTTCCCTGCATGGGCAGGGATCCTGCAGCAGTACCTGAACAGCATCACAACTGCCTTTGGGAGCAGCCTCTTCCCAATTGGCATCCCAGGGAGGCAGAAGGAGCATTTTTACCTCAAATCAATGCAAAACTTTCATTCCACAGCTAAATGCACATCATTAGTGGGTTGGTGGGGATTGGGTGTCCTTCCCATTTTTTTCTTTTAGACTGGGGGAAGGGGTGTTGCTAAATATCCTTCATTCTGAATCAGTGGATCTGATGGTGCAGAATTTTTTTTTTTTTTTTTTTTTTTTCAGACACAGCTGTCTTGACTGCTAAGGCAGATAAACCTGTCAGTCTAGATTGGTTGAGACCAGTAACTCACCTTTGTAGATGAGAAATAACCCTTTGGGCTTTGGTTTTGTTTTATTTTTTCCCCAGGTCGTTCAAGCCCTCCGATGGACCATTTGAGAAGGAGCCCCACCATGGAACAAGCTGTACAAACAGCTTCAGCCCACCTGCCCACTCCAGCACCAGTTGGGAGGAGGAGTCCTGTACAAACCAGACCTTTGGTGTCTGCAAACCAAAAATCCTTGGAGAACCAAGAGCACAGACGAGGTAGCTTTGCATAATTTTCATACAGCTTATTTCTTTCCATACACATACAAAGTGCTCTTTTAAAGGGTAATACATAGGAATTTTCCTGCTGTCTGTTACTGGTAGGCTTGACAGCAGAGACCTGGATTAGATACATATTTCTTTTTAAATTAAACATATATTCTAAATTTTTTTTTTTCTTTTATGATTTAAACATGTGGTTTACATTTACAGGTTTGGATTTTTTTAAAAATCTGAACTATATATACAAAAGTATGATCAAAAATACCTAATTGGATAAACAAATCATGTTTTTATTTCCAACTTTAGCTGAAGCACACAAGGTTTCAAGATCAGAAAATGAACTCAGAAATGAAAACAAACAACAAATTGGTAAATCATGTTTTGAGAAATAGCTATCATTGCTTTCAGACCAATAAGTTTTTTTTAAATTTGCTAAAATACATAAATTCTTTCACACTTTGCTTCTAGAGGGTAACAGCTTTGCATTGAGCCAGAAGAATACAAGCAAATGAAGACAACATTAAAGAGAAAAACCTCTTCTTGTTGCTTTATATTAAGCAATCAATTGAAATAAAAATGTAAATCAAGGAGTATTCAGGGATTTATAAACATAATAGCATGAAATAAAAGCCTTTCTAAAAAAATATTTGACTGAAAAGCCATTAATATTCTAACTCTTCTTCCAAAAGTTTTTAATGACTTCTAGAGAGTCTTTTAACACACAAATTTAGTACTATTATGCTTTGTGTGTCACTGCCATTGTTACTGTGAATTTACAAATTTCAAGCTGCTCTGATGGGACTTTAAACAACATGCATTCTCTTCCTGCACTTCTGAAGTCCCTACCTGTTACCCCAGGAATTAGAAAGTGAACCAAAAAAAACAAACACCCTCCACCACCCTCAGAGAAAAGCCAATCCACAAAGCAAAACCAGACAGAATTTCCCTCTTTTCAGTTCCAGGTGCACCTGCAGCACGGAGAGGCCGTGGAGGTCACAGAGGGGGCCGAGGAAGATTTGGTATTAGGAGGGATGGTCCGATGAAGTTTGAGAAGGACTTTGACTTTGAAAGTGCAAATGCGCAATTCAACAAGGAGGAAATTGATAGAGAATTTCATAATAAGCTTAAATTAAAAGGTAAACCAATTTTTGCTTTAGACTTGAGCATGGAAAAACTGTATCTTGCTGTGTTGATCCTACCTTGGAGAACTACTCTTAAAAAGCGTATAGTATTAAGTCTTGTTTGGAGTCATTAAAAAATAAATTTAAAAACCAATTAATAAGTAAACTAGGATCATATGTGAATTAAATACTTGGGCCAGTGTTTGAGTATTTAACGAATTTTAACTAGCAAATATCATCTGTCAAGTGCCAACAAGTCTTAAAAATGCAGAGTACTTGACCAGAAGTCCCAATAATGTTTGTTACTTTAAAGTTCTGGAAAGGATGCAATAAAAGAAAATCCATGTTTTAGGTTTTCAATTATTAAACCAAAATTATAATGTCAATTATAGACCAAAAGCAAAGGAGTTTGGGATCAGAACTTCACTGTAGTATGCAGGAGAGTTTGTTTGAAAGTTTCTAGCATTTCCTTGCTTTTATCCTTTTCCAAAGGAACACAGGAGTAGTTAGAAACCGTGCTGCCAGCACTTGTTTTCTAGCAGGCTTCTGTTTTGATTACCTCATTCTCTTGTGACCAGCCACCTGTTTGTTACACTGCTGCTACTATTTTTGGACAAAATTGTTGCAGGTTAATATAGTGAGTTCCCTATTTCAGTGAATGATTGGCTGAAAGGTGGGAAACAAAAGGTAGGAATAAATGGTCAGATTTCAGTGTAGAGTAAAAACACCAGTTGAGTACCGTAAGATCTGTCCTGTGATGCTTGCCTGTTTTTCTGGATCATTTTTCAAGGAGCTGATGGTTTGCTGTTGATACTGGTTTTTTCCGAATAGTAAAGGGAAAGCTAACCATAAACAGCTATAGAAATGTTTGTGAGTGTGGTAATTCTTGTGTGTGGTGTGGAAAGGTTGAGCTGGTTATCTGAAGTTTATGCACAGGATCATGAGATTTAAACTGTAAACATTTAGAAATGAGGTTTGAAAATAGTAATAGCTGCTGGTGTTGAACTGTCAGCTTTGTTTTCAGTACTACTGTTTCAAAACAGTAAGTTGAACTTGAGGCATTATTAGGAAATAAATAGATCATAAAGTCAGGTTGCTGGCCCTACATCTCAAAGGAGATAACAGCAAAGCCAGAAGACAAAGGAGAAGGACAACGGGGATGAGCAAAACCATGAGATGGCTTTTAGGAGGATTGACTCAATGAGGCTCTTAAGCCCGGGAAGGAGGTAGCTAAGAGGGGAAAAAATAGATGGCTATCACATCCATTCTGCCACAGGGTTTTTTGTTAACAAAACCCACAGGAAGCATAGAAACCTCCAGACAGAAGCAGCGAAACATCCTAATTTACATGTCAAATTATTTGACTTCCACATTAAATTATTTTTTGTAGCATTCAATATAGTTTGTCTCTGACTGGGAATAAGTTAACAGTGCTGCCTTTTTTAGGCTTCTGTTTACTTTTTATTTTCCAGAAGATAAACTTGAGAAACCAGAGAAGCCTGTAAATGGAGAAGACAAAGGTGACTCAGGTGTTGATACCCAAAACAGCGAAGGGAATGCCGATGAGGAAGATCCACTTGGACCCAATTGCTATTATGACAAAACCAAATCCTTCTTTGATAACATTTCCTGTGATGACAATAGGTATGGCCTGCAAGGAGAAGTGTGTTAGTCTGATGAATGCATGTTTATATCATAAGGTACTGTCAGTGTTACTCATTACAATCAACTCTGAATCAAAGGTTATTAGAGCTTACCTCCACATGCAGCAGGCAAAAATAAAACAAGGATACGAAGCACAAAATTTCTTTGTGGGCAAGTGCAATATGTTCATAGGAAGCTATCTTAAGATGTTGTAGAGCCATACTTTTAGAACTTAATGCACAGGCCCTAGAATCTCCTTTTCAGATTTACTAAAGTGTGGGGGGGGTTTGTTTGTTTTGCTTTGCTCCTAAATTAACACTTTAGTTAAATCAATTATGACCCTGCTTTGGTAATGGTTTCTAAGCAGATTATATAACTGTCTCAGCCAGTAGTGTTGTTCGAATGGGCAGATAGCGTTTCAGGAAAATTAAAGCTTATCTTTTGCTGCTGCCTTTTTATTAGACACGATGATGTGGATTGCTGACCTATTTTGACTTGCGGGAGGGGGAGGGGGAGTTGTTTGTTGTACTCGCAGCCAGATAAAATAACATCTGTAACTGTGAACTGTTTCTTGCTTTAAATGATGCTGTGTGCAGAGAATACTGAGTGTGCTCTTCAATATGGCAAACTCTTAGAGCATTATTAATATCTAATTAATGACTCTGTAACATGTTCCTTCTTGATGAGTCCAGTCAACGGTGGCAGACACCTAGGTTCTTGCAGAAGCAATACTGTGGAGATTTACAATATGGTTAATGTATCATTTTTCATCTCATGGGCTTTCTGGCGCCTCTCTCTTCCTTCCCAAGTGTTTCACAGCAATCCATGTTCATTCTGTGCGGCAGGGAGCGGAGACCCACCTGGGCCGAGGAGCGGCGGCTGAACGCCGAGACCTTCGGCATCCCCCTGCGCCCCAACCGCGGCCGCAGCGGCTACAGGGGCAGGGGCATCATCGGCTTCCGAGGGGGCAGAGGACGGGGGGGCGGCAGAGGCGGCTTCACCGCCCCCCGTGGCTTCCGCGGTGGCTTCAGAGGAGGCCGTGGAGGCAGGGAGTTCGCTGACTTTGAATATAGGGTAAAGCATGCTTCATGTTACTGTGACCCAGTGCGCTGTTCTTAGAAAGGAGTGGTTACAAATCTCTTGCTTTTAGATCTGATGTGGAACTAGAATTTCTTGAATAGTATTTTGCAGGGGCTGGGAGCTACTTTACTGAAAGTCCATTAATGCTGAGATTTTAGTTACGTAGCATCAATTTACTATCAACAGCAACCAAAAATAAAAGTTGCCTTTTGTCACGTGCCCTGAGTAGCTACTCGATAGCTGATACTAGGGAGTAAAAGAAAAAGAAGGGGAAAAAAAGTGTTAGAAATGTAAATTGCAAGCACTTTTCTAAGCAATATTGTAAAATGTAAAGAAGGAGAGGGAGTAATTTAACTTGCTTCCAGTGTGCAACAAACTTTTGAATTCTTTGCGAATTGGTTGGCACAAAGCCTGTAGACTGCTGTACTGGTTAGAATCAGTAACAAAGACAGCTGTCCAGATTGGTTCAGGTAAACTAGGCTTTTAGAGTTCTGACTGGGACAGAATAACAACTTCTGGTAGTTTACTACATGAGCAGTTAAGAGTTTTGCAAACAAGAGTCTCTGATTTCTGATAGAAGTTTTAATTTTTTTTAATTAAAAAGGGGTTTCATCACAGCAGATTTCTCTCTGTTGTGAGACAGATACCTCAGCTGTTCCTTGATTAGTTGCAACAGTTAGTCCTGTGATCTAAAGAAACTTTGGGTAGCTGAACATGAATGGAAATGAGGGATTGCAGGTTAGCAATTTGAATTTCTGAACAAAAGTTTTGCTGCCTTCCAGACAAGTAGGAGGTAGTGTAAGGGCTGAGCATTTGTGCTGTGCTTGTAGTCGGAGTGATGAGCTGCTCCACTTAGTGCCAGGCTGAGCGGGTTTGACCAGACGCCAACCTGATCACCTTGGGAGGTCTCCTTTCTGCTGCAGGACATGGGCAATAGCCAGCACAGCACAACTGCTCCCAGGGCTGTTGCCCAGATTAGTCTGTGGGGTTTGTTTTGCAACATGAATTTTAACATTGTACTTTTGTTCCCTCTAGAAAGACAACAAAGTTGCTGCGTAGTCTACAAGAAAGCTGAAACCAGGTGAACGTCTAGATCTTCGTGAATCAGAGAGTTAGTTTTGATCTCTGCAAAGAATGAAGTTAATTTGCTGTATACTTGTCACCAGCACTGGGATTTAACTATTTAATTTCAAAGGGGTGTAATGCAGTTACTTTTGAGAAATGGCCATCTTTGAAGACAGTGAGCATTAAATATATTTGAGACAGAAGGATAAGTAATTTCTTATGTATAGTTAATTATAAGCAGTACTTCGATGGAGTTTAAGTATTTTTTCATCACTGAAAGGATTTTTCTTATTACTAAACTGTATTTGATAGTTGCTTCAAGTTGTAAGGACAATTGTATGCAGAAGGCCGTCGATACTGTGAGTGTTTTGACCCACCGAAGGTTGTTTTTTGGAAATCCTGTAAAATCCCTTTTGAGGTAGTTGTTCTTGTATCAACTAGGGTGCTGGACAGTAGAAAACTTGCTTTGTCAGTCAGATATGTACACACAGTAAATACTGTTTCTTAGGCAAAGGAAAGTTTTTATATAGTTGTAAAATTCCATTATATCCCATTGCCAAAGAAACATTACAAACTTTGTATAGCTGTATAAAAAGCAACTAATTTTTTAAAGAATAAACATTTTTAAGTCGGTAAACATACTGTTATTGCAGAAGTTGATATGCTGAAGATCACTGAATTAGTTGGGGTTTTTTCTTTAGCAGCTTTTCAAGCTTAAATGTTTGATTTTATATTTGGACTATAATGAAGATATTCTTCCATTACACAAAACTGGATACACGCTTCACTGCTCTTGCAAGAATTTGATTTTGTAGTTTCTGGCATATCACAGGATTTGACCAAATTAAGGTGATATTTTCAGAAAAAAGAAAAGGAATTTTCATATGTCAAGATTTGCAATTAATTTTACTTAGTGAGAAATATTAACTTTTTTTAATAATGGACCAGGCACATGAGTTGGTGATTCTCCTGGAATGCCTGGGATGCAGGTCTGTGTCCATTTGTCAATTCTTGAAACGTTAACTTTGTTGTAATACCTGTAGACATGAGCAATTCAAAGAATTCTTAGTGTTTGAAGTTGTTTGCATTTTGATAGACCGTAGCTTGGAGACATTGAGACTCTGGTTCTAAGACCACAAAGTCACAAATGACAGTACGGACTTTTTGCCAATTCTGGATAACTAGTTGCAACTTTCTGATATGCTGAAATAGAAACCTGGTCATTTGTGTCTGTGTATGTATATGAAGGCCACAGGAATAAAGGGATCCAAAGATTACATCACTTTGATCTAATTTGCTGATTTATTTTTTTTACTTAAAAATGTTCAGTGGTGATAAAGACGTGAAAAACTGCACTGTTGAAAAATTGGAATATTTAAAAGTGGTTGATAGAATCTTAATTTTATAACTTTTGTATAGCACTACAAGGAAGTATTTTGTAATTGGTTTCCTTATTAAGGTCAAGTATTTGACAGCTGTAGAAGTTAGATAATATTGTTTAGTAATGTTTTTGCATGTTTAACAACTGCCTTTTGGGATCCACAAGTCATGATTCTGAACACCTGTTGAGATTTTTGACCGTAGAGGCAAGTGCTGTCCTGTTGCAATAACTCTTTACTGTCTGAGGTGTTCCAGCTGTAAATACCTGGGCCGGGAGCCGCGGCGGAGGCCAACCCTGCGTCGCCCCGCCCCGCCCGCCCAGGGTTTCTGTTTTTTTTATTTTAAACCAGAATAAACTGCTCAGTTAAATCGGCACGCCGGCGGTGGTTTCTTGCGGCGCGGGGCGGGCTGGGCCGGGGTCCCGGGCTCGGGGCGGGCCCTGCTGCGCCCCAGCGCGCGTGCGCGACGGCCGGGGCGGGGCCGCCGGGCCCCTCAGCCGGGAGCCGCCATGTCCGTGGCGTTCGTGCCGGAGCGGCTGCGCGGGAAGGCGGAGGTGAACCAGGAAACGCTGCAGCGGGTGAGCGAAACTGGGCTGGGACGGAGCCGGGACGGGGCCGGGACTGAGCCGGACCGTGACGCGGGCCCTGCCGGCCCGCTTGGGGCAGAGCCGGCCCTGCCGGCCGGGGCGGGGCGGAGGCCGGGGCGGGCGGTGACAGCGCTCTGTGCCGCAGCTGCTGGAGGAGAACGACCAGCTGATCCGGTGCATCGTGGAGTACCAGAGCAAGGGCCGCGCCACCGACTGTGTGCAGTAAGTAACCGGCGCGGGCGGACAGGGCGGAGCGCTGGGGGCTCAGGTGTGGGTAACTGGAGTAAAACGCGAGTCGAACTCCCAGACCTTTCCTGCCGCTAAGAAGAAAATACGTCCGGGCTTACAAAGGGATTTCCCCAAAATAATTTTCGGAGACTTATAAAGCACGGAGTGACCCTTCCGCCTTGTTCAGGGTGTTTGCTCAGAGTTCTTGTGACGCCCGCTCTGCCCTCCCTGCCCGTGTCACACCGAGTGGTGTCAGAACAGGGCAGCCAGACGGCGGCTCTGCAGCTCCGGAACCTGCGGGGGACCCGCTGCAGCTGCTCAGACCAGCCCGACAGGCAGCTCTGTTTTCTCCTGCTCTGCTGCCCTTCTGCAGCCTTCAGGATTGCGAGCTGAACGTCCTGCTTCCCATCGAAGTTGGGTAGTAGACATGCTCGGCTGCAGAGTGCAGTTCAGTGCACTGTACCGGGATTCAGAATAACACGCTAAGTTTCCTCTGATTCATTATTCTAGTTTGCTATTTTTTTCCCTAACTGCAAATACTGATCAGTTTACACAAATCCAGGTATGGGGAGTTGTCTAGAAAAGAACATGTCTCCCAGATCCTGTGTTTCCTTCTCTCATAGGTACCAGCATATCCTGCACAGAAACCTCATTTATTTAGCTACAATTGCTGATGCCACTCCACCCAGCACGCAGAAGCCTGTAGAGTGACTGCAATACCTGGACGTGAGCAGTACTGCTTTTAGAGGCTGTAGAAATAGTTTAGAGTCCCACTCTGAGAGGCAAGAAGATGTGGGTTTGAAAAAAGCATGTAAAAAGTGATCTGTACTTCTGTGTTTAAAATGTGAATGTAGTTTTCAATGTAGTAGTAGGCAGCTTTTCCCCTGTTAGTGTAACTAACACAGCTTACGAATGATAACTATCACATTCCTTTTTCCCTCTGCAAAGCTCAGTTCAGTGCTGTCCTGACAACCAGGCTATTCCCAGAAGCACACTATGGGAAGCAGAGCCTGTTTGATGAGTAAGGTTCTGTAATAACAAGGCAAACATTACGCTAGGTGACTCCTACCTCCAACATGACAAAGTCAGGCATGTGTTCCATATATAAAAGCAGTAGACTCTTTTGTATCCTGTATGAGAAGAATCGTGCTAAATAAACTAAAGATGTTCTTTGCAAGTTGTAGTATATTCTGAATTAATGTAATACATGAACAAAGGAGCTGCTCAGTGATTTAGTGAAACAGAAGTGTTAACTTTCCTAGGACTGGTGGGATTGCCACACCACTCAGCAATTATGCGCAAGGGAGAAACCAAGCCGTTATTTTAGGAAGCTTTTGCGAAAGTTTATCAAGGCTTTTCCTCTGTGCTTGAAATGCTCTGTAAACAAGTCAATTCTTGCATAATCAGAATGGGTTCATGTGCTGCCTGGGTACTGTCAGCACTGCTGGCCAGCTGCATGCTTGTGTGCTCCTATCCAGGAAGGAAGAAAGCAGCTTTGCACACCTTGCATACAGCATTCCAGTTAAACAATTAACACACACTAATCTAATAGCCTTGATCACAGCTTACTCCCATCAAAGTTATTTACTCTGTGATTCCTAAAAATTCAAGTAATGTGATTTTGACAATGTTCATCTGTGCTATTGGTTCAAAGACCCTGCTGAAGCATTGTCTGGACCATGTTCTTCTGTGCTATCACTTGAGAAAGCAGCTTTAAAGATTGGACTGTGCATAAAGTTTGTTTTTATATGATAGAGTCAGTAAGTAGGCAGTTGACAATTTTCAAACTGTTAAATAATCCCATGTTAATGAAATAAGATCTTTGTTTACAAACCAAAGTTACAGTTTAAGGTGCTGCTCATTTTCAGCAAGGTGCATATTTTAAACAGGTATGACCTATCAAATGTATATCTTTAATAAAGCAAATAGTTTACTTTTACAGAAGCTTTAAAATACAAACTGTACAGTTCCAGTTCAGAAGCGTTAGCTATTCACAAGAAGCACTGCAATAAGGGTAAGTTAACTAAGCACCAAACCCTTGCACTTGGCAGTGTAAGTGAAGTTTAAGGGCAAGACTCATTTGCCAAGTGCAACAATTCTTAAAATTACCAGTGTTCAGAACAATCGGAAGCAAAGGACAGAGTAGCACCCACCGTGGTCAAAATGCAGACAAACTTTCTTTGTTTTCACAATTCACTTACGTAGGTCCAGAAACTTGCCAGCATTTGTAATTATGAATAAACTGCAAAAACTATAGCAATCATTTTGGCACTTGTTAGGAAAAAAAGTTCAAAATTAAGTGTTTTCATTAACTTCCATTTTGGTCTTAGTATGAATAACCAAGTAAGTACAACCAAATTTGGGATTTAATATTAGATCTAAACAACAAGATTTAGGAAACTCAAAACCATTCATCAAGTTAATAACCACTAACATTTTCAGTGGAGGGTTTTCAAAATTATAGTAGTACAGACCATTAACAATTTACAGACAGAAGCCACACTGATTGTGCAAAGCACATTACTGTAAAAAGTCTATGTACAGCAAACAAATCTTTGTAAACATGGTAAGTATGAAGTTTCAGAAAACATGGTGACAATATCATAAATACAGGCAACATTGGCATCCTCAAACAGCACAAAAGGTAACAATCTGGGCCTGCAAATAGAGCCCGTCACCATACAAACAAAAAAGGTGGATGGGTTTTAAATACCCAAATGTTTAATAGTTTTAGTGTTGTGTATACTTTTTTATTTATATATATATATAATGTATTTATTTTTGGTATCTTTAGATATAGATGTACTTAGTTTGTAAAACCAAAACAAAAAAAATGTGCTTTATCTTCATTGAAAAATTATGTAGTTAGAACTAATAACCCATTTTACTAGTAGTTAACATATTAGAATGATATGACTTAAGAAAAATACAAAAATAAGATTAATACTGTCAAAACTCTTATACCAGAAAATATTGTGGTTTTTAGACTCTTTCAAAGATGAAATATGAAAATTTAAATAAGCTCTAACTATATAAAGAATCTTCTGTAATCTCAATTCATATACAGTGGGATAGGTATACATATATTTACCATTGTTCTTCAATTTGTAAGCACCAGTCACTCTCCCCGATCCACTTTGGTTGGAAGATTATTCCTAATTCCACAGGTTCACTTAATGGCACATATTGACTGCAAATAATTACTTTATCCTTTTAAAAAAAATAATGTTCTTTTAACTAACTGCTACCCCACATTTCAGTTTTAGTATCTTCTGAGCCAGCTCACAATTTTTAATCAACTGTAGCATCTGAAATAAGACTTTAAATAAATGCAAGTAGTCTCTCAGGCTTTGCTTTCACACACTGCGGGAGCACCGTGTGGACAGTGCCTTTGGCCAACGCAGCCATAGGACACTGTTTGTGTGAGAACCAGGGGCCCCCTGTCCACACAGGTGCCATCTGTGTCAAGCAGCTCGGGTAACGTTGGCGACACAAGGCTGAGTGGTTCTGCTGATCTTCACCTAGAGTAAGGAAACTGCCACAAAACTCCGTTTTGCAGCTGTTTCTGCAGCAGTTCGCAAAAGAACTCGCTTGTGTGGCACAGGAAAAGCTGCTGTTGCCCTCCATTTTAAAAAACCTGCCCACAGGCTGTAATGGAGAATACAAAGGCTCTACAGCTTGTCCTTTATAAATTTAAACACAAACAGCATTGAGCAAAGTGACCGCTATATATTTGCTTCAACATATTCAATGTGTTTCAGTAAGATGTTTTAACTATAAATCTATATGAAAAATAGCTATAAAATACAGTGTTTCTTGTATGGTAGTCCTTCAGCAGTTCTTTTTAGAAAAAAAAATGTCTTGAAAGTAAAGGCAATTACGCATTTTTAAAAGCATTTCTACATCACAGTTTTGGGCTGTTTCATGTACACCAAACATATTGGCCATATTTGCTCAGCACTGTAAATCAGAATTCGAGAGTTTGTCTATCTCATCCAAACCCCCTCAATCCCACATCAAGAAAGAAACAGGATATAGCCAACACACCACTGTGAATGAAAGTAATTAATTTTCATTTGGCCCTGTGCTGCATTTTCCAGTATGAAAAGCAGTTAGTACTGGTGCAGGTAAGATGGTCTGCGTTCATGCTTTACTGGGAAAGATTTAAAGCCCTTGTTCATCTGTTTGTGCTGGGAAGCCTGTTGGGATTGCTGCTGCTGCTGCGCGTAGGCGAAGCTGGAGGAGATGCCGGCTGCCGGGGCGCAGTCGCTGGCCCACATGGGCGACTGGAGCATCTGCATGGTGTCGCTCCACTGGCTCACGGGGCTGCTCATGGGGTACAGGGACGTGCTCTGGCTGGGCAGCGTGCTCGGCACAGAGGATGTGTGCTGCCACGGGGCCTTGGGAGGCCAGGTTTTGGTCTTGTTATCCTGAGAAAATGATACCAGTTGGGGTTGGTTTGGGTTTTTTGAGACAATACTTAACATGTCACCTTATCACCTCCCTAAGATATTTTCACAAGATTAGTTTATATTTGAAAGCAGGACTGATGCATACATATAGCACTCTCTATCTTAAAATATCTGCCTGTTAAAAAACATTTACTTCAGCATGACACACAGTGGCCCCACTAAAAGGGAGAAAGATAAGTGACTTCCAATTTTAGTATTTAAGCTTGGTGACTTTGACAAAAGCATCTCATGCTACTTGAGTGCAGATGGTTTAGGTTCTCACTGAAGTAAGCAATCTGGAGATACAGATGCTTTTCCAGTTGTCTGCCTCGTGCAGGCCCACTCCCAAATGCCAGGAGGAGAAAGGACTAAGCAAAGCCACGCTGAGCTCACCTGACTGCGGTCATCTGCTGCAGAGAGAAGAGGAGGAGATGGCAGCGTGCTGGGTTCTTGTTCACCACTGCTGTGTTTTCTGCCCAGAAAGAGAGAGACATTTACTTTTTGGTTTTAAATGAGTCACCCTCATTAATCTGCCACTGGCACAGACCATTCTGTGGTTTCAGTCTGTCAACCTGGCAGCCTACAGTACTGTTTTCAGTGCATGTGTTTTCAGAAACATCTGGTTTCATGTACTTTCTGTTCAGTACAGGTAAAAGCAACAATACAGAAATTGTCAGGGACTTGACAGTGCAGTAGTTCTTGGAGCTACACTTAAACATTTTTGTGGAGGTGAAAGTGGAGCTGGGATAGACTTTTGCCCACTTGGAAGAAATCTGCCAGAAATTGTGGTTTTTCTTCTGTTACCTGCTCTTGTGGCTGGGTTTCTTTTGGTTTTTTGGGTTTTTTAAGTATCTTTTCTGAAATAACAGACAACACAAAAGAACAGTTGAGCAAGTGAAGCATCTGCTGAAGCACACTGATTTTACTGAGGAAAGATGTTCTACCTTCACTTTAAATTTGTGGCCTGATGCCTAGTTATCAAATAGAAGTCCTTGACCACACGTATGTTCTGGAAGATTTTTTTTTCTTGGGTTTTTTGGTCTTTTTTTTTCTTTTTTAGGAGGAGTGCTTAAGGGCAGGGGTTTGGATTAAAGCACACTCTTTCATTTCATCCTTTTTGTAAAAAAAAACCCCAATTAGCATGCTCCAATCAGGCTTCCGTGGGTAAGCAGCCCTTTGCAGGTCAGCTTTAGCACACTCAACCCCTTCTACCTCCTCTTAGTGCCCAGCTTTAGCTCCGGTGTCAGGCCCTCACCTATAGAACACTGTTCTTCCTACAAGTAACAGGAGACAGTAGTACTGTTACTTCACCTGACGTTTTTGGTCAATGAAGCACCCTCTTTGGAAACCTTCTTCTGCTCTTTAGAGCACTACATAAACCACAGGCTTTTCTTCTTGCTCCATGATCATTTTCTAGTGATCTACTGGCTTGGCACAGTACGTCACCCTTTATTTATTGCTGTGTTTTCCTTCCCTGCTGTTTTTTTAATAAATAAAAATAATTACTACTTTTTCTGTGACTGTTTATGAGATGGCTCTTTCCCATTAATTTCAATTTAACATTCACTGAAGCTCAATTTTTGTTCCCTCCCTGTTAAGTGTAAAGATTCAGAAAGTAGCTACTCTTTCGGTTGATTAATTTCTGACAATGCTTATAAAAATAGCTATCCAGGTAGAATCTGTGAGAAACTGGCACTGACTTCTTTCCCATTCGCCAAAAAGCAGACAGACAATCTTGTATCTATGTATTGACTCCAAATTGTTCTTTGATTGTAAACAAAGCCAGAATATTTGGCCACTTATTTTATTTTTAGAAAAGACTGAAAAATAGTTTGAGAGAACAATCCCAGACTGGAATTGGGTTGGTATTCATGCTTCATCTTGTGCCTTTTGTTACTATTGTTCTAACTACCATCTGCAGTGGAATCACTGAGGTTCCAGCCCTTTAGAAAAGTAGAATTGCTCTAATTCACACTACCCATAGAAGTGGATTGTTCGTAGTTGAAAATCCTGGCTTGGTTTTTCCCGCTACCGAAATTATTTACCAAGGCAATTTGGCGTCCTCTTCCTACTGTGAGAAATAAAGGACTAAGCAGGTGTGTATTTGCAGCTCCCAGAATAGCAGCAGCAGCAGCCGCCGAGGTGAGACAAGTCCACACAAGGTTAGCAGCAGCTTCTCCTCAGTGCCACGGAGCTGCAGCTGAGGCCAGCAAAGGCACTCGTTGGCATCCAAATGCACCACGTCAGGCCCAGCTGCAGCCAGGCACTCTCTGCCAGACCGATTCAGTGAGGATCCCGTAATGCCCCAGGAAGTGGCACCCAAAGGAGACTCTCATGGAAGGGGGAAAGCATCAGATCTTTTCTAACATACCCTCAGTGAACAGCTGGCTGTTTGCACGTGTGCTTGTACAAGGAGAAAGCTGCTAATACAACTGACTTTGGGAATCCACTGGTCCACATCACCAGTGTAGTACACAAACTCATGTTTGTGTAGATTTGTCTCATTGGCAGGAATTTCCTTTGTCTGGCTACTCAAATGAAATGATATATAAACAAAAGGAATCTTATAAAGTTGTCTATTTCTGTTCATTTTCCTCACCTCCTCTGCTTTACAGCAGCAACAAGGTCTGGGCCTGAGAACATGGAGAACAAACTGTCTCCGTTAGCTGAGGAGGTCTCATCACTTGAGCTGGCAGAGTCTCCTTGAGTACCAGACCAGCTGTTTGTCACATCACTGCAAGACAGAAAGTTGTATTAGTCCTTGTATTTACAGTGCCTGGTCCAGACTGTGTGCTGCAGTTGTGCTAAATCTTTGTCACAGGTGATACCTCGGAGCACGAAATTTCAGTACTTGGTAAAATGTGCCAGTAATACAAATACTTTCACTTATTTACCTCTGAGTGGTCACATTAACTGCTCTGTTACAGCCTCTTTATATGTATTTTACTAAAATAATTATATTAATAAGAAGCACCTCTCCTGTAAAAGAAGGAGAAATAAGTGATGCTTGGGTTTGGAATCACTAAGTACTCGACTTTTTCACTGCAAAACTGAGCTAGAACATATACCCATCCTACTGGTTTTATGCTAGAGTCACAGCTGTTACATTATATTACAAATGGACAAAGAATCTTGAAACACTTCTGCTGCAGTACATAGTTATGATTTGGAAGAGATTAAGAACTACAAATGTACCTGCTGTGAGGTACCTGCCTTTCAGTAGCAAGATTAAGTGGCTAAAATCTGGAAAACTGAATTCAGTCAGGCACCACAACTTTGACAGCATCACTTTTCATCAAAACTAGGTCTTAAAAGTTGTTTTCAAAATACTCAAAGAAAACCACCCTGAATGCATTTATGCTATAAATTCCTTATTTCCTCTGCTGGAGTCCTGGAATCCATTCCACTCTAAAGATGGCATCAAGCATGTCAGTGCCTCGGGATCAGCAAAGCTCATATTGCTCATTCTTGACACTGAAGTGCAGCTTTCACAGATGCAGCAGCAACTGGAAAAAACACCCAGTATTCCCACATTCTGGGTGCAAAATAAACTCATACAATAAGAACATACAGCCTGTCCAGTCTCTTACCCCTCTGTGAAATACTCAGGAAAGGGCCAGGTTTTATGAGGATCATCAGGAAGAGGCCAGTTGCCACGCGTGGTGCTTGGACGACGGACATGCTGTGCTTGCCTCTTCTGTTGCATAGCCTGGTTCACCCCAGCAACATAGCGGGCAAACTCTGGATCAGAGCCAACTGAATGAAAGAAACCAACAAGTCCATTGCTGACACTCAGCTATTTCTGCTGCACTTTCAATCCTTTAGGTTTGACCATACCCCACAACAGTCATTCCCTCCCTGATGATAAATGGCAACCAGTAGTGGACAGGTCTTCACGGAGCAGTGAAGGACACTGAACAAGAAATGTTTTACAAAAATTAGATACACAGCATCTGTGGTGGATAATAATTATCACATGGAAGTACACCTGCCCCTTGCATTCCATCAGGGAAATTGTGTTTGTACTATGATCATGTCTACGCTGAAAGGTCCAATATCCATCAGCAGACACTGATGAAACGGACGCTGTCTGTACATTTATCCATGCTCCGTGAAAAAGAGCAGAACAATTACTGTAGCTGATACCAGAGTGCAACATGATTTCCAGCTATGTTGTGATCCTGCTTACTTGGGAAATCAGAATCTCAGCTCATATTAGAACACAGCGTGCCAAAACTGCCTCCTTCCTACAAGGATGAGACCATCTTGAAAACTTTCTGATCCTGACCTACAAAATATTTCAGAATAATAATTGTATTTTACAGAAAAAAGTAGTAATTTAAAAATTCTTCCATTCTCAATGTGCTTTATGCGTCCCAGGCATCCAATAAGGAATAAGCACTGTCTTGAGCAGACACAGCAAAAGCCTTAATGCAAGTGCTTCAAATGCTCCATTGATCAGAGCAAGCAATTGCTGTATTCAGAGGACTGCTGATATGAGTCACCGTAACTGAGTTTCCACAGCTTCTCTTTCTTTTGCCTTTATTTTTTTCTTCTCTGGGAAAAAACTTGGCAATCTGACTGGATTGATGGAAAATGTCTAGACTACATGCACAGTAATTGCAGTGGGAACTAATGAGCCACTGGCTTGCCAGTCTCAGTTTGAGATTAAGAGTGAAGACTGAAGAACATCCAACAATCATGCACAGCTCACAAAGCAGAAATCTCTTTCATCTGACAGCTCCCTACATTCAATACTGCATTTAGAATATAGGTTTCCTTGTTCTCATTTGACACATCCAGAAAAGAGCTCCACAATATTTTGCTGGATGCAAATTAAAAAGACAGTGAAGAAGATAACTTTGTTTCTCTGCATCCTTTATCAAGCAAGGGCTGAGAGCCATCTAGGAACAAAACATCCCCACTAGTGCTTGTTCTCCCTCTGAGTAAGATGAGGCTGGAAGCCAGACAGTTCCTCATATCTAAGAATATATGGATTCTGGACATCCAGGCATTTTTTACCTGTGGACAGCATTAAGTGCTAAAGTGCTGGTATATTCAAAATAGAAACTTGTGTTAATTCTTACCTCACTGAAAACACCACATGAACAGTTTTTTATCAGATAGTTTTTTTACTCCAAAAGATTGGAGTTACCAACATTCCTTCTGCTAGCTCTTATTGCAATATTCCTTCATCAAGTTCTTAGTGATGATAAAAATACTACAAAATACATTTCTGGGACTAGTTAAGCCTTCAACATGAAAAACCATGGATTTTATAAATTGTTAATCAGCAGTTTTGCATCTGAAGAAAGCCATCATTTTCAGACTCTCAAAGTATTTATCAAAAAAGTAATGTAGTTTGTTTCAAATCACAAATGTACAGCCCTAGGGTACAGCCTGGAAATGAAAAACCATTTTCTGTTTTACAGCTTTTTGTACTACACTAAAGCTTAAAATGAAAATTTCTACACCACAGCTCAACCTGGTAAGTTCTATGAAGAAATGTTCTTTCTAATGGAAAAGTATTCAGTTGGAAGGATTTTTGTTTGGTTTTAGTTTTTTAAACTCCAGATCTGTGAAAAATACTGTTTACTTATCACTACAACTGCAGAAGTGTGTATCTTAATCCACTGAGCACCATTTATGAACTTGAGTAAGTCACCTTTTCCAAGTACCACTTTCTATGTCCTTGACATTAATTAAATGGAAAAAAACAAGTAGTTTTATGTAGAGCAAAAGGAAAATACCGCAGAAATAGAATGGATTCAAAATGCTGGAAATGCCAGTCCTTTGCATACCTGCTTTCTTTTCCCTAGCACACGTGGATTTAGTGCTTGCTGAAAATAATTTTGTCCTTCCTTAGAGGCTGTGATAATCCTTCAGTCTACACTCTGTTTAAGAAAGATGATGCTAATTCAGACTTACAGTTGTTAAGCAACAACATAACTATGGTGCTATTTTTGCTGTAGAAACTCCACTAATTTATCAACTAAGTTGACAAAATAACTATCATAATTCTGAGTCAAAGGAGCTGGTTTGAGACGCCTACACATTCCAAACACAGATGAGTGCAAATGAGCGCGGGAAACTGAGCCCTACTTTGATAAAAGGTTTCCCTGTTCTCCTGCTCCTCCCTCCAGGCAGTTGCCATAAATGCACACTACAACATTCTGACAGCTGTGTTCGAGGCCAACCGAAGTTACATTTACAAGGTAGCAGCTGTGTAAGCTGTTCTTAACACTACCATCAGAGTCACAGAATATTCTGAGTTGGAAAAGGCCCACAAAGATCATCAAGTCCAGTTCCGAGCCAATGGCCCGCATGGGGATCAAAGGTTCATCTCCTCTTACATTCCACAGTCGATTTCTTGGTCTGTAGCTATTTGCTTATGACTCTAAAATTTTATCTCACGTCATCTTTGAGAATGAATAATTAATCTATGTCTACAATTTACTGGTGGTCTAAACACACGTGGCAAACCTCATGGCACTTGCTCTTTAGTCTCTAATCCTTTGACATCCAAGCTTTTCATTGCAGAACCAGCTGCGGAACAGGAACCAGTATGAGTCCCATGGAATTGGGGAGCAATGGAGGGAGAATGTGGGGATATGGGAAAGATGCAACCTGGCTTATCTTCAGGTCACAAGACTGGTAAAAAGCAGGAAGAATAATTTTGAGGAGAGGGAAAACACCTGCACTCAAGATTTTGATTTTAAACCATTTTACAAACTAAGAACATGAGGAACATCATCTGTAAGTATCATTTCAGTACTCTGCTGTGCTCCATATAGGAAAGGAGAACTACTACAGAACTACTACAACTGGCACAAGAAACAAGTGAGTTAGTTCCCATGCTTGCTTATTAATGAGAGTTTTAAGATCACCTTCTGTTAAAAAAGCAAATAGGCACACACACAAATCCCTGCTTGCATTGGTCAGCACCCTTACATCTGGTGGGCAGCTCGAGGAAATGACAGTTATTGCCAGCAATTTTTCACAGTATTCACACAAAGGACCTTTACAAAAAGCATAATAAAGGAAAAGACACACACCTGCAGGGTCAAAAGGCAGGATTTCTCCCAACATCCCAAACACTCCATCAGTTTGGTCACGATTTGGCCATGTGTTGTTTCTAGGTCCTTGTGGTTTCTGTCCTAACATCTCTGACATCATATTGTCCATATAGCTGCTCACAAGACCCAAGCTGTACAAATCAGAGCTTAAATCTGAAAAACCAGGATTGTTCCACTGATTTATATGAGACAATCCAGCTCCAACAGCCGGGGCTTGCTGCTGTGAAGAATTACTGAGCCATTTGGCAGGTACACGTTGCTGTGGTCCAATAGGTTGAAGCAAGGGTTGGTAATACTGCATTTGCTGCTGCTGCTGCTTTTGGGACTGCTGCTGGGACAAGCCTTGCTGAGGAGGATGCAGTGGGGTGTGAGACACAGACTGCGGCTGCTGTTGAACTGCTCCTGACTTTTGCTCTGTTGCTGTGGAGGATGCAACAGAGTTCCTTCTTTTCACCATCGGAGAAGTCTGCTGGGATTTGCCCATGTTAAAACCAGACAAGAAATCTATAACATCCTGCATTTCTTGGTCAGTTGGTAAATTCATACCTTTGTCATCCTTGCCATCATCTGGTTTGAAGAAGCTGTCCCGTCTTTCCACTAGAAACCCATTGACGAGCTGGTTATTTGTGCTCTGAACTGACTGCAGGGGATCCGCGGTCCGAGGGAAGTTACCGATGTTCAGAATGTTCTGCAAGCGTGCGTCCATGTTAGCAGGCATTTTAGCTTTCTCCTCTGAGCTGGAACTTATGAAGACATTTTTTGAAGGTGTATTGGGGATTGAGTAACTTCCTGTGTTACTTGTACTGGTGCAGGAAGTTTTTTTTGTAAACCGTGAAGTCAGTTTTGAGAATGTCTTTTGCAGACCCCCTGAAGATTTGCTTCCATTCCCCGATGGCATGTCAACTTGGCTCCCAAAGTCTGAGATTTCACGCTGTAACTGGATCTGAATACAAGGCAAAGCTTGCTCCCTGCATCAACAAAAAACATGTATATCAAACCACCTAATACAAACCAATCTGGTACTTTGGGGGAAAATGTGTATTTCAGTAATAGCTCAAGAAAGAAACAACAGCAGACTGCCAAGTCCACCAGCTACTTCTTAAGGTAACAAAGTAAATTATTCCTCATATTTGCAATACTTTCCATTCCTTAGATTTTAATTGTGCTTCAAGACCTAAATGGAGACCAATTTAATATAAATCAAGTATTTTTGTAAGAGAGAAGCAAATACTTTTTTACCCTTGGATAAGCTGCTGGTTTGGTTTTAAGCAGCCTCCTGTATCCCTGGATGTACCCAGAACGTATCTGTGGGGATTAACAATGTTTCACTCTCAGTTTGACTCCTGTTTTCCCCTTCAGATGAGCTGGTACAATCAAATCCCTCAGCACAGATCATTCAGCAATGACAGCTTAGTTGGAAGTAGAAAAGAGATGTACCTTCCTTCCTTCCACCTGTGTGTATCAAACACAGCAGTATAGAGCACATCTACCAGTCCCAAAGTCTTCTCCGGATCCAGACTCCTCTGTAGCAAAGACATTGTAGCTGGATCTTCTTTCAGACACCTGCCATTGTTAAGTTTAAATTAGAAACAGAAACGCTCATTTTTTACATTAAACAATTCTACCATATCAGTCAGAATACAGAAGGCCAATTGCTGCACTCCTGCAGAACAACACATGAATGCCTGGGGGTTCCTGGGGCAGCCTGAGCAGTCTCTGCCTGCTGTGGAGCACACAGCTAATCCTGGAGGTTCAGCAGTACAGCGCATTGAAATCCACACTGACGAGCTCTTTAGCAGGCACAGTTCAGGCACAGCAGCAACAACCACCAAACACACAACACCCGTTTCTGGAATACGCGAGAGCCCGAGCCTGGCAGAGCCCATGAGGAGATGATTCCGCATATCCAACACCGAGGGGAAGCTGTCCCTGAGCCGGGACCGTGCGGGCTTGCGGCGCTCTCCGCAGCGGCCCCCGCGGTGCCGCCGAGCGGCAGCAGGAGGCGCTGTCCCGGCAGCGAGCCCGGAGCGCCGGGACCCCTTCCTTCCCTGGAAACAGCCCCGGGACCCCTCCTTCCCGGGAACGGGGCCGGGACCCCTTCCCTTCCCGGGAAACAGCGCCGGGACCCCTTCCTTCCCTGGAAACAGCGCCGGGACCCCTTCCTTCCCTGGAAACAGCGCCGGGACCCCTTCCTTCCCGGGAAACGGGGCCGGGACCCCCTTCCTTCCCTGGAAACAGCGCCGGGACCCCTTCCTTCCCGGGAAACGGGGCCGGAAACAGGCCGGGACCCCCTTCCTTCCCGGGAAACAGCGCCGGGACCCCTTCCTTCCCGGGAAACGGGGCCGGGACCCCTTCCTTCCCGGGAAACAGCCGGGACCCCCTTCCTTCCCGGGAAACGGGGCCGGGACCCCTTCCTTCCCTGGAAACAGCCCCGGGACCCCTTCCTTCCCGGGAAACGGGGCCGGGACCCCCTTCCTTCCCTGGAAACAGCGCCGGGACCCCTTCCTTCCCGGGAAACGGGGCCGGGACCCCCTTCCTTCCCTGGAAACAGCGCCGGGACCCCTTCCTTCCCGGGAGGAAACGGGGCCGGGACCCCCTTCCTTCCCTGGAAACAGCGCCGGGACCCCTTCCTTCCCGGGAAACGGGGCCGGGACCCCTTCCTTCCCGGGAAACGGGGCCGGGACCCCCTTCCTTCCCTGGAAACAGCACTGGGACCCCCTTCCTTCCCGGGAAACGGGGCCGGGACCCCCTTCCTTCCCGGGAAACGGGGCCGGGACCCCTTCCTTCCCGGGGAAACGGGCCGGGACCCCTTCCTTCCCTGGAAACAGCGCCGGGACCCCCTTCCTTCCCTGGAAACGGGGCCGGGACCCCCCTTCCTTCCCGGGAAACGGGGCCGGGACCCCCTTCCTTCCGGGAAACGGGGCCGGGACCCCCTTCCTTCCCTGGAAACAGCGCCGGGACCCCCTTCCTTCCCGGGAAACGGGGCCGGGACCCCCTTCCTTCCCTGGAAACAGCGCCGGGACCCCCTTCCTTCCCGGGAAACGGGGCCGGGACCCCCTTCCTTCCCTGGAAACAGCGCCGGGACCCCCTTCCTTCCCGGAAACGGGGCCGGGACCCCCTTCCTTCCCGGGAAACGGGGCCGGGACCCCTTCCTTCCCTGGAAACGGGGCCGGGACCCCCTTCCTTCCCGGGAAACAGCGCCGGGACCCCCTTCCTTCCCGGGAAACGGGGCCGGGACCCCCTTCCTTCCCTGGAAACAGCGCCGGGACCCCTTCCTTCCCTGGAAACGGGGCCGGGACCCCCTTCCTTCCCTGGAAACAGCGCCGGGACCCCCTTCCTTCCCTGGAAACAGCACCAGGACCCCTTCCTTCCCTGGAAACGGGGCCGGGACCCCCTTCCTTCCCTGGAAACAGCGCCGGGACCCCCTTCCTTCCCTGGAAACGGCACCAGGACCCCTTCCTTCCCTGGAAACGGGGCCGGGACCCCCTTCCTTCCCTGGAAACAGCGCCGGGACCCCTTCCTTCCCTGGAAACGGGGCCGGGACCCCCTTCCTTCCCGGGAAACAGCCCCGGGACCCCCTTCCTTCCCGGGAAACGGGGCCGGGACCCCTTCCTTCCCTGGAAACAGCCCCGGGACCCCCTTCCTTCCCTGGAAACAGCCCCGGGACCCCTTCCTTCCCGGGAAACAGCACCAGGACCCCCTTCCTTCCCGGGAAACGGGGCCGGGACCCCCTTCCTTCCCTGGAAACAGCGGCCGGGACCCCCTTCCTTCCCTGGAAACAGCCCCGGGACCCCCTTCCTTCCCGGGAAACGGGGCCGGGGACCCCTTCCTTCCCTGGAAACAGCGCCGGGACCCCCTTCCTTCCGGGAAACGGGGCCGGGACGCCCTTCCTTCCCTGGAAACAGCGCCGGGACCCCTTCCTTCCCTGGAAACAGCGCCGGGACCCCCTTCCTTCCCGGGAAACGGGGCCGGGACCCCCTTCCTTCCCGGGAAACGGGGCCGGGACCCCCTTCCTTCCCTGGAAACAGCGCCGGGACCCCTTCCTTCCCTGGAAACAGCGCCGGGACCCCCTTCCTTCCCTGGAAACAGCCCCGGGACCCCCTTCCTTCCCGGGAAACGGGGCCGGGACCCCCTTCCTTCCCGGGAAACAGGCGCCGGGACCCCTTCCTTCCCGGGGAAACAGCGCCGGGACCCCCTTCCTTCCCGGGAAACAGCGCCGGGACCCCCTTCCTTCCGTTCCCCGGGAAACAGCGCCGGGACCCCCTTCCTTCCCGGGGAAACAGCGCCGGGACCCCTTCCTTCCCGGGAAACGGGGCCGGGACCCCTTCCTTCCCGGGAAACGGCGGCCAGGACCCCTTCCTTCCCTGGAAACAGCGCCGGGACCCCTTCCTTCCCGGGAAACAGCACTGGGACCCCCTTCCTTCCCTGGAAACAGCACCGGGACCCCCTTCCTTCCCGGGAAACAGCACCAGGACCCCCTTCCTTCCCTGGGAAACAGCGCCGGGACATTCCTCCTACACGTGCCAGCAGCACCACGAGGAACAGGCTGCTCCTGTAAGGAGCCAAGTGAATCAACTGTTGTTGGACTGAAATTCCTAACACTGACTGCTTCCAAGTTACAGACAAGTGCTCCCATTTCTTCCCATTCCCACTGTTTTGAACGGGAAGAAATCCTCACAAACTGCAGATTAACCATTCTTTCCTAGGCAGGTAACTAAACTGGCAGGAACAGCATCTCTTGGAGCCCAGAGGTCCATGGTTCATGACAGCCCTTGAAGAACAGCCCATAGAAGCAAGAGCAAAGGCTGTCACACTAACTCAGCCAATTCTTGGCCTTCCTGAACTACAGCTGGGACCTGCTGGGGCAGAGCACAACAGGAGTACTGGCAGACTACTATTTTTGAAACCTTCTTTTTTATCATCAAGCTTTTACATTTTCTTCAAGTCCAAGTGCCCCAGCACGGCCTCCCTTGCCTTGCCTCCTACAGAGGCAGCTGAAGTACAGCCCATCAGGAATGGAGGTGTTCAACCAGTCCAGATAGAGGAACTTCAGGAAGCTGTGCCATAATTGTGCACATTCTCTCCTCCATTCGTACTGCAACAATTTTCCCAATATATTTCAGTCACAATCTGCAATACAGTATTTTTATTTACCAAGTTGATGGAACTTGCACCACAATTCTTGATCCTTCTAAACTTATCTGAGGAGCATAGGCTTCTTTATTTTCAATCTGTGCCGTGTCCACTACCACCTAGCAAATAAAATGAAAATAAAAGGGAAATTACTTTAAGAATTAGTTATTTTATCACCCTTTTAGTTAAACTCTAATAATCTCACCTCCCAGCCATACTACAGGTATTAAAAAAACCCAAATAAAACCAAACCAACTCACTAAATCACCATAAGTTTACTTCTACTTTAATATAAAATTAGTTTAGTACAGGAACCTGTATTTCAAGGACAATTCTTCTCAGTTACATCCTGTAGTAATGCATCACTATGTAGTTGCCAGCTGCTTTACCTCCCTGCTGGTAGTTCTCAGTGGCTCCACATGACAGCCCTTATTTTTGAGAAGTTTAGCACAGTTTACTTTAAGAGCTCCCAAACACCTACTCAGCAAAATGTTTTAAATAATTTAACTGCAGCACATGGTATGATACAGACGAGTAATATTCAGCCAGAAACCATTCACAATTCGTAACATACATCCCCCCCATAAGGTTATAAAATTCCACACCATTTCTCTATTCCATCTACTGAAACTGTACTATTATTAATTCCTGATTAAATAAAGAGAAGCAAAGTGACTGTTCAGTTGTTGGACACTGAGCCATCTGTAAGATGTCATGAAGACATATGGAAGAGAAAAGCCTTGAGAATCAACCCTGTGTCACAAACCTTTCTTTGTAGGGAATGGGAAAGGAAGGGATTCACTTCAGCTTCATTGAACCTTTAATTTAGTAAGTTCCATATTTGGTTCATGCTTTCTGCTGTTGTCCAGTCTGTATGGGTTGGCCTTTTTGATCATTTCCATAATTTCCTATTTTGGTCACGCTGAAAACAGCAGCTTTTTGGCAGCAGTCAGCAGTTCTTGCTTCGGTGACTAGCAGATTAGCTGTACCATTTATCCTTGAAATGGCAAAAGTCCTCTGGTATAAATAAGCCCCAAGGGACATTATTGACTTTGTTGCCATCACCTAACCTACACTGGTCCTGTTTCTAACTGTCTGTTACTGGGTATGAAAAAATGTAAAACATAATGCTGAGCTTCTCCTCTCTCACTTTAACAAAACCATCAAGTAACACTTGAACATAATTATTTCCCACCTTCCAAGTATTTTAGCCTAAGGCCTTCATTTTCCTTCAGCTGACTCTAAGCATTTGCCCAGGTTTATTCAATCTTAAGCATGTCTAAGCACGGTGACAAAAGGCCACACTATCATCCACCCATGAAAATACCTCTTATTTCGTAACAGGGCAACCCCAGTACTCTTTTCCTGATGTTTGTATGTTTTCATTGTATCTAATTTGGTAATCTGCAATTCAGCCCTACTGCAGTTATAACTGTGATAAGGAGAACTGAACTCGGGAGTGATTGTTCTCAACTCCTAAGAAAAACACAATCTGCACCTCAGACCTGAAGTCAGAGCTGAAACTCTGATCTGTGCAGACCTGTGCCAGCTTCTGCCTGTGGTGCATGGTAGTGCCCATGTTCCAGGCTTTGTTAGGGTGTTTCTTCCCCCTGGACACGCCTTCATTTCTTCCCTTTGCAAAAAGCTTTCCATTTCTCAACATTTGTCAGTCAGGACATCTGGGATTTACACTTTACTAGGAGATTTAGTGCTCCTGCAATGCATGTTGGTTTTTGCTATGGAAAGATCTACTAGCACAAAAAAAAAGTTTTATCTGTTAACCTCTTTGCATGAAGCCAACTGGAACTTTTATTTCTGCTCATCCTCTGAATTCAGCTATTTGAATGTACATTATTTTTATTCAGACATGCAGATTTCTTCAGCTGACCCAAATCTGAAAATACAATTATTATATACATGCTAAGGTAAAAACTGAAAATCCGCACTTCGAATTATTTCTTATGTTAATAAACTACAGCCCAAAATAACCAAGCACACTAAGGCACATCTCACTGTGCTTTCCACACTTAATGATCTGCTTCTCAAAAGGCACAAGACAAGACAGGTTAAAAACAGTGAGACTGTCAAGTCATGTTTGTTTTTTGACTTAGGCATTTAAGTGACAGATCCACACACAATTCTGAATGAATGCAGACAGCCCAGTACCTAAAAGCAGTACACCAAAGCCTACATAATACTGTGCCATGATTCACTTATCTGCCTTCTTCACAAAATAAACTTAAAATAAACACATCCTCCCTCCCTGCCTGGTGGTGCTTAGAGCACAGCTTCCTGCACCTCAGACATCCATTGTTCTTGTTTTACAGGTGCTTCCTCTCTCCCTTCCACCCAAAGAATTCTTTAAAGATGCAAATTACAATTTCTTGTCACTGCATGAAGCTACATACAAACATAATTGGATGCTGTAAAAAAAGATGGCACATAGTGTATAAAGAAAAACCTCAATGCTCACACCCCTCTAAACTGTAACAAATCAAAGTGAGAATGAAGGAGAGAAGGCTTGCAGGTCTTCTGTCATGTGCACAGCTCATTACATGTCTTTGAAGAGTGAAGCCTGCTACTTTCGGAACCTCAGGTCCATGCAAAAATCTTTGGAGACATGAGGATTCAACACAAGTAAAACTCCATAGCTCAGCACTGTCATTTGGGAGAATGTTAAGTTTTATGCTGACACTCTCCAAAAGTGATGACAAACCTGAAGAATGCCAGTGCTTCAATTACCAGCAGGTCTAACTCGTTATGTCTAGACTGGGGGACACCAGATTTCCAGATTCCTGAGTCCAAATGTGCCTTGTGCCACTCCTCAAACCTCCTCGGGGCAGGACTTGGGTGTGCACAACACTGAAACCCCCTGGAAAGGAAATGGTGGAAGGTGCAGCATCCTCCCAGGCACTCCTCATCCAGACACTCAGGAGCCAAGAACTGCTCCTGAATTACAGCACACTCCCATAGGGCTGCTGAGAAACTCTTTCCTTCTTGGCCTCATTTCCTGTACCTCGCTGCTGACTCCCAGCACCCTACCACGAACTGTGGCAGCTGAAGACACAATCCCATTTAACCATATCCTTTTTTCCAGTCCTCCTTGTATTTATTAATATTTAATACATGTTTTCCTTCAAAACACCTAAGGAGAAATTTGATAAATCCTACTGTTCCACAGTTTCTCTGTCCCTGCAAAGACACCACTTCCTTATGCCTCCCTGTAAAACATTGTAGACAAAGCACTACCATCTCCTACCCTTAAATCCCTGTATCTCAGTGAGGTAAGGACTGACAGCAGGTGCACTGCTGTTATGACAATGATGCACCTTGCATTTTAGGCTGCCCTTACATGAATAGTCAGTTGAATTCCAGTACAATTGGAACCTACTTCTCTAACAGGTATTTAATATGAAGGGAATATCTAAGATCTGATACCTAGTATCAAAGGGATGTTGAAGTAGAAATATCTGGCAAATTCATCATTTCCAATTTATCATTCACCATTACTGGAGAACCTATTAACAGTACCAAAAGCACATGGTTTAACTTGCTAGGATGGAAGGTCTAGGTCACTTAACCAGCTGTGTGATTTGTCTGAAAACCGTATTTACAAAGTATGCAGCTATTTGGGTCCTTTAATCAGAAATTAATTACGAAGCCCTCATGGCCTCGCATCACCTTGAACAAGGAATCACCACTGTACCAGCAAGAAGCATTTAACTCACTGTAGGTTAAAGACAATTCAAAGAATACTTGACAGAACTATCAGAAGCTACAGTGTACCTTTACGTGAGCATTTCCTTCCTATGTTGAAGGTGCAGCCTTGTCCCCTACCCACAGTAGTCCAAAAAACCTACATGTCATGCATGAACACTTCACTGAGTGCAGAGATGGCAGTAATTAGTCATGGGAGCACAAACGCATTTTCTTATCAGAGTATGTTCCAAGCATCTATTTTTATCAGCTGCTTAGATATTGTAAATTCCACTGGTTTTCTTCCCCTCAAGGACACATATGTCTACAGCAAGGCATTTAATTGCTCTGTCTTCTGTTGGAGATGTCAGGTAGCATTACCTGGTGCAGAGACTTGCTAGTTTATGCTGGGCAGGAAACCCAGCTTCCATTTGAAGCAGAGAGGAAATGAAAAAATGGCAGGTGTTGAAGCTAATTTGAGAGGGGGGGCAGATGTGTGTTTGGGTCTGTTTAGCTTTTTAACATGGTCATCTATAGATTTGAAAATAAATCTATTTCTCTGTGAAGCAGAAGTGTCATTTCTTGTGTTCTCTCTTGTAACGGAGACCAGGAAGCAGCCAGAGCATTCTTCTGTTCCTGTCAACTATGGACACCACCTACAGACTCCCATTCTACAAGGATACATTTTGCTCAGAAATCCAGTTAACTGCAGCACTACAAATAGAGCAACACAGATAAGACACTGCAAATTAATTTCTAAACTCCAAAATATCCAGTTTCTCTTCAGGGTGTTTGCATAACCTTTGTTTTCCTAAGACTATTGGTAGTCACCTACCAGCCCAGCCTGGCCAAATAACAGCTGCACAGCAGTTTTGCAGGCTCCTCTCCACGTGGAAGGGCAGACCTGGTTCAATACTTCAGTCACAGGAGAGTCGTCCCGGGGTGTGAGTCCATTATGGCATCCGGCTTCCTTGATCAACTGCAGCATTGTGTGCTGGAAAAATAATAAACACTCTGTCCTACCCAACACATGATTCACAAATGGTACCACCAATGCTTCCAGATGGATTTGTCGTTGTTCTACATGCTTTTCAAACAGCTATAATGTCTGCAACCTCTGAACAGTCTTATAGAACTAGAAGAGCTCCACTGCAGAACAGAAATACAGAAGATCGTCTCTGCTGTTCGGAACACAATACTGCTCCAAAATTATAAACAGTATTTCTGCTTATATTCTTGCAAACCAGTTTAATCAAAACTACAAAAAGCACTGCAAAGACAACAGAAAAGCAGCATTTTGAGCAACTTATTATTTCAACTCTTTCAGGAGCAAGACGGGGTTTATCTAAAAAGTGAAAGCACTGATTAAAATTGCCCAAATTACTTCTGAATGGACATATTTTCCCTTTGTTTATAATGAAAATACAATTAACTTCTCCATAATTTAAAATTATTTTCAAAAAATTGATTCAAGTTTGTAAGATGACATCAAAAGGAGCTGTTACAAAGTGTTTTTTTCAAGTACCTCCCTTAGCACCAGGCTGGGCTGACTTATTTGGGCACCTAAGAAGATGAAGGCCCTGACATGCATCACCTGGCTGGGGAATCTATAAGGGCTCACTTCCCTCTGTACCTGTTGATACCTAACACATCTATTTTCAGAAAGTTCACTGATGCCTCATTGCCTCCTAGATCTCTATGCCTGTGCTTCTCTCAGATTGGAACAAAATTGCTCAGGTGGTCAAAATGTTATCAGAAACAGGCGTAGCCCTCCAATGTTATCAACACTGTGTTTCCAGAGGAAGCCAGGCTGAAAAAAACAACTTTCAAACACAAGTTGGGCACTAAACTTCTGTTTCTGTTGTTCTCTACATTTTAAGGAATTCCACTCTTTCTCCCCCCACCTTTACTCCTGTGGTTAATTAGGAGTTATTACCGTTTTCAGCTTCAGGTTTTCTGCTGCAGACTCATTAAAGGAGATTCCTTTCAGAAAATGGGATCCGATCTGGACAGGGACAGTGGGCAGCTCACACTGAATGGGCTGAGGTGGAGTCTGTCTCCTTCCTGTTTGCTGGGCTTCAGCTTCACTGCAACAGCCCTGAAGTACAGAAGAACAGATCAAATAGAAGAAACTAAGACATTACAAAATCCTAATATGGGTCCAAATTCTTGTGTATCTTAAGTAGCCGTTTTCAAGGCGAGGAGGGATGAAGGAGAGCAAGTTTAGTAGATCCTACCTGAAGACTTGCTTCAATAGCTTTTGGATTCAAGTGGAAGCCAGCCTTCATTGCATATTCACAATGGCCCAAGCTCTCCAGAGCCACTTTGTAAGCCTGACATTAAACAAAAAGTTGAGATAGCACAGGCATATCAGCAAGGAAGCAAGCACGCAGTCAGTGTGTCTGGGTGCAGACAGGGATTGGCACCAGGATTTACCCCACTCAGTTCTATGGCATACACACATTTATCACATAAGATTCCAAAGCTGTAATTCCCAAATACCTCTGAGCTGTCTGTGGTACACAATCCTGCAGGAACACACTCCTTCCCTATTTCACTCCTTGACCCACTGACTGTACTACATGCACATGAAAGCAGCAGACTTGAAAAACCACCTGCAAAGCACTGTCAATTTTCATGTTTAGCTCTTTGAGCTGATGTTCAGGGATGGCCACACTCTGTGAGCAGAAAAGTTGCTGAACTTCAATTCCTGCCAAACATCCATCACATCCTCTTTCTCGCAGTCGAGATGTGGCCTGTAATATGAAAAAAAAAAATCCAGGGTGAGGAGGGTCAACATTAAACCAGGTCAAACTTAATTAAATTTCAAAGAAGAACAAAAAAGCCCACAGACTTTAAAACCTTCTACAGGAGATGAGAAGCAGCACCTGGGGGAAAGGACCTGGAGGAGACTTTATTATAACTTACTCAACTTCTACTGCTACTTTGGAAGCAGAACTCTGATGCAACCTGTACAGCACAGGGGTGTTGGCCAGCACTTGGATTCAGCATTGTTTGCTGTTACTATTTCAGCTCCCTCTCAGGACCAGGGATCCTGTTACACAGGCCACACCATGGCTGTGGTTACCTGAGGAGGGACTCGTAACTACAACAAAAACTTGCCCCAGAAACAGAAAATACGCTAAATCATGTGTACAAGCACTCCTGTGTTCATAGGATGACACATTTCATAAAATTATGGGTGATTTCTGTGGTGCAATTTGAGAAGAGCCACACAATGCTAAGATCAACTTAGCACAGCAAGAAAATAGCTTTGTGTAATATGATTTTGAAAAACAAGAAATAAGCCAAATATCTACTTTTAGCTGTAAAATCCTACATCGCTGAGCAGGGTAAAGCAAATAGATGTGGGTTATTTTCCAGTCTAGGAAGGAGTCTTGCTCTAAAGCAGGATGTCCAAATTGGGGAGTTCTGGTACTACAGCCAATGGACAGACATGGGCTCACCTCATGGACAGAATTACTGCATTTCCCAAAGTAAATCTTAAAGAGCAAAACCAGTTCTGAGCTACTGACAAAGCATCACGTTAAACTTTACTCTGAAGCAGCAGTGTTCTCCTGCCAGAGAGGCTGATTTTATAGGAAAACAATGGATTGCCTTCCACTCCAAAGTGAAAATTGATAAAGAGTTCAGTATTTCAAATCTCCCTTCTATCAAAATGATTTGTATATTAGTCTATCTATAATTATGAGAGAGAGATTTTCTTTAGTTAGAAACCACATGTTTTTCTTATGCTATCCTAATAACCCACACAAATACTCCCAATCAGTTACTTCAGTCCATCATAAAAATTGAGAAGTTTATTCTATAGTTATTCTGGAACTATGGAGAATCTGTATTTTATCTTTCTCCTCTCCATGTATGTTTAATACAGGATTTGATTAGTTTAATACTTGTATTAAACTATTTTGAAATACAGGTTTTGTATTTCTGAAAAACAGAAATAGCTGAAGTGGGTTGTTCAAAAGGTAAAAAAAGAAAGTTAAGCTCCTGGATTCTGTGAAGCCAAGTTTAATTTTAACCACGTTTTGAGCAAATTTGATAGCAATTGCAGGGCATTTCTAGAAATTGTAATAGTTTTAAGAAACTAGGCATATTACATGTAAAATTAACTACTTTTATGCCAAAGGAGTACAGCAATACCAAGATTAGACTGTTATGATTATCTGTAATACACCTAAAGCACTCCCAAATCCCTATTTCATCCAGTGAAATAAATTTAGGCTGCAGTAAAAATCACATATAATTCCTCTTCATTCATATAACTCGTTTGCTTTCCTACACCTTGCAGATGTTAGTGATAAATGGAGACAAGATTTCCAGCCAGGATGACTAACAAGCCACGTGGGCCACATGAGACTGCAATAGCACATGCTGCAAGTCATCTGAATTCAAGGAAAATACACACTCTGTCTGAATCCATTCTGACCTATCAGTCTCCAGACTTCAGTAGTGCCAGGGAAAGCAGAAAACCTCATAAAACTGAATGTCTTTATAAAGGACTGGCTTTGGCTGGCAAAGTAAGGATTTCACAGATGACACATGTTTGTGAAAGTGCAAGTCCAGAGAGTGGCACATTTAAGTAAGATGGGTCACATTCCAGCAATGGGTGGATGAAGCAACATCAAGCTTAACAGCATGAAGACAAAAGTGTTAAAAACCACCACAAAGATTTTAAAGTATGAAATAGAATTCATGCTCAAACTGTGAGAGAAATAGATATTATCTAGATTATTTTTCATCAAGACTTTGCTCTGTTTTCACAAAAACTCGTTGAGCTTTTTATTTTTAATTCCCTCTGTCTGCCCTATTTGAACACTGGTAGTTCATTACTAATAACAAAAATCTGATTGCACTATTTGTGTGCTCCTAATGCACAACCCTATCTATGTAGGAAACTACAAGTGGGAAAGATAGTGCAATCATCACATAACTAAAATGAATTTCAGTGTCTGAAACCAACTGTGCCATGTTCCCCCCTTCAAATGCAGCATGTCTTTAAAATCAGCTATTTTTTTCCTTTGTTAGGATGCCCAGGCTGACTTTGGGTATCACTAAGTCTGCTGTGACTACAGTAAGAGCTCCATACCTCTGCTGCTCCTCTCCATGATCTTATTGCATCTTCCAGCTCATTTGTGGGGCTTATATTTGAGGCTCCAGTCCCACTAACGTTCTTCCTCTCCTGAGCTACAGCTTCAGCAAAGCAGGAGTGTGCCACTGGCTGGACTTTCTGCAGAGCTTGTGAAAGGAATTGGAAGTGGACCTGCATCACTGTCAAGAAACATCGCCCAAGTACCTGTGGGAGACAAACAAACCAGTTTCACACACATAGGAGAGCTCATGGAAGTTTCCCTTCTTTCTTTCTGTTTGGTGTTTGGGGTAAGGAACTACATTAAACTCTGATTTTTTAAATTAATGCTTCAGATCACAAGTAACATACGATATTTAATCATTTACTTAAAATAAGAGTAAGTGAGCATTAGTTTCTATGAATGAAGGGGACACCAGACTAATCTTGAGTCATTTTTAGTTCTGTACTCAAGTTCTGACTACTTGGCAAATGAAAAACTTGCTCAGTTACTTGGCAAAATCAAGCACAAAAATGGGAGTAGCATATTATCACAAGGACCAAGTCAACAGCAAAACCTACCTGCACGAAGACCTGGTTGAATTTCTGATAAAAACCCGAAACAGCAACAACAAAATGCGAATCGTTTAAAAATACTAACATAAAATGTGAGGAGTCTGCCCAGCAGTTCCCCCTCCAGGCAGAGTGGAAAGGGCAGGCAATGGGCATCAGCAGCCTTTTCCCCACAGCCCCACGCTCGCTGCCCAAAGCTGAGCCCTGGCACCGATGTGCCCTCGGAACACGGCGCTGAAACGGGCCCCGCTCCCTCGGAAAGGCCGCGGCAGGGCAGGGAGGCCCAGGGCAGCTCCAGCACGGAGCCAGGAGGAGATCCCACCTCAGCATCCACGTCCCTCTAACTGTGCCCAAACACACTCAGATGCCTCAGGTACCATGAGCACAGCAAAGCTTCTGTGTCAGAGGATTTTGGTGCAAAAAACAGCAGTGCCACCATCCAGGGACATCCTGGAGAGCCAAGGGCTCCAGCGGGAACGCTCCGTCTGCCTCCGGGGCCGCGCGCCCTGGGCAGGAAAAAGCTGACAACCAAGTGTAACTAGAGAGCTGCAGAGAAAGAAGGATTTTCCAAGTCCCTGTAGAAAGTATTTAAAAGCTATTCAAAGTGTTTCTTTTATGGAGTTTATCAGACAAAGCGCTTTTAAATGTGTATTTGACTTGGATTTATTAAAAAAAGATTCAACTAGAATTCCATTTTAGGAATAATTCATAAAATACACAGATAATGTACAAAGCCATCATGCCTTGGAGTCACTAAATCATCTGGCTTATTTTCAGCTACATTCTTCTGGAATAAAACTATTCAGACACAATGTATCTTCCTGGCAGGACTCTCCGGTCACACGAACAGTTATATGCATTTACTATCTACTTCAGAAGAACCACTGGTGGCAATGCTCTTTTCCACTGCATCCAGACTCCTTTTGACATTCCATTCTGGTTCAATCACTTCCCTTCTTTGTACAAGGCATAAAATTAAACATTTTTGGTACTTTGACTGACCTCTGAAAGTGGAGCTTGCCTTATTAAAAAAAAACAGTCAGCAAATGATAAAATGAAGAAAACTCCAACTTTCCTTGGTACAAGATTAGAAAGATTTATGAGAAAACTGCAGGAAGAAGCAACTGGTGATCTGAATTATTTCTGTGTAGGAAGAATGCAGTTCTCAGGGGAAGATGAAACTAGTACTCATTAGGAATTTCAAGCTGATTAAATTTCAAAGAATATTTAAGGTACAAAGGTTGAAGTTTCCCCAGCCTGGGAATAACGCTCAAAATAAACAAATGATTTAGGTTTTAAGCGGCAGCACACAACATTCCTACTATAATTTACAATGTTAAACAGTGAAGAAAAATAGTAACATCTGCTTTACTGAACTTTTTATTTTATTTTAAAAAAATCCATTTCAGCCTTCCTCCAAAATGGGTAAGGATGGTTTTAACTGCTTCCCTATCAAAGTAGTGGAGGACTTTCTGTTAAACATTTCTTTTGGACTAATGGAATTTAACTCACTTTAAAGAGCTCACTTTAAAGCTCACTTGGTCAGATTTTCTGCCAAAGAGCCCAAACTTTGCCTCATCCATGGGGAAGGTGCAGCTGGTGGTGACCTCCCCCAGCCTGGGCTGGGCACTGACCCCTGTGCAGAGCAACACAGGGAATCTCTGCTGCACATCCCTGCAACAGTGTCAGCACACAGATGCAGTTTTCCACAGTTAGAGACACTACCACCTCTTTTTCAAATTTATTTTCCCTACTTTCCCATGCAGAAGTGTGTGACTCTCCTCCTTTAGACCAGAATAAGCACAAACCCTACAAACTATGCAGGAATCAAAGCTGAACCGGAATCATCTCAGGTGTCAACCAGTGAGATCTCCTTGGGAGTGGTGATGTTTTCTTAAATAATTCCTTAGATTCATTTATATTGCATAAACAATGAGGTCCTCAGCTTCCAACATTTCATCCCACAAAATACAGCCCCAGCACCTTGCCTTCCCTGACCTGTACCAGGCAGGAGAGCTGTTTGTCTCAGCAGAGCCTTGCCTGAAGGAATCTTTCTTTTCCTGCTGAGGCACAGTTGGAAGCAATGGGACTTTTGGTTCCCTAGCAAGGGGAGCACCAGGTGAGATGAAGTGTTAGGTTACTCTGTCCCACTTTATCCTCCTAATGGGGGCATGCAATCAACTTTGGAATATTCCACTGGACAAAGTGTACACAAATTGCCAGCTTTCATTGCTAAACAGTGATGCCATACAAACTGCTTGGCAAGCAAATCTTGTACAACAGATTCCTTAAAACAGAACACTACCAGTAATAAAGTTAGCAAATAACAAGAGCCAGTCTTCCATACTTGGTACAAACACTGACTTGCAGTTCTCCAAGTACCATTTTATGCAGCAGAACTTTCTTCTTTTTTTCCTTTTTTTTTTTTTTTTTTTTTTGGCTGGTTCCTTAAACAAGCAGAATGCTCAAAAATCCAAACACCACAACAGAATTATTCAGTGGTTTCTCATAACAGAGTCAGTATTGGCATGGCCTGGCTGCCACTGAACTGGTGTGTCCCATCATGAACTAACAACCCTCCCGTACATTACCAGAAGTGGGCAGAATATTATTCATTTTCACTACATAGCAATGCCCTGCAGTTCCAGTGAGTGATCTCATGAACAGAAACCTCCAAAGGAAGACTTAATCCTGCCCATGGGAAGGAATCACCTGCAGGCTGAACTAGATTCCAGCAGAAGCTGCACCTTTACACTATTAGGAGACTTGGACAACCCAACAGACTCATTTCTTCTAACAGTGACCCTAAAAGCCACTCGTGACAATCCGATCTTGACAGCTACTGAAGTGGTCACTATCATTTAGCAAAAAAACAATCAAGTGTGAAGCATTTTAAAAATAAAAAGCAGCAATTAAAATGTAAGACAACATATTTTTTTGCTACTAACAGTTCCTCAACTCTGAAGAGTCTGGAGCCAATCCCTGTAAATCCCAGGAAAGAATCTTTTAAAAAACAGTTAAACTGAGCTTTACAATGTTTGCTACAGAAAACCTACATTTAATAATTATTCAGACATTTTTGTCTCACAAGTGTCTTGTTTAAAAATCTTAGGCTATTTTATACACATAAAAGCCAAAAATTATCTCCATTTAATACAAAACAGAGCACCCTAGAATAGATCTGGTGCCCATTCGTGCTTCCCTTTTGTTCAGGAAGGCAACGCGTACATCCCTCTCATTACTACCACTTCTAAGACAATACACAAGCCCTGTGTAACTACAGGTCATTCTTTATATTTTGCAGTACTGAGGCTTCTGCAAAGCTTCACAAGAGATGGGGAAATACACTTACTTTTACCAGTTTATTCTTCCCCATGGATTTCCCTTAATGCTTTTATTAACAGAAGTACAGAGTTACTGCATTCCCCCAGCTGACAAACAGATATGGAAAACACACCCTCATTTACCCTGATTTCCAAGCTGTTCTTCACCCATACAGGCACAAAACACCCGAGAATTCAAAGGTGTTGGAATGGGGAAAAGAAAAAGAAAAAAAATAAAAATCAGCATTTGCACTTCTGAAATTAAGAAACCTTGGGAAACTCCATCTGTCAACACACTTTGATCAAAAGAAGTCACCTTCTTACACAGCCTGGCAGACAGCTCTGAACTAGCAAGCTTTGTTCTAAGTAACAATAAATAAATTAAAAACCTCACCCCGTGGTGCTATAGCCCAGGCTGCACAACAGTTTTCAGTCCAAATTCAAGTCAAGTATGTTAATCAAAGCTTAAGTTTTCTTGACATTGCCTTCCCTGGGGGGCAGAGCCCACTACAGTGGATAAAGCCGTGTGGCACCTCAGAAAAGCCACAGCTCTCTGCTTGATTCCTAAAGCCAAAGCTGCTCCACTTGGATTCCTCATTCCTCCCAAAAACATACAGCCTGTGTTAAGCAAGGTTTAGGGAAACTGCATTTTCCTGAGCTGGGCTCATGCATATGAAGTCTCATTCTCATGTCCTTCTCATGAATTTGGGGTTCTGTCCCACTGCACCCAGAATTACAACTCACCTCCCACTGCTTCTACACCACCAGCCTCCATCCACCAAATGAGAGACTGCAGAGCCCTTCTTAGGGGACTGCTGAGCTGCCACTCAGGTGTTTGACCATCTCTCAATTCTCTCTGACAGAGCTGAGAGTTCTTTCAGTCACCTACTGGAGAAATTGCCAAAAACAACTTCAGACAGACCTGTATTCCCCTCCTGGTATTTTCCAGGGGAACAATTACACTGCCTCACACTCTTCCCCCATCACTTCCCTGTTCAGCAAACTCTGATGAAGTCAGGCGAGCCCTTTATATTTTTCTGCTTACATTGTGAGTTTTTTAATCCTGCTGGCAGTTTTTATGAAATGTTAACTTCTCTATCCACCAGGGGGGAAAAAAGGAAACTATACTTTTAAATTAAAATTTCAGCATCAACAGCTCAGTCTTCAAATCCCAGAAAAGCACAATGGGAGAGGATCTCACCAGGTCATCATTCTGCCCCTAGCAAGGAGCAATTTCACCTGGGTCAGTTCTGCCAGATGCAGGTTTAATCCCTTCTGTAAGCTCTGCTCCCTACCCTTTGTAGCAATCCACATCAGTGCTCCACTAACACTACAAAGGATTTCCACAGCATCTAATGTAAATCTTTCCTTCTGAAATTTAAGTTCCTTGCTCCACCTTACATGGACATGAAGAACAGACACTGACATGTTCTGGCAGCTTCTCACATACTTGAGCAATTCTCATTTTCCTTCTCAGCCTCTCCTTCTGCAGAGTCCATCTTTTCAATTTGTCCTCTGATGTCCTATTTCCTGGATATCTTGCTACTCTCCTCTGCTGCCTCTCCAGTTGCTCCCTGTTTCTCCAAGTGCACCAGCAGTGCTGTGCATGTGCACTGTTGTGTTTAAGGCCATAAAAACCAGTGAAGAGTTCAGGGCTCAGTTGATGGTTCTTGCAGGTTAGGGTTGTGTTAGATACATGGTAACTGCCTCTTTGCACAACAGAAACAGCATTGATTTATTACTTGCAACTGCACAACACTATCACCCAACACATGACTCCCACAAGCCCTAGGACTGCTCTCCAGAACTGCTGCCCAGTGGGCTCCACTCCTGAGGCGAAAAAGTCTCTTTAAATATTGCAACATTCTGCTTTCCCCTCTGAATTCCATCCCAACTGGAAAACTCGTTTGTTCAGGATTATTTTTAGTTCAGCAGGTCTCTCAGCATACTTACATCCTGTGCTTTCAAGTCACCTACAAACAAAATGTATTCCTGTACTGGCCTCTGCCAAGGTCCATTTCAACAGTGAGCAGCTGCTGCTCCTTGGGCACAACCACCCAACCCCTCTGCCTCTGGAATTCACACATCTACACCACAGTCCTGACTGACCCACAGAACAACCACATGAGTTGCTGTCAAATCCTTACATTCTGCTGCTGCTTAAGCCAAAGCTATATACATATATATATATATATATATTTTGCTATAGCTTTAGCTGAAGAGTGATGCTATTGGATTGTCTTTAAAAATACCAGTCTACAGAAGGCATTTATAACACATATATAGCCCATCCTACTTCATTCTATACCAAGTATACAACACTGAGAACTGTAGTACACAACTGCAGGGAGAGCTAGGACGGACAAATTGCATCCTCCTTAAGGACTCCATCTGGAAGTGGTGCAGCTAGAGAAAGCAGATAATGCCTGACAGGCACAAACACTCACTCATACAAAGTTACCTGAAATCTAAATCAAAACCAAGAGAACTTCAAAGTAAGTTTTCCACTCAGGATGCAGTTCTGAAGGAATAACTTTGCAAAGACTGCTGCGAAGTAAAGAAGTATGTCAAAACACAAGGAACTACTTAAAACTCCAGGGATTTATCTGTGACTATCACTTAACGCTGCCTGCTACGTAACACATTTACTAGAGGAGAAATACCCAGACCTTCCCAGCCAGGCATGGCAGGAAGTTGGGGATCCTCTCTGAATCCTGATTCTTGGGCATTCGCTGCCGGTGTATGAACATTACAGCAAAGTCATGACAAATTTTCACAGCACTGATCTCTCACACAGTCTGGTATTTTCCTCTTACACACAACAGCTCAAAAAGACAAAAATGTTCTAAAGAGGGATAAAATATTATTAGTCAACTAATACGCAGTTTTACTCAAACACTGATGACAATATGCTACTCCCACGTGCTCAGGTTTTCCCTTGGAATGGATAATACCAAGGAAAGTGTAGGCTGATTTAGAATATGATGGCGTAACATTGTTAGAAACATTAGCTAACGTGAAACAGAAAATGGTTGACAACTTTTGTCTAGTTGGTTCTTCTACAGAAATACCTACTAAATACCTAATTTAATATAGATGGAGGTCAGATCCTGCAAATGACTTAGTACTTTCTTGATAAAAAAGAAATGAAGAGTTTCTTTTTTCACCAGCATTACCCACAATTACATAGCAAGGTGGAGAAAACTTTTGGTGCAGGAGGGATTGAGAACAGAAATTCAGTTAAAAAGGAATGATACAAATTCACGTGCAAAACGGTATCCTCCAAGGTAACTTACCTCAATATCTTGGAGGCTGAACTCTTTTTGATCTTTGAAGTTTGCAGCTCCTGCACTCAGCTCCATCAGCATTTTTGCTATTTCTGGTTTTATTGCTGCTGTGAGTCGACTCGCCGCTTCCATGACATGTTCCTGCACGTCTTTCAGTTGCATAGCTGCCTTAGAGTAGTGCGAGTTCCTAAATACACTGCTGAAAAGATCTGTAAGGAAAGTGCTCGTACGGCAAAACACGTTGAGTGCATCCAGGTATTTGGAGATTCCCTGCTGGATGTCTGCGATCGGAGTCGTGTGGGAGGCGGGGTGGGAGCAGCCGCCCGCAGCAGCCGGGGACACCAGGGGGGCGTTGGGGGTGGCCGATGCCAGCGGGGCGCTCAGGGTCCTGCCCAGCTCGGGCATTTGATACTGCTGGTGTTGCTGCACTTTCTGCTTGGACCCGCCAAGCAAAAAGCGCCGCTTATAGTCCATTTTGCTTTCTTGTGCACTGCAGCAATACATAAGTGAGTGCTTGTCCAGAGAGTTCTTGAATTAACAATCACTTGTCAAATTCCTTCCTCGAGTATCTATGTACAGTAACAGTGCAGGACTGTGTACATAGGTTTCACAAAAGGCATTTCAGAAAGGCAAGCGTCTGTATAATCTGTATCAGCAGTGGGAAAGGCAGCAGATTTGCTGACTCCGTGTTTTCAGTGTTCGGTGCAGCCCTGCTGCAGTTATAAACTGTACTCAAAAAGCAAGCCCAAGTATCTTAATAATGCTCTGTCTCTTGTTTGGTATCCCCTCCGCACGCAGAAAAGCCAACTGGAGCAAGGAAGTGATCGCCTACGAGTTCTTCATGAGCATAACATTGTCACTTGCTGTTATGTCTACAAAAGTTAATTTTGTCAATGCAAATAATAGTTTTAGAAGCAATACCTTAATACAATTTTCCCATTAGCAGTATCAGGAAAAGTGGAGCAAACCACCGATCAACAGCGATTATAAAAGCAGTGCAGAGGCTCTTTCCTTGAAAAAGCAAATCCTTATGTCAGCAGATCAAATATCTTCAAATGTTTTGACAGATCCAGTCTGCCAACTCAGTTTACTTGTAGTGTCTCTTCTTAATATTGGAGGGGGAAAAAAAATCTGGACTGTTTACAGAAGACTTTGCAAGTATAAGTTATTAAAAATTAGAGTGTTTGTTATTGCAAGCCTTCTTCCCCTTTCCCTGTTTGTTGAGGTAGTTGTTTCCGTTGTAACATTAAGAAGTGGTGCTTCCAGACTGTGTTTGCCCTCAATTGCAGACTCAGAACAAAAATGCACAAATGTATTTGTAAGGCCTCTAGGTCATTTCCTGTGAAGGGGGAAAAAAAAAAGTTTACATGTTAGAGAACAATGAGAAGGTTTAAAAATTTAACTCCTGCAGTGTCCTGGTTCACATTTCTGGGCACACACTGTCAACAACACCCAAGATCCAAAGGGAGCAAGAGCCACACTGACAGTCTAAAAGGCTGTTACAAGTCAGTGTCATCCTGTTACTAAACTCAACATTGTTGAATACTTACTTGTTAATTCTTTCATTCTAGGCTGTCAAACTTAAGACTCTGGCTAATCCCCAGTGCAAGTCTTGCACAGTTAAGAGCAGGTTATTACTCTTAGAAGGAGTTATTACTGCAGAAAGGTTATTACTGCAGAGCTCAAGGGGAGTTAATCACATTTTCTAACCTCATCCTTTAAAAATAATGAAAGAATGAAATAAATTTAAACTTTTTTTCATACACCATAATTTATTGCAGAACTCTCCCATTCATTTTAATAGTTTACTATGTCAACAGATACAAGTCCTTAATTTTTTTTTTAGTACAACAGACAAATCTGCCTAATCCTACCTGAGATTAGCTGAGAAATACAACATTCAAGTCCCATTCCAGTGTGATGGGCAGGCAGCATCTCTCATACACAAGGTGGTATATGAGGCACAACTGCCTGAGAGATTGGTCTAAATAACAGTCTCAGCAGACAGCAAAGTAGGGAGGAAATACAACTTCTATACTGCCCTGCTCCTACTGCAAACCCTGGTGCAGCTGGAGAGCCAAGAGGTCCTTGAAGGCATCTGCAGGAAGGTGAGCAGAGCCTGAGCAGTGGGAAAGGGCCAAGATGGAGCACGAGGTGTTCAAGACCAGACACTGATCAACAGTGACAGGACAATATCAGAAGGATACAATTCCTTCCGTCAGTCTGCCCAGTCCTAGCTCCAGTCACACTTCAGGCCACTCTCTCCCTCTCCTACACACACCCCACTTGATTCTATCAAACATGAACATCTTTTTCCTTACTGCAGCAATTGCAATGTACAAGGATAGTATCAAACAGTAATCAGGGTTTTTTTCCCAGGTACTTGAAGAATAATCTGGAAACCTTTTCATTTAACAGCAAAATGTTCCTTTAGCTATTATATTCGAGAAATTAAACCTGTAGTAATATTGTCAAAATGGTTAGGGAACAAATATTTTATTTTCAGTCAAAATTTCTTATTTCCACCTGCCCGAACACACACAATATTCATTCACTCCCATATCCCTACATATGTAGGGTACAAGCATCCCACAGATACAGAAGAAGGCAAGACACAGCAGGACAAAACAACATCCAGAGCTGGATAGTCTCACTCCCACTAAAACAACAGGATACAAGTTTTTCAGGAAGTCGTTGCTGCAGAGGATTCTGTTTCCAAGATCTAGAGCAAATGTTCTTTTGTATTCCCACTTTTTAAAACCTAAAACTCAGAGAAACTCCCATACGCATTTCAGCATCCTTGAAGTACTCCAAGCTGACTACTTACCTCCCTAACTACTTTACACTTCTCTCAATATTCGCATGGAATGAGTCAAAATGCAAGAAACTCATTAAAAGCTTAATTTTCTAGGAAGTCTTGATGTCATATGCATAGCTGAAAATAATTTTCTCCTTGCTTTAGAAGCTATGGTGCCTTACAGTGGAGAGCATGATTAAATTGGTTTCCTTGATTGCATATAAATGCAGATGGAACAAGAGAGTTGGTTAATTTAAATGCAACATATAAGTAAATTAGTGATTGTTTTTCCTAAGCAGACATGAAATTTCCCATTGCAGAGGAACTTAAGAAATGATCATGAAAGAAAAAACTAGGAAGGAGGGGTTTTCAAGCCCTGGAGCACTGAACGACATGAGATTATCAGAGATGCACCTCAGCTCGGTGGTTGTGATTACACATGGAGCCTTTCAGGATCAAACACACTGAACTCATCATTTGGAATGGTCAGACATTCAGCCAATACATAAACCTGCTGCATCCTAAAAGAACATAAATGCAATGGATAGAAAATATAAGGTGGTTTCATATTTTCTACAGTTAAAAACAACAAATCATTGTGTTTTGCTTCTAGACAATTTCATCGTCAAACTTGCAGGTACTTACTCAATTCTTCAGCTTCAAAATTCCCTCATAATAAAATCTACACAGAAGTTTAAGAGGACAGCTTGTATCTTCAGCTAATATTTATTCAAAGAGAGGAAAGCTGCATGCCTCAACACCAGACATGTGTCTGAATACTATGTCTGAAACTCTGTAATGAGCTCTCTGACATGCTACATACAAAATAAACATTCCTCCTTTTGCATCTTTTCCTGAAAAAGTGAAGCACAGAAGGTTCCCACGCTCTCCCTTCCCTTCCCCAGTGCTACAGCTCCCCACTGCTTTTGGTGCATGGACTAAAAGTGAGGGCTCCACACTGGACTGGATGCACTTTAGGCCAATCTACCTCTTGCCACCTTAGGGGGGAAAAAAAAAAAAATCAACGTGTTTCCTTCCAGTGATACAAGAACTTCCAAAGAATCAGACAGCTGCACAAGCTGCTCTAAAAATGGCCACATTTGCATAGAGGAAACAGAAGTTGCAGGAAAATGAGTGCAAATGCAAATTGAGTTTGCTACTTTTTTTAAATGTAGCATCCAAAATTTTTTGCTTAGATACTTCACAGAAAAATGCTTTTTCCCAACTTCACCAGTCGCAAGAGAAATGAATGAACAGGGAAGACTTTGAGACAAGTGGAATTTTGTACCCCGCAGTTTGTTTTGGACCAGCATGAGGGGTCAAATCCCCCATCTGTCCTGTTTGGGACTACCCTGCTAGAAGAGAAGGCAACTTTTTCCCTGAATCAACACAGGAAACTGAGCAGAGGAAACAGTGCTCTAAAAAAGGTTCTGACCTCAGCTTTAAAAATTGGCAAAAGTTTGCCTTCAAATGGTATTCTTTATGGATTCTGTTGTCCTTCCAGCAAATATGCAATATAACACAGAAGAGCAAAACACCTGAGCTATTTTTTTTTTAATGTAACACTTCATGCTATTTCATGCTGGTTTTAATTTTATGAGATACAGATTCCAAATCTCAGGATGGATTTAACACCGCACCCACCATTCTTGTAAAACAAACTGAATTCAATTAATGTTAAAAAAAAAGTTAACTCCAAAAGACACAACCCAGAGCAGCCAGATCACTTACCCAGGAAAAGCCTGAACAAACAAACCCACGGCGAGGCCAAAAGGCCAGGAAGCTGCCGGAGCCAAGGGCCTCCTGTCAAAAACACACTGATTCCCTCTGGCATTTAGTGATAGAAATCTTGTGCAAATCCAGAAGTTACTCCACGAGGAAAGGTGCTATTCCACCTTCACAGTTTCCTGTCACTAATGTGTACATCCCATCCATCAGGCTAATCAAAGTCCAAATGTGAATACATTTGTAAAACCAAAGATACTCTAAATGGTCCTCAACACCTGCACAGCAAACTGGGAGCAGAAGGGCAAGGGAGGCCCGTACACCACTTCCTGAGGACTGGGCAGTGTGCCACTGTCCCCACCACCAGCTGGCTCAGGGCTAGAAGAGTGACCAGGCAACAACAATTTGTGTGTGGGCATCCAGCTACAAACATCCTGGCCAAGGAAACCCCGGCTGGGAAGGATGTCCGGCACAGAGCCGGAGCATGCAGAGCATCCCTGGGCAGCTCACCTGGAGCACCACACTGCCAAGGACAGCAGGGAGAACAGCCAGGGATTCAGAAGGCAGCAGAGACAGCCCTGAGTACAGAAGTTTCAGATCAGCAGTGTGGTTTGAAAGCACGGGCATTACTGAACCAGAAGAAATAGGAAGCAGTCCCAGGTGGGAGCCTGGCACAGGGCAGCACCAGTGTGCCCGCATGAGCCACAGCCAGCCTGCATCCCCAGGGAACAGCCAGGGCTGTGTAGGAGCAACAGGTCCTCTCCTGCTCCTCCTTTTATACAGGTCACCAAGTGGAGGTAACAACACAAGTGGACTAAGACAGATGGTGGAAACTCCTCCAAGTAAACTTTACAGGATCCTCATGAATAAATAGGTTAAGAAAAACAGTCGGGTATCCCCAATTACTTTAACGGAGGGATTTTAAGACAGACATCATATTTTTAACCGGGAGTTGATTAATTTTACACTATCCCAAACTGAAGATGGATTACATCTACAAAACATATCCCTTCAAAAATACTAAAAATTAGAATCCACAGAGCAGGGATTCAATATTAACGAATAGCTCTAATTTCAGCAACAAATCTCAACCTGATAAATTAAATTCTGACTTTGACTACAACTTCTCCACTACTCTCAATCAATACACCACATCTACTAATATTAAAATTGCCATAGGAATGGCACCTTTCTAATATATTCAATCCACCCGTGAAGAAAAAACACATGAAATGTGTGTGGGCTTTTAAAATTTGGTTTCATTTTCAAACACTGTTTTGAACATAAAACTTTTCAGAATAATACAAGAGCTGAAGCTACGTTTCAATAATTAAACTTCTCAGTCAACAAGAAAAGCCACCTTCAAGCAATGCTGACTGGCAGAAGATACGCATTCACCTCTGACATCAACCAAGTTATTCTGCACCTGGAATTTCTTGCCAACACATCATAAATACTTAAAGCATGCAAACGCTGTTATAGGGGTTGACAAGTATTGATTATCTTCACTACCAGGGCAAACGAGGCTTCGGGTTTTTCCAGACTCACTCCCACAGCTGTCAGGATGCACACACAGGACAACAGCCCCAGCAGCCTGGGAACGCCAGCAGGGAGAGGACTCTCCTTTACCAAACCCCGATTGCTTCTGGTCCGGGGCTACAGATCCTGGAAGGAAAACCAGCATGGCTTTCCAAGGCTTTCTAATAGGGTGGGCTGCAGCCTCCAGGACACCCAAGCACCTCCTGGATGGGTTTTTTGGTACAGGGTTTTTTTGTCACCCAAGTTGTAAAAATCTCCTGTTAGAGGAGGATGGGGGAAAGTCAGAAATAGACCATTATACCAAAATCATTTTAGTTCTTGTTAGCTCATGAATTGCTCATTGGGATTCCTTTTTGGCTGCTTGCCCAGAACAGTTGGAGGAAAAAAACCAAACCAAAACAAAAAAGTAGTCAAATGAATCCTTAGTGAATCCACGAAGCTCCTGCTGGATACATTCTTCTTCCAGGGTGTCCCGTTCCCAGCACCACCTCACCAGGCACCAGCTCTCCAGGGGCAGATGTGTGTCAACAGCCACACTGGAACTGACCCCGTGTCCTCCCTGCCCCAGCTGGGGACCAGAGCTCACAGAACACGCTCCACAGGGCCTGTGCAGTTAGCACGGTTTAACTAGAATCAAATTGAGCACCTCAAATTTCAACGGAGTAATTTATTAATTCATAATCTGATCTCATTTGTGCCACTTACCAACCAAAGCACTGAGATCTGTTAAACCAGCAACTTGGTTTTATTAACTCAAAAGACCAATTTCACTGATGATATATACCTACCTAATATTTATAGACAGTCTCTGAACTAATTTATTATGCTTTTGTCTAGAGTTTTCTTCCCTTCAGAATGACACTCCTTAAAACAAAGACAGTAAATTATTTGTGCTGATTTGTGTCTTTTGCCTTAGTACTGAAAAATCCTCTAGAGGCACATGTCTGCTATGCCTGAAATGACAAGCAAAGACAAAAATATGGCCTTGCCCTGCCCAAAAAACCCAAATAACCAAAGACTGTCGTGAAAACCACTCAGAAACAGAGAGAACTGGAAAAGACTGAAGAAATCAAATTTTGGGGTCAGATAAGTACTGAGGGTCCTGCCTGCTCAGCACTACACCACCTCACTTCCAACTCTTAACCCTTCAGAAAAAAATCTATAAACCTGTGTAACTACACTCCCTAAAAGATATACACAGAATGTAGGTGTTCCTCAGTCAGATTCATATTGTCAGCACAGTGAACTGGATTTTTCCAAGACAGAGCAGCCTACAGTCCACCAGGAGACTTCTTGCATTTTGTCTGAAGTAAAACACATAACACTCCAAATAGCACTAACTCAAGTCTCAGCAGTAAGATATGACAGCAAAAGGAAAAGCTGGTGGAAGGAATGTGTTAAACCAGAGCTTCTTTCAGACTTGGGTGCCTCCGCCAACGTCAAAAATAGATGCCTGTGTCAGATCAGGAGCACTGTTTCAATCCTCCCTTGGCAATAGGTGCTTACGTTATCTATTTTGAAAGCAGGACCAGTTCCCCTTTGAAATGAGAAAGAAAATAATGCCCATTCTTTTGAGAGAGCAGCCTAACAAAGCCGCTGCACACAGCAAGAAAAATTCCCTCACGTGACTGGCAGCCAGGGGAGACTCAAGGCTCCATCTCTCACCTCCCTAAAGGGTGCACTCACCATCAGCCACAGGCACACTCCTCCACCAGGGCTGGAAAATGTGCTAGGATGAAGAAAAAGCTTGTGGGACCAGACTGAGAGCAACCCTAAGCAACACAAATCTCTGCAGAAAAGGCACAGCTCTGCCTCCCAGAACAGCTCACCTACAGGATTCTTTGATCCTACAGGACTTCTCAGGAAGAGACACCTGTGCACACACAAAGCCATCCACAGGAAAAATACACTTCCCTTCCAAACAGAGGGAAGAACTGCAAGCCAGGCTTTCAACCAAGGGACAGTGAGCTGACAATTTCCAGAAAATATTGAGATTAAGTTAACATGTTCCTGTAAATGATCTTTTTAGGCCACAGATTTCACTTCCTACTGAAGGGAAGTCAGGGAGGAAAGGCTGAGCTAGAGAAATATTCAATTAAGCATATATGGAACAGGAATATTACTTGGTCAGGCTTGTGCACCATGGTCCAGTTATGGCCATCTGAGACAATTCCCAAGTCTGTCTCTGCACCCCCAGCCAGCACATCACATACACACTTGAAGTATTTCTAAGGTACACCAGAAGCCACCATATGGCAATTCTTCTTCACCCTGTTACTCTTGATTACTGTATTCAAAAGTAAAAATGTAAGCATAAAGTCTAGGATGCTGTTAAAACTTAAATGAAAACACAAGCATTAAAAAAACAAATTTGTTTCTCAGTTGTGTAATGAAAACTCCAAAAATCACCATTTCTCAAGTTTATGCAGAAAACCAGCTTTCACATGGGGGATGAACACAATACAGTAAAAAACATCAACAAAAAGCCCAACACTAAACCATCCCACAATCCCATGAGATTACAGTAGACATCTTAAACCTCTGGGCTCACTTCAGTAATGGACTTAGGCACACGTTTAGTTCCTGGTCCAGTTAGTGGTGTCTCCCACACAGTAAGGTGAGAATTGAACTCCTTGTTACACCATCAGTTGCAGCTTTCAAGCATAAGCAAATGCCATGCTTAGTTTTCAGTAACATTCACTGGGAAGAGATGTTTTCAGTACACATTTTAAGATCCATGCTAAAAATTTCTACTAAATTTGTTAAAGAGATTTAGGAAATCACTTTGAAGAACTTAGTTACTGCTGAGTCAGTGCAGATCAAGAAACCAGGCAGAAGGCTCCATGTAGAGCTTCATTCCCACCAGCTTAAAATGATCTGTCCATGGACTCAAACAGAAAAAGCTTCCACACCTAGAAAAATGGGAATAATTCCCACTCTTTGACAAAATACACAGAGAAATAAATGAAAGATTCTTCAACACATCTTCTTTCAAAAGTTAGGTTCTTCTGAGGATGCTTTCATTGTCCTAAACAAATCATACCTTAAACAAGACTTGGAAAGACAAGTGGCAATAAGAGCCCAGGTCCACACTACACTATTTAGTCTTGACATACTACAAGCTCTAACACATTTATATATATTTTTATATATATATATATATATTTATATATATATATATACACATACACACACACAGGACTAAGGGACTTAAGACACTAGATTAATTAGGGATACATTTATCAACTCATACATGGAAAAAGAATCCTAAACTCACATACAAAATGATGGGCTCTGGCCTGATCATTACCACGGAGGAAGGTGATCTATAACTGATGGTTTTGCTAAACCTCAGCCTGATGCTGAATGGCAGTCTCAAGAATAGATCTGGAAGGGAACAGCCATGTTGGAAAAGCCAGAAACATACTTATGCCACTGCATAAATCCATGGTTTACCCACACTTCAAATTTAGTGTGCAGTTCTGGTCTCTTATCACCCTTCCTTACAGAGGGGCTCACTTGGGTTACTGAACAGTCTGACCACAGGCGCAGGAAATCCCAGACAAAGCAAGTTGTTGAGGACAGTTTTAAATTAGAATTGCCCACAAATTCATCCTGTTCTTGCTTTTCCCTAGATACCCATTTATAACCTCCAAGGGATAAAGGAGGTTGAGGCGGGTCAGTTTTGAAGCCTGAATCAGCCAAAACTTGTCACTCTCTCCATGCCAGCAACCCCTGAAAGCAGCGGAACAGTCAGGACGCCAGAAGTGCCACAAGGACACACTGTTTACAACTCCTCTGCAAACAGAAACATTTCCACATCCCAGCTCAGCTGGTCCCTTTCAGACTTCCAGCCGTTCTGCCACTCCTGCAAACACAGATACCACATTTCAAACACCCCAGGACTCACACTTCCCAGCACATACACCTTCGAGTTTTCCCACTGAAATAAATACCCCCAAGCCAAACTGTTTTAAGAGCTTGTGATGCTGTACAACTTTAAAAAACCCCAAACTCGGAGTAACTTCAGTAGGCATTTTAATTATTTTAGTAGTGTTAGATAAAAGTAGTTTTTCAAGGCAGAGAAAATTATAGATCATCTACACATTTCAAGCTCTTCTATGAAGAAGGAAGTTCTGAGTACTAGAAACATGAGACAGATTATGTACAGCAAATCCTGTAAAGCCTGTATGTGATTTTTTTTTGCCTGTTTGCAGCAAGGATGATGAAAGCTTTCAAAACATTTGGAGTAACTCAACACCAACAATCTTTCCTTACCCAAATTACTGTGCTGCTTCTGAATTCTCAACACTTGCCACAGAATTCATCTACAACATTCTCAGTACTAGACTATATGGAAACAAAGAAAAAACCCTGCAAATGCATTTTCTTAGCTGCATTAAATGCACTAATCCTAACCCCCTTGTATAAAGGAAGTGGCAACTATTAGCATGCATTTCCACATGTAAACTATCTTTTTTTTTCATTTAATAACAGTTATCATAACACTCCTTTGTAACAAATTAAAACCTAATCCAGTATTTACTAATATTTATTCTCTTCAGTACAGAGCAGGAGCTTTATCTTAATGCTCCCCCAACTCATTCATTGAAAGTCTCCTACTTGAGAAGTATTAAGTATTCTGAAATGATATTAATTTCATTTCCAAAAATAGGAAACAGGAGTCCATATCAGAAAAACTGACATCAGCACATCCCCTCAGTGCCACAGGACAGTTGCAGCCATGGGGTTTTTGCTGTCTGTGCACACAGAGATTCTGTCTCCACAGCACAGCTCCTGTCCCAGGAACAGCCTTTCCAAATGCTTTATGGGCTCACTGTATTTGAGCAGCAGTAAATTCATCACTGAACAGCTGGAGTTTTGCCCAGGAAAACAAACTATATTCTACACTGAAGAGAGGGACATGATGATTACGCCTTTCATATCCCTCTCATGTTGAAAATTATGGAATTACCAGAAAACTGTAATCAAGAAAATGTTAAACTAAGGAGAATGTATTTTTACAGCAAATGAACATAATTATGTTTACCATATTTGGGCCCAAAGCTGGCTGGCAATTCAGTCTGTATATAGACAGCAGTATCTGATTCACTGTCACAGGATATGAATAAACCAGAGCAATCCAGTGTGAATTACAGTCTCCCTTCCATAACAAAACCAAACATTAGTGTGTACATAACACTACAAAAGCACAATACTACCGTAAATAGCAATTCCATAAATAGTAGGAGTTGAGTAGTTTTCATTTTAATTCTAAAAACCATTATTGAACTAGACCTTTGTAACAGAAGACTTTTGGAACTGTCAAAATGCTTTATTTCTAACAAATCTATGGTTTGTAATATATTATCTTATGTAGAACTAATCTCTGTAGCTGATGAAGGAACAGTGGTGACAAGTAATTTGAGATCATAAAGATTAGCAAAGTAGAAGCAGTAGCATGCATACTTCATAACCTTTCCTCATTTTTTCTTATCAAAAAAGCTACTTGTGTGTCTTGGGCACAGAATTCACCTCCTCATTAAGGCCAGAATTTTTAAAGCTTAATTAAATATAGATGAGATTTTTAAAATAGCCCTAACTCATCTTGCATAGCTGGGGCCAAAATAGGATTAGTTATAAGATCAAATATAGCACCCTTCCAGTTTATAAATCTCTAATACAAATCAAAAGGAAAAGATAGACCCCAAACTTGCCACCTGTAACATTTCCCTCTCCAAGACCACCCAAAGCTTAGTGCTTATCTAGTTGTTCTGCCTGCTTTACACAGCAGACAACTGAAAAAATCCTTCCCCGAGCTGCTCAATCTTCTGCAAATGCTGTTAACAACTGGTTCAAACACCAGCACTGGGGACAAAGGGATCCTCCTCCTGCCTTGTCCACAGCGTCCCAGCCAAGGCCACAATGGCAGCAGCTTCCGTCGTTGAGACTCCAGATTCCACTGCCCTCCATTAGCTGCTCCAGTAATCCCACCTGCTATTTCAGTCCACACAGTAATTTGTTGCCTTTCATCCACACAACGTAAATGCCAAAATACACCACAGGTCAATTTAACATCAAAAAGCTGGAGGCTGAGGAACTCTGCAGCAACCTTGGGTCTCCTCCATCCACGCCTTACACAGACAAAGCTGTAAGAAATTTCTGTCTTCAAAAGCAATTAGTTACTTGGGGTTTACATTTATATGCTCTTCCTGCGAAGACTAGCTTGATTAAAGTTACTTTCCTTTTATTAAGAAAAGCAAGTATTTTAATATTTTAACAACTGTTCTGCTGCTTCTTTCAAAACAGAGATAACACTCTTAATAATGATGTTTAATTTCTTTCAATACAAATAAATTCACACATTTGGAAAATAAATCTGGTGTAGATGCTACCAAGGCATATAAATAACTTCCCCAAGAGCTCCTTGCTAACAAATGCATACACGGAATCCTGCCAGCGCTCTCCTCCCTCCCGGCTCTAAACTGCTGCATTAACTATACAGCAGGGAAAGGCACACAGCAGTCAGACTGATGTGCACAGAAATACTGATGGCATATGGCTGACAGAAGGTGATTTTTTTCCTTTAAAAAAATTGCCTTGTTCTTAGGTTGAAAATTATTCACCAAAGAACTCTCAAATGTTTCCTGATAAAATCATCAGTTGTTAAATAATTATCAATCCCAATCTACAATATATAAAACACAGTCACACCATTCTACCACACCCTGAAATTAAAAGTACTGATAGCTTTATATAAACAACTAAGCCCTCAATCATGGGCATGATTTGTCACCAGGTTATGTGCCAAATATTTCTGCACCGAGTTGTGCAAAAACTCTTTTGTGCAGCAGAGGATACAATGGGATATTTATACTGGTATAATGCATTTGGAAAGAGGAATAAATGTTACGTTCTAATCCATAAAACAAATTAACACAATGGGATTGATCTATTCAGCAGAAATACAACACCCAGAGGCAAACCTGGAGACTTAAACTTTCATTATTTGTTAGATCTTTCTGAAACCTCAGCTGTGTTCCCCCTGAAACACCAAGTCCCAACAGTGGGACACACACAAGTGGAAGATCCCAAGTCCACACCTAACCAAGTACATGCTATGGCATCTCTCCATACTCCTTAAAAGAGCTGACTTTTGTTCACAAACTAAGACTGGAGAGAAATATCTAAAATTTTAAGTGGCACTTTCTGATGTGTCAATTATACTTAAATTTATTAGCAACACGAAAGACTAGGCTTCAGTTAAATGATATTTAGGTGACTTGAGCCATGCTGACACTCCTTCCCAGCAACTTTTATTGACGAAGGGCTTTTCTGCTGCACTACCTGTGACACAGTAAAGTTCTGCCAGCCATGAAACATTGTAAAGATGCCAAACACATTTAAGCAATGTTTCAAGACCAGCTGATGTATCTACCATGGATTTGGCCAGGCCCCTTCCACATACATTTCCCAAGTATCAGGTTTAGAGAAAGCAACCTTTTCAGCACCGGGACTGTTTGTGCTGGTGCCAGGACCCCCCTCTGGTACCAAGCACTGCCCATGACTAATGTGGCACTGGCAAGGAGAAGGCTACAATGCACAATGCTCAGCATCAGGGCAATGCCTGGCAATTCCTATTGTGTGTATTACTACAAACTCCCCCAGGCACCATTTTTAGCCACTGCTGGATTTCCTCCCTTCTCCCATCCCCCATCCAGGCTCCAAACCTTGAAGTAACCTTGTTCTGTTCCCCCCCCCAGAGACAGCTCCATGCCTGAAACATAACCTCTAATCTTATTTTCTATTTCTAGCATACAATTCACGACCCTTATCCCAATTTTTTAAATTAAATATCCTCCACATTGCACACTCTGCTTCCGACAGTCAGGACAGTGCATTGAGTACATCAGAATTTATAGCCATATGTTTCTTGTTGAGGACAATTTAACATTACTTTTAAAAGCATTAGAAACAATGTATTTATACAATATAGGTTTAAAGCTTTCCCTGAAAAAGATTTTCAATACTACTGTCAGTACTCCACTGCAATGAAACAGCTTAATTTGTTGGAAGGTTTATCTAAAGACCTTAAAATACAACAGATCTGCACTTCAGGGCAGTTTGCAACGCAGAGCATTAACTTCCAGCAATTATTCATACTTGAGAGACTATCTGTGGACATTAAGCTAAAGTCTTACAAATTACAGGGGGTTATTACAAAGCAAATCTCATCTGACACCATCTATTTCAGAGAACTTTGCTTGAACTTGTGTGGGTTTTTGCAACAACAAAATATAATTGTTTGTTCACCATTGATTCTGTAACATTTGTTACACAAAGCCAATTAAAAGTGTCCTACCAGACCAGACATCCATCTAGGCCACAATGGCAGTGGTCAAGATCTCAACTTTTAATTAATGACCACTATCCATAAACCTCTTTCATATTTTTACCAATTATACCAGATTTGTACAGCTGCTAGGGCAAAATGTTTTTGCATGAACAAACTCTCCCACAAAAACACTTTGATACAGAACAGTTCCCAGAGGAACGAAAAAAGGTTCTTGTGTCTCCGAAGTGCTGAAAAACAAATTGTTTCCAGGATGCATCCCAAGCCTCGAGGTTGCAGCCCGAGATGGCCAGGCCCTCTTGGAGCTGCCAAGAGGTACAAGCACATCTGGGTTTTCAGCAGCCAGTCTTTGAGCACTCCTCTGCCTACTCCAAAATAAGGGATTTCAGTCCCAGAAAATACCCCCAGGAGCAGGAGGGAGCACCGGGAACTGCCAAGCTGGGTCTGTGCTCACCCTGCACAGAGGGGTCGACCTGGTCCCTGCCCCTTAGGGAACACCCTTACTGAAACTGAGGGGAAAAAGGGAATTCTCATGGACCCACACCCCAAAATATTTATAACACACCAAGATAGAAGCAAGCCTTCCAAAACAAGGCCAACTATACCGATATGACTTGATTAATCAGAGAATTAGTCAGCCTAGGATGTTAACAGCAAAGAAATTGCCACTAGTTCTTCACAAAATTACTTTCCAAATTATATTTTAGACATAATCAGGACAATTTGACCACTGAAACAAAATTAAGAAAGAGGAATAATCCTTGAACGATGACATTAGGTGTTACAACACAATTTGTTAATTTTTTTTATATACCTCACCAATGTGCTTGACAATAAGTATGGGTTGTTCCACAGCAGTTTGCACAGGCAGTTCTAGTAAATACCATCAGTTTGTTCTGCTTCTCTCTCCCACTCCTTCAGCTTCCATCCTATTCTCAGCAGGGCATCATTTGAATTTCTTACCAGTTCCACACAAATTGAACAGTGTAAGTGGGAGGACAGCCTCCAGCAATTAAGAATAAAAGTAGGTAAGTGAACACATACGAGACTAGAGAAAACCAAGTGTGAGAATTTTTTAAGGTAGCAGAGCTGGATTTTGGAATGGACTGAAAAACAACAGAGAAATTGTGAAGTCGAGAGTGATCTAATTAACGTATTTATCCATCAGTGGATACCATGAAACAAAAGTTATCAATGACAGAAGCAGGGCGCCCAGGAGCAGTCGATGAGATTCATTCCTGGGTGACTCCTGAGGGATAACAATACTTTCTTTCCTTTTTTAAAAAAAAAATCTATAAAATGGCATTGTCAACATAAAGAAATGCAAGTCAGGACTGCCTCATCCCTCAGAAAAACCATGATGTTATAAACCCATATTTTGAATGGTAACTTCATTGAGTCTTAAGGGTCAACATTTGAAAACTTCTCTACCCCACCTCAAAATGAAGATTTGAAGCATCTTAAAAAACCCCACTGAGATTCTCATGTCAAGGAATGACAGCCACAAAAATTTATCATGCCACTAGGAAAATATGTGAAAATATGTTTTCAAACGGATACTGTTAGTCAAATGGAAAAAGAGTATCACAACAGCACTGTCCAATAACCCAGCTATTTCAAAATATTTAATTAATTAAGCATTTTTATGGACACCATAGTAATAAAATGCATAATTAAAGAACTAATATAATATTGCTCATCAATGTAAATGTAAGTTAATTTTCCCACAGTCTCTGCCTTTACTATGAAAGGTACTGAAGCAATTCTAAGTCCTCACTGAGGACAGCATTAAAGTCTTTAATTTTTCAGCACTGTTTCCACTCCCATCTTTCATAAACTTGTGCAAACACAGCATAGGTGGTTTTAGTTATGCTAAGAATATTCTTCATTAGTCATAAAGAAAAAAACCCAAGCTGTAGCAGAGTGAATCCATACGTGACACCATTTTAAAATCATTACTTCATAGGGAAAGGGCTCCTGGAACAGTCATTGATGCAGGCTGGAGCTGCATGCTGATCTGTGCCTTCATTTCCAATAAAGCATGCAATGCACATTCAACTAAGTCAAAACAACCCTTTCAACACACAGTGGTCTATAGGAAACATTCAAATTACTAATGAGCGCAAGAAAAGCTTTTAAGCTCAACTGAAAATTCCACGATTTTTTAAAAATTTCTGAAAGGAAACCTGAGGACTGTTTTTTGAAAAATAAGCCTTTCACTTAGAGCACTCGAGCATCACCAGGTAAGTCAGTAAGTGCGGGCAGCAGTGCTGTTATCACTGCTGTCTGTACTGGAGTGGGGTGAAATGGACACTGAGCACCAGAGTAGCTGATGGTTTTCTTTGATATTTAACAACATAGTCATTAAACTAATGTTTAAAAATTAATTGAACAATTCAATTTAAACTAGTAAGTACATTAATATGATCTACAAGGATACCAACGTGATCTGGTAAACACTCTATTAGACACTGTGCCTTGTGACTCTGCTACCTGCCACAACCTTCCCCGACATACCTGGCTGAGCTCACACAGCTCCCCTGTCAGGGCAGCCTGGAGCCTGCTGGGAGGACACTGCAAATCCACCCCCTCAAGAAACACAGCAGGAATCTTCTATCTGAGCAGAGATCTCATCTAAGACATTCCCACACGTTCACTTCCAAGTCCCCCCAGCCCCAGTGGAACCATCACACAGCAGTTATGGCTCAGCCAGGCTGATTTTGGACAAAACTCAATGCCCACTGCTCTTCCATAATCAGTATTACAGAAACAACAACTTCCACAATGGCTCTGGAGAAGGTAAGTGAAATTATTATTAGGAAAAGATTTCTCCTTGCATCTGCTTCAAGATAAGCAGCACAGTAACAGAGCTCAGTTAACCAGGCTTGAACTTCCACTGCAGTACTCTATTATGTTCTCTATTTAATGATAATGCCCCTTCGTCCACATTTTTTTCCCCATTAGGCAGGCTCTGACAAAAACCTGAACTTGTATGTCCTGTGCCCCTGAATTACTGATGGCAGCAGAAAGTGCCAATGGCTACAGCACAACCAAACAAAACAGCAAATGCTTCTGCAGGAGGATTTCCATCCACTCCTGTTCTCCACAGTGCTAGACGGGAAAAAATAGGGAACTCTGTTCCTACTCTACCAGTACTCCTTCCTTCTACAGCTCTGTAAGGATTTTGGTCCACTTTTAGAACTACTCTGTTAGGCAATTACAATATCCATATTCTACATACGTCCACAATATGTATTTGTAGAAAACCTCTACACTACAATGCATAAACACAGGCATGCTACATTTATTTTCTGCATTTCTATTATAACATGAAGTGTAGTTTCCTTCAAATTTGGAACACTAAACACAACCTGTTTTCTTGCTTCCAATTCAACTGCACTGGTCTATTTCCAATTTCTTTTTCCTACTTTTAGATTAACGCCAGCCAGCCTAAACCCCATAGTATTAGACAAGCATCCTTACTACACACTGAGGTATTTATAGATTTGGTTTTATCCACAGCAATACAAAATATGGATTTCCTGCATGTACCTAACGATGCCTGTTACGTGCACACTGCACAATGCATGTTCTCCCTACTGAGGGAGTTGAATTTCAGTGAGACATTTTCTCAAAATTTCAAGTCTAGAAATAAATAAAATAATTACCTTCCTTCAAAGCATCCAGTAACACTCTGCAGCTGGAGCAGGCCATACCACTTTGTGCATTTATTTTATTAGGAACAATGTGTTCTAAAGACAGAACTAGGGCTAACCACAATCAGAGTATTATTGGATACATCAAGAGGTTTTATCCTCTACTACCACTTGTACATATACATTAAGCAAGGAGAGTTTAAGCAGTGCTTTAGCTGCTTCAGGGACACTAACTCACACCAAACTAAGTAACAACAACAGGAAATCTTTTGCATTTTCAGCACAGCAGATTGCTCTCCCCATCTTTCAGCTAACATTCCAATCCTCACTGTGTAACACATACAATCAGGAGAGTTTTAAACGGGAATTAAAGTCTAAAGCAGGAAAAAAAAAAAGTAAAACTAAAAGTAAGAACAAAAATAACCACAGTGGAAAAGGAGAGTGACTGGATTCAGCAACATAATAAAAATGAGATGATTCTGTGTCTGGCAATGAAACTGATGGGGGTTTTTACAGCATATCAATACAACCATATTCAAAACTAAGATGAAACTACATTTTAGGGCTCTCAAATGCTATTAGTGAGGCATCCTGCTGCTTTCTGAGTTGCTGCATGCCTATCAGCAAATCATTTTAAACACCAGAGTCACTTGTAAAATGGAACCTGAGCTCCTCTTACAGCTGTTTTATTCTCTGTCTGAAACAGAAAATTATTCCATGGACTGCTTTTCACATTTTTCAGGTGATTATGCTGGCATTCCTTTGCCTCTGAAGTTGAAATACACACTCTGTTTAGGAGCCATTTCTTTGTCCACACTTTGGTCAAAACAATGGATCTTTTTTAGTCAGAACTGACACTTATTTACTACTAATAAATACTATTTCAATGTTATATTAAGCAATCTCTACTGGTAAGCACCTAGAAGATAACCACTCAAGAAAAAGCATCAAGGAAAAAATCTTGTGGCATTGAGGTTTTTACCACATACTGATACTGTAAATACCTGACTATCTTATCCTGAATTCATAGAATGGTTTGGAAGAGACCTTAAAGCCCATCTCACCCCCCCTCTGCCATGGGCAGGGACACCTTCCACTATTCCAGGTTACTCCAAGCCCTGTCCAACCTGGCCTTGGACACTTGCAGGGATGGGGCAGCCACAGCTGCTCTGGGCACCCTGTGCCAGGGCCTCACAACCCCCACAGGGGAGAATTTCTTCCTAATATTTAATCTAAACCTACTCTCCCTCAGCACAGGCCATTCTCCCTTCTCATATCACTATATGCCCTTGTGAAAAGTGACAGATTTAAGCTTATTATTCATAAAGGAAAGGGTTTTTTACCTAATATTTGTAATTCTAAAAGATTACATTGAGTAGTCTCATTTACTTACTGAGGTCATGACTATGAGCAGTTGCTTTGCTATGTTTCTTACTATAGTCTTCTTGTATTTAACAAAACCCAATTTTTTGAAAAAAGAAAAGAAAACAAACAAAAAAAGGAGAGGCATCCCAGTGTAAGTAAGTGCAAGTAAGCCACAAGTACCTGCCACACAACCTTCAGCTTACCACCAGTCCAGGCTGAGGCAGTATCTTCCATATGGAAGAACCTAAGCAGCAGTTTTAGGAAAAAAGTCATTTCACCAGTAAAAACAAAAACCAATTCTTCCCTTCATCAACTACAAAGCATCATTTTTGAAGTATTACTCCTTAAAATGCTGGTTCTTACCGAAAAGATACACAACATCTTACCTGCAGTGCTGCAATACCCAACAGTTAAGACAAGGGTATCTTACACCTGAGGACACACACACACTGCTACATGTAAGTGAATTTGTCAAGTGCTTCTCTTCTCTGAGGGTTACTCTACAGCTGCAATTACCACTCCCTGCCTTTTTTCAGAATATATTAAGTGGGTCCTCTGAGATCACCAGGCTTGGACTGTTTCAGACAGAAACCCACCATCCTTTGGCCAAAACACTACTTGCCTGTGACACTGCAAGGTCAGAGAAAGCCAATGAACTACAGGACTTCGGTGATGTAAAAGAAGAAATTTAAAAAACTCCTCAACACAAATCCTTAGCGACAGCTAAATAAGGGATTTTAAGTCCACTAAGGCAACAGTGCTTTGAGGCACGATGAAGTTTTTCACATGCTACCAAGCACAATAATCAATATTCACACACAGCTACTTGCATTTTTGCCTCAAGTCTACTGTTCCAAATTATACCAGTTTAACTTTGCTTACATTAGAATTCATTTTAGAGAAAAATATTTAGCATAGACACAGCATGCCAGATGCCCTGCATTCATATTATAATTTATTCTTCAACACTGAAGATCTGAGTCAAAACACAGCATACCTTCCTAGGAATACTCATGATTATGAGGACTGCATCACTTACAAAGCTTTAAGTTAAAAGGAAAAGGAGCATTATTACGTAGTGTAAAAAATTTCATCTACTATACTTACCCTTGTTGTTCTTAATCTTTCATTTCATGTGCAGTGAAATACAATCAATACAGCAGAGAACAGGACTCAGGCTCCAGAGCAGAATATATCAAATAGCATATGCAAAGAAGACATATTATTTCCCTGAAACCACAAGAATTTTTGGAAAGAAGCTGCCTCATCTGTCCTAAAACAATTTCAGAACAAAATACAGATACAACTTTTTAGCAGAAAGAGACTGACTGAAATCCGTAATTTTCTCCTGTTTCAGAATGCGACTTAAAATACCAGTAACAACATATTACATCAGACAGAGAAAAGCACCCACTGGCTGCAATGTGAAGCTCAAAAAAAGCCCATAAAAATGTGAATGTCTCAGGAAAAAGAACAAATGACAACTTTAAGCCAAATGTTGTCAGTCATATGAAACCAGCAGTAGTCTTCTTCATCTCTCACACTGCACAAAGTTGAGGGCCATGAAGGCCTTTCAAGTGAAACACAAGAGAAGGCAGTCTAGACAGACATTTTCCATCAGTAATCCCCCTAAGTGCAAGAGAATAATGAATCAGAGGGTAATGACAGAGGAACTTGAAGAACAGCAACATGCCAACCTAGTGTCCTCAGAAACTGACTTGAGAAGCTCAGTTTAAAAATCAGTGCAAATTGTAACAACCCCCCCATCAATGCACTGCACAAGCAGCAAACTGTGCAGCTGTTCAAGAACAAATTAAACTGATATATTGTACCTTTAAAGCCCGATGAGCTCCTCAGCCCTGCCCTCTGCTACCCTGAGCCACAGCAATTCACACACCCTGTGTTCACCCAACACACCTGAGCGAACACCACCCTCCAGAAACATGTCCAAACACACAGCAACAACCTGGCACCTCCTGACACCTGACTGACAGAGCTCTCATCTTCTAACCCAAGCTCAGAAGAAGCACAAGTCCAGAGCAAACCATGGTCTGTTATTCATTTGTCTGACTGTATCAGACAATCCTAATCAAACCTCCTACAACCCAACCATTCCAGAAACTAAGATGGAAAAAAAAACCCCTCCAAACAAACTCTTTTCCTACTGCGTCTTCAAAGGAAGAAAATGCACTTTACCCAAAAACCATTTCCTTAAATCTTGTGTGTCAACTACAGATTTAATCTATCATACCAATTCATCACCACAAAAATGTAACATTCCTATACAAAAACAAAAAATGTATCATTAGTGGTTTTCAACAGATTTCATATCGAGAAACATCTGCAGAGCAATGGATTCACTTAACCAGAGCAGGATCTTTCCTAACCACTAAACCAAGCAACAGATTAAGTTCAAAATAGCACAGGTCAGATGCACCACTTTTCCACACAGATAAAGCTCTAATTGCACTTGACCAAAGACTGCCAAACCAGACCATACACCATCCCAAGACTCAGCATTTGGTCTTAAAACTGCAATAGCCATTTATGTGAAAGACAACATTTAAATTAGGATTGATAACCTGGATCTGTAGAATACCTTTGCTAAGAAGAAGGTGTGAACAAGCCTGTGTTAAATTCATAGCCAAATTTGATATAAAATTTGCTAATTATCAAAGTTATTTTGCAATACCTCCCTATAATTTTACAATGTTTGCTCCTCTCTGGAGGAGGTCAAAATGCTGAATTCAACATCACAATCTGTTGCCCTGGAAATTATTGCAATGTTTAGACAAAGAAGTTTATTATGAGACCTAACAGGATTGCTCAAAAAAGAATAGTTCTCATTCTCCTTCTGAAAGCAATACAAGACAGACAGACAGACTCTTCTGAGTAAGGACTTTTCCAACATTTTAATACAGAACCAAGCATATTCTCAAAAGCAGGATGCTGCTATAACATGCTCTGTTTTTCAGGGTTTGGCTCCAATAACTGGCATTTCCTTCCAGGACTCCATAAAATTTTCATCAGCATGAAACAAAAATTAGCCACATAATTAAAAGTTCACGTACACTTGCATTATTTTAGGAAATTTAGTTTTTAATTTAATTTTTAATTGACCTACCCTGCTTTCCTATACACAAACTTCAGCAACTTCTCTTCAAAAACAGCCAAAACAGAAGTGCAAGTGTAACACTACCTTGTTTCTATCAGAAGATGTGCATCTATCTACACTGGAGGAAAGACAATTTATTTCTACTGCACTATGAGTTACTAAAGTATGCCCAGTTTGCTCTCTGTAGGTAAAGAGTGTCCAAGTACCTTCTCACACCCATCCTCTTCTGCCAACAACAGCAGTCTTGGTTTCATCTGCACCACTCACAGCTGAACTCAGTAAAACAAAATTCTGATTGTTATCAAGTTCCTTCATTCTCTTGTTTATTTAACAAATGAAAGGTTTTAGTTTTTTCCTAAAGAATATATGCATATTTAGCACTACACCTATTTTTCATCATCATATTAAAGTTCTTGATTGCATCATTTGCTTGCAAATGCTCATCTCATACAGCAAAAAGGGTTGATCTTATTACCTTATTATTTAAATATTTGCAAGCTGTGTTGCTCAGCTGAAAAACCACAAATACCTAACTATGTCTTTGGTAAGGCTAAATAAAGTTTATTCTGCAGCTCTGAAACATGCACTGATGAAGCAGGATTCTGTAACAATGTCTTTGCACAGTTTTAGTTAACACCATTCTGCACCACCTGGCCTTAACTCCTGCTTGGACCAGGAACTGCAGACCACTCAACACAAGCAGCACTGCTACCCTTCCCTCCCACCAAACATCTCCTCTCCTCAGGATCTTTCCATCTTTTACAAAACACAGGGGCCTCTAACAAATGAGGAACACCTGCAGTCATGTTTACCTGCATTTGACAAACCTGGTTTCTTCCGAGTATTTGGAGATGACAAACTCATCCTACACTGAAGCTCCCCTGAAGCCAAACATACAGAACTGAAGAATGACATTTTTAGGTACCCTCTTCCTCCTTGTATTCTTCCTTCTTCCACATAATACAATACCATCTGGTGCAAGACTTGCAAAGAAACATTTTGAAATACTCACCAGAAAGAGGTTATGTTCCTCAAATCTTCTGGAGTCTGACACAGAATTACATTTACCCACTATGATCCTTCCCCTGGGATTCCCCAGTCTTTTATCTCACAGGTTCCCCTACCCACCTGTGAGGATGCAGACACAAGAAAAGTCTTTCAAGAAGAAGAGTGTTTCTGAACGTGTCCTTCCCAGACACTACAGCTCTCTCTGCTTTTTAGCGGTTTTGTTACACGATCACATAAAAAGAATATCTGGCTTCTTCAGGATGAGATTGCCAGCTTCAAATATTTTTAAGGAACTTTTAAAAATATTACCTTGTACTTAGACTCTTAGGAAGCAACACTTAAAACATCTCCAGATTTTCCTGGAATGTAAGCTGTAGACATTCAGGTGTTTTATCTTTCTCCAGGGAAGTTCTTGTGCTTGGACTCAAACTGTTCCCAGGTACACAGCCAACTTCTGTAATATGTACAGAAGAGCAGGAAGTTCAACTTTCATTAAAAAATACCTAGGAACATTGCCCTGAATATCCTGGTATGAGACAGATCATGTGGACACGCTTCAAAGGATCTAATTTCACCCCAGTAAATCCAGAGGAATTCCCAACACCATCCAGAAACTCACAAATATATGAGCTATGACAGTCAGGTAATCTACTTGGGAAACTAAAAACACTCAGGTACTGACAGGAGTAGAGATAAATTTCATTGGTAGACAACCCTCACATGAATGAATCACACTAGAGATGCCTGTGGATAAGTGGAAAAAAGGTCCACCACGGTCCCTTCTTCCTGCTCTTCTTGTACCTTCTCCTCTACAACTCATTCTATACACTGCTTTAGAGTTCCCAACATATGTTAAAATAAAGCATTAAGGAAACAAAGTTCAGTATTATTGTTTCTAACAAGGGAAACAAACTTTCTCTTACATTCATTAGTTGTTTAGGTTGAGGAGATTTATTCTGTTCCCAGATTGCAGAGTACTCAACACAGAGTCCAAGGAATTTTCTATAATTGGATAGTACCATTTAAATGTCAGCTTTGAGTGCACAACTAAACAAGAGTCGCACCTAAAATACTGTTATTAAACAGCCAGCTGACATGCCCCCTTATAGCATTCCAACCAGCACATAGGTAGTGTCAGGAAAGAACAAAAATAGAGTATCTCAACATGAGGAGTGACTGACAGGGTGGTGGAGGAATTTTCCTGTTGAAATTTTCCAAAATATCTGTCTTTTGCAATGCTGTTGTACAGAGCACTTCTCAGAAAGCATTAGTGCCTGGCAAGTACCCCGCTGTAATATGACTCGATAAACCAAAACAGAGTCCCGTTGACCCCAAACCCCCAACCACTGAAAAAGCAGAAAACTGTTAGGAAAGCTAGCAACAAAAGACCATGAAGAAGGAACAATGAAAATCTAGCTAGCCTAAACCAGCAAATACTCATCAGTTATTTCAGGGAGAAAATGTTACTAAAAACATAAGCAGGAATTGGTAGGCAGGTAGGTATCGTAATTTAGGGAGGTATCGTAAAGATGCTTCCTAAGGCATTGTGTTCTCTGATGCGACCCTAACAGTAAAACATGGGCAGTTACTCTACAGCAAAATTTCTGAAGTTTTTTGTTTGCTTTTTAGCTAATATATCAAAAATTCTATCTACAAGTACTATCGTGTTCTCCTGTGAGGGCTTTCCTTAGAAGGTAGAATAATTATTTCTGTAGTGAAAATGGTTCTTCTAAGCCGAGTCATAGAATATCACACTTCCAACTTGAGTTGGATAAGCTGCCATATGTTATCACCAGACTGAAGCCAATTTGCCATCGATGGCAACATCACAGCTGGGAAAATGCCTGAGGTGCTGCACAGCCTCTCGAAGATGCCTGAAAGCCTCACAGAGCCTCAGCTACCCCCACCTCAGACCCATCCATACACTCACAGACACCCCAGGACTCCCCCACAGCTGTACCTGGAGTCCTTTGTATTCCCCTTTTCAGCCCTTTTCTTTCATTCTTCAAAGCTTGACCAGCATTTCTAAACCTTCTAATCTGCTTTTTCTCACGCACACTCACTCCTTTTTCTTTTACTCCAAAGCTGTTCCAGCCTGGATCCACGGAAGTTGGTTTGCCTCATGCAAAGCTTGTGACCTTCACAGAATCACACAGATCAATTCCCCAAAATTTATCTTAAGTAACCAACACACTAATCTTCATTAATTACAGCAGGGTACGACAAGATTGATATTCCAAGACCACAGTTCTCAAAACAATTTGTCTTGTCATATTAGAGCTCTTCAAAGTGAAACACACCTCATTAACACCAAAATTATCATTTTGAAGTTTCATTTAAAAAAAATCATCTTTTTCTCCTTGTTTTAATCACTGTTTTGGCAAAATTCAAGGACTGGACTAAACCAGTTTATCCACAGAACACTAGAAGAGTGGAATGCTATCAGACCAAATTGGCAATTAACCTAGAAAGCAGGATTTATCAATGGAATGTGTCCTATTCCCCCCCACACACCTTAAGGGTTTCTGTGATGGCTTAAAGGACAAATGTCTAAACAACTCCTGAAGTAAAACTGTCTTGAAGTACATAAACAGCAGAAGAGAAGAAACACAAAGCCAGAAGTGCAACTAACATAACTTCAAGCTTCTTCTCAGTGAGTTTGGAACCCATCTTTAACATATTCTACTTAATTTTCAAAATATTTTTTCATCCTACTAGCCAGAAGTTCAGACTTTACAGGTATCAAGACACAGCACCTCCTATGGTTTAGATCCACAGTCCCCATTAAGTTTCCAGCATTGCTTTCAGCCACAGTACATATAAAATCCAAACTGAACCTGGAACATGCCATAGCCCAGGAGCATGGGATTGCCTGCAGCATGTCACTATTGCTTGTTGCCCAAAGGCCTGGGAAGGGTATCCAGACACATCACCAAGCTCTAGGAGGACCAGAGCCAATTACAACACAGACTTTTGTCAAGCGCAGCAGCGCCAGTTGCCCTCGGAGCCAGCCCCAGCACAATGGCCTGTGATGAGGTTACCCATGCTGCTGGAAATGTCATCTTTCATGTATGATATAAACCCCTTCTGTAGCTACAAACAATACCCTGGCATTGTTTGCAACACGTAGGGTGTTGCACTGGCTAACATCCAATCCCAGTAATAATATTCTATCTACCTACGATCACCACAAGAAAATACTCATTCTCAGCCCTGACTTGTTCTGCAGCACAGCAGCAAGCTCCTGAGAGAGCTGCCACACTCCACTGCAAGTTCTGCATCTCCCTGTACAGCTATCTGTCTGCACTGATCAGGCACTTCTCTAAAACTGTAGAAACACCTTGAGATTACTGGGAATAAAGGAGCTCTTTTCATACAGCACAATTAGTCATATCAGCAGTGATAGCTATTTTGAGCAGCACCCATTAATCACTATCATTAGCAGGATTTCTGGTGTACCAGCATTCATTGTACCAAGAACAAGTCTTTTCCTATTACAGTATTACTACATAAACAAAAGCAGCAGCACAATTTCTCTTGACATAACCCTGTTTTGAGTAAGGCAAGTGGCAGCACTTAAAATGACAGTCAGTGCCAGGTTTAAAGAAAAGCTTATTCAGAACAGAAAAATACAATTGTTTTGCTGCAAAGAAAAACTGGCCATCATTTGTATGCTGGGGGAGAAGGGATGTTGAAAAGTAATAGATAGCAGGAAGAAGTAGGGAATAAAGATCTCAAGCTGGAGACAGCACACCCTCAGAAAAATAAGATGCCAGTGACCAAACCCAAGCTGATGCCCAAGAAGTTGAAGAAACCTAGACTTCACTTTTAAGCACCTGCAGCATGTGTTTTCCTTATTACTTTTTATGAGGGATTATTTACCTGTTAGCCAAACTTCAGAGTCTCAGAACAGACTTTCAACTAGAAAAATATTCTCCATGTGCATTATTTCTAGTTTCCTAAGCACCCTGAGTAACTCCCCATTCAGAATGAGAAACGCCAGCACTTCTGCCTCACACCGACCTAGGAAGGAGCACCACAAGATGGATGGAAAGCAGCAGCTCTGAGCTGCTTCCAGCCCGGTTCCTCCAAACACCAGAACGTTGACCTGAAACACACCTTCATCACAACCACAGATTAAATACTTGGAAAGTTCTTCTAGGAAGGAAAGAACAGAAGATACAGGGAGAAAGAAGGGAGAAAAACCTTCTGCAAGTCTTGAATTTGGAAAACTTGCCATTCTCTACAGAACAGTCCAGCTTTATCTTGTGTAGAAATGTTGCCTGACAGAAGACTAGAGCCAAGTGCAAAATCATGTTGGTACCCGTGATACACAAACGGCACCTGTGCACATACCGAACTGGGCCAACACTGCTGATCCCATGAGCTGCATACCAAAATCTTCATGTGGCCAGGAGCCACACAACACGTACCACATACCTCAGAGAGGTGAGGGAAGAGGAGCTTCAGCTGCCTGTGCCCACAGAAAACAAAAACAATTCCTCAAGAGCACCACTACCTCTCTGCCGACAGCACTAGGCTGAGGAAATAGAAACATCTAGCAACGATAGCCTTAAAATCCACAAGCTGTAGATTTGAGATTGTCCAACAGTCACCCTGGCAATTACAGATGCAGTGCCATTTTGGGAGCCAAGCTTCAGCCTTGTGCCAGCTGCGTGTGCCTCCAAAGCCACCGGACGAGCCACTCTGTAACACCAAGTTTATTGCAGCTACACACCACTGAGGTATTGCCGCTCTTCACAACACCCAGACCTCTGTGCCTCTATAACAGCAGTAATAATAATAATAACGGCCAATTTATACCTGCTACAAGGTTTATAATCTCACATAAAAACAAACAAATAAGACCTTCCAACTGCTTTCAAGTTCCTAAGCCAACATTCACCCGACAAATACATACCTCTACCATTTCCTCTCCACTCAAACGAATAAAACCCCCTCAAGCACGGAGAAGCAAAGGAACATCAGTAAAGTTTTAAGCTACAGCCCAAAATGCGTTATCCTCTTCTTCTGGCAGTTACCATATGCACACAACATAAGGCTCAGCAACAACAAGCGGCACTTGCAACTCGCATCAGGTGAACAATCTGTACGCAGCCCCTGCAGCGGCCGGGGATGCTGCTGCCCGCAGGCCCCGGGCCGGGGGGCGCGGAGGGGCCGGGGGGCCCCGAGCCCGGCCGAGCTTTGGGTGGCGCCGCTGCCGCGCTGCCCGGGAGGTCCGGCCGGCGCCGCCCGGGAGAGGCCGCGCGGCGGGGCCGCCCCAGCGCCGGGGGCCGGCGGGGCCGGGCCGGGCGGGCGCCCCGGGTCACCGTGGAGCAGGAAGGTGCGCAGGAATTCCCGCAGGCGCAGTCCCGGCCCCGCCGGGCTGCCCGCACACGGGTCACGGGGGGGCGGCCGCAGCCCCGACACCGCCCCGGGCTGCCCCCGCCGCCACGGCGGGCCCGGCCCGGCCCCGCCGGGGCACCGCAGCCACGGTCCCGGGCACCGCCGCCTCGTCTTCCCCCGGCCAGGGCTCCCGCCCGGCCCCAGCCCTCGCCGGCGCCTCCCGAGCGGCCCAGGGGCTGTCCCGGGCGCTGCCGCCCTCCGCGCCGCGTCCGCCGGTGCCGCGGGCGCTGCCAGCCCGGTGCCCTCACGGCCGGGCCCGCGGGCCGGGCTGCGGGGCGCGGGCGGGGCCGGGCCGGGCCGGGCCGCGGGGCTCGGCGGGGTCGGCGCGGCGCTCACTCACCTGCCCGCGACAGCCCCGGGCCCCGCGCCGAGCGCTCCGGAAACGGCGGCGGCTCCGCCGGGGCCGGGGAGGGGCCGGCGAGGGGCGGGCGGAGCCGCGAGTGACAGCGGGAAGGGGCGGTGGGAGCGGGCGGGCGGCGCCGGCCGCGGGGAAGGGACGGACGGAGGAGGGAGGGGAGGCGCCGCACCGCACCGGGGGGTCCCGGACTGGGGGGCACGGAGCGCCGGGGACCGGCCCCGGCTGCGGGGCAGAGTGCCTGAGGGGCGGCCTGGCGGCAGAAAAAGAGAGAGGGGGAAGAATTAATCAGTGACTATTTTATATGAGCTTAAAATTGTGAGGTTTCTCACTCTTTTGTTGTGGGGTCAGATGCAGTGTCCCGATTCAGGAGAGCTGTTTGAGATGGAGATTGCCGGGGGCACCTGCAAAGTTCTGTATTCCTTTTCTGTCCACTTGCTGAACAAACTGCACGATTCGACACTGGTGTTCAATGGATTTATTTGGGAATTAAGTAAAACGCACAAACATCATCTCAAACTGATACCTTTGACATAATTGTCATGGTGCTACCAGCTTTAGGAATTGTTCAGAAATAGACCTGGTCAAGGATGTGAGTTTAAACTGGTTTCATATTATTTCTCAAGCCTAATGCAGGTTTTATACAGAAAAGTTTGGTGTACCAAATGATGAATTTTCAAATCTTATTTCCATACCAAGAGGCTCTGTTAATCCAGTCTTCCTTAGTAAAAAGTGGTTGCTCTTTATTTCCATGACTTACTTAGAATCTTACATTTCAAATGGAACAAGCATTTAATAATGTACAGAAATGTCTAGTAAAGTCAGAAAATAAGGTAATGTGTAGGAGGAGGAGAGTAGTTAAAAACTGTTTAAATACATGTAAGCAAAAATTTTGCCTATGGAGCTCAGCATCCAATCATCTGGCTCTAATTCCCCCCTAAAAAACCCCAAAGCCACACACTTGGATATGATACTCATAAAGTGAAAATAACAGTAATTTCAGTGCTGCTAATCAGAAAACTCTGTGGGAAGAAGTGAAATTGTCAATTTATTGGACACCTTCTAGCCACAAGCTAGAAATAGTCCTCAAGTAGTGTCTGCGGGGAGCTGCCCAGGAGCAATCTGTGGCTTTGTTTTCTTCTCCAGAACAGATGGTTGCTGGCAGACCGGGCTTCTCATCAGTGCCTTCCCTCTGAACTCTTCTGATTTTTGCATGTCTACTAAGCATGTCTCTTCCTCATAAATTTAGTCCTCAAATTAAGAGATACCTGGGAAATACTTGGAAAGACACAAGGGAACAGAAGGCGGTCATATTGTTGGCTCCTTTGAGAGAGAGAGGTGTTGGAGGAGCACTACAAAGGACTGGAGATGGTAACTTTTTACTTTTTTTTTTCCTCCTTTTAACTAAATGGTTGCTGAAACATTGATTAAAAAAAAAAAAAGGATAAAAAGACTGATAAGGTTTCAACGAGCTTTCGATTGGAAGGAGGTAGGTATGAAGTGGAAAAACCAAGTGGAAAGAAAGTCAAAAGCAGCTGAAGAGGAAGGGGAAAAGAAAATAAAATACTGAGATGAATTTTCCTTCCTTCCAGTACAGATACTGAGGCAAGACCTACACGTAATCTAAACCCCCACACACACAAAATGCCTCTTGTTTTTTTTTTTTGGTTTAGTGTTGTTTTGCTTTTGGGTTTTTTTCAGGAATGAAGAGGGAGATATTAACACACACAGACATGTATTTTTAAGGATGCTTGTATTTCCTGGCCTTGGGAAGCAGGGTGGCCCATCTGGAGCTCCTTATCGGCGAGCAGCTCTTGAGGAGCTTGAGTGCTGAGGCTGTGTCAGTCTGAGCAGTGCTGGGCCTTCTGCAGGAGTTACTGCAGGAGTTACTGCAGGAGTTACTGCAGGAGTTACTGCAGGAGTTATTACAGGAGTTACTACAGGAGTTACTGAGGCAAACACTGCCACTCACGCTTGGGTTTTGCTGCATGTCCCCTCCAGGGCTGTCCCAGAGGAAGGCTGGGCTCTGGTGAGCTGTTGTTGCCTGTTCTGCTCTGCAGGGCGCCTCTCCTCTCCAAGCCATGTCCCTTGCAGTTCCTGGCCACCTGAGGAGTGTGGTGTGCTGCTTACAGGACACAGCCCCCTCCTGTCCTGGTGCACAGCTGGCAGGTGTTGCTGCAGGAACTGACGGCCACCACCACAACCCTTTCTAACCATATTCTGTTTTACCAACGTGCAGTTTTACCAAGAGATCCCAAAACTACACGAGCCATGCTGACTAAAGTTCACTGTATTCACAGGCAGACATCTTTTCTGCAGACTGAGTCTTACAGTTCAATACATCAACATGTTCTTTCACACTATCTGGAGGTATCCAAATATGCTCCTATTTTGTTATCCTACTGATTTAATTGTATTCAGTGGAGTGTGCGGAATTTGGTTCTGTCGACATTAACAGTGGAGTTACACACAATAGGCATATTTTTTATTTTGACTCCCTGGATTTATTTACATATTGTTGTAGGGTTCTTTTACAGTGCTGTATAACAACTTTTAGCACATAACTATCTCTAAAGGGCAGATATTTCATTTGAAATTTACTGCAGATTAAATTGGTGGACTGAGAGCATACAGGCACAAAGGACTGGCAAGAATTGTAGCCTCAAAGTTAACATGTCTTAGCAGATGGCAGGAATTTTAGACAGACTGTGAAATAAATAGGAAGTTCACACTTCCTAATATGAACAGGGCATGAAAACATGCAATTCAACAGAGTGTATAATAACCAATGCAGAATAAAGAGGAAACTCTCAAGGGCTAGAAAATACGTGGTATAGATATCTATTGTGACATTGTACCTTAAAATTGTTTTTCTGGAGTCTTACAATGCAGTATTTATACTAAGTAGTCTATTTTTTTAATGTTGTGAATTCTATTTTGAAAGATGGTAGTATGATAAACTATTTAGTAAAGTGCTGTGTAAATTGGATGTTACATATATGTGAAAAGTGTTCTCCGAGACCTCCACTGAATAGGAAGGAAAGGAAATCAGTGCACAGTTTAAACAAAAAATTTAACAATGCTGTTTAGAGAGAGAGGAAAGCAGCTTTGAAATGTATTATGAGTGCAACTCGATGTCATGGGCTGTAGGAGGAAGAAATCATTATCTTAGGAAAACAGCATTGGCACAATAGCCATGTGCAGATGTTAATAAGGATATGCCTATCAGCAAAGTGTGGGATAAGATTAGGAGGATGAATATTAGTAGCACAATCCCTCAAGAGTGTGTTGTCTCGCTACAGGAAAAACCTAATTTACAAGAGGTTGTTTCTATTAATCAGAGGGAGATACGTTTAGGAAAAGGAAATGTGGGGAAAACCAGGGTGATTTTGGAAAACAGACTAGACCACTAATGTCCTATTGTATCAGCAGTGATTTTCCCTTTGTGGTTACTAATTACAGTGAATGCTGCAGTGACAGCATGTTGAAGTGCAGGATGAGCAGCAGCAGTGTTGCACTGATATTTGGGCTGTGTGTGCAGGTGGAGTTGAGCAGCAATGAGCACGCAGGTCTGGCTGGGGCTGTGGTGTGCAGTCCATACAGTGTGTCACAGCCCCCATGGCCACAGCTTGACCCACTCCTGCTGCCTGGATGTCTGACAATGCAGGCATACATGTAGGCGAATCAGGCTTCTAAAAATACATTTCACAAGTCATCCATTCCAGCTGTCAGGGTGAGAGCAGTCCTTTTGTCCTGCAGCCCTGGACAACGAAAACCCCATTTCAGACAAATGAAATTTAGTCCTTTGCTGTCTGCCAGGGAAGCTGCTGACCTGTGCTTTGTGCCCTCAGTGCTCTGCCCCACCATTGTGTCCAACCTGAGGCTTAGCACACGGGTTGGCCTCTTGCCCAGAGCCTCTGTAAACAGCACCAACTGGCAAAAGCAAGGCGTGGGCAGAGCCCCCAGTGCTCTCTGGAGCAACTCCTGCTGTTATCTCCGCAGGGCCAGTCCTGCTCTGGAAAGAGTGAACATGGCTGGCTATATATGGCCACCTAAAAATAAAAATAGGGACGATCACCTTTTCTTGTCAGACAAATCAAAGATCCAGGTTACCTTAAAAAAATGCTAGGCTGCAAGCCATACTGGCTATAGGGAAAATAAATAAATAAATATATAAAGTATATAAACCTCTTAATCCTACATGGATCAGTCCAGTTTTGATCGAACTGAACAGAGGCCATTGACTTCAACTGGCGCTGGATGTGTCCCATGACCTTCTGGTTTATATATTTAGACTCCCCATACTAATCTTCTCTTCTACAGATCTGATGTCATCACCATTATTATAAGCAGAACTTGTTACTTGATTGACAGCAAACAACCTTTCCAAAAAGTAGCCAAGGAGTAAGAATGTTTTGTCCGAGTGACATATGATCATGACTGCCTGCAGTCCATTTTTGTTTACGGGCAGTGGAAGAATTTCAGATATTTATAAGGTCAGTGTCCCTAGTCCATAGAAGAAGGAGAAAATGTGTTAGGTTTTAAATTGTTGTTCTGCTTAAAAAACTGACTTCCAGTTGGGCTGAAATGAAGGACTAGGCTCTGAAGTAAATCCTTTGCCTGTTGCAGCCTAGGCACAGGAATGGGGTGCTCCCAACTGCACACACAAAGGGGTCACTGGCATTTCATATTTTTGCTTTAGGAAGTCAAATACTTAAACATGTGCATAATTCTTTTTGACTGTCTGGTGATTCAGATGTCTGGGATCTCATTTTGCTTGTTTTTTGAAAACTTTCACAAAAAGGAATCAGCTTGCAAAACCACAAAAATGTCATTCTCAGCCAGCTGTGGTAAAATAGTTTGCATGGCCATCTCAATACTGGAGAAGTCTTTATATTTAAAAAAAAAGTATTCTGATGAGTAAAAAATGAACGTGAATTCATTATTAGTAAGGCATTAGCAGTTGGCTTAGAACTGTTCAAACATGGAGGTGCTGAGAGAATATTTGTGTGACAAAAGAACTGTTGACATTCGGTCATACTAGAACTTAGAATATTGTTTTAAAACAGATACACTGCAAATGTGGGAATGAGAACTAGACTAATTTTTTTTCTACTTAATTTGGCATTTAAGTATATGGCACAGTAAGGTTTGACAAAAAGTAAAGTGTAAATTTATGTAACTGACCCCACTTATTAATAGGGTTTTAAGGACTTGCAATATTATAGAGTCTAAATACTATTTAACAGGAAGTGAAACAAAATTTAGAATTAATTCTAGAACATTTATAAACAGGAATAGAAAAATAGTGTCCATTCTACTAAGTGTCAGAAATTAGAGGCTACCTACCAAATGATGCTGTTTGTTTGAACTTGTTCAAATGATTCCATTAAATTGTTGTGTATGTTTCAGATAACAAAATTTGACTTTTTTAGTTGTTAATCCAACAACAATGTCCAACATTTAGTAAGTGTCTTATATTGGATATGAAATTGTTGTTTGAACAGTCTTACTAAACATTTTACCATACAAATGGTAAATTTTATTTAACTTATGTTAATATAAATACACCAAAATAATACATGTTTATAAATACATGTGAACATTTTAAATGGTCTAGAAAGAAGCCTAAATGGTAGTTTAAAATAATTTCCATGTGGTAATTCCTGCAACACAGGGTTGTTGCAGGGGGACTGGATAGGGGCCCAAATGCTATTGCATTGACTTAGTTTCTGTTGGGGCACTGTAACAAAGGCAACTAAATTTCAGCTGCCTTAGTGGTACTGTTATTACCTTTTGCCTATACAGATTTTTATCGTGGAAGACTGCCAAATAAGGAGCAACTTCGTAGTTGAGAACATGGAATTATGAAAGTAGGTTGAACAGAAGGATAACAGGGAAACATATAAGTTAATATTTCATGGATGAAACTTTGCTAAATTACTTGATACCATAGAAAAAAGTGTAGTAGCTAAAGCTGTGATCTGATGCAGGCATGACGTACTAGGCTTTTCTCTGGAGTTTCTTCATTAATTACTGAAATGCTCAGTGTTTCACTGTGTATCATAGATCTGTCTGTGCCTGAGATTGGGATTTCAGTAACCTCCTTACAGGAAGGCAGGAATCCACTTAGAGGAACAACCTCTGGGACTGACAAAGCTTCTTTCCTAAGTGGCTCTTGCTATACCCTCCATGCAGAGCCTCTTTTTGGGTGTCCTATCCAAACCAGGCCAGGTCTCCTGGTGACATCATGAAACATGAGATGCCCACGAGTTCATCTCTGGCCACGATGGAGGTTTGGCCACCTGTTTGTCCTGTGCTTGAGAAGATATTCAGGATGTTGACAGAGAAGAGTGGGACTTACCTACTAAAACTTGGCAGCCCAGGCTCGTCTGTTTTCCACGGGAGAGTGCAGCCCTCAGTGCTTGATTGGCTGAGGACCATTTTCCTCTGGCTCCAACAGGAAAACCAGCATAGGTGACCTCCCTGGCACCAGCATAGGTGACCTCACTGGCTGGTTTCAGGTTCCTGATTTGTTTAGTCAGCTTCCAATGCCTTCATACTTTCTCAGTAACTGCTGCCAGGAGTGTACGTGATTTGTTTGCATCATCGGCCTCCCCCGGGGCCGGGCTCTCCTTAACACATCGGATACCAGGTTTGAGCAGCTCACTCCCCTCATCACTAAACTAAAGTTGATGATACAGTAATTTTTTTGTTTGTTTGCTTGCTCTTTAAGCTTCCTCATCAAAAATGGTACCCAAGTGGCTGTGTTATTAGGTACAGATATCCTGTACTGCTGGACAGATGCCGGGGATGCAGAAGCAGATCTCACAGGGGTTATGGTTCACTCTGCTGTTGAAATTCCTCAGTTGAACATTAAGGGCTACCAGAAGTTATTTCTCTGGCATCCCACAAAACTGAGATCCTTTGGCTGCACCAGGCAGAGAGATGCCCTCAGTGTCAGAGTGACTGGTTAATGGTGCTCTCTGCATCCCCTGTCTCAATTTCTGTGCCCTCCTTGTTTCAAGAGGCACATACAAACCTCTCTATTGTTGTTGGGGTCCAAAGGTCACGATTCTTCTGTCGATATAAATTGTGTGTAGCTTTGTTGAATTTGATAATTGTGGTTCATAGCTCTTTTGCATGATGTCTAATCAATTGCAGTATTGTAAAAGGAGGTAGAACAGGCTACCAAGTCTGTATCAGGCTATCAGATCACAGTTGTGCCTGGTGTGAGAGGCAGGAAACAAACCATCAGTCCCACCAGAACTGCACATATAAATTATGCAGCTCTTGTGTGAGTTGTCACGTCTGTGAGGGTGGGGGATCGTGAGACAACAGCCCTGTGGTAGCAACTGACAACTGAGGGAAGGAAGATCTTCCCTTTGTGTGTGCGCTGCTAAATAATTCAAAGATGAGATAAACAGTACCTATAGATGAATCTTTTTTCATTTCACAGTAATGAGTCAAGATACTATAAGCCAAATATGTTTATATCAGATTCTTTTAGGCACCCATCAAGCCACCAGTTACTAAAAGACAAGGGAGATAAGATAAAGTGATCATAGGCCGTACAAATTCTATGCATCAGTTGTTTTCTGTTGTTGGGTTTTGCATATGTTAGTTTTTCTTTCAGAATTCCAAGAGTAAGGAAATTTATGATATAATTCTTGCAAAGTTAAGCTTTTATAGTGGTATTGAGTATCAACACACTGTATTCACATCTCAAGGGTTGTTGTAATTCCAGGAGCTGGAAGATGAGAAGGCAGTAAATAATAGGATACAGGGTATGCTTTTCTTCCTTTTTAATAGGAAAATATTTCAGCTATGGCATTGTAGTTGACAAATGTTTGGTTTAGCATAAAAGAAAAAGGAGAAAAGAGATTGAAATGTATAGTCATATAGGAAATAAAAAACCTGATCAATGAGTAATCATAAAAGCAGTGAAAAACTTCTCCTATAGTGTTCTCAAATTAAGATGTAGAACATGCACATGTATCCCCCAATCTACTCAATATTGTTTCTAGAGAAGAAACAATCTGTAGATTTATTGGGTAACACGATTTGCTCTTTCCTGGAATAATTGCCCACAAACATGAGCTTGACCCCTGTGTTAAACTAACAAACCCTTGCCTGTGTATGGAGGGTGATCCCAGGGATGGATGGTTACAGAAAAGTCAGATTTGGATATTAGACACATGTGTCCCTAGCAGGAGTTGTGGTTTTCTCCTCATGTGGATTAAAAACACACTGACAGTCTTCAGAGTTGCTAATTTAGGCCTTTTTGATTGCAAGTTCTGGGAAACTTCATGTTTTGCTTCATAATTCTAAGAATGGTGGTTTCACGAGAAAAACAAAGTCCCAAGACTTTGGAACTCTCTCTCTCATGGTTTCTGTGCATGCAGAATTGGTAAACCAACACAGAACATAATCAGAATGAAGTTCAATCTGTAGTGGTTTTACACCCTACGTTTTTAAGAGTCTGCGACCATTTTTCTGAAAACATGTAAACAGAAATCCTTGTAAAGCTCTTTTCTCCAGCTGTACAGTGGTACACATGTATTTTGGGGATTTTCAGCCATAACTATAGTAGCACTGACAAAAGCTTGTTAGCTTCAGTCATGTTTTTTCTTAATGATCTTAAAATTCATGGTGCTGGTCTTACAGTGAGATCCATTTGCACATGAGTGAGATCTCATTGAAGGCCCAGGAGCTGTAGTTAATATTATTCTTTTCTGTGTCCAATCACACTCCCATTTTACATAAAACGAAGGTGGGTGGTCGTTTCAAGGTCAGCAATTTATTTATTAATAATAATAATTGTAAATATCCTCAAAATCCAATTCAATAGGAATTTGAAGACCTCAAAAATGCAAAGATCTGGAGAGTTTATCCCCTGAAAAATTGGATAGTACCATGAATGATGAGGTACAAAGTTGTATCTGTAATTTGGGAACCTGCAGTTATTTGCAGTGTAGTAATTTTTGCCCCCTGTATGACCATACCTTTTAAATTCAAGTGTCTAATAACACAGACAAGCAAAATAAAACAGGCAGGTGTTTCAAACAGAGTCTGTAGAAAGGACAGCAGTAACATGTAGATCTTTTTGAAAAGATTCAGTCTATAGAACTGGGATTTTAAAGAGAGAGACTGGCAAAAGAATCAGGCTCATCTGCTATGCAGAGGAAGAAATGTCAACCTGAGGGTAGCATCTTCTAGAACAAAATCTACATTTCCAGAGAACTTCCTTGAACTGAAACAAGCTGCAAGATAGGCTCATTTCTTAAAATATTAATAGTAAACTTGGGTGAAATATTCTTATTATGCTTTCACTGATGCAAATGCATTAAATTGCAATAATAAATAATAATAAATAATAAATCTTGAGAGATAACGTTTATAACAGTATATCAGATAGTTGCTTCTGGGTTTTCTAGGACCCCAAGATCTGTTTGTCATGCAGCTGAACCACCATTTGTCTTTGCTGACAGCCTGGTTTTCATTCCTAGATGTTGTGCTGCTGTGCACCAAATGACACTGCCCAGCTGGGGGTATTTTTAGGCTGCTTTGTAGCAGATGCCGGCTGGCACATCCCTGCCTACTCCAGTGATGTGGGTCACATTCCCAGCAGGAGCCCCAGCAAGAGAGGAGGAAGGAAACCACTTGCAGAAATGAGAGTGGTGCAAAGCCCAAGCCTCTAAAGAACTCTGCTTTAGTGGGTCAGCTGCCAAGAATTGCGTGTGAGCAGTGCCTTAAAGCTGTCTTTGCTTCCCTTCAGGGACTCGACTTGCAACTGAAATATCACACATGGGGAATTTGCCAGAACTTTGAATTAATATGCACATGACCAAAACAGTTAAAGTCACCTCCTGTTTGGTGCTGTGAATTCCTCATCCTCAGACATGTATTCTATTCACTGCAGCAGTGAGGGATATTTGAAGAGGTGAGTGTATGTTAAGGAATATATTCTGAGAGTTTAGTTGTGCTGCTTTTAAAATGTGCAGCAATCTTTGCGTTAAATTTAGCTGAGGAACCAAGCCCTATGACTGCAAAAAAATTATTTTTCTAGAAACCAAAGTAACTTAAATGTCTGTTTTAAACCATTTCCATTGTGAAGGGTACCTTTAACCTGGAAAGATGTAGCATCCAATCTCAATAGCATGTTTTAAGACCTTTATTGTATAGTGTATGTGCAAACTAAGTACAATGTATAATATGTATATAATTACGCATCATTATAATGATTAATGTTTAATTAATGATAATACAACAAATAACAAATACAACAATTACTTGAAAAAGTAATAGTTACCAGAACTGACATAATTCAATTAACATCAGAGTGAATTCCCCATTGTTTTCAGCAGAACCCCATTTCCCTGGCTGATGGAGCCACCTTATGAAGACAAGACCAGGACAGCTGCATCACAGACCTGCAAACCAGGCTTGGGCAAGGTGAACTTGGCAAGTGCTTTTACTGTGAATATAGGCTAAAAGTACATGTACTTTAACAACTTTGCTACCCTTCTACATGAAAAAAATGTCTGCTTGCTTTCTTTTTAGATGAGCCTTTTCCTGCTGCTTTGTCTCGTTCATGTGTCACCACTAATGCACTTAGGACTGAATAAGCTCCCTGGCTGTTGCATCAGGAGCAGAATTTTTGCTTGCACTTCCTGAATTTACCTTCCCTTTCATATTGAAGTCAGCTATAGTAACTTTTAATATTAAATGGGCTAGGCTGACAACTAGTAAATTGAAACTGCAAACCAAATGTGATATAAAAATCAGACGAGGCACCATTGCTTTTCTTCCAAACACTTGAAATAAGAGTAAAAAATCTTATCTCAGTTTCACTGCTTGCAAAGGGGAACAAACACTGGACTGCAAGAGATGAAGTTTTTGTGTCGTGTCTAAAAATACCTCGGAAGGAGTTTACCTGTCAGTGCGGATTCCGCAGCATCGCTCCCTGCCCGCAGCTGGTTGCCAGGAGGAGGCAGGAGCAGAGCAGCTGTGCTCGCAGCTGCTGCGGGCAGCCCTGGCCGCCGGACGAGAGCCGGCACAAGCCCTCTCTCTGCAAGGGGCATTGCCACCGGGCTGCTGCTGCTCGTGCTGGGCACGCAGGCACTGCCCGGGCCCCCCGTGCGCTCAGCCGGGTGATGGCACTGGCCTGACACCTTGTGCTCTGGGTTGTCTTCTTTGCCAGAGGTTTTTTGGGAGGGGGAAAGCGTCCTGCATGGGCGCTCTGGAGCAGCCTGGCGCTCCACAGTGTCACCTGCGGCTCGGCAGCAGCTCCTGCACCGAGCCTGCCTCGGCTGCTGCCACACTTGATGCCACAGCAGCGTTTTCAGCCGGGTTCCCCCGGTAATGGCTGTGCCACAGCTGCTAATTGCCCGTGAAATTTTAGCCTCCAGTCACACATACATATCTGAAGGGATTTTGCACTACTCAAATAAGCGTTCTTGACCAAAGCTCTGCCTTCTGTAGCAGTGTTACTGAAAATTCATGGTTGTGTGCTTATTATTCAAAAAAATACCCTTGCTTTCTGATATAATGGTAAATTACAAATTAATTTCCTACACAATGGTTCAAATCTATTGTGTAAAGAGGAATTGTACCCAAAATGAATGTATTCCTATGCTACCAAAACAGATTTATATCTAGTAGCCACTAATTGTTCCATCTAACAAAAAGTAGCAGTCTTTTTTAGGAAAAAAAAGACATTTTAGAAACTCTATTACTTGGTAGCTTAAGCAAAACAATAGTTAACTGAAGAGATTTTTTTTCTGTGCTAATAGAAGTGATTTATTGTCACAATTTGTAAATTCAGGAAATGCATCCCCTAAAATAACTCTTCCAACAACTGTAGACCTTTCTTAGGTGTAGGATTCTACTGCTGGATTTGCCTTCCATGATCATATAAACAGCGGTACCCGTGCTCCTCTCCAAGGAAATACATGGTTTAACTACATGTGCATCTTAGCAGAGACAAGAGACCTAAATGTGACGAAAAGGAAATTGCTCTCATCTTACAGAGCTTGATTAAAGCTTTAGGCATAGAGCTTTCTAAATGACAAATGCTCAATGAAATAATATTATGTCTTTATACTCCAGAGCAGTATTAATCTGAGGTTCTAGGACTTAAGGAAATGTTAATTAACTCATTATCATTCGTGTAAAGTGTTACCATTACACTCGTTTTGTGGCCTGATAACCAAAGCATGGAATTAGTATGTTTTTCGGAAAGAATGAGATTGGGGTTCTCTTCCATGTGTGTTCCCTATCAGATATTTACAGAGATGTTAACTGCTCATGCAGTAGTGAACTCCATGGATCTTCAGTCAAGTTAGCCCAAAAGGAGAGCAACAATTTTGGGAGAGACTTCAGCAGTACCCAAAGCAGGATGTTTCTGCAGCCTGAAGCTTTGTGTTGGGTATTTGGGAGCCCAAATCTGAGAGCTAAGAAGCCAGGCGGTGTTCTTAAGGGTTTGAAGAAGTTGCATGTTCCAGGAAAGAACAGAGACACTGCTGGCTGTTCTGCAGAAATGTTTGCATCACTTTAAGTACATTTATTTTTTCAGGTAGCTGCCTGCTCTAATCATTTAGGGTAAATAATGTGCGAATTAGGAAGCCACTGTTTGGTCCATTGAAATGCATCGCTGAAATCTATTTGTGGTTTCAGTATAATGAAATTATATGATCACAGCAAAACACAACTCACTGCAGAAACGTTGTGCAGTGTGGGTATAGAACTTGCTCACCTAACGCATGCACAGCCTCGTGCCTTGTTTCCAACAGAAGCCACCAGCAGATGATTTGGGGGAAGGTGTAGAAGACCCATAGGTAAGGAATAATGCTGTATGCATTAGATCTCAATCTTAAATCTGTCTGTATGGTAAAAACATGAAGCATGACATTTTCATATACTTCCCACAAGTTTTTAGTCAAAGAAATCCCTGCTTTCCAGTCCCACTGGTAACAATTTAGCCACTGAAACTCTTTTTGAATCTTGTGAAACTGTTTGTCTCAATGATTTCCCTTAACAATTAAGTTTTGTAATATAATTACATGTTTATATTATTATTGTTATTTTTGCATTTCACAACAAATTTTCCCTTGTTTTCCTGTTACAAGACAGCAAGAACTGAGGTTCAAAATCTACCTTTTCTGCAATGTCCTGCAGTTTTTATGTTTGTTTTTTTTTTATCAAGGCCTTTCATGCCTGATTCATTTTTAGGGTAAAAACCAAACATCTTTCGGTTTGTCTTTTCCCTTGCCCAGGTCATTCTTCTCATCCTTTTACTAATTTCACCTAACCCTGAGGTATCATTTATTGAGATCTTTGCAGCTCGTATCGTTACACTTTCTTCCAGATGAAAATACTGATTTATCTAATATTCCTCAACTTCTTAATTATCTTTTTTTTATGCATCCCAACATTTCGTTTACTTGATTTAACCACAGCTAAACATGACCTCAGTCTGCTCTATAAGTTGTGACCCTTTCTAAGAATGAATAATACAAGTAACTCTTCTTCCCTTCTATAGCTCAACACTTGGTACTTATCAAATTTGAGTTTTGTGTGCCGTCAGCCTGCCCAGGTGATGTTACCTAATTGGGTCTTTTGCAATTCTTTCTAGGCCTCTCTAACCCTCATGTAAATAACCTGTCATCTACAGATTTTGCTGCTCCCTTGTCAAATCTTTCCTTTTTTCCAAATCAGTGATAAATATATTAAATCACAAAGAGCTATTATTTTATTTAGTACAATTGCTAGTATAATTCCAATATAAAAAAGCTCTAGTTTGACAATTTTATGTCTTTCTGAAAATTAGCCCATTTCCTACTTGTGTTTCAAACTTTAGTAGCCATTACCTTTTTTAGAATGGCAAGTAATTTAAAATATGGTGGTTTAATGCTTACTTCTACTTTGGCTCCCTTTTCCACAGATGAAAAGCTATCTGTAATAAAGAGAAACTGATAGAAAATACCTCTATTACACATAATTGGATTTTTTCCCATAATAGTACAATTCATGTTCTTAGCCTGCTGTGTTACAGGGGGTTTGGCCCACATAATTATTTCTTAAAGGAGAAAGATTTTTGAGCAGTCTTGGGAATCTGGAGAGGTCCCAGCTGACTAGAAGCTAGTGAAGGTTGTCCCAATATTCAAGAAGGGCAAGAAGGACCCTGGACTGATGTAGGATTGTCTTCAGTGCCTGGTAAAATCATGGAAAAGATTATTCCAGGAGGTGTTGAGGTTCCATGGGGACCACGCAGTCACTGGTCACAGCCAGCACGGCTTCAGGAGGGGAAAGTCCTGCTTGTCCAACCTGATCTGCTGCAGCAGGGTAACCCACCTGGCTGATCAAGGGAAGCCAGCTGGTGGAATCTTTTTGGACTTCAGCAAAGCTTTTGATACCATCTCTCCCAGGATCCTTCTGGACAAAATGCCCAGTGTTCAGCTGGATGAACACATCACGGGATGGGTGAGCAGCTGGCTCACGGGTTGGGCACAAAGGGTGACACTGACTGGGGTGACATCAGACTGGGGGCCTGGGGGGTTCTGCAGGGCTCCATCCTCGGCCCTGTGCTCTTCAACATCTTCATTACAACCTGGACCCAGGGCTCAAAGAACACTAAGGAAGTTTGCTGGTCACACTAAATTGGGATGAGCTGTTGACTCCCTTGAGGGCAGAAAAGCCCTACAGAGAGACCCAGACAAATGAGAGAGATGGAGAATCCCCAACCATGGGAAGTTTAACACAGGCAAGTGCTGGATTCTGCACCTGGGAGGGGGCACCCCTGGCTGCGTGGATGGACTGGGAATGAGAGGCTGGAGAGCAGCTGTGGGAAGGGACCTGGGGGTCCTGGTCAATGGCCAGTTGGATCTGAGTCAGCAGTGCCCTGGCAGCCAGGAGGGACATCCCTGTCCTGGGGGCATCAGGCCCAGCACTGCCAGCCAGGCCAGGAAGGGGATTGTCCTGCTCCACTCTGGGCTGGGGTGGCCTCACCTCGAGTGCTGGGGGCAGTTTTGGGCACCACAGGATAAAAAAGACATGATGCTATTCGAGAGTGCAGAGGAGGCCATGAGGATGGGGAAGGGTCTGGAGGGGAAGCCCTCAATGAAGAGCAGCTGAGGGCACTTGGTGTGTTCAGCCTGGAGAGAGGAGACTGAGGTCAGACCTCACTGTGGTCTTCAACATCGTCACAAGGGGCAGCTCTGGTCTCTTCACTCTCCTGACCGGGGACAGGACCCCAGGGAATGGCTGGAGCTGGGCCAGGGCAGGTTTAGGTTGGAGATCAGGAAAAAGTTCTTCCCCCAGAGGGTGCTGGGCACTGCCCAGGCTCCCCAGGGAATGGTCCTGGTCCTGTGGCTGCCTGAGCTCAAGAAGAGTTTGCAACGCTCTCAGGGATGCAGAGGGTGGGATTGTTGGGGCGTCTGTGCAGGGCCAGGAGCTGGACTGGATGGTTTTGACGGGTGCCTCCCAACTCAGCCTATTCTGTGATTCTATGGTTCTGTGATAAGATGCCTGTCATGGTTTAACCCCAGCAGTCCCCAAGCCCTTGCAGGGCTCGCTCTCCTCCCAGCACTGGGATCGGGCAGAGAACGGGGAGGGGAAAAGTGAGAGAACCCCTGGGCTGAAATAAAGACAATTTAATAGGGAAAGCAAAAGCTGTGCTCACAAGCAAAGCAAAACAAGGAATCAATTCCCTGCTTCCCATGGGCAGGCAGGTGTTCAGCACCTGCAGGAGAGCAGGGCCACGTCCCCTGGAACGGTGACTGTGGAAGACAAACACCATCACTCCAAACCTCCCCCTTCCTCCTTCTTCTCTCCCTTCATATACTGATGTCATAAAGTCTGGAATACCCCTCTGGTCAGTTGGGGCCACCTGTTCTGGCTGTGTCTCCTCCTAACATCCCAGGCACCCCCAACTTCCTCACCAGTGTGGTAGTATAAAAAGTAGAAAAGGTCTTGGCTCAGCAATAACAAAACCAAAATCATTTCTATATTATCAACTCTGTGTTCAGCACGAATTCAAAACATAGCCCTGTACTGTGAAAAAAATTAACTCTACCCCAGCTGAAACCAGCACAAAGTCTTACTAAAAAAATATAGTTTCACACTTCAAAAACTTAGTTTTATATATATTTATAAAATAATTTGGTGCTTTGGACAAATCTCGAGTATTTTAAGGGTGATATCTTTCAAAAAAATTTATTTTTAAGAGAACCCCCAGTGAAACTACCGACTTTCCCGTTACCTTTCATGGGTAAAGAGATGGACCGCCCTGATGGCACCCAAAAGCACCATCGCGTGTACAAACAGCTAAAGCGGGGAAGTTCAGAATTCCTTTTCAGGCATCTCCCGGGCAGGGAAGGACCGGGCGGGCCCCGCATGCGGGTGGCGAATTCTCGGGGCGGTACCGCCATCTCTCGGTCCCGCTCAGCGCAGCAGCCCCGCATTCCGCACTTCCGCAGCCCGCGCTCCGCACTGTGCATCCCGCAGCCCGCACTCTGCATCCCGCATTCTGCACCCCGCATCTCGCATCCCGCACTCTGCATCCCGCAGCCCGCACTCTGCATCCCGCATTCTGCACCCCGCATCTCGCATCCCGCACTCTGCATCCCGCAGCCCGCACTCTGCATCCCGCACTCCGCACCCCTCACTCGACACTACATCTCCACGCTCCCGCATCCCGCGGCCGACATGCCTGCACTCTCCACCCCGCAGCCCCGCATGCCGCGCTCTCACACTCCACACCCCTCGCTCCGCGATCCCGCACTCGGCGCTCCCGAGCTCCCCCGCCTCGCTGTGAGCGATTCCCGTTGGCTGCTCCCGGAAGGCGGCGTTTCCCGGCAGGAATTGTCCTGCACTGCCGGGCACAGCTGGGCGGGACAGCGGGCCGGGGCTCCAGCTCTGCTCGCGCTGTTCACACCCTCCTCCACACCTGGGGCTGCTTCCCAGGGCAAAGTCTGTGGACACCCGGCAGGTCTGAAACAGGAATATTTAAGAATCCCCCACCCCTCTGAGGGGGAAAGGAGAGAGTGTAATCTGCAGAACTTCTCTGCATGAGTTTTACAACCTGTAAAACCTGTGATAGATAAAAAGCGTATTGAAAACACAGTTCTACTTTCCAGCCAAGACGTGTTTACCTATCACGAATCTAATCGACAGCTGTACTTTTAAGCACAAAAGATGTGGTGCAAGACCTGGGATTGGGCGTGTGGAGTCCCAGCTCCAGGGATTCCTCAGGAACCTGTCAGAGAACTGTGTAAAGGTTCACTTTGTCAGCACTGCCGAACAGAACTTCTCTGCAGCAAGTGTCAGGAGCACCAAGCATCTGTACAGTGGATTCAAAGTCCTGGAAGTGCTGAACTCTGCACAAGATCCACCAATATCCATGTTTCCTAAACCTGGACTTGCCAAATTTTTCTTTTATCTAATGAATCAAAAGTCCTTATGAGGACAATATGAACCACACAGTTGCTAGAACCAAACAATTATTCCATACAGAAATTAATTCCAATAGACAAGCAATACAGCATAGGCAGAATTAGCAATGGGAGCCTTAACCAAAGTAAGGACCACCTGTGATTGCTGTCCTGATCATCAAGAAAGACTTAAAAAGTATTCTGAAAAGACAAGCCCAGGAACAAAAATGACTGAGTAGAAACAATGTGGATATAAGGGAGATATTGATCTTACAGTACATGACATTTTCCACACACAAATCACCTCGTGGCCCAAAGGAAACAGGTAACTGCCGCTCTCTGTCCTTTTCCCCTTGCAAGTTTCCTCCACTGTTGCATCTGCCAGGTACCCTTTTCTTTTCCTCCTCATGTTGTCTAACTGATTCACCCAGCAAAGTTAAATTCAGAGCAATTTCTTCCTGTCTATGCTTAGCGTAAAGTTTGCTCTCTCTGTGCCAGATCTGTAGAGGAGTTTGTATCTGACCATCACAGTCTGAAAAACAAAGACTACCTCTCCTTGCAAGACATCCCACCCTTGAAAATGTAGGACACTTACTTTATTAGAAATACTTCAAAATGTAGGTGTAGAGCAGCAGCTCAAGTATTTCTGAGTCAGGGCAGTGGCACTGCCCCTGACCTCAGGCTGCTCTGTGCTTTTGCCCCACAGCTGCTCCAATCCCTCCAAAGTGCTCTGAGTGAGCCCCAGTCCACCCAATTCCCCACAGCGAGCTGCACCCAGCTTTGTCTCACAGCTAAAAGCAAAAGCTGATGGCTGTGAAGCACTCTGCAAATCTGGCTCCTTTTTTGTCTCTGAAACTAGGGACTGGATTTGAAAGTTTGATCCCTTTTTTTATCGTCAGTCCTCAGGAAAATCCATTCTACTACTTTCTGTGTGGCCATGCAAGTATTTTGTTCCTTTAGTGGAAGAAGAAAGCAGGATTCAAGACTGCAGCTTTGTTTGCTTTTGTATAATAAGTTAGTACAATGGATTTAAATGGAAGTGGAATTACATATGAAAATTTTTTATCAGGACAGAAAATTTCAATTAGGGGAAATTAGCCACTTGGTTCTTTCTGATAAATTAATCATCGAGATTATCTATTAAACGTGCCACTTAACCTTTCTGGCATAATTGCCTGAGGCAGTAGTATTTAGGCTCTCCACATTAATTTGGAAATATTAATTTCCAGGCAGCTGTCTTCCAAAATGGAATTTTCACTTGTCTTTTTTATAAGTAGGTCATTGTGCAGCTGTTGTTAATAGAAGCTGGCATTTGTGAAATGGTAAATCCACCATTGTGCCCTATCAACTACAAAACTGATGTCCATCAATTACAGAATATCCTTTACTGAAATGCCCTTTCTCAGCCCCAAAGGATGTCATCCCTCGCTGTGGTAGCCTTTGGCTTTTTCTGGAATGGGCGTGTGTTTCAGTGGGTTATCCTGCAGGAGCTGAAGCACCACTGTGCTCACACTACCTGCCTTTCATGAGATAAGGGCTTGTCTTGACTTGATCTCTTCCATCTACATTAGAGCTTCCTTAAAATGAATCCTGAGGGAAATCGGTATTACAGCTCTCAGCTGTCAAAGGAACAGCTGGTTTAACTGCTGAACACCCAGACAAACCTTCCTTGTACCTCCACAATGAAATGAACTGGTCCTTTCACAGGGGACAAGGCCTTGCTGTCCCTGTAGTGCTCAGCTGTTGCACAGCTTACGGAGAGACAAGCAGCTCCCGGAACTGCTACAGACTTTGCCCTGTGGTCTTTCAGAATTAGAATCAGGACCTTGGCCTGGTTATCTTTCTCATATGTCATAAAATTTACATAGTCTGCTGCAGGAATAGTTTGAACTCTAGAACTCGCTGCATTCTAGAGGAAGAAGAAAGGAAGTAAGAAAGTGCTGGTCCCAAAGGAGGCAGTCTAAGGGAAGAAAATATGAATGGCGGACAATTTATATAATTTAAGGTTAATGAAATGAGAAAGAATATCTCAGAATCTTAGAATAAAATGTTACAAAAGAAAGACAATGGAATTTATGTTATGTGAGCAGCAGGAACATTAGTTATGGGCAACCAAATTAGTGTCCTAGAAAGCAGAATTGGTAGCAAGGCAGTGATGTCATAGTCAATTTGTCCCTGCTGTGAACTAGAGTCAATAGATTATCAATTACCTTATTGATTACCTGAGCCTATAAATTCTTGTACAGATACAATTAAGCATAAGAATGCTTGTACACTTGGGATGTGAAGTCAACAAAACCCTGCTTACTTTGGGATTGGGTCAGATAAACTTGAAGATCTTCGAGGTTTAAGATCTGGAGGATTTTTAGATAATTCAAATAGTGCAAGGACTATGATAAAATAAGACAGGGAAGGGGAAACCAAATTGAGACCTGTGTCTCAGTCAAAATCGAATGAATTGAAATTCAGACATGGACTGAGTTACAGTTGAGCAGCTGTGCTGCACAAGGCCATGGGATTCATATTTTGTGTGAAAAGAACTATTTCAATAATAACAATTCTTGTGATTAGAGCAGCAAGAAGCTAATGTGGTTCTGTAGTTTGGAAAGAAAGTGGAAAAGTGAAGTGGCCAGAAAAGAGAAGTATAGTGTATAGTAATGAATGAGGATTTAAGAATTGTCAAAGGACCTTTTAGCAGGTCTTGTAACCTGACTGTGAAATCCCGAACATGAAGAGAGTTAACAGCTCAGACACCACCCAAGTTTTACAGTGAAAGGCAGGATGGGATTTGCCAGTTTTGAAATAATACAGGTGGAAAAGTCGGTGCAAAATCGAGACATTATTACCATTTAAGAAAACAACAGGATAGCTGGGGGGACCTGCAGGAGAAGTGACTGTTAGTGTGTAAACATGGCAGGCCTTTGGCTGATCAGCCAAAGAACGTGCTCTGAGAACAATGCCTACTGCTAATAACAGCAGAGAAGCTTGGGAAAATGTGTCTGTGAGGTCCCTGGATTTGGTAGGGATGTGGCAAGACCACTTTAACAAATTCTGCTTCCCCTGATTTGAGAAAAATCTGACAGGTGAGTCAGGAGTGTTTCATGTTTGACTATCAAATGCTATCAGTAAGATTAACATTTTAGAAAAGGGTATTTACTCTCTCCCTGTGACTAATAGGAGATATTTATTAAGCCAAAGAACTTTACATCACAGGTTGCAACTGGGTTACAGTTCCTGACTGAAAACAGGAGTCTGCGATTATTCAGGGTTTTATCCTAAAGGTCTTGGACAAGAAGAAATATATGTCAAGGTGACATGGCAATGTGCATGATACGTCTTCCTAAAGACTTACTGGGCACTTGTGTTCTTCTCTATGGAATCAACTCCAAAGTTCAATTTTTGCCATTTTATTTTCCTGCCTTACATGAAGGCATGCAGGAGACCACATGCAGTGAGGAATGGCCAGGTAGATTTGGGTGGCATGAGAGAAGCAGCTTTGTCTTGGGGAAATTACCCAAACCCATGACTGGAAGCTTGAGAGTGGCCTCCAAAAATGTAAAAAAACCTGAAAATATGTCAAGTGATTAAGATTTATTTTGTTGAAGAAAAATGTTTTGGTCTATTAAAGACTTATTTTAGTCTGAAAAGCAAACCTTAGAAACAAGCAAGAGTGAGGTGTGGAAGGACTTTTGTTAAGGATCAATTTTGAAAATTTGTTTTGCAGCAAGGACAAGATGCTGATTCTGCAGCTTAAAACTTGGGCTGTAGTTTTAGTGCTCTGAGTCAAGTTCATGCTCTGTGACTCTAATTTGGGCCCAGATCAATAAAGGGGCTTAGGTACTTAAAATATGACTTCACTGGGATTTGCTCCCCTAAGCTGAAGAGTGCAATCTCTGGAATTTGACAAACTCCTTTACACACCCATGTTTAAACAACGCCCTGCTTTACGCCCCAAGAACAGCTTTTCCGTCCAAGGATGGCACAGCTGCTGCTCTGCCCCGGCCTGCCCCGAGCTCAGCCGGCTGTGATGGACAGGACGGCGGGCAGGGATGAGGGCAACAGGGATGCAGGGGTCTGGCACACAGGGATCTGGCACACAGGGACACGGGCAGGGTCTGGAACCCGGGGACACAGCTGGGATCTGGCACCTAGGGCGGCACTCGCTGCCCGGGCGGTCCGCGGCTGTCGGGGTGCGGATGTCACGCAGCCCTGTCCCAGGCTGGTGCTGAGGCCGCCTCCGAGCGCTGCCGCAGAGCCGGCCGGGGGCCGGCCCGGGGTAAAACTACCCCGACAAGGGACGGTATTTTCACCGTGCACCCGCACGAGCAGCGGCCCCGACACAGCCGCGGGCGGATACTGGACCCCGAGGTGCGCTGCGCCCGTGACGGGGACACCGCGATTCCCTCACAGGGGAGGTACAACCGGGAGCGCTGCGCGTTCCCCGGGGCCCGCGGCCCCCGCTCCGGCCTCAGCCTCGGCCTCGGCTCCGGCTCCAGTCGCCGCCGCCGCCCCCGCGCAGGGACCCGCAGGCCGCTCCTCCCCCCGTCTGGCGCGGCACGGAGGGAATCCCGCGGCGGAGGGAGGGGAGGGGCCGGGCCGGGCCAGGCCAGGGCGGGGCGGCCGCAGGAGGCCGCGTCGCCGCTATAAAAGCGGAAGCGGTAGCACCACCTCCGTTCCCCTTGCCCGGTTCATTCCGCTTTCCTTTGCTCATCCCGCGGACATGGCGCTGTCCGGCGACCCCCATTTCAAGAAGCTGGTGGAATGGCACAAGGCCAACTCCTCCAAGCTCGTCCTGCGGCAGCTCTTTGAGGCCGACAAGGATCGCTTCCAGAAGTTCAGGTGAGGTCGGGCGGCCCCGCGGCTGAGTGGGGCAGCGGCCCGCGGGCCCTGGGGCTGCCGCGCCCGGGCGGTGCCGCGTGCGAGGCCCCGGGCGAGTGCTGCCGCAGCGCCGGGGCCGCGCTGGGCGGGGGGCGCGGTGCCGGCCGGGCCCGGGCGGGCAGAGCTTACGTGGCCCCCGCTCCGCTCGCTCCCTCCCCGCGCAGCCCCGGGCGGGAGCGGGGCCCGGCGGGGAGCGGGATGGCGCACGACCCCGCGGTGCTGTGCCCGCCACGGCGGGGCCGCGCCGGGTGCTGCGAGGCCGATGGCGGCCCGGGCACATGCGCCGGTAGCGCCGCCGGGGGGCCGGGCCGGGGGCGGGGGGAGCTCCTCGCAGCCCCTGAGGGCGGCCGCGCCGCCTGCCCTTGACTCATCCTTGCAGCAGGGTACGTGCTGGGCAGCACAGCGCCCGCTGCTCTTGCACAGCCGCACTGTGGGGCCGGCACTCGCAGCCTCTCGCACCCCGTGCTTAGTCATGATAAGCTCTTCGATAGAATCGCGAGGGGCCGTGCATCCCTGTGAGCCCCCTCCGCCCGTACGACCCTGCCCTGAGACGGGCAGCGGGGGCTGTTGAGGAGGTTTAGCCCTCCCTCGCCTCACGCGATCGCTGCTACAGAAAATGCCTTGCAGCGCGTTTTGGTAGAGGAGGAAGTAACAAGTGGAAGCATGGTGATAACGTTCAGCGCCTTCATCTTGTGAAGTGGGATTCGTATTTTCTGCACGCTGGAGACCGTGCTGAGAAGGCACGTGTGTGGTTACGTTGTTGTACTATAGCAGCAGTCGGAAAAGTCTAATATTATGAGACGCATCCCAGATTTGAGTTTTAAAGTGAGTCTGGGTAATAGAGGCAAACTCACCTCTAGAGTGAGTGATAAGACTTCTAGAGTGTTGTGGTAAGACTTGGTGTGTGCATCAAGCTTTTCATTACTGTCCTGCGTAAAGGGATTCTTTTCCCCTTTTGAGCTCATTAGAAAATTCTTACATTGTAACTAAAGATTGTATATGAAGTCCTGCATATCAGTATATGAGAGATAAAATACCACTTGCATCGATGGAAAAAGTATGCTAAATTTTTGGAGTACTGACTTCACCTGGCACTTTTAATGTGGCTTTTTATATTGTTAAGAAATTTATCAGTAATATCTTATACAAATCTGCTTGATCCTCACTAGTAGGCCTAGTTCTCGAGGCAAGTTTTTCCTTATCGCCAGTATTTTTTTTTGGTGAAGTGGTCTGTACTGAGGTTATTTATTTCAAATAGCTGCCCTAATTCATGTCCTTTTGTGCTGCCCATAAGTAAACAGTTGAAGTGTCTTAAGTTTACTTCATCTATCTTAATTCTTTTTTTTTTAATTATTTCAGTCCTGTTTCCTGATAAGTTGTTTCATTCTAGTCTAGGAGAACTTCCTCATAGCAAAGTACAATTGCAGAGCTGACAGCTTCACTGGTACTCTTACCAGTGCTGGCCACTCTGAGCCAGATCAGCAGGAGGATGGTAGTCAATACCTGTTGAAAACCAAAGTAGTCTGGAGGTTTGGCCACCTGGTCCTGTGTAGTTTGCAACTTCCCTCATGTGAAATTAGACTTTATGAATATTTTTTATTTCTGCTAGATATTGTTGTAAAATCATTGACTCCCTTCCTTTTAGAAGGAAAAGAGAAGCGGTACCCAGGTGAAAGTGCTTCCTGATACTGGTTCAGGAGGAATTTCAGACTGGTGTGAATAGTTTTTAATCTATTTTATATCTGAGCACAGGTGTCTTATTTAATATTGTGAGAAGCTTATACTCACTGATTGCATCCTATAGAATAGATATACAGAAGATCCTTTCTTCCTTTTGTCCTTTTTTTTCCTAGTTCAGAATTTGTATATCCTGTTTTCCTGATAAGAAGTGTAGTCACACCTGTAAGAGATCTTTGCCTTCTTTGCCCCCCAAGGTGGTAAGGTCTGGTAGGAGCAGGAGTTCTTATCAACAGGGGTTGTTCACTAGAAACTGCTGGTTTTGAAAGGGTTAGAACAGATATGATGCAGCCATCATAAAATTCAGCAGGTAAGACATACCTGGGTGCTGACAAAGGTACCCCTGATGCAGACAGAAAGCACTAGAATGATGCTCCTGCTGCTTGGCTTGTCCATTATCAAGGATAAGAAAGAGCCTACAGTGCAAATGGAAAATGTGATGGGAGATGAAATCGTTGAGATGCTGCAGGTTAAGGGCTGCATCACTTAGAAGTGGCTGTGGCTTACGTGACAAGGCTCTTGTCCCCCCTGAGCAGCACTGCCATGAGCTGCTGCATTGCAGAGTGGGTAGTTGGGCAGAGCACAGCTCAGCTGCAGGGTTTGGGGCTTCTGTCTAAACAAAGGGTGGAGGGATCCCTTGCTGTAAGGGCTTAACACAAGATTACATTGTACCCTGTCCGCTTCACCTTGTGCGTGGGAAGTTAAATCTGGTAGCCGTTACTTGATTTGGTTTTGCCTCAAATGTCTTGGGTGGCACACTTCTGCAGTTTCTTCAAATGAGCAGTGGTTTGAATCAAGCCATAATTTCATGATATACTGTCTTATAGGTCTAGTGAGATTGATTTTCATTCATATATGTAAAAGAATGTATTGTAGATGTAAAACATGTCAAGTAAGTACAAAATCCTTTTCATTGTGGAGTAGAGCACTGGGAGAGGCTATCATCCGCAGTTCAGTACAGGGGAAGCATTCCTAAACTCACAAACTGAAGAAGTGTTAGTATACCAATGATGTTGATGTATCATTAGTGAAATGTGTTCAAGTCTGAGATGTCTGTAGATAAATGGCATGGAATTTCAAAGACTTGTTCTTATTTTTTCTTCTGTATCAGTGAATAGCAAATGTGGTGGGTGAGACAAACCAGTCCTTCCTTTAGCTAGCCATATCCCATGGATCCTAGTGCTGAGTGGTCAGGGGAAATTTCAGGATCACTGCTGGCAGCCTGCTGAAGAGAACGGTGGTTAACAGCATTGATACTGCTTTTTCTTGTTTGTCTGTGTTCTCACTTATTAAAGAAATGTGGTTCTAAGACTGTGCTTGAAGACACCTTCCTTTCCTTATTCACTCATATACTTTAAGACCATAAAAAGGATGTTATTGTTAATGAACAGTTAATGAAGTTAACAGTTAGTGAAACCACTGAAATGTTAAGGCCTTGCTGGTTATTACAGTTATTGCAAGTTCAGCTCCATTCTTCCTTTGAAGAATCGTGCCTGCTCTGTCATGTTATGTATGAATAACAATTACGTGATGGTGTGTCCCTGTGAAGTCTCTGGCATATATGGCAGCTGAAATGACAGAGCATGTTTCTGTGCTCAGGTATTGAGAAAGAAAAAGAAGGGGAGACAATGAACAAGGCAGAAACACTGAGAATTTTGATGGCTGCAATTTCCTGGGGGGGGGAGGGGCGCGGGATGGGTGTGGAGCAACAGGGAGAGTAAGATGTGCTTTTATCAAAGGCTGACTTACAGAATTCAACCCTTCAGTTAGAGTAATTGCATAGATTTGGTTGGAAATGATTGCGAAGAAGAAATTGAAGGTAAAAATCCAATGTTGTAAAGGCCTAGAGGAGCTGTAGAACCTATCACATAGATACAAGGATAGTAAATACAAATGGGCTCACTTGGTTTCTACTGGGCTACCATTTCTGTGTTTCCTCTCAGATGTGGGCGTACAAATGCCTGTATTCTGAAGGGTTAGGCTGTAGCTTGCAGATCATTAATTAAATAATTTGGAGACATCCACTGAATCAATGAGGACTGTGAGACTAAACCATGTACAAATGGGGTTTAATTCTGTATAGTAGTTGACAGAATGCTTCTGGTACATGAAGTTGTACGGATTTTTAAATTAGACTTGTTGAAGACTTGGACCTGTAGGAAGACAGTTTAATTTTCCAGCAGCAGAAGAATGTGACAAGCTCTTTACTGATAATACATAAGGAAAAGGTTTATTATTGCTAGAGAATGCTGGTGGCTCAGTGGAAACAGTATTTGATTGTCCAACTATACATCAAACATACTTCACTGTATTTGGGTTTTCACAAGCAGAAAGTGGACACTGTAATTCAGGTTGTTGAAAAACATGGTTTTCAAAAAAACAGCAGTCATTTTATAAAACTTGTTGGGCAAATTGGTCACTCACATCTTCTTTAATAACTTAGTCTAATTAGGATTCTCATTATTTTGTAATCTATAGTGGAGTTACTATTGTCTTGCTTAAAAGAGCCACCCTTCAGGAATGTGCAGTTAAACAACCTGTTGGTTTTGACAGCTTGACCTTGAATACTGACCATGGGGATATCTTACTGGATTACTCCAAGAACCTTGTTACAGAAGAAGTGATGAAAATGCTGATGGAACTGGTAACTATTTAAAATCTTGCATTAATGAACAAAATAGTTTTTACCTGCAACTCACTATTCTAGCACCATTTACAAACATTAGCTAACAAGTTAAAAGGCATCTGTTTACAAATCTTGGCAGGATTCAAATTCTTGCATTATCATCTAGCCCCAAGTTACAAAGCCATTTTTCAATGCAGATCTGCATAAAAATACTTACTTTAAAAAAGGAGATTTTTTTTTTTTTTTAGCCTAGAATCTAGTGGGTCACTTAATCCATCATAATTTTTGTTTCCCTGTCTTGTGTTAAATGTTCATGCTCCTTAATGTAGCTGCACCTTTGTAGTGCGTGTTGACTTACCACTATTTTAAGAGGAATCTGTATTTACCTTTTTCAGGCAAAGTCAAGGGGTGTGGAAAGTGCCAGAGAGCGCATGTTTAGTGGAGAGAAGATCAACTTCACTGAGGTAAGGCTATTTCTGTCCACGGTTCTTTCCACTTTAATTGTGCCTGTGTATTGTGGATGTTTATGCATCTGTGTAAGCAAAGTCCTGAAAAAACTTACTTTAAATACTCCTTTGAAATGCTGAGTGGTTGTGATGTTTGCTGCACTGTTTCAAGAGAAAATTTTAAAGTTCTTGCTAAAAAACTCCTTCCTTCAGTGTATCTTATTTTAGATGTTTTGGTGGTGGTTTTTTTTTTTTTTTTTTTTTCTCTTCCCTCTTTTGTAGAGAGGAAGATGAGTTAGACCTTGCAAAGGGCATGGAGCAGAGTATTGCATTCCAGGTATCCCTTAAATGCTTTTGCCTAATGTTAGTGTTCCTAAAGCTTAGTAAACTGCCTAAAGGGTGTGAGGGAGGATTGTGTAAGACTTTCTGCTTTGGGCTGTGATGCTACTTGTCTTTGGGTACATTTAAAAGTCAAGACTATAAACAATCTTGGGAAATTAGCCATGCATTTCAGTAAGAGGATGAGTACCTTCCTCTTTTTGTAGATCTGAAGGTTGTAGTTATGGTTAAGTCTTTACTAAAACATACAGAAAGCCAACTGTACTTTTTCTGGTATTAAAAATAGGATGAAAACTGAGTACTCAACAGTATAGTGGGTTTAATTAGTCTGCATTAAAAATTAAGGCTACTTAGTATGTTTGAGTCAAATTCAGAGAAACCAGTATTTCCTTTGACTTTGCTTAAAATCAATCAATAGCCAACAGCTTGTGCAACTTGGCAGTTGGACATTGTATTGTTTGTGAATGATTCATGTTTGTAAAAAGGCACAGACACAAACATACAGTTTCACTGGAGAAATGGTTCCTGTTCCTTCTGTGTTGATGCCTTCAATTTGCAGATGTAGCTAGTGAAAAAAGAAAGCGGGGAAAGAGGGTGAGAAGTCTTAAATCTGTTTGGAGGGTTGTTTTGTCAGACACTGCCTTTCACTAGCCTCACATAACACAAATTATTACAGGGTTAGCCCATCTCTCACTATATATTATAGAGTTGTTCTTTGCTGTGTGTTGAGAGCAGATGTAGCAGCTGAAGTCTCAGAAGGATGCAATTTTCACAGAAAGCACCTAAACACAATACTGAACTGTGATATGTTTGGCTTCTGCTGCTAGCTCCCTCTTTTCCTACTGTCTTGATGCCACTTTATATATCTTAAAAGTCTAGAAATGCTTCTTTTTTTATCAGGCTGTTTTTCAGTTGCTTCTTTCCAGTTCAGAAGTTGACTTAGAGGGGGTTTGCCTAATTTTTCTGTTTGTATAGAATATCAAATCAGGTTCATTTGGCTCTGGAGCTTGTGGACAATGTGAAATTGTCAGATGTTAAGCAGGATGCTGTCAAACAGCATGAATAAACCTAAAGCAGTAAGACATAAGGGAGCTGCTTGACGGCAAGAACTGACTCGTCCACTACTCTTGATCTGCTTTAGAACATTCTTTGGATATTTGTCTGAAGTATTTTAGACTTGTCTGTACTTGGTGCTGCTGGCATTGGCTGCATGGTGTGTGCTTATGTGGAAATTCTTTATAGTGCACCTGTGTGTTGCTGCCAGGTGTTTGTCCCAGACGAGTTAAAACTTGGAGCTTGATATGGTACAAAGAGCATTACAGGGTAACTCATCTGAACACTCATCACTGGGACAGTCTTCATAGCCTACATGATGTTTAGGGAATACTTCTGCTTAACCATAGAGATCAGGTCAAGTATGATGACTGCTCTTGATTAGACAAAGCATCCTTCAAGCCTGATAGTGAGCAGTACTTACCAAATACCATCCCATGGCTGAGTGCTGCAAAAAAAATTCTCTGTCCACCCCAAATTTGAGTGGGTATACTTTAATTAGCAAATGAAAGAGGTTTTTTGTATTCCATGTCAGTAATCACAAACTCAATGATTTTTGAATTAGCATTTGGTATTTAAATCATAACTTGGCAGTTCATATTGTCTGTGTTGTCTGTCTCACAATGCCTCTCATTGTAGTAAGGAACAATGAGGTAGAGCAGACTAATTTTTTACTTTGTTCATTAGTATTGACTAATTCTTTCATTCTAGATTAAAACTGCTATGCTCTTAAACAGCTGAACTGCAGGCCAGATTTCAGTGCTTTGCTTTGTGTAACGGTGGAGAAGTAATATAAAATGGTGCACGCTAAGAGATTTTTTGTCTTAAACACAACGGCTGCCTACGTATTTGGTGTGCAAGTGTTCAGGCAACATTTAATTGTGGGCAGTGGATGGAGGGATGTGGCTATTGTATCTGTTGTCAAATGTTTAAGTTATTTGTCTCTTCCTGTATGAAATGGTCTACTTGGGATAATTGAGAAGATGCCAGGGAAAATAACTTCAGCTGCTTGTTGTAATTGATTTTTTACTATTGTCATCAATAAGAAACAATTTCTTTCTTGTATACCTAAAGCATGCCAAAATAAAGATCACTGAGTAGTGAATATTGCTGAATTCTGAACCTCAATCTCTAAATGCTTTTAAAGGGATTTTGAGCCTTTTTTCCCAAGTAAACTATTACTTTGCATATTGTGCTGTCATAAGCCCCCTGCACCGAGTTGAAGTGAGAGGGTGATTGAGGTAGCTGCTGATGTGTGTATGTACACACACACTGAAAATACTGCTCCACTAATCGCAGTTAATCTAAAGGAGTTTTAAATCTTGAGGATTGTACTTGCCTGCTGGATGGGGCATCTGAGGCCCTGGGGTATAACTGGAAAGCACTTGAGCTTGATTTCTTTCCTTTGTTTCAGAACCGAGCTGTGCTTCACATTGCTCTGAGAAATCGCTCCAATGTGCCAATCCTTGTGGATGGGAAGGATGTTGTTCCAGAAGTAAACAAAGTGTTGGACAAAATGAAACATTTCTGTCAGGTATAGTACCACCACAGCTTATTTTTCATATATTTGTTCTATATGCAGCCAGGTTCTTACATGTGTATTGTGAAGTGTTGATTGTAGACTGGTTCACATGAATTATTGTGTCCTTCTTTGAGACTTATGATACTTCTGGCTCAAGCATGGAGTTGGAGCTGGTTTTATTGATTCACTTTTTTCTTTCTGTTTCCAGTTGGGTTTATTTTTAATGGGCTCCCTAGATCTTGCTCTTTCAGCAGTAATCTTGTATGTACTCTGGAAGTCTTGTAAATCATTAAGTACCATTCAAATATTACTTTATTTCTTGCTAATTTTTCAACTAATTGGCTGCATGAGGTAGAAACTGCCTCTTAACATTTGTGTAAAATCAGGAGAGAGGTAGAAGTTCCCAGCTCAATTGCTGTTTGATTATGCTCTATTTAAATAGTTTCTTAAGGACCTTCTGGTTTTAGGTCAAATTACTTTGATTTTACTGTTTGCACTAAAAACTCCCTGAGTAGTTTTAATGTGTTTTAAACAAGGCTGTGAGGTCCTGGACCTGCTTGCTTGCTGTTGTGAGCCTTATGCAGGTGGTAGTGCCCTGTTTCACTGGCAACTCATACTTCTAACCTATGCAAAATGAACTTGCAGTCTGTCCATTTCTTAATGATAAATTCCAAAATCACAGTAACTGGCACCAGTGAATTTGGTACTTTCCTCATATACTGTGACAATTGAATGGCAATGGAAATTCAGTGGTGTCTGCCACTGTAGGATTTCTAGCTGATTAAGGTTTTGGTAGTGCAAAACAAGAGTTTTCACAGGTGCCATCCTCTTGTTTGCTGTATGATTTGAATTTTCAAAGCCTGTGAATATCATTTTCTATGCAGATGTATCTTCTCTGCAAAATAAAAAATCATGTTAAGCAGTTTCTTTGAAAATACTAACAAAATATGCTGGTTTCAGTCACTTACTTAGCAGATGGAATTTTAAGACTATGTATCCTCTGAGGTAGAGGAATGCTGTATACTAAAAATGCATTTTCTGTTTGGAAAAATGAAAAGCTTAAACATTTGTAGTGAAGGAGAGCAAGTACCAGCATAACCAAGTGCTTTGTAGAAAAATTGCTTTAGACCTGGGGAATGTACTTGGAAGTATTCATGATACTAGAAAGATTGCTTTTGTGACTGGAACAGATTGAATGCATAGGTGGTAGATGATGGACAAAATTCAATGTAGAGTTTGTTATTTAATGATTGTGATTTTGTTTTGAAACTCTCGATGACTCTTAAAGAACAAGAACAGAACAGGAACTTGCACCATGTGCTGTTAAGGTGAAGCCCAGAAATAAATCCTAATGCAAAGCATACTTGCAATAGAAAAGCTTTTAGAATGTCTGGTTTGCCAGTAAATCTCTTATCTCTGACTTTACTAATATTGTCGTTCAGTTGGTGAAGTTTTTGCTAGTTAGACACTTAAAGAGCTGCTTCAGGTTCAAATATTTGTTGTAAATAATTTAATGCCCAAGATGTTTTCATTTTTGGATAGATGTCTCTTGCTTTAGCAAACACTGTAAGTGCTACAGCGATCCACACAGAAGGGGAGAGTTTAACTTCAGTAAGTGTTAGAAGTAAAAACACACTGCAACATCAATCTGAGACATAACGCAATGTGTAGGTACGAAGGTAGCCCTGACTGTAGGCCTTAAGGTCCGGAGGCTTGAAAGCTGTCCTTGTCAACTTTCTACAACAATACCTGAAAACAAAGCCTATTTCCAGGGTTGGCATCACTAGCTTTAGTGTAAGTATAAAATGGTCATTGCATTTTTATTTTTTTCTTGCCACAGAGGGTCCGTAGTGGTGAATGGAAAGGCTACTCTGGAAAGGCAATAACTGATGTGGTCAATATTGGGATTGGTGGCTCTGACTTGGTAAGCTCCTGACTTCTATGCACCCTGCACATCTTTGTGTGCATGCTTACAGTGAGGATAAATTCTAATTGTGGCTTCTATCCAGGGCCCTCTGATGGTAACTGAAGCCCTGAAACCGTATTCCAAGGGAGGCCCTCGTGTCTGGTTTGTGTCCAACATTGATGGTACTCATATAGCCAAAACCCTGGCTGAACTTAAACCAGACACTACTCTCTTCATCATTGCATCAAAGGTATGTCTGATACAAGCACTGCCTGTGACTTGCTCTGCCTGTAAAGAATTCAGTCAGAAGAGATGTCTGTCCACAGGAATGTCTAGATCAGGGGCTTCCAGTGTGGATTATTTCTAAACAGGCCTGTTGTGATTCTTTCTAAACTTGCAGTACAGGCTTGTGTTGTTGCTGAAATACTTGGGGATCTGTAAGTCAAGTGCTGAGAATTACTTAACCTAAATAAGATACATGAAAAATTTCATGTTGTCTGGGGTTTTTCTCAGTCAATCCAGGTTTCAGTTTTATTCACAAAGTTCGTTTTCCTGCGCTTCTCTGTAGGTGGAGTGTAGGATCCAATGTCATTATTTCTTTGAAATTCTGGATGTTCCTTAATTCCTAAATGTCTTTTGGTCCTTTATTTTAAGTACAGTGTTACTTGTTAAGTGTTCTGTTTTTTTGCATTAATGAATTGCATGTAGTTTTAAGAATCTCCATTTTATTTTAGGGTAGTCACAAAATACCTTCACCTAAATAACTTAAATGCTGAGTTATTTGAGCACTATAAATACTAAGCTGCTTTACTTAAAGAGGTAAAGATAGTCAGCTGGTACTTCATAAGATGACACTTATTTCTGATTACAGATTGAATAGCTGCCTTTAAGTCTTGCCTTGCTAAGAGCTTACTCTGTAAGCATAATTGCTAGCAGCCCTCTTCCTCTGAGGAGTGCTTCTGTCTGAGAAGAGGAAAGAGGTGGAGACAAACTTCATGATTATGTAACTTGGGTTGTCTTCATTTGTAAAGTACAGTAGAACCTTTCTGCTGTTGGAGACAATCTGCAACAAATGAACATGTGTGCAGTGCTGGCCATGCTCTGCACAGTGCTCATTATCTTATCTTGGCTGTGCTGTGGCTGAGCAACAGCTTATGGAATAATAAGGAAATTACACAAAGTAATACTAATGGTCACTTGGAATAATTGAGTCCAAGGATCACGGTTCAAAGGCTTAGAAAACTGCCAAATTGAAAGAGTAACACTTGAGTTTGTTTGCCAGACTGTAGTTAGATAATTGGATATATTTGGAAGAGGATGAATGGCATTTTTTTCTTTCCATAACAGGCTTATGTTTCATAATGAAATATTTCTGGAGATGGATGAGAGTAGGATGAATCTAATGTTCACCCTTAAAGCTAAATTTTGATGGCTGAATAAATCAGAATGGTTGTAGATACTTGCAAAACTGCATGACTGAACTTCTGTGCACACTTCATGAAGCAGGAAAATGTTTTCCTCTAATCAGTGAAAAATTATGACAAGAGTCTTGGCAGAAATGAGTGTTCTTCCATGAAAAAGTAGGAATTGAAGAACAATAGGACAGTCAGCTTGGTTATCCTGTTTTGATGTTCAATTAGTTTGTTTTTAGTTGAACAGTAAAACTTTAGTCTTTTACTAAAAAATTAAAGACTTTATTCTCAAGGTTTTGAAGAACAGTTTGGGGAGTGGGAAGGTAGGAGATGGGGAATAATTATTCAGATCTCAGATACATACTAGTTTAAAACAAGATGGGTAAACCTAGCAATATTAGTGTTTACTGGATTCATAAGCTTGCTTTTTTTTGTAATCTGGCAGCAGCCGTGTATTAAGAACATCTAGAATCGCTCTGCTCTGGTTATCTGAACATGTGATGCTTTAGTAACCTGAAGTTGTTTCCATTTTAAGAACAGTATTTTACTTATTTGCTTGCTTTCCAATATGCAGACTTTCACCACCCAGGAAACCATCACCAATGCAGAAACGGCCAAAGAGTGGTTCTTGCGTGCTGCTAATGATGTAAGTCTGAGATGTTTAGCTTAAGTAACAGAATGCAACAGCTTTTGTTGTGCAATTTCTTCATGATTATTCTGTGTGCTTTGGAGCAAAGCCAGTAATTGCCCAAACATAAGCTTAGTAAATTATGTACTTAGATCATTTCAGTACTTTGTTAATGACTGACCATTTTGTCCAATCAAAGTGATAAACCCACTAGTTTTTCATTATAAATAGTTGTCATGTATCGTTCCTCCAATCTTGCCTGTTAAGTAATAGAGTGTAGTGTGTGCCTTAGAGCTGACCAATAATTTGGTAGAATGACTGATATTGAAAACACAAGAATACTGTGTATGGCATTACCTTTAGATTATTGCCAAATCTTTAAAAACTAGAAATGAAGCTATGGTTGGAATGATACACTGACATTTCTATGGCAGATGGCTGTGCTATGAATAAAACCTTGTATTTGTCTCATTCTCTCCTATTTCTAACTCTTAAAAGGAAAAAAGCAGATACTGCCTGTTCAGGTAATTGAGACGGTCTGTAACCTGTTCCAGTCAGGGTGACTGTACTTAGTTTGAAAGCTGGGCTTTGAAACTCCTCCTTACACTACTGTTCAGACAACTCATTTTTGTTCATCAGAACACCTTCTGAAAGACTGAGGTCTAAATCTGGAGCTTGACCTTTATCAGTAATTCAAGTTGTCTTGGTTTCTTGACCCTGGCTGGAAGGGCAGTGGATGTATGTTGAGCACCATCTGCTCCAGAGCTGCTGTGGTGGTGTCCAGGCTGATAACAGACTCTGAAGGAGAGGGTGTGCCCCTCTCAAGAGGGAGTGCTTCTGGAGGGCTTGGTGAGAATATCATCAGAATGTTCTCTTTGGGTGTGCTGCCAAATCCCAAGCTGAATCTGAATAAGATGATTACAAATTAATAACACAGAAACAACTGATGATAGTCAACAGCTTTTTGTTTAAATGGTAGCAGATCAGCTTTATAACCAGAAATGAAAATAGTTGAATTCTAGATCTAACTGTGTGTTTATTTTTCTTAAGCCTTCAGCTGTGGCCAAGCACTTTGTTGCCTTGTCTACCAATGCTGTAAGTATAGCCAATCTAGTGTACCTTTAAGACAGCCTTACTTCAAAATCCAGTAGGGAAGCCTATCTTTTAAGATGCTTGAGTACCAAATTTCAGCATTCCTCTTGAAAGGAAGCCTTTTTTTTCTACTCAAAGTAACTGAAACACTTCTAGAGTATTGAACTGTACCAAGACAGAACCTTGATTATAGATGTATGCTTTTTCTGCTAGAGCTTTAAATCTGAAATTGAGAGCTCTTGTGCTTGAAATGACTCCTGTTATTAATGAGTGTTACCTCTAATTGCTTAAGTGTGTGTGTGTGTGAATGCAGTTACATAAACAAATGTTATTCTAAACTCCAGGTAGGAGCAGAAGTAGTGCAGGCAGTTTGAATAAAGCTTATGATGAGCACACTGATGTGGTGCTTCATTAAAAAGTATGAAGTAGAGTGACTGGCAGCAATTAGCACAACACTGCAGTCATTGACAGGCTGTCAGGGACTGACATTATGGTTCTGTTAAATGTAAACTGAATGCCAGTCCAGCTTTAACTTTATGGCCACTTAGATTCATCAGAAAATGAATGTATGCAGTTTTTAATAGTGAGTAGTGATAGTTATTTCTGGAAATGAAAATGTAATTTTTGTGATAGATGCTATGCATTTTTTAAAGTAGATGTAGTTGTGGTATTGTTTGTTTAATAGATACCTAACTTGTGTTTGTTTGCTTGGTATAAAACTTTTTATGACTGCTGGTTTTACTTACGGTGTTTTTACATGTTTATTTTAGCCTAAAGTTAAAGACTTTGGAATTGACCCAGAGAACATGTTTGAGTTTTGGGATGTAAGTAAATGTCTAATATGATGTGGTAGGTGTTAACTGTTAGCTTTTTCTGAGGCAAATAAGAGGATTCCAACTAGATGTCTGGAAACTGCAAAAGCACCTAAATTATAGGAGTTGTGTTCAGTGCACTGAAATACCTGAAAGCCCTTAACTAAAGGCAAATTGAGAACTCTTGCCCATTCTGTTAAAATCCTCCAGTCAAAAGTCTGAAGAGGAGTATTCTATGTTCTTAGCTGTCTAATCAGCTGTTGAGTAACAGGAGATAGTCTTGGCTTATTCCTCTGTGTGAGTAGTTATTATAAGCTGTGACATTTGCCTGTTGGTGTCTATGGTGTATAACCTAGGCCTAGTAAAGGTCAGGCTGCAGAAATGGGAGCCTGATTGGAGATTTTGTAGCAGATGCATATTTTAAGTATACTGCCCTTAGTCTTGGTCCTTATACTTAATTAGAAACAGGTTGGTTTGTCTCATTGACTAATTGCCTGACAAATGAGTGGCTGTTCAGAAGTTTTTTGAAATGCTACCTTCCCTAAGTGTCAGAATTTTGCTGAAGCAGGCCTTCCCTGTAGAAGAGTGATACTATGAAAGCAGTTATATAAGCTGCCAATTCAGGATTTGGAAGTGAACTGGCATTAAGGTATCTACTTCAGCAGATGTTCTAAAAATTGGACAAGTAGGATAACTTCAGACTCTCAGCAAAGGCATACTTAAGGATTAAGGGTGCACTGTAAAGTGCAGGTTCCCTTGGCTGTGCCAAATATATACGGTGAACTATCACCAGAAAGAATATTGATTTTTGCTGGGAACAGTCTGAACACATGCTGCTGTTTTCTAATAGTTTGAATGTAAAAGCCTTGCACTTCTGTCAACCATCTCTTGTTTGCAGTGGGTTGGTGGCCGCTACTCCCTGTGGTCTGCCATTGGTCTCTCCATTGCCCTGCATATTGGTAGGTATTCCTGTGATGTCACCATGCCAAGAATTGCTTGCTTGCTTCAGGAATATAACTATGGAGTACATTAACAATAGTAGATTGTGAGTCAGATTTGGGGCAAATCCTATTTACCTGCCTACTCTAAGTGGTTGGATGTGGGTGCTAAAAAATGACCTGGAATGCAATGGAAATGTTGATATTTTAGTACTGCAAATACAGTTTCAGAAATTACCCTGTACTTGGGTACGAGTAGTTAAATTCCATTGCTTTAGTTACATAGCCAAAAGTGCCTGATTTATGTAAAGCTGTGTCAGTGTTGAAAATCAGACTTTGCAACTGGCATTCCTAAACTTGAGGTAGAATACTTAGTATCTGTAAGTATACACACACTAAACACCAAAATCCTGTCTCCAGGTCTGCATATGAGCTCTGTTTAGCATTGTTAACTATCTCTGTCTCCTATTAATTCCTTTTGTTCCCAGTACTTTGTCTAGGCTATTGGGCCTGATGATTGCATTTGTTCCCTCATCACTGCTTTCAGATGTTTAAAGTCTGAACCTATAATGTTGTTTATTTTTCTAGACAAAAGTTAGAATTCTCTTAGACTGGGGTTAAAAGAATAACGTTGGGTTTGGTGTTTTTTGGAATTATATGAATAGGAGTTTTCATGTGTAAAAAAAAAAAAAGTATTATAAGAGCAAAATAAGCAAGTCAGGCACTTACTGTTTTGTTTGCAATAAACTATTCATTGCTGCTGTCAGACAGATTTGGTGCTGACTGCTGATGTGCCAGCCTATCTGCACTTCTTAGACCCCTCATCTCCCACAGCTGGCCTCTGACCATAGGTAGAGCTGCTGCTTTAATTCCAAACGCTTCATCTCCTAATTGCTATGTAAGAATCAGGATTTCTGTTTTTGCAGGAAACGCTAGCCTTAGTGAAACTATTCATTGGGGAAAGTGAATGGAGGTTTAAATACCCTAACTATGAAGCAAAGAAAGCTCAGGTGAATAGTTAAGAGAGAAGAGGGAAGGGAGGGGTAGCTTTTTTCTTTGAGAATATCTTATTAGAGCTGTTTTTCCTCACACAAGTGCAGAAATCCCTGCTGTACTAACCTTGCCCTGTTTTTTTGGGGATGTCTCTTCCACTGGCTGTGAAGTGTTGAAGTGTTCAGACTTGCTGAAAACTGTGGCCTCAAAGCAGCCTCTGTATTAAATGCCTCTGTTTTCCTTCTAGTTGTTCGTTCTACCTGAATGGAGATTTTAGGCAAAGGTTTTTGAATCATGTTTCATGAAGTTGGGCTTGCTCTGAAGTCTGGGCTTCAGGCATAAGCAGATACCTGGCTTATGGGATGCAAATTTCAGGAGAAGTCTTAAGTGCAGCTTTAAACTCGATTAGTAGTTGGGAGCCTTTGCTGCAAACAGGGAATCAAAACTGTTTCACAATTGTCTCTATAAGAAAAATGAAGTTTCAGTTCTAATAGTAAATACAAACTGACTTCTTTCCATTGTTAGGTTTTGACAACTTTGAGAGTCTGCTTGCTGGAGCCCACTGGATGGTGAGTGTGGGATGCCCATTTCAGATGTTCCTCTTTTAGACTTGTTAGTAAGGAAACTGAAGGCAGGTTGGTTTCTAAAGTTCAGCTCCCCGTGTCCTCTTGACAGTTTGTGGGAAGCGCTCATTGGATCAACACAACAATAAAAACAATGTAGGAGTTGGGAGGGATGGCAGCTGCTTTATCAGAAGTGTAACTTTCCTTTGTGTCACATAGGATAATCACTTCCACACTGCCCCCCTGGAGAAGAATGTGCCCGTTCTGCTGGCCATGCTGGGGGTGTGGTACATCAACTGCTACGGCTGTGAGACGCACGCCTTGCTGCCCTATGACCAGTACATGCACCGCTTTGCCGCCTACTTCCAGCAGGTAGGGCTCGGCAGAGCAAGGCTTCCTACAGCAAAGTGAAGATAAGCTTCTGTCCTGGTTCAGGGACCTGAATGCATGTGTCAGTTAAAACTGTGGTCACTTAATTCATGTAATCAGCTGCCTAAAGAGCCTGGTGCCAAGATCAATATCAGCTTCTTTGCTCACTTAAAGACGTTTTCCTCATACCTCTGTTATCTTGATGTCATAAATTAGGCAGCTGTATCCCTGATGCTTAGAAAATTTCTTTAAACAAGACAAGCACTATTTATTGTAGGTGAAGTATGTATGGAAACTTGTACTGATACTGAGTGGTCCTGGCCTTCCCTTCTTTAGGGTGATATGGAGTCTAATGGCAAGTACATTACCAAGAAAGGCTCTCGTGTGGACTACAGCACTGGCCCTATTGTGTGGGGAGAGCCTGGCACCAATGGGCAGCATGCTTTCTACCAGCTCATTCACCAAGGTAAACAAATTATTAAATACCTTGTTCTGGAATTAAAGTCTGAATGGCTACAGAGCTGCAGGAGTCTGCAGAGTTTGCACTTGTTTAGAGGTTGGCGTCTTATCTAACCTAGCATCACATTGCTATGGGGTTTTTAATTAGTGGCTTGTGAAGGCTACAAGATGCAGGTTTTAGGTACAATGAGGTGGTCAAATAAAGCTGAAACTACTGAGCTGTATTGTTACTTAACCCTGCTGCAAATAATAATGCTCTTCCCTAAGGCTTTTGAAAATGACTGAGTCTGCCAGTAACTCTGAAAATGGGGTGAGAAGTAAAGGTTTTTCTAAGACTTACCTGTTGCAGGGTTATTGACCTGGCTTTTCTTACAGGAACTCGCATGATTCCCTGTGACTTCCTGATCCCAGTGCAGACCCAGCACCCCATCAGAAATGGCTTGCATCACAAGGTAAGTTCTTACTTAGGGCACCATATTTATTGTGGCTCAAAGCACTGAAGCTTACTTGGTATTGCATTGTGTGATATTTCTAAATGTCCCTTTGAAACTATACACAAAGGCTCTGTCAACATTCACAATAGATTTAGAAATATCTAAATTATAATTGCATGTTATATGTAATATATAATGCTGTGGTATGTTTATTCTTGAAGGATTTGCAGTGACAGCTCTTGAGGCAGCTCAGTGGTCTTTCCTGTGGGCCTACTGAAGCTGGAAAGAGTTAAGCAATTAAGTATTTGGAGAGAAAACTCCTTGAAGAATTGTAAGGAATGTAATCCTTGCAGAGTAGGAGGAAGCAAATTCTCAGACCTGATGTGACAGCATCTCTGAGGAAGCTTTCAAGTCTTAAATTCTAGGACAAAATTGGGTGAATATAATGGTATGGCTGGAGTGATGGCCCTCTGCATAGATGTTTTTAACCTGTCCAGTTTTTAGTTTAATGTATCATCTGACTAAGGATTTTCAATGAACTAAGATTTTTCTTAACTTCAAAGGTGGAAACATGTTCAGGTCAACTATTTACTGCATACTTCAGAAAAAGCATCTTTACTCACTGCATTTCAGTCTTCTCATGATTTCAGTATACAAGTGCTATTTAAATTGTGTAATAGTAGTTTTTCATCAAGTAACACCAAATACAGGTGAAAATTTAGAGTATGACTCCTCAAAAGAAGGGGAGAAAAGATTTCATTTGGCTATGAAAAACTTATTGTATCTTCAGGTAAGACAAAACCAGAGATAAATTTGCAGGCTAACGTTAGACAGGGAGCATTAAACCAAAACCTTGCAGTGCATTGGTGGGGATTGGTGTGTATGGTAAGCTGTGGGGATTTTCCTGCATACAGATGAGTAAGTACATCTTAGCTGGTTACCTTTGACTAATCTTTGCACATTTCCACATTTTTCCACGATAGGGTGTAGCATGAGATAGTCATAGACTATACTGGGCAAAAGGGCTGTGTGAAGTCCTGGCTCCTCTGGTCTCCCTTGCTGCCATCTTCAGCAGGGGCAGGATTCTGGAAAACTGTCTTGGTTGTCTTTGGATATGTGTACTCTAAAATAGTAATTAAGTCTCTTGGCACTCTGAGGTAGGAAGCAATAGCTAAAACTGCTGCATATTTTACTGCCACAGTGTTAAAACTGGCTTATAAGTCTAGACTAGGTCTTAGTTTTTCAAGCACCAGGTACCACTCTTCCAGCTCTGCAAGGGGTAATTTGTGTTTATTTTTACCTGCTAGATCCTTTTGGCCAACTTCCTTGCTCAGACTGAGGCCTTGATGAAAGGGAAGACGGCTGATGAGGCTCGCAAGGAGCTTCAGGCGGCTGGGCTGAGCGGAGAGGCTCTGGAGAAGCTCCTTCCCCACAAGGTACCTTGGAGGCTCAGGAGGTGCTGTGGTAGTGAGGGCTTTGCTGGGGGTGAGAGGGCAGCTGGGATGGAGTGGCACCAGTGGGACCTTGGCAGGGCACTTGGAACAGGCTGTGAGCAGCACTTTGGCTCTGGAGCCTTGTGGGGTGTTCCAGAAAAGATGGGCTATCTCAGCACTGCCCTAGACTAGTGACTTTTGGGTTACTTCTTGTAGCCCACAGTAGCCAGCAGTGATGCTTGGAGACACATTTTCCATTGTGTTTGTGATAAAACATGGAAGTGATACAATTTTATGGCTGAAGGCCTTTAAAGCTTTCAGGACTTTGTATTTGCTGCTAATGCAAATAGTCCAGTGTGGACTCGAGAATAAAACCTGCAAGTTTCTGATGTAAATTTTACAACATATGAGATGACAATGTAACTCTTGTTTTGAAAGGTCTTTGAGGGAAATCGACCAACCAATTCAATCATGTTTACAAAACTCAACCCCTTCACCCTGGGAGCCATCATTGGTAAGTAAATAGATTTCTCATCTGTGAATGCTAATGAAGACTTTCTGATCAAGTTTATTGATAAATCTCTTTCTGCTTATAGCCATGTATGAGCACAAGATATTTGTTCAAGGAGTTGTCTGGGACATTAACAGTTATGACCAGTGGGGGTAAGTTTCCTTGGTTTGTTTCTTGTATACTTATTGAGAGATTATTGAATCTATCATGAGTTAGAGAAAAGACAATGAAAAAGTTTTTTACTTAGAGTGCATGATTATGGGATGGCTTTAAATGAAAACAGATTTTCTGGGGATAGGTTACCATGCCATAATGCATTATGCATAGGTTAGCCATGCATAATGACTTGTAGATAACAATTTTGGCTAAGCACCTCTGTTTAGTTGAATTTAAAAAAATACTATGAATGTAAAAATGATGCAGTAGTGAGGAAGATAGTCAAGCAAGCTGAACACATGCTCTGAGAATTAGGAAGGGAAATGTATTTATAGTGTGTGGGGAAAAAAAAATATTTTACCTCTAGAAACATTTAGTAGGCAGTTTGAGTGGCATCTGTTGAGCCACTCAAACTGCCTACTACTGGTGGTCTGATTGACCACCTCTTATTTTTCCTGTACTGGAGAGACAACATTCCTGGTAGAGGTCTGTGTATGTGGGAGCCCTTGGTTTCATGCAGGCTGCATCTGTGACTGAGGGCTGTGCTGGAGCTCCATGAGCACAAAACAGCAGCTGGGAGGAGTCTGTCACTGTGTCACTTAAAAATGAAAGACTTAATCAGGAGCTAATCAGATTCTTTAATCTGTAGTAATATGAACTGTACAATATACTGTATGTAGGCTTAGGTAGAGGGATTGGGAAATAAGATTTTTCAGGTGCAGCCTGCCTATGCTGTGAGGGGTTGTTTTGAAGAGCACATTTGCTCTACAGGTGTAGAATATCAGTTTACACTAAGCTGCCTTAGTCTTTGTATTTGTTCTTCAGTGCTACGCAACCACAGCATGTTTTATAACTAAATACTGTAGCAGAACCTGCTGGGGATGCTTCCAGGCTGCAACTCAGCTGTTCATTGTTCAGGTGACACAAATCACCTGTGAATGATTTGTGATGAGTTATGAGCACTGTCCTGTTCAACAATGAACAGGAGCCAGCTGAATGTATTCTGCACTGGGGCAGGCTGCAGAACACAAGTGAATACTGAGGTGAGAAGACTCTGCTTAACTTCTAAAACAAAATCTTCACTTAGACATCCTGTAATTTGAGCTGTCTGCTCAGCTAAGCAACTATGAGAACTCCAGTTTTTCATGAATGGCACTGAGTTGAATACTTTGACAGTAATTTTTGAGGGGTAAAATATCACAGTGTTCACTGGGAAGTAGCTTTTTTACCAGCATCTATTTTTAATATCAATGGCTTATAGTAAATACAGTAAGTTGGTAGCACTAATATTGCTTTTTTTCTTTTGATTTTATAAATGCAGAGTGGAGCTTGGAAAACAACTTGCCAAGAAAATTGAGCCTGAACTGGAGTCAGATGCTCCAGTGACATCTCATGATAGCTCAACAAATGGGCTCATCAATTTCATCAAAAAACACAGAGCTTGAAATGAAATGCTTGGAGGACATCGACAATCTCACCACCGAATACCCAAATCTGTTGTAGTCGTGCTTTTTTTTTTTTTTTTTTTTTTAGCCACTTCTAACAAAAATAGCACTTTATGGATGTAGCTCTCTTCACTTGTTGCAGTTAATCTTGTTGCGTCAAGTGTTACAAATGAAGCTAGTTTTGTGAAACCTGAGGTTGTATAGTTGCTTTCTGGTTTTGTGGCTGTTAATCTGTAAAGTGCAACTGGTATATTCCTCAATTCTGATCCCTCAACTTCCTTAAAGATGATCACCTACTGATACTAGAAAACAAAAGGTATGATGGATGAGTAAAACTTCTTCACTCTATCTTTAAAGTGCAGCCCTGGTTACATTTGCCTCACTCACTGTGTAAGGTCCTCTGAAGGCAAGTAAGCTGACTTTTGTCTTTCTGGATTGGTTCTACTGTAAGCTGGAAACTAGAATGTTTTGAAAGAATCAAATCTACAGCTGTAGGTTGTTTGGTTAGATTTCATCCTTCTTGAGCAAGATACAGATTTTTTTTTCCCAGTGCTACTGTGAAAATGCAAGTTTACTGATGTTTGGTAAAAGGTTTCCTTTTTTGTCTGTAAGCTATGCGGACAGCTATCCAAAAAGGAAGAAAGTTCCTGGAGTGACAGTGATATCGTAGCTTCTCCAAACAGTTTTCCAGAGTTTGTGAAGCAAAAGCTTGGGATCACTTGGAGAAGAAATGTAATTTTGGTATCCTCCAGGGGCAATTTCTCACTGTTTAATCAGCATCACTGTCTGACAACAGCAATGAGAAAATAGAGAAACCTGCTTGTCACCAAGTTGTTTATCCTCTTTTGTTCTCTTCTACTCTTGACCTCTTTGCTAGCAAACTGGCATGCTCTGGCTATTGTTCTGTAACACCTTTAATAAAGGTAAGACACAAGCATTGAAAGGAAACTTTGGTTCTCGTACCCTCAACACTGGCTGCCCTGTGTGAGCTGGGACCCCTTAGTGCCCATCTTTGCTGTGCGGCTTCACTGGCCGGGCTGGGCGCTGAGGGCTGGACCTCCCTGATGTGGCACCTGCATTGTGCTTCACCGTCTGTCTGCAGGGGTTAGGATCGGACCTATGGAGCAATATTTCCGTATGAAGCATGGTCACAGAAAGAGAAACCCACTAGAGGGAAGCAGCCTGTTCTTACAGGAGGCTTTAACCCTCGCCTCCCGCGGTGCGCAGGTGCTCGGCACAGCTTGCTCCTCTCCCGCCGTGTCCTTGAGCGCCGGGCCGGACCCGCCCCTCTCCCTGAGGGCGCTCTGGCCGCGCGCGGGGCGCCCCCTGCCGGCGCGGCCCTCAGGGCTCAGCCCGCCGCCTTCCGCCGCCTCACGTGAGGGAAAGGTGTGTCGGCAGCGTGCCGGATCGCCGCCGAGGCTGCCGAACCTGCCACCCTCGGGCTTACAGGCTGCGCCCAGGGCTGCAGGCAAACACAGGGATGGAAGCAATGAAGAAGCTTTAAAAAGCTGGTTTTTTGCTGGAGTGGTTGAGGCGGCCACAAGTAATGTGTGTGGGAGGGACTGTGGGTGCATTTTGAAGGTGACAGTATAAAACTCACATCTGGTTCAAGAACCTGCTGTGAGTGACAGGAATGTTTTGTGGCCTTTGGGGTCTCGCTATTCATTGGTCTGTCCTTACGGGGACTCGGCACTGGTTTCTGACCTGTGCCCTGACACATGTTCTGTGAGGCAATGCAACCATTTTGTGACTCAGGTTTCTGGAGCTCCACTGAACTGGTTTAAATCCTTCTGTTTAATATCAAGCCGCCCTATTCCTGCAAGAATAAAAGTGATTTCTTCATGAATTGTACTCTGGTAATGAGAAATTCCAACCCATTGAAGTCTACCTGGGAAATTGTAATGGGCATGGTTGAGGTCTGATGAAACTGTCTTGTCATATACAAGACAGAATGAAAGGTAATGATGTGCCCAAAGTAGGCAGAAACTTGTCATACCCCTAAAATGGCACATGCTCCCTAATCCTCAACCCCATCCCCAACAAGACCTGTTCCTCATGAAAGCCTCTGAGGAAATACTGTGTGGAGATGCTTCAGCTGATGTAAGTTAAGTTGATGTATTTTACATTTGTAATGCTGATTTAACTATATAATCATAATAGTATTTCAGTGTGAAAACTAATCTATGAAGGTATTTTAGGAGTTCTTGAGAAGGTAATTTCTGTATTCATGGGAAAAATCTGATACTTAAAATTATGCTAAATTCATATTGTAGTCCCACTGGACATGTACTTAATATAGATTGTGTGGGTTTGAGTTCAGTGGAGGAATATGATAGTATAGCAGTTGATCTAGAAAGACTGTCTTAAAGAGCTATGTGTGTGATGGCATCTTCCAGTCCTTTTGTTTAAAGAGGATTTGGCAGGAATAATCAATGAGTGATCCCTTAGAGATCTGCAGTGGTAGTGCTGGAGTGCTCAGGTCATGTGTCTGTATGGATCAGTCAAGTAAAAAGATAGCTTTACCTCATTTGTTCTTTACCTTTACCTATTTCAGGTATAGTGTTTGTTTAGATGTTCTTGAAATTATTCTGCTTTGGTAATTCCTGCTGTTATTTTTTTATTTGGCTTCCAGAGAGAATGGTTAAGCAATTTGGCTTATTAATAAAAATTCAGCAGAGAAGAACATGCTTTTGGCTTCTAGGTCAGTCAAACTTTAATGCTAGTAACTGAATTGCTCTACTTTCTCTGAAAGAAAACTTTGAATTTTTGTTAGTTTTGTGGCACACGGGGGTTGTCAAAATAGATCAGATAAAAAGTAGTCCTAAAGCAAAACATGTCCGGAGGGCTTGTAATGTCCAGATAATTTTTTATGTCCTCATTTTTTCTCTTGTGTTCCTTCTTAGATGGATTTTTCTGAGAGAAGAAAATTATAAAATCCTGATGTTCTGTTAAAACAAGATTTCTTAAACCTGCTAGATGTACTTGGAATTTCAAAAAGTATACTCACAAAAGAATTTCTACTCAGGTTGTCATAGTCACTGGATTTTATTTGATGGTGGTTTCACAAGTAGACATACTTTCAGGATTTCTCGAAACTATTTTTTGAGATTTACATAGCCTTTTCTCTAAGGAAGTATTTTGAGCCCAGACCAGTGGACCAGTAAGTCCTATGTGGAGAGGGCACTCAGTGTGGCTGTCTGTGCTGAACAGGGCTGTCGCTGGCTGGGAGAAATGAAAGGAGCTGGGGAATGGATAATCCTTGCAAAGGCTGGAAGCAGGCTGCATGGAGGATGCAGCTGAGGGAAGAGCTAGATGTCAAGGAGTTGGCCTGTGGCTGTGCATCTGGAACACTCTCAAGTATGTGGTAATTCCTAGAAAGGCTGAGCTCTGCCTTTCATCATTAGCAACAGCCACAAGAGACAATATCTGCTAGAAAGATCCCTCACACAGGATAAAAGCAGAGCATGTTGTTTGCTGTTCTGAGTGCTAGTGAACGGCAAAAAAAAGTTAAATAAATCTTGAGTAGCAGTTTTTTGTTGAATACTTCTGTGTGGCTTTGGTCTTATTAAAAATACCACTTTTGTTATTCTAAGCCAGTAAAGTGGATAACCAATGAGTTTGACGAGTTCAGACCTTGACTCTGACTTTTCATAAAGTTTTCAATTTACAGTTGATTTAAATTTATTTGGAAGTTCCTGGATTAACTAAAGGGCTTTGCTGTGCTAGCAGAGCTGCTTATTTTAGAACTGTTTCTTCAGGCTTTTCAAGAAATGCAATATAATTTTTTTTCAGCTATCTTGACAAATCTGTTCAGTTTCATTGTGCTCTTGATACTTTATTAGGGTTTTTTTTCTTCATTTGCTTTATTTTCCAAAACCCATTATAGACATCAATACAAACTGCAAAAGAGCAGTTGGCATAGCTCTGTGGCTGGGTAGTCTGTGCTTTAGCAGCAGTGTTTCCTGAGCTGCTTAAGAAAATCAGTATTACAAGAGCCAGTATAGGGCATCAGGACAGAACAAGAGGGGTCAACACTTTGCTCCCTTGCAACAGGACAGGAGGAAATGGCCTGCAGTTCCACCAGGGGAGATTCAGGCTGGATACCAGGAAAAATTTCTTCACTGAAATAATTATCAAGTATTGAAACAGGTTGCCCAGGGAAGTTATGGAATCACTGCCCCTGGAAGTATTCAAAAAAACATGTAGATGTACATGGACATGTTTTAGTGGTAGACCGGCCAGTGTTAGGTTATTGGTTTGGCTTGATGATCTTAAAGGTCTTTTCCAATCTGAATGATTCTCTGATCATCTAGAACATCACTGCAGTTCTCAATAAATAATTACCAGTGTTGATCTTCAATGGCCTTTTAACATGAATTACATAATTTTGAGCTGGGTAAGTTATAATGGTCTATGGCCTAAGTCATGTTCAATTCTAAGCTCATATAACTGCTATGTGTAGTCACAGTGGATTTTAGGATGACAAAGAAGTGAAATTAAAATGAGTATGGGAACTTCACCCACACTAATCTTAGAGCTATGAGCATGGTATAAGGACTACTGGCCAAGGTCCATGTGTACAGCTTGGGTCAAATCCTGCTTGATATATTTCCACTGAATTGAGACTTTACTGAGGAGACTTACTGTCTTAGAATCCATAGCTAGGATTTCATGGACCTGTGTAAACATCTCATTGACTTCAGTAGACAGTGGTCTGTGCCTTGGATTAACTGCAGTCATGAGGAGATTGGGGTGACCTGGATTATATGACAAAGATATTTTGGACTATTTCAACCTGATTACAGATCTACCTCCTCACAGAATAAGAGTTAAAAACAGGAATCTGCAGTAAGAGGCAGATGCACGTGCAAGGAACTTACAGTGTAGCCTATAGGGTCTTTCTAATCTGGCCTCATAATGCTTTTCAGAGGTGAGCAGTATTCAACAATAAAAAGCACCAATTTTGTTTGAAATGTGTACCTTTGGAGCTAAATTAAAGTTGTAGAAGATGAATGGTGCTATAACTGTTTGATGTAAAAGAGATCCTGTAGCAGTTGCTCTTCCTTGCAAGAAACATTGTGCTGTTAAATAAGTTTAAGATGGAACAAAAATAATATGGTGATGTCCTTGAATTCTTTAAATAAGAAAAAAGCATGCAAAAATATTTAAAATAGACATATGGGTTTTACATATATAAAAGTACATTAAACTTCTTTTCCCTTTTAAAGCCTCGGAGATCTTCCTTTTGGGAGATACTGACATTCCCTTCATATTGGGTGGATTTACCGCAAGGAAAGCTGGAGAAAACTTAAAAGTGTCCGGTTTTATTTAAAACCTTGGTGGTCTTTAACGGCTGCCCCACAGTTCCAGCCTGGTACAAACTTAAACAGAGCTCTTTGTTGCTCTTGAATGTGACATAATCCTTTCATCTGGTGTGCTGAATGAAGTATGCACATGGCTTTTTTGCTACCCCTGCTGGGCTGCCTTGTTACACCTTCAGAGCAAACCACCCCTAGTAAAAAAGCTTGGGCTCTGTCATCCACCCTAATGCCAATAAACAACAGATAACTATGGCATCTTTTGGCTTTAAAATGCTGCCCCTCATTAAACTTGTGTGTTGAGGAAGGAAACGGCTCCCCACATCATTGTTTCTTGCAGATACAGAGTACATTTTTTTGTTGTTTGCATGTTTGCTAATTTGAAGCTCTTTGAAGAATCCTACAGGGAGATCAAAGACAAAAGATTAGAACGTTTTTAATAAAGTGAAGAAGGATCAGGTTAGATCAAAGGGACAAGCTGACAGGAAATAAGTAGGTGCCGTTGTTGGCTGACACTTGCATGCTGTAGGGTGATTTCTGTGTTAATGTGAGGTCAGAAGGAGGATTGCTTTACATCTTATTGTCTCCAGACTTTGCTGACTGGGTGTGTCTTTGTACTCCACTTTAATCTCAAAAATTAAAACCCATAAAGTCACAGTTTGGCTCAGCCACATGATTTTTTCTAGTTATTTAACTTTGATTTTGAAATAAAAATTAAATTTGGAATGCACCAGCAGGGCATGGAGGTAATTAATTGGCCTGCAAGGGGATTCAGCTGCAGGAATATTCGTTATCAGGGGCCCTGGGCCTCAATCACCCCCACTGTCATTCTGCTGACTTTAAGGGAATTAAGTCTTATCCCACTGTCTCAAGAGGAAATGTATTTTCTTTACATACACCCCAAAGCCTTGCATGCTCACAGGTTCTACGGCTGTAGATAAACCAGTACAATTAAATTAATATATCCCCTTCAGTTTATTATGCAGTTTTATTAGTACAGAGCTGCTAATTGGGCAGAGTTTATTTCTCTGAGAGATAGAAGTTGCAGCACTAACTGGAACAGGCTCACTGGCCTCCTTGTGAACTCCAGTGTGTAGGTTGTGGTGGATGCAGGGTTGGCTTTGGCAGACTGGTATCTCTATTATCAGAAGTAAGGTGCCTCACAGAATACCCCTTCTAATAGTAAATCACCTTTCTGCCTGATGTAGCTAGAAGCTAATTTGAGGACGGTCACAAGAAACCAAGCAGATTTCTTTATATGATCCATGGGTGATTTTGTAGTTCCACAAAGCTTGATCTCCCCATGTGTCTTCACAGATGAAGAAAACAACACATGCTCAAGAGGTTTCTGTGTCTTTGTGTCTGTGATCATGAAACCTCCTCTGAAAGGATGTTTTCATGCGAAGGTGCAGGATTGGGCCCACAGAAACAATCTTGGTTTATTCCACAAAGGCTGGTAGCACTGCTGGTAGCACCACTGGTAGCACTGGTTTTCTGCTCCACTCAACTACACCTGTAGTTGCTCCTCCAGCACTGAGAGTTCTTCTGCCCTAATGCAGAAGGGCACACCAGTGGTTAGGTACCTTACTGGGCATGGTGTAAGCAATAATTGGCTTTTTTCAATCCAGTCATGTTAAATAAAATTAGCAGGTTTTGGTATGGCCTTAACAGAAAGCACTATGCTCAGCCCCTTGCTTAGTACTATAATACAGATAATAATCATACTTGATTAGAGAAAGGTATTTTTATTATATTTTGTTATTTTTGTCTTGCAGTTGATTATGTAAATGAGCAATCATTCTACAAAAACAAAGGAAAGTATTCTGTAAAATAAAGTTACCCAAACTTTTTGGGGCAAAGTAAAACAAATGTGAAGAGATATATGTTTGTAAACTGAAGAAAGTTTGTGAGTCTCAAAGGGATGTACGAAAGAGCACGGGGTTTGACTAATGTGCACCGGTTGGAAAAAGGGTTCCTTTGCCCTGCCTGTGCTGTGGCTGAGCAGAGCTGTTCTCTCCTGGGGCACATGGCTTGAAGCCAGAACTTCACAGGCTGCACCGTTGCTTGATGCTTCATGCACTCGTCATTGAGAGGTCCTGATGGAAAGCCACACATCAGATGGTGGGAAGGGCTGCTGTTCTGGATGCAGTCAGGATCACTTCACAGTGCAGTGTGTGAAGATTCAGTTTGGGGACACATGATGACCCCCCCCAGGGTCATGTTGGCAGTGCATTAAGCCAGAAGCAGAGAATGACATGGGAAGGAAATAACATGGTTTGCTTTTGAACATTGTCTTATTTTTTGTAGTTGGTTGTGTTCCATGGAGCTTACTGGGTTGCCAGGCTCTTAGTTTCTGTGATTGGTAGAATCTAATTAAAATTGAATTTAAGTCAGAAATGTGCAGCATTCAGACAGAAGAAAGACTGAAAACTCCTCAAATAGCCCAAGTGCTTCTGTGTGCGCCTTGTAACAGCCTCTGTACCCACTTAGTACCTATTGAGTCTCTTGCTAGACTTGGCTTTGGTGGAAAATATGCCCTGATGTGCTTCTTTAAGCTTTTGAATTTAGAAGTGGCGGGTCATTCTTCTTGAGATTTATCTGTCCTGTTAAAACGTTGGATTTTTGCCTAATTTTAGGGACTGCATGGAGCTCTTCTTCTGCAGAAAAATACAGTCATAGGAAAAAAGACTGATTGCAAAAAGGAGTAGTGCTTGGGTAGTAGAAAGTTAGGGATCTTTGGCATCTCAATAGTGGATAGAAATGTCTAAATCTCACTGAAGTTGTGAGGGAGACTGATGAGTCCATCTGAACATGAGCTTCTGGATTATAGAAGTGCAGGGAAAATAGACCATGTCCAAATCAGAATAATCTAGAGTTGTAAATCGATTCAGTTAAATTTGTGTAATCTTTTAATATATGCAATACCATAAACCTACAGGCATTGCAGGAATCTGCTAGGATTGGAATGTAGCAGAAATTCGAAATTCAAGGTACTCAAAGCAGTCTAACAGTATGAAAAGAAATGGAAGAAAAAGAGAGTCTCTTTTAATGGACTTTGCAGAATGAAGATTAACAATTCAGGGAGAGGTGCAAAGCGGGGAATAAGGATGTTGACAAAGTGTTATGGTAACAGAAAATTCAGTGATGAAATGTGGAATTCCCCGAGGGAATCATAAATCAGCTTTAGTCTACAAGGTATGTTGGTTCCTAAATCAGCAGGAGTCTGGTACCTAAATAGCTTTGCAGTCCAGTCCCAGATGCTTTACTTTGGACTTTTCTCTTCACTTTAGGTTTCATGTGGTTTTAAATTTAACAAGACACTCGTTCCTTTTGAACCAAAGCATGTTAATAGTGTCCTTAATATATTTATAAAGCAAAGAGTCTTGAAGGGTAGCTTGGTATTTTTCAGAGTTCAGAAATGCTAAGTGTTTTAATAAAGTAGAAAGCATTAAGAAAAGGTTGAAAAATGACAGGGAGTGTCAAGCTGAGACTGAATAACTTTGGAAGATTTGATTTATTCCATGCTTGAATTTTTAATGTGTCTTTTTGTGGTTCTTTGGATGTGTGGCTGCAGTGGCAGGGTACTCAGTATGTATGATCCAAACACAGACACAGCAGTTTACTCGTTGATGAATACATCAGCCAAGGGCGATGTGAGGTTATCCCGTGCGGATGCAGATGGCAGGGCCGGAGCGGAGCCGCAGGAGAGAAGCCCGTGTCCACTAGGTGGTAATGCTGGGTGCGGAATGGGCTCTCTCCTGCTCCGGGGGCCTGCCGCGCTCCCTGCTGCTGCAGGGGAATTTCGAACAGTAATTAATGAGACCTCGGATCCGAAAATCTACTGCCTTTTCAAGGAAAGCAGGACTTGGTAAACATGGAACTGGTGGCAGTGCACCAAAGCCTTGTATAGATGTGCCTTATGCAGTGGTACACATCTGTAATTTCTCTATGTAAGTTTTGGGGTGGTTTCTAAAGTTGTTGACCATTAACTCTACAATAGCTGTGTTCAGCACCTGTTATCTCTAGCTATTTTAAAAACCTTCCTCACAGTAAATTATAGTCCTTGGTCCCAACAATACACAGAACTGAAAGAATAGCTGGATGACAAAGTGCCGTCACTGGTGTCAGTGTGAAGGAAAATTTACTTGAAGTGATTTGTGGGGGAAAAAAATGCTGAGAGGCATTTAAAATTAACTCAGTAAAGCAATCTGTATGCTGAAGCCTTTGTTTAATAGTAGATCCTGGTGTCCTGGACTTCACAATGTCAGGTTAGAAATTAACCCAAACTGAAGAGGGAATTTGGGGAAGGAAGAGTGTGATTATTGGATCTAGAATTTGGAGCAAATGATTTAAGAAAAATTTCCCTGGGTATCCTGACTGTAGAAATCAGTTACATTTCTATTCTTTTTCATGAAGATAGAGTTACCAGAACCAAAATATTTTGTAGGTCAAACACTGGGTCTTTCAAGATTAACTGGATATCATTATTCCTTCCTGCAAAGTTTAGGGATGCCCACTGGAAAATTCTTGCTTCAGTCTTGAAACAGCACAGAGTAAAGTTTCATCTTGCTTTTCACTGGTGAGTCTATGAAACAAGCCCATGTATAGCAGGACCATAGATAGAGATGAGCTCTGCCACAGTTCTACTGTGAAGGTCCATCCCTGGAGGGGCTGCAACCTCAACTTACGTTGGAGTAGAAAGTAAAAATCCTGGTAATTTTTTTTACGGAATTTCAGAAAATTCTGAAAAATGTGTTTGGGAATATCACCCTGAAAAAAATCCTAATTTTGAACTCTATATACATATTTAAAAATGCAAAAAGCAGGGCACCTTTCAACTGACAAATTTTAAGGTTCAGTGTTACATTCTGGGTCCTCTGGTCCAGGCTTTGCTCAGGCAGTTCTCTATGTTAATGTGTAACATTCACTTGAGAGGGACAGAGGATGAGGAAGACATCGGCCGCATTTACTGGGGAAGTGCGGAGGCAACTTCCAGCCCCGATGTTGGGAAAATGTGGGTGGCACTGGACAGCCTTGCCTTGCAGTAGAGTCCCGGTGTTTATTTGAACTTGGGGAGTGTGCAGGGCTGCTGGGGAAGGGCGTGCGGCTTGCCAGGCCCTGTCTGCAGGTTCTGCAGGTACCATGTGTCTGCCGTGGGACAGGCAGCAGGGGGGCTGAGTCCCGTGTGCAGCCATGGGATTGTTCTGCCTTACAGCGACCAAACAGCCTCTTGTCACACCCACACTGAGGTTATGAGGAGTGTGCAAGGCTGACACAGTTCCAGGTAATGAGCAAAATTGCAAGCCAGAGGTGAGGAGAACCACTATGCCATTGCATTTTGGGGGAATTGGCTGTATTTTGTTTTTTCCCCTGCAGTCTGAGCTCAGTCTGGAGTCAAGCTGTGCGATTGCTGCTTTCATCATCTTGCCTTTTCTCTCTCAATCAGGTGTTTATCGCCCTTCAAATGTCGATATGGTTCAAAGTACACTTAAGCCCCAGCATTAACTCTAGACTCAAAACAGACCAGTAATGTCACTGGTATAAATGAAAACTTACAAGAACAATAGATGTCACTGTTTTAATGCTGGCAATAAAGATTACTCATATCCTTTTTGAAGCAAATTTTGTATTTTTGCAGCACACTTTGTTTTTCCCAATTAGATTTCTTGTCAGGCTGTGCTGTGTAACTTAATCTAATTTTGCTAAGCCTGTCATTGTAGAAAGAAACCAACATTACAGTAAAACTTGATTTTCATGTTCTTGATCCTGCAATCTCACCCAAAGAGGTGGCACTTTTGGTTGGTATAGAGTCCACTAGTTTAAATGCATTTCTTTGTGTGCATAATGGCTTGATTGGGCAAATCAGTGCCTTGGTCAAGAACTGGACTTGCTAGGACTCACTTGGAGTAGGAAATATGTCTGTTAGAGCCTGTCAGGTCTACAACATACCTTGCCCTGCCCAACTGTATTTTGACTCTAAGCAAATATAGTTCATCTTTCTGTGGGAGATTTTTTTCCTTCAAAAAAAAAAAAAAATCCTGTTATATATATATTTTTACTTATTTGTACTTACTTAAGTTTTTTACTACCTGTATTTGTTGTAATTGTCATTTGCTATTTTAAACTTATCTCTAATACCTTGTGTTTATGTGACTGGAGAAAAAACCAATTTTCTTAGCAAGTCAGAATTATATTTTGGCACTATTGAGCTTCTCCCTCAAAAGTAAAATATTAACATTAGGTGGAATGAGGCACATCACCTAATATGTTAATTATGGAGACAGACAATCATTAACTTTATTAAAGATCTTGAGACTGATCCAAGATTATAGAAAAAAATTATGTTTTTTTGCTTATATTTTGTTATTTAAAAATGTGTAAATGCCTTGTGGATGGGATTTGAAAAATAGGTACAGCAATCTCAATTTTGTAAAGAGATGTACAGTCTTTGTATACCACTCTGACAAAATATAGAATTTAACTCTAGGATAAGCTTGCTGAAATATTTGAACAGTTCTCTCTAGAAAATGTTAATTGAAACCTTAATGTTGTCAGAAAAAAAAATTTGGAGTTTTTATAGTTAAAAAAAAAAAATCAGAGAGACAATTCTTACCTAAACCCGTGTTTTTAAGACTTTGGATCTTTTACCTGTTGCTGGTACCAGAAAAGACATAGAAGAATATTCAAAACACAGTAAAGCCCCACAGTTATAGTGCAAATATTTGCTTGGGGAGAGTAGAACTATTGAAGCAAGTAGTGCATATTCTACAAATAAGCAGGGCATTTCTCTTCATTGTACACCTGATACTGGCATTAAATGCTCTGGGATCAACAAGACTGCCACAAACCCCTCTGAGGAGATGTGCAGGGCACAAAGCTGAATTTGGCCTCTGCCATTTGGGAAACTCTCCCTGCCCTGGCCTGTGCCAGTGCTGATGACGCAGGGGACACACTGAGGACGTGGTCATGTCTCTTAGGTGTCACTGACCTGCTGTCATACAGCTGCTGTCCCAGGCTGGCTGTGGTCCTGTGTAGGAGTCACTTTCAGTCACACAGTGAGAATGGAGAAGCATAAGTTTGGAGGAATGTTGGGGTTTTAGGAGGCATTTCCTCAGCACACTCCATTTTTTGCTTCTCCTAAATTTTGGCTATTATTGATTAGAGAGTCTGTGGTCATTGAGGAGTAAAAACTCCAAAACCAGCAGCAACCTGTGGCAGGTCTCACCTGAAAGAAAGGAGCAGTTTCGAAGGATGGTGTCTTGTGGGAACCTAGAATGCAGAGAAATATTCTCTGCATTCTAGGCCCACAGTGTCTCACCCCGAGTAGTTGCTTACAAGCTGCACTGTGGGATTTCTTGAGGCATGAGAGGGAACTTGTTTAAGCCTCTTGTTTAAGACTACAGGTGTTATCATCTCTGGCTTCCAAGGGAAAACCAGTGCTTTTCAATGGGGAGTCCTGTGTCTTATTTGTGCATTTTGAAAGGATATAATAATACCAACACCTAAGCTTTTTACATCGAAAGGTAGAGCAGTCTCTGTGTGTACTGTGGAACAAAGGATCTGTTAACTTTTTTTTCACCCATAATTAATTGATAGATAAATCACATATACTCTCGTACTCCGTATTTCCTGTCCTTTTGTAAAATGTTGTCTTTGTAGATACATGTAATGTTTGTTCAGCATGCAGAAGGCAGATGAGAGGGGAAAGAACTGACCACGAGACATTGAATGTTTCAGACAGTTGCTCTGCACAGTTGCACTACTACGAAAGGAGAGATCATCTTGGCATGTGCTGGTTTGCTTTTAAATAGTAGTAGATGTTTCTTAAAAGGCAATGGGCATGTGATGTTCAATTGGAACTGGACTAAAGCACACAGGCTTTCTCCTTTGACAAGCTTACAGTTCATTAGGGTAAATTACCCAGTACTGAGCTCCCTGTATGATTAGATGGTTATGGGATCCAACCTAATTAGTTTAAAGCTGGCTTGGGTATCTGCACAACACAGCTGTTATTTCTGTGCTGCTCTGCAGACTTAGTCTAAAGTCTTCATTTGAAATCCATTAAAGTCAAAGCACCTCTTTCTGTTGGTTGAATAAGCTTTGCATCAGGCTGAAAACGTGTCAAGAGTACAGTACAGAAAACAGAGAGCCTGGCAACGTGGTCCAGGCCTGGCATGTTTATGGGGATGCAGTGCTGTGGGGAGGGGGCTGGGAATGCAGGCACAGGGTGGCATGGCATAGGGAGAGCAGGCTTAGGGGCCAGGCCAGGGGGATGGTGAAGGGGCCTTGTGTGTAATGGAAAAGCACAGCAAGGAGAGGGGGAGAAGTTGGGGCACCAGAGGGATGAAGGAAGACTTCTGAGGAGTTTTGCCAGCAATGAGAGGCTTGGATTTTGTATCGAGAAAGCCAGAGCAGCACTTGGTGGAAAAGGGCTCAGTCAGCGCCTCTGGGAGAGGTGGGTGAGCAAAGGCAGGGCTGGCAGCTGCCATAAGTGGCACAGAGGCAGCAGCTAAGGGAGGGAGCAGCTTGGGGGAGTAGGCAGCACAACCAATCTAGTGGTAAATACTCAAGTCTTTGTTTTCCCACTGCATGAAATCATTTGCTGCAGCCGACACTCTCTTTAAAGAAATCCATCCTGACAGCAGTGGGGGAGCAGCAGGTGAGCCCCAGGGGCTGGAACAGGCAGTTGCTCCTCAGACTGGTGGAGACATGACCATGCTAAGGAGTGATATGCTTCTAAAAAAAAAATCTGAAAAAGCATAGCAAGCATATTTTAGGGCAGGATGGAATGTTTGCTCAATTAACTAGTCAAAACAGGATTTCTATGTGTTCTTCACAGCACTGCAAAGGGAACTCCCTTTATGAGAATTAAGTTCTTTGCTTGTATCTTTATTACCCAACATATACCCTCTTCAGGAGTTTCACTAGCTTTAGCTGATCACACTCTCTGTTGTGGGTTAAAGAAGCTGTTTTGTCCTGACCTGACTGGATACAGAAGCAATAGAGTCAAAATTACACAGCTTGCTCAAAACCTGAAAGATTTGCAATCACAGTTAACATCACAATACTGTTCTGTTCATGTAGGCAGGACCATAAGATCAGCAAAAATCATGTTTTCATCAGGCCTTGCCCACTGCCACCATGTGTTTGGCTTATTTTAAAATTCTAGAATGGTCTTAGAACACCCACTTCACACTCATCTACAAACTGCAGGTTGCAAAACACACCCTCTAACAAAATTCAAACTGTTAATCTCATATAAAAGATCAAAAGCTGTGAACTGCCATGTCCCACTGAAAGAGATCTGGAGTGAGAGCTTCATTCAGGTCTTAGATCCTTACATTAACACGGAACTTGTTAAGTGACATTCCCAGATTAACTGGAAAGCAAACTATGTACTACAGTACACAGGAAGACAAAACAATTATTGTCCTGTCCCTTAACAATATGATCAGATTTAAAAGTTTTGCCTAACCCTGTGCATCAAAGGTGTATAATATGATAAAGAGCACGAATATCCTGACTGTGTAAAATGTTTGCTGCTTCAGGGAAAAGGCATCAATTTTTCCTCTCCCACCTCAAGTCCTAAAAAGTTGTATGTTAAAGGGAGAAATATATGCAACTTCCTAGCTTATTTTGGACAACAGGGGTACAGCACAGATATGGTGCCACAAACACAATCTCCTTAACATTAGAAGACCACATTTAAATCAGACAAGACTAAGCAGACCAGCCTTCCTCAGCCTCACACCTGGTCTCTTGTATTGACATTGGCTCATAACTCTGAATCTTCTATCCTTTCTCATATTTCCTGCTTGAATTAAGGTTATCAGAACTATGGTGATTTTTTTCAAGGTTTATACCAACAGAATATGCAGCAGGAATATGTCATCTCTGCTTTAGCCAGAGTTCCCACTTTGTGACCTGTGGATTGGGTGAATAATTTTGGCCATAGTGTTTCATGGGATGCTGCTTCCCCTGCAAAGGAGGGAACACCCCATCAAGGAGGGAGTTGTGGCCTGCAGTTTTCAGGCCAAAGGCAAAGATTTACCTCTAACTACTTTTAGTGCACACAGCCACTCTATCAATTGGTTTGTCTTGGAGCCCTGCTCTTGTTACAATTTGCCATTCTCAAATGGATGTGTCATCTGTGGATTTAATATCCAAACAGTTTGAATTTTTTTCCAGTTTATAGGTAAAAATACTAAAAAGCCTACTGTCAAGAACCAACCCTGTGCGATGACATTAAAAATACAGCTAATTAATGATGAGTCTCCATTGACAATTGTATTTGTGGAGCCATTGCTGAAGTGGTTGAAAGGACTGAACTCCAGCCAGGTTGGTTGCAGTGGCTGTTACTGCTGCAGCTGCACCATTGCTCTTTGCTTCTCGCTGGTGTGAAGAGCTTCCTGCTTGCTCCCAGCTGTGTTACCAAACTGTTTCTTCTTGGAATAAGGGCTTCGGCTCTAGCCCTCATTCAAACAGCAGGATGAGAAGGAGGACCCACTCTCTGTGAGGCTGACCCATCTCTACAGCCTCTCAACTGGGCTAAGGCCAAGGGAGCCAGTCTAGTGCATGTGCTGTGCCTGCCTTGGCCCCGTGAGGCACAGCCTGCTTGGTGCTTGGTGCTTGGGACAGCTTGCATTGGTTCTTTGCTGATTCCTGAGCACCGGCAAGGGACTGCTGTGGTCCTTTGGCTCGGGCTCTTCTCAGGGTCCTTAACAGGCCTGTGAAGTGTTTTCCCCCAGCCAGGTGACTCAGCCTGTGTTGTCAGTGTGTATTAGCACACTGCTGAAGAGCCTCCTCGATGTCAGGAAAGAGCTGTGGACTGATGATTGCACAGCAATGTGTGTCTGCTTGTTGATCGCCTTTAATGCACAAGAGACTTCAAGAGAATAAATGCTGGGTTCCTCCAGAGAGGTCTGTGCCCAAAATGCAGCTCTAGGTTGTGTAACTGAGGGGACTTATTCTGGACAATTCACTGACTTCCATAGAGAAGAGCAGCATCAGGTGCAGGGTCAAGGCTGGAATGCCCTAGAGATCCCAGCCATTAGGGGCCTGTGGTATCACCAGACTGAATTATTGCTCTCCTGCAGCCTATGATAAACTATTTAATTCCTCTATACTGTGTTTTGCCCTTGTGTTTCTATATGCTATAGAGCTGAAAGTAGATAGAAAAAATGATGGAATAATGTCATACCTAAAAAATGGACATATTAATTTCTCTGTTAGCCATTTATTGTAGTCGGTACTCTTTGGAGTTGAGGTTTTAACCTCATTCCTGCTGTACTATAATGAACAAGATGCCTAGAAGACAGGAAACTGAGCTAGAATGGATACTGGGGCTGAAGGCTGAGCTGCACATTTACATACATGCCATAGTCCTCAGATCTGTGGCTGTAACTATTTTTATATACTGTTATATGTAGTCCTGCCACATCTCTAAAACTTCTTAAGCAACTGCTGACCCGAGCCAAGGCCATTTTGCTATTGAAGCCATGTGAAGCTGAGAGTCTGAGTGGTGGCTGCTGCCTGACAAGGTGACAGCATTGTTGCTGTAGTGACTGCACATTAGTAAAGAAACAGAAATGTTTTTGGTGTAATTTTTGTCTGCAAAGCCCAGACAGCGCAGCACAGTTCAGTGACTGGCTTGGGATGTGCAGACCCCCTTGCTTGTCTTGGTTTTTTGGTGGTGGGGTTTTTTTCCAGCGATGCAGATTTCACTTTACATTGATGAAAACATGGGTTGCATTTGCTAACAGCAATTGAATAAAATGTAGCATGAAGTATGATGATAACTGATAAGCAGACAAATATTGTTGGTCCTTCTCTCTACTAAACATGCCTCATGAGAACAGAAATGTAACCTGCAACAGGCTTCATTCATTCAAAAGTGAGTGAAATCCCTAAAGTCCATTAGCTATAACATGGGAAATATGTAAGCCTAATACACCTGTTCTTTAATCTACAAAAATACCATTCTAATAATACTGCCTTGAAGACATAAAACTACCCCTTATGATGGTCCAATTTTTAGATATAATTTCACTAAGGGAATCAGTAGCTCATAACTGTGGACACGTCACAGTTCCTCTATATGTTGCTCAGGAAATAGTGTTTGTTTTGGTAGAACCCTTTGTAGTAACCTTGAGTTTGAAGATTTTTTCACTTGTTTTAATATATCGTAGTTTTTTCTGGTTTGCATTCCTTCTGATGCTGCCCTGGCTACCTTTATAAACATCTGAACAGTTACTCTGTTTTCAGATACAAAGAACAATAGCACCTCAAGTGCAGTGAAAATACCAAATATCGATCTGTCCCTTGAATGCCAGAAAAGCTCAGCAGGAGGCATACAAAATATTTCTGAAAAATGATAGCTTATCACCTGCAGACCTGGAGATTGCTGTCTATTATTACAAAGACTTGCTGGGGGGCTCCAGTGACCTCCAGCTTTCAGCTATTTGTGTCTCTTTCAAGGCAAAGAGAAAAAATCTCAACCCTCTCCACAATGTTTGCATTCACCTCATTTCCCATGTCTTTCACCTAAGTTATGGAGGTGCCCTGAAACACATCAGCCACAGTGATGCAGCAGCATCAAAATTTCACAACAGCGGTGGGAGCTGATGCATGAGCTGCTTTCAGAGTAAAGATTTGGCTGCCTTGTTTACACCCTTGCAATATCCCTATCACTTAATCAAGTGGGGTGGTTTTTGGAGATGTGACTCTTGCTACATACATGTTTAAAATCAAGCTGCACCTTAATGCTAATAGCACTCTGTGCTCTGATGTGGTAATTATTTCCCTGTTAAAAACATGCTTGTGTTAACCTGGGGATACCAGAAATGTTAATGCTGCTTTTCCAGTCAAATTTGGCCCTGTGGGGGCAGGGAGGGTTTCTGTTTGCTCTTCCTTCCTTGTTGGGTGGCTTGTTGGGTGGTAGTGGAAAAACACTGCTGCTGAGGGGCACTCACCAGCCGCCACAGGTTGCTCAGGGAGCTGGAAGAGTCACTGCAATCTCCAGAGTTATCCTTTTTGGAGAAACAGAGACTGTTTCTAGTTTGGCCTCCACTTTCTCTTTTGGACAGGTCTTGTGTGGTCCCAGCAGCCCATTTCCCCAGTTCTTGGTGTTCCCCTGGTATTTCCCAGAGGGACAGTGGGTTCTGGGCTACTGGTGTCAGACAATGGAAAGTGTGGTGTTTGAGCTAACAACTGAGGAGAATTTGAGCCCTGAGCTTGTGGTGGAAAGTGGAAGAAAAGATGATCTGTGAGCAGTGAACCTGCCACAAGATGAAGCATGCTTGAAAATACCCACGCCACACAGCCCCTTAGGATCGTGCTGCAGGACTCCAGTGTGAAGTGCAGTGTCCCTATGTGTTCTGGAAATGGATGGTACAGCATGGAGGTGGCAGTGCCACTCTTTGGTGTCACACAGCTTTTCTGCCTGCCTTCATTTTTCTTTTATTGTGGTCATGAGGTAGTAGTGAGATATTATCCCCCTTTTAGTGTCATAACTCTGGGTGATAACTGTTATAACAATTCCACAGACATTAAATTCAGCTGGAAGAGCTGACCTGAAGGTTTGTATGGATAGATGGTGGTATGCAGTTGGTGTCTGTGCTGGGTTGGAGAATGCAGTGAAAAAAACCCAAACCTTCAGTTTACAGCTGTAAATGGAAGTGTGCCTGTCCCTGCTTCCACTCATAGGAAAGGTGCTGATACTCTTAGGTCTTCCTTATTTTCTGGAGAGAAAATGGGTGGAAGGCAGTATTTGGGATGGGATAGGTTCAGCTCTCAGCTTGGTAGGGAAGCCTGCCTGACGAGCAGAGGGAGAAACAAGAGCCGAGCACAGTTGAATTGGGTTTCCTTATGTGCTTGTGAAGCTTAAAGAAATCAACACAGAAGGTAGGTTTGCCTGAGTAAAATGAATAATCTCCATGTATGGCATAAATCCACTTAAAATTACTACTTTTTAAAAATTCACAGTTAAAAATATCATATCAATGTATGTTATGTAGTAAATCTCCTGCAACCCAGTTGATTTTTTAATGCTCTACGGCCAGGTATGCTCCAACTACTTTCACAGTCAAGGTGGTATCTCTTTTTGCTTGTCTTAAACACAAAATTAAGTACCTTGTGGTCCCTTTCAAAATGTCACATCAGTTACTGTCACAGCTGGGCCTTCTTCATGTCCTTTTGGTTTAGCTTACTCAGTCATTTCAGTACACTCATTGTGTATACCTGTAGTGTTCTCAGGACTTTGCTAACATTTCACTCAAATTGTTGGTCTGAATTAGCCATCCGTGTCAAACACAGGGTCATATGCACCCCTACTGTGATCCACAAATAATGAATGGAACACTAAAGCTGAGTTTATCCCAGTATGGTCAGAGTCTGCCACTGAAAAAAGTTTTTTTGAAAACTGTGGAAATAAAACCCAAACAAAGCAATACTGAGAGCTTCAAATCTCTTTCTCTCTCTTCTCTTTTCATGACACAAAACCTACATATTCTCCTATGGTTACTAACACCTGAGATAATTTAATTTTTTATATCTTCTAACTTGTTTTCCTCTCCTGTATAAAAATGGTCAATCCTTGTAGAAATTGCTGTGAGAACTAAAATTTAGGTTTTTTCCCTCTGGTTTTCAACAGAGGGAGCTCTAAAGAAGCTTATCTTTCCATTGAAAGAGTAAACTGACTGCATCTTCAAAAGTGCTTGAGGAAACAGCAACTCCAACGTGCATGCCTTGCATGATCATGTTTCTAAGTGAATTCAGGCCAGCCTTGAATTCTCTAACAAAGAAAGAGTTTTCGTTGATTGCTGTATTGAGGCTGGTCTGTAGCTTTTCCTTGCTTGGTGAGAGTCACTCTGGAAAACTTATCTTACAGACCTTCTTCCCTGGGAACACCTATGGGCTCTGTTGCTGCTGCCCCAGGCAGCAAGGTGATCTTTGTTAAAGAGATTTACAGAGAGCAGGGATGTCAGGGTGGGTGTTTTCCTATGGGTGAGTGCTGGACTCGCAGCTCTAATGGAAAGGTTAATTCACATGGACTGGTTAGAAATCACACCCTGTGAGGCTGGCAGGGCCCAGGGGACCTGTCCTAGTGACCTTGGTGATGGTGATGCTCAGGTGTTCTGTGTGCAAGAGCAGAGCCATGGGGTGGTTATGGAGCCAGCTGGAATGTGGGGTCACAGCCAATGAGGTTTTGGATGCCTCATGCAGCCATGTGCTCCCCTGTGTACAAAATGCACACCAAAGGGCCTTCAGACTTTAAAGACAAATATGTATTAGGAGCCAGGCTGGTACTGAGTGAGGAAGTGTGTGTGCAGGGACTGGGGCTGCTTTTATCAAAACCATCTGTTGACAATATATACTTAATATCTGGCAGGGACCTATGGAGTTCTTAAACTGTATTTGTATATACAGCACCTGGAAACACAAGGCCAAGTTCTTCCAAAAATCATTTTGATTTACACTTTTGGGAGGAAAAATGCATACCATTGTAAAAAACAAGGTTTTTACTGTTACAATGCAAATATACACTTGGTTATGTTATTAATGCTTTTCCAAAGGGTTCCTTTTACCAAACATACAGGAAAATAGATCTGAGAAAAATGACAAATGCCATCCAGCCTTGCTGCAGCTTCAGCATTTAGCAGCAGGATGTGGTTTATGGACTTGGTATACCTTTGTTCTTGTAAGATCATCTTTGCTCTAGTCCTTGAACCAAAGCTTTTTTTTAACAATCACATATTCATTGTCTTTCAGAGACTGTTGTACTAAAATGAGATTACTCTTTCAAAAAAATAAAAACCTAAAACCCTCCTGGTCCTTCTCCAAATACTCTTTAAAGTATAACAAGGTGCAGCATCTGTGGATCCTGCTGACATACTAGAAATTATGTTCATACTAGAAATCTTTCTCAGTAGTAAAATGGCAAAGACTAAATACTAAATTTTTGTTTGTGTAAGTCTTCACCTCTGGGTTAGTGTGATGCTTATTTTCTGGTTTTCTGTAGTCAGCCAGCTCCTGACATGGCTAACAGTGATGGTAGATGTTTGTCAGCTGGGAGGTGTCCATACATCAACATAAAGGATTTCAGATGTGACCAATTTAGCTTTCTGGTTTTGCTCGTTACAATTCTGTAGCATTTTAAAATACAGTCTGCTTTGTATATTGAATCATATGATTAAGGAATGCAAACTCCTATACTATTCCACTGAATTGGAGTTCTGCCCCCCACAATGGTGACTGTAGAAGGCTTTTATTGTTTTCTTCAAGTCAGGCCCTATGCAAGCAAAGGTCAGGCTGCAGACATAACTGTATGAACAAAAACACTTGCTAGTAGAGGTTGTTTTGCTTGTAAACTGATACAAGGTAGGTTGGTTTAAAAGCAAACAAACAGTATTTTTTTACTCAGGATGGACTGCATGTATTCTTAGATGTTTTGTTCACTGTACATGCAAACTGCAGGAATGAGGCTTGTTTCGGAAAAAGGTATTTCATGAGTGCCTGCCTGGAAGTTTCAGGAGTGTGTGTACTTGTGCAGCAGCAGCTCCGGAGCTGTGCTGAACCTGACACCTCACCGGGCGGAAACAGCAGGAAGGCTCTCTGTGATCCTTATCTGGCTGGCTGTAATTATGAAAGCTTAGTGTGAGAGAAAACTTTTATCACCGCTGTTGGAACTCTGTGGAAATTGTCTTAAGTAATTCAATACATTTTGTCCTTAAAATCTTGGTGGGCTCTTTAGTTCTCATGCACAATCAAAAACCCCCAAACTGTTACTGGAAGAGAGGCTCTAGTTAAACAACATAAAATGTGCAGTGCAAGTGGAGCAACGTCTGCGAACAGCATGAACAGTTCAGAAAAAAGCAAGTCCTGGCCCAGGAACCCCCATCCAGGCAGGAGGAGGAAATGTCAATGAAAGAAGTGGGTTCAGGGCAGAAGGGGCATCACAGTCTCTCGTGCCACTCTCATCCTCTGTACTGCTTGCAGGAAAGCTCTGACTGCAAGATGTACTGAGGGGGGAACTTAAACTCAGTTTATCGTGAGGAAAGGCTTAGCCAGGAGAGGTTTTTTGACTGCCAGCTAATAAGTTGTTGACTGTGACACATGACATCCACTGCATATTTTTAATTCACTCCTTTATTGTGCTCAACTGAATTTCAGTTTAACAATACAGAGCTGTTAAGAAAAGAACAGCAGTACAAAACCTTTGAAGAGGGAATAATATGAAATAGATCTAGAGACGTCAGTCTGACTGTGAAAACTGGTCACTGTCGTGGAGCAGTGTACTCCCTATACAGTCATTTGTATAATTTATAGTAACTATTCAGTTCTCATAGCCACAAGAATATCAGCATTCTTTGAGGCAATATTTTTGAAAACACATAATAATAAATCCCAGCTGGCCAGAAATCTCTTCTTTTAACTTTTAAAAGTATTCCTTTTCAAGACCACAACAATGTAGAGCCTTACAGAAATGTCAGGTTTGAACAAAGTCTGTGTTCTTTGAACAAAAAAACTCCTTCAATACTAGAAAATAGGAGTAGGCAGAAATATCTTCCAAGAAGCGTGTTTCAAATTTCAATTTGCTGCCAAGGCCAAATGGAGATATGAGGCTGGTGCCTGTGCCCTGGTTTTGGCTGGTTTGCATAACCTGAGAGCTGCCTTGCTCTCTCACAGCTGTGCTCAGACAGTGCCAACCTGGAGGAGACACCTCCCTCTGCCAAGTTAGCATGACCCAAGAATAAATCCTGGCTTGTTCTCCACATTGCTTTTCTTCTAGAAGGTGTTTGAGAGTATGGTTGTGCTATTTGTAAAAGTCAAGCATGTAACCACCAGCTTTTTCAGATACTGCCATGTATTTGTGGAGCACAGGCCCTTGCAAATGGCAATTACACGGGAGAATTCAACTGAATTTTGTATATATGAACTAGTTTTGGGGTTGGGTTTTTTCTGTTGTTTGTTTCTTTTTTTAACTGAGGCTGATATTTAGAATATGTCTTTCATATTTAAACATTAATGCTGTCTTTATTTTTTTTTTAAATGTTAGTAGCTAATCCTATTTATATTTACCCATGATACCCATGAATGTCAGTGGGCCAAATTCTTTCACATTCATATTTGTTGCACCAGTCACATTGTTTTCAAAAAATCAGCCAGTTGGTATGCAATACAAATGCAAAAGCTATCCTGCTTAAAAATTTGAGAAGCAGAGTTCATTTGGGAGAACAGTTGAGGTGATGATGGGAACAAGAGAGAAGGATGAGAGGGCTGTGGGACTCTGGGCTCCAGGAGGTGCATTTCAGGTGTTGAGTGTTGGAGGGTCAGCAGCCTCTTCCCCATCCCCCAGCTGGGATCAAGGCCAGCTCTGATATAGGGCAGCTGTGTTACTGTGGGTCAGGCTGGTGTTAAAAAAAGCTGTGAGAAAGCTTCTTGGGGCCTTTCTCTCTTTAGGAGTCCCACTTAAACTCAGTTCCTGGCTGGAGTTCCACTCTGTGTGTGTCTGTACCTGGCTGTGTGCCTGGATGACCCTGACTGTGGCTTGGCTTCCTGGTCTGAGCTTGGCCCTGCCTCATCGCTGCAGACTTGTCTGGTGAGTGCAGGACTGTGGCTGATCCCAGGTAGTGCCACGGGACCTGCTCAGAAGCTGTGGGACTGTGTTGCTTGTTTGGGAGGTCCCTGCCTGCCTTGCTTTGCCCCTGGCCTCCCACTTATCTCTGCCTCTGCCTCCCCTGGGCAGAGGTCTTGCTGCTCCCAGGTATGTGTTGGGGACTTTTCCCCTCAGTTTGTCAAGAAAAAATTGCTGTCTAGTTGGTCTGAGTGTCTGTGAGAATGAGTGTGTTTGCTTGGGAAGATGGACTTGTGGAAACATGCGAGCGGAATTATTCTGATGTGGTATTTATTTGATCATTAAATTTGGAAATTAATTGTACTGATCTGTGTTCACAAATGGTGCTTTTTGTCAAAAGAGTAAGTAGTGTATGTTTTGGTGATGTTAAAAATTAAAAAGGCATGTAATTATTGGTTACACTGTAAATTCTACAGACAAACAGTTTTATCTGTCTTATGATGTAAGAGAAGGAAACTAAATCAGATTTAGTATTTTTTGTTGATTTAGTGAATTGAAAATCAGAGCTGATAAAGGGACACGGTAAATATTTTTGCTGTGGGTTTCCTAGCTGAGACATTTTACTCTTCTTAGATTGTTTTCTGTGATGCCCAGAGCAAGTCATCCTCAGCTGTGCGAGTCAATGAGCTAATGTTGCCTGTGCCCATGGGAGGCCTTAACCAGGTTCACGTGTGTGAAGCATCCAATTTTAAGAAGAATAAAAAAATATTAAGATGGCAATCAGAATTTTGTGTAAGTCCAAAAATAATTCGTTAAATCATGAGGAATAACATAATGCTTACTGTCCCCTAAAATAAAGCTCATGGCTGCATAGCAGGTAACTAGTTCTTTCATAAGACAGAATTCTGAAATAAAAAGGGTACTTTGAGGGTAAAAACCCTCACACCTTGGGACAAAGCTCTTTCTCTGGCTTGCTGCTTGTGGTAGCTTTGTTGGCAGAGTAGGGTAGAGGAAGAACAAATTCCCTGCTGTGTGCCAGGCTGAAGCCTGGCAGAGCTGCTCTGTGCTGCCCTGCCTGGAGGGCTGCCTGCTGCCGAGGGGGATGGGGCAGTGTTCTCCTCACCCACAGTCCCGGGTGGAGGGTCCCAGGTCCCACCTCATTTACCAGCTGACCCTTTCTTGAAGCAAATGCTGCTCCTGCTCTGTGCTTGGCATTCCCCCTTCCCGGCTGGCCCAGAGCCACTCTTGCCCACCCCCACCTACCCTCCCCTGTTGGAGACCTTTTCTCCAGGACTGCTCTGGTGCTCTCTGATGACTCCTCTGCTCTCTCCCTGCAGCTCTGAGGGTTTGGGTCTGGGACTAAACCGGTGGAGGACTTTGAGAACCTCTGAGGTGCTGCTGTGACACACCACTGGTTGTGGCCATGGGGCCAGCCTGGGTGCAGCCTCTCCCGGCAGTGGCTGGGCCTTTCCTGAGGAAACCCTCTTCCTCTGCAGTTGGGAAGCAGCCAGCATGGAGGGACAACTACAGGAACTAAGGAAATAGCTGCAGTATGCATAGCAATTAATAATAATTGATCTACTGTATTGGTTGTTGCTCTTAATTTTCAGCTTTGACAGGTTGTTATTAAAGGACCAGACATGTTTTAGAAATGGTGAGTGTAAACATTACTTCATCTCTTTGCTATGAGTACCTGGTAGAGTTCTGCTCCCTCTTCTTTTTATTTTTTCTTCTTCCGTAAGAAAAGAGGAATGTTTTCCCTTTGTGAATAGGTGTAAAGTACTAGCTTGTGCCAAGATGCCTGGTATTTGGCGTCCTCACATGCTTGCAGGACATGGACTGCATGTAAAGCAGGAGAAGTGTAGAGGGTTGGAACAATAGATATTGGGGAGTAATTGAAAGATTAGAAAGAAATCTCAGACGTAGCAGGGAGACAAAAATTATAATGAAACTAAAGGGAAGGAATAAGGGCAAAACTTTGCAGGGCAAAAGAAGCATTCCTTTTTTTTTGAGGGACAAACACAGTCATTCAGCTTTTCTTTTTTTCTTGACATTTATGTACTTTTAGTATAACAGGAGCATTGCAGTGCAGTTTTTTGGTAAGAACCTAGGTTAAAATAAAAATCTGTAGTGCTACTGTCCCCTTGTTCAATTCTGCACAGGCAGAGTGACGGAGAGAAAAAGATAATGACACCCAAAATGTTTTCCATTCTTCTGTATGAATCTCCTCTCTTCTGTACAAATTATTATTTGAAACCCAGTGAACTCTTTTCTAAAAAGCTCAGACTTAAGACCAGTTCAAAACTTCACATTAAGCAGCAAAAGTGACCAAAATCTCCTCTTTCTTGCAGCTTAGTTGAGTAAATAGGGGTTCCAGTTTGCCTGTTGCCCTGTGATGTGCTGGGTTCCTTGAGCAGGCTGCACAACTGCTGCCTGGCAGGTTGTCAGATTAGCTGGAGCTCAGGCGTTCCACCCTCCTGGGGCAGGAATGGGAGGCAGGAGAAGGTCAGTGCCCTCACTGAGGATCAGAGTAGTTCAAGCCTTGCTCTGGAGTAGCTTGAATCCACCCCCCCTGATTCGTTTGGTGGAAGGGTGCCTGCTTGCCTAAGGAGTCAGAAACAACTGAGCTGATGCTGGCCCCACTGGTTCTTCCTTTCCTGCAGAATATGGTGTGGGTTTGGTTGCATCACTGCTCACAGCCCTGTGGGCCGGGGCTGGACCTTTGTCTCCAAGGCAGAACAGCATGGCCCATTCTGTGCTCGGGGGCTGTCACAGAGGATGAGTGCAGTGCCTGGAGCTCCTGGGGGCTCTCGCTACAGGCTGGGGAAGGCCAACCCAGTGGCTTAAATGGTTAAAATACTCAGAACCTGAAAAAGATTGGAGGTAGGGAATTCATCAATCCACAGAGGAAGCGCTGATGTTAAGGGACCTTTGTCTGCCTCTGACACTACAAAGGTACTTTGAAATAAATTTAGGTGAATTACCATTTCCTAAAGAGAAAAAATTTTCAGAATTCTTAAATTCTGTAATAATTTCTTAATAGGATTTTCCCCCCATAAATGAGCATTAGTAAAACTTCTCAGGAGAATAAATGATCTTCCGAAGTCTATAACTTTAGAAACACAAATTATTGTTTGGAATACCGCAATCTAAAAGATCTCTTTCTATTGTTGAACACTCTATTTCTTCTTAGAAGGAATGTGTAAAAATATGTCATATCAGATTCTGTCATAATGAATAGACTTCACAACTATTTTATTTAAAAATTAGTTCTAATATGAACAAATAAATATACTCCCAATTATGTTTGAACAAGACTTAATGTTTATACTTTATTTTGCATAACAATTCTGGGGCTTCTAAAACCTCAGGAATTTTTTCCAGAGTAACTGTATGTCTAACCTTGGAACCTAAAAGAAATAATTTTTGAACTACTGTAATGTAACACATGTTGTGCTATACCACTGGCACTTAGTGCTGCATTAGGTTTTTCCTGTAACACAGAAATCCCAAATTTTCACCCAAAACATTTGTAGGAACTTCGAAAATAATTTTTATTTCCTACTGAAAACAACCATCAAGATTTTATTTACAAAATAGAAACTCAGGTTTTATGTAGCTACATTAACAAGTTCAACAAAAATGTTTTAAAAGGAAATTTCTGCCTTGTATGTGGGCTTAAAGAAGACCCCAGGAAGATCTTATTGTGTCCTTGCACTACTTGAAGGGGACTTATAAGAAAGATGGGAACAGACATTTTAGAGGATCTGTAGTGAGTGGACAAGGAATAATTGTTTTAAACTAAAACTTCAGCCTAGATGCAAGGCAGAAATTTTTCATGAGGAAGGTGGTGAAACAGCAGAACAGGTTGCCTGGGGAGGGGGTGGATGCCCCATCCCTGGAACCATTCAAGGTCAAGTTGGACAGGGCTCTGAGAAGCCTGAACTCGTTGAAGATGTTCCTGCCTCTTGAAGGACAGTTGGACTCGATGACCTTTAAAGGTGCCTTCCAAACCATCCTGTGATTCTAAGAATTACTTTTGGAAATTGGGATGAGTTTCCCAAAAGATCTTATTTTGTTTATCATATATGAATATTTGGTTGACCAAGGAATCAGCCTTTTGGGGACAGAAAATGAGGACTGGCTGGTCTCCAGGCGTCACTGAGATTTTTTATTTCTTGTTCAAAATCAGTCACTAATGGGATGCAGACCAGGACACACATTCACGCTAATGAAGGTTTATGAGGCTGCTGCTGTTCTCTCATTTCATTAACCCTGCTGGGGGCCAGTCACATGCTCTGAGTCAGGTGAGGCAGGGGCTGAGCACTTGGGCAAAATCCACCCCTCCCAAGGGCAGCAAGGTGGATGAGGAGGGGAACAAAGCATTTTCAGGAAGTGTTTCACCAGCATGGTCCTATTCAGAGCAGCTGCCTGCAGCCTCATGTGCACTGACACACTGCCTGCCCTCCCTGTGCAGGGACGCACCACCAGATTGACATCTGCTGGTGGGAATGTCCTAGCAATAGTTTTTTTGGAGGTCTGCTAATTTGACAGAGATCTCTCATTTTTCAGATGACTCAAAAAAGCCCAGCTTGGTTATGGAGGGCTGATACGGTGTCAGGATGTGGAGGTCACGGCTTGCTGCTTGGATGGAATTCTTTGAAGATATTGCTGCTCAGGAGATGTGACGGACAAACTATAAAGACACAACCTGATGCTTGCCAAAGTGTGTCTGAAAATGGTGTTGTGCTTGATCTGTGTGTCAAGCCTCTGCCCTTTGTAAATGCCTCTTTTAAAGCTATATGTGTAACCCTGCATTTACAAAGTACTGCCACAGCCGGTGCTGCGAGCATCATTGATGAGATCTCATAACAATTACTTAAATGGTGTGCCAAGAGCCAGTTTTTTCAGATTAACAGTGACAAATACAGCCAGAAAATTTGGCCTGATAGCAGACTACGAAGCTGCAACAGTAAATAGTCATTTGAAAACTTCACACAGTAGAAATAATTTTAATTCCTTTTCATATTTATATCAACAGTAAAGGAATTCAAGGACAAGAATGAGAGATTAAAATGCTGTTTGGAAGAATGAATGGCCCACTGCATGTTTGAGTAAACAGATCAGCTTCAGGTTGTTTTCAGGAAGACTTGTAACTGGAGAAGCTGTAACCTTCCTCCTCTGTGGAGTCTGTCAGCGACTGCTGCATGGGGCTTCACATTCTGCAAATGCAAAGGGGATCAGGCCCCAGGGGCAGCACCAGCCATGTGTGCTGTCCTTGTTGGAGTCACGCAGACTTGACTGATTTTACCTGGGAGGTTGAGGTGATTCTTTTTGCATATGAAGTTCCACCCTTACTGTCACTGAATGCTGAAGGGCAGCCCATTGAGTCCAGGAGGAGGAGGCAACGTCCCGCCTCTGCTTCCCAGAAGACTTGTTTCTAATTTCTCAGCTTCTCACATCTAGAGAAACTGCACCAAGTTTCAGTGCCTGGTGCATAGTAGGTCCTTTGCTCCTTACCAGGAAAAGGGGAAATGTGACCCCCAGTAGCCCTTTGTGCCAGTTTTGGCACTTTGTGAATATAATATTTACTATTAAGATTGTGCTGTTTTAGTCACATGGCAGATTTGGGGAATACCAGCATGCAGAACAGCTTGTGATCTTAAGATGTCATTGTGTCTGTGATGGAATGAGCTATGGGAAGCCTCCTGTGGGTTCAGGACCTCAAGAGCTCTAGAGGTAGCTATGAAGACTGCTTGGCAGATGGACCCATCAAAATGTGTGTTTTCTCCAGAAAAAAATGTGCAAACCTCTAGGACATAATAATAGGAGAGAGGAAAGAGTTAAATTAACGAAACTGCCTCATCATCACATGTCAGAAGAGAGAAAAAAATGGTGGAGGAAATGAGGATAGGGATTTAAATTTCAGGTTTTCACCTGCCAATTCCATTCATATAGACTAGACACCCCTTTTACAGCTGTGGGTTTGATAAGGTCTAACACAGGTGTTCTGTTGGGTTTTTTTCCATGGCATTAATAAGGTTTTTCCTAAGGAAATCATGCCAGAGACAGGATTTTTGACATTGCTTTATCAATCCCTGTATAACTTCTGAATTTTGGGCCAACTTCTAACCAAATTTGGTTGCTCTTAAAAGTGATGTGAAAATAGCTGGAGAGAAAGAGGAAAGAACTTTAACTTTTACTGAGGGAAAAACTATATTCATTAGAGAATCCTCTGAGGATTTCAATCTTGGGACATAAAATCTATGAGAAATAGTATTTTATTTTGCTGCTCAAAGAACTATTTGTCTTAACATCTTAACAAGATCTTTTAAAAGTTACATTTAAAGAGAACTCTCTCTCTAATTTTGAGGCTATTAATCCCTTGTGCTACAAATGTTTATGTGCAAGACTAGTCTTGGCAGATCATTAGGCTTTAGAGCTATTCCCCATTAAGCCCGTGTATAAATACTTGCAATATCAGGTCTTTGCTGAAACTAAATAAATGCTAGCAAGAGCTTTTGACTGTGGCTGGAATTAGTTGTCTTCAGTGATGGTGTATCATGCCCTCCAAGTCCTTAATGAAAGGAAAAATGGCAACGTTCAGCTTGCTCACCATACAGAGATCTGAAGTGATATCCTTTGTAAGGAGACTTACTGACCCTCTGCTCCAGCACAGTATAGCTGGGAAAAACAAACTGGGTAAATTAGATAAAGAAATTTGATTTTATGAATTATGGTGGTAGGAAAATGCCTGCAAAGTGCAATTCTGTTTATATAGTTAAAAAATTGATTAATGTTCTATGGCTATTTACACAAGGGAATGGAAGCTGAATCAAATGTTTAAAAAAACCCCAAAAAACAACAGAGTTTCTCTTGATTATTTAGAAAACACGAAAAAATACCACACTGATGTCAGACTGGCACTGTTTTTCAAGATTTAAAATTAGCATTGAACAGTCTGTTCTGGGAGCCCATGGTTTTGGTACATTTTTTTTCCACCGCAGTCAGCCTGGATTGACTTGCACTGCTCTCCTTGCTTCACGTACAGTGGCTGCTCAGTCAGGAATGCAAAACTACAACGAACAACAGGGAGGAGGAATTATTAGGATTGTTTACAAATTTTGATTTGCATGAGGGAGCAGAGATGTTGACAGTTATACTTTGAGAATCAAACTACCACAGCTGGATAAACATGTGCTGGATATCTCAAGGCCTTGCTTTCTCCCACTCCCATGGCAGAGAATGAACCAAATGCAAGTCCAACCTAATCTGAAAAATAATAGAACAGCTTTCAACAAAACCTATTTATCTGTGAGGTCAAAAAGCCTCAGCCTAGTTACACTCCTAGACAGGCTCTTCTTGACAACATGGTCATACTATCTCAGGGGCTGGGAGCTGTAGTGTTACAGACCACCCAGAATTATTGCTCCCACAAGGCAATGATAATGGTGCTGTGATTTCACTGCCTACAGACCTGAACTAACATTTAATAGCTTGGGTAGCCATGGGAAACCTACTGAATTGTTGTGTTTTATGGATCACTTTTCCTGGGTACTTTTTAGGCACTGATAAAACTATGTAGCTTGGAAAAGTAAAGAAGAGTTGTAAGAAAAGAAATGAATAAACAAATTGGTACTGGCTTGCAGGGCTTAAGCAAAGGTAGCTGTGATTAATGTTATTAATGGACAGGTTTCATCTTCTTGGGCTTTGGTGTGTTTGACACACCAGAATTCTGTCAAACTCCTTAGAAGTAGAATACCTGATGGTTTTTAAGGTAAAAATAAAACAGGGTATTCTCTGGAATGAAAATGTGAATGAATCCCAAATGCAAAGGGCTCTCAGTTTTCTCAATCTGTAGACAAACCTTCTGGGGCTTTTGGGTGCACCAGCAATGTAAGTATGAGTGCAGGCTACAGGAAATAAGCGCTTGTCAAAGCTGTGCTAACCTTGTGTTGAGAGAAGTTTGTAGAAATAAATTTCTGTAAATCTATTCCTATTGGTGAATGATCTTCAAGTTGATGGACCATTCCCTATGTAGGTCTGTTTGAAAGAAAACAGCAAAAACAAAATAAACACAAACACAAACCCCAAACAAACTTAAGAATGTTTTTGTAGAGGTTGGGTTCCTCTGAAGTCAAAAGAAATTCTGCCATAGGTTTAAATGGGAGCAGATTTGACTTAAGAAAGGAGCAGTTTTCATGGGAAAATATTTGTACACATGGAGATCTGTTTGGGTAAGAGCTGATTTATATGTTCAAGTGTCTGTTTGCATAAAGAAGTTTATTTGGGCCCAGCTGTTCATAAATACTGCAAGGTGCATGTAAGACTCCTTTTCTCTATTACTGTTTGAAAAAGTCTGTTACCATCCAGCTGGAGCTGCAAAGTAATATGATCTCTTTTGTCTTTTTCTTCTTGCCCTCCAAGCTCCTTCACATCCCAAATCCAATGAGATACCTATGAATTATGGGAGCTATCATGTTGATTTCCAGGTAAATCTTTCATATCTACAAATAGCTTTTTGTTACAGTCATGCAGGCATGAGTTATGTTACCTAGTAGGTTGAGATGAATCTTTTTATATCATGTTCCATTCTGGGTAATTAATAGCACATACTTCAATCAACATTCTTTCTCTTTTTGTGGGTTGTTATGTTGGGTTTTGGGTATTTAGATGGTTATGGTTGATGTTTGGGATTTTTTTTTTTTAGTGCATTAGGACATAGTGACTCATATCTGTATGTTTGTGGTGGGTTTTGAGTGAGTGTTTTGTTTGTTTCATTGGACACATTTTCAATTCTGAATACTGAAGTCACGTCTAGCACCAAACGGGAATGGTGCCATCATTGTCTTCCCAAGAAGCTCCCAGATTTTTGACTGCAATTCTACTCTCTGAATTGCAGTTTAATATAAGCACAAACACTGCCATAAATATCAGATAGAACTGAATTCCCAGTGGGTCCTCCATGGCCACACCTGGTGTTATGATCCCCAGTGTGTGAGTACTTCCTTTAAAATCTGCTTTCCAGTGATGATTAGCTCTGGTGTCGGGGAAAGCACACATGGAGGAGGAAGAGGAGGCAGGAAGTGCTCTGATGTTTCCCTCCCAGCTCCTTCAAGTGACTTTGATCCCAAACAGTCTCAGAATTCAAAGCCTTTCATAATCCTCAGTGGTTGTAAAGATGAGTATTGGACATCATAGTTTGTTTTTAGTTTTTAGTTTGTTTTTAGTTTTGTTTTTAGTTTGAACTAATCTCTTAGAAAAAGAGAATGTTAGCTGCAGATTGTCAATAATGCTTCTATATGGCTAGAAATGTTTAATTTTCGTTGCAGTCTGTGATCTACTTTGAATGCTGCAGCTCTTGTTTACTATTTTCTTATGTATAAACCTTGTCATGGATACAGAGATTTCTGTGTGATTTTCTCTTTTGAATATATCTTATTAGTCATAGATTTCTTTGGGGTTGGGGTTTTTTCCCTCCTTGTTTTGTAAACCACAGAGAAATATCCCACTCCTTGTGTTGTTGTTAAGTTCTTGAGCAGCATGCCAGAAGAATGTGGTGTCATAGAAACATCTCTTCCCATCGGAGCAGATAGATTCCACAGCCAGAAGTGTGTGGGTTTGGTGTGCTGTTCTCGGCAGCCTGACTCATGTAGCCCAGGAACAGGGCTCCTCTGCAGCATTGATCTGGCAGTGTGTGGCCCTCCTAATATCTATACAAATTGGAATAAACTTTGGTGTTCTTCCAAAGATGGATGGTTTGGGCTGTGATGCACTCCTTGGTCTGATCTTCAGAGAGAACTGTAAAGTCTTTCCCTGTTTCTTTTTCTGGATGAAGAAGTCTTGCTGTTGAAAGACCCAGATACTTGGTCTTGTTTGAAAATTGGCCCAAGTGCTTTCATTTGAGACAGTGCAGGATGGGATATGTGGCATCGGCCCCCCACTGATGTGATCCCCCGGTATCAGACAGGGCATTGTCTCCAGTTCCTGTTCTTTGTCACCTTCCTCATCTCAGCCAAGTCCTGGGTGAAGTGTCCTGCTCTGCTCTCCTGGGCACAGCCACTGGCTGGAGGCACTCGAAACATCCCCTGTTTCCTCTGAACCCTTTAGGTCTAACCTCACCACAGCTGAGTCTCCCTGTGCAATTTGGGAATGCCCAGTACAGCTGAATCCAGCAAACCACCTGTGAATTATTCTCTGTGTGTTGTATTATCTCTTTTGATGGGTTGCTTGGAAAGCCTTAAGAAGAAGCTTGTATGTTTTCCAGCTATCTGGTATTGCCCTGGATGTGGGTATTCTCTTCTAAGGGGAGAGACTGATCTTCCCATGCTCCAAAAGACCAAGAAAATGTTCCTGTCTGAGATCTCCTAGTAATCTGAGCGCAGCTTTTGCTCAGAGAGTGGAGTATTAAAAATACTCCAAGATGTGAGAGGAATTAAATCATTACTGTGAAAAGAATCCCTTTTTGTTTGCTCTGGATAAGCCTAGGTTTTATTACCTTTCCCCCCTGATTTTGGAATGGGGCAAAACTGGTAGAAAAGTCAGTTGTTCCATGGGAAATACCCATTTTGAACTTGCAAAAAGATGTTCATTTGTGATCCTAGGAAAGTCTTTGATAAATTCAGTCGATTTTTAAAAAGATTACTGTATTCTTATTGCACTGACTGACAGCTATATTTGATGTTTTCAAAGACACTCTATTGCTTTGTTGAAAGCTCAAAGTCTGTTTTTCACTTGGGAGTTACTCATGGGTAAAGTTCTCTACTGAGAGAAGAATCATGTGTGTGCCTTGAACATCATCAAGGAATCAGCTGCATCTTTCCCCCTTGCACATGAAGGTTTCCCACCCCTGGAAGAGCAGCTTATATGCCTCACATCCCGAAGCTGTACAAACACAATGTGTTCAAGTTTGGGGTTTGTTTATTTGTTTGGTTGGTTTTTTTCCAATGGGGATGATAGAGCCCTTCATTACAATTATCTGCTCCTGTTGATTTCCCACTTGTCAAAGCAGTCCCTGGCTCTTACCTTGGAGATGAATCTCAGCCCTGTGGCAGCAGAAACTAAAGAGTTTGAAGGGGCAGAGGGAATCTCTGTGCAATCATTGCAAACAATGTAATGCTGGGCAAGAAACACTGATGTGTGACAGCACATGGCAATGCAGCAGACACGTGTGCTGTCCTCTGCTTTTTGAGAAGCATCAGTTTGTGTCCAAGGAAGAGAATATACTGCCCTGCTCAGGTATTCAAGTATTCAAGGATAACAAAGTCCTAACCATAGGTCCACAGGGGATATTGTACTTCTACCAGACATCCAAACATGGACATTGGCCTTTTTTAATGTTCTAGAAGTTGAGTTTTGATTTAAATAATATATTGGATATTAAATTAAGCCACAGTGTAACTGTAATTTACATGAAGGACTTACTTAAAGAAAAGGAATAGATGCATCTAATCCTCTGAATAATTTTAGTGTTTTTCCCTCTGAAAACCAGGTTTGGCCTTGGGAAGGAGATCTATTTTTATCTTCAGAAATCTGCTATTTATCTTGTAACCATAAGAGATGCAAGCATGGATCTCAGTCGACTTTCAAGTCACATGAAAGTGTCCAAAATATTTGCAGTGAAATGTTCTGCTAGGAAACAGCTTTCAAAATTTCATCTAATGATGGAAAACAATCTGTCTTGCCAAAAGTTTCCCTACATGTCTAACAAGATTTTAGTTTAAAAAGTCTATTTCCTACACAATAGCAGAACAGCTGCATTTGGAATGCAAGGTGTTTTCAGATTTTGCCGTGTGGGAAACCTGTATTCAAACACTCCTGCAGTTAATGTAACTGTTTGTTATGCTTCTCTGTTTGCCAAATGTAATATTTTTTCTCTACTAGTATTCATCTGTTGGTGGTTTCATTGTTTCTTCTCAGTTATATCAATACCTGAGAAATGGCCACATACACATGAAATTTGAAATTTAGTTTTGATGCAAGATAGTAACATCATCTTCAGAATATTTTTGAAAGCATGGAGGGGTGGGGGTGCATGTGTGTTTATCAGCTTTTTAAACACAATGTGATTTTTTTCTCCTGAATAAAAGTATAAATTGTACTAAATACATGGTGGGTCTGTGTCAGGCACTGTCTCTCAAGTGCAAGGAATACACTTGCCAGGAATTCACTGATCCAAAGGTTACTGCTAGTTAATTTTAATAAACATGGTAAAAGGCTCTTCCTGACTTTAATATTTTTGCCCCAGTTTTTCTTGTACATGTGGATTTTATCCAGTGATTCTTCATGACCAGCAACACAGAAATTTGCTGGTCTCCTAAGTATTACAAATATTCTATCTGTGCTTTTGTATCCAAGACAATAACTTTTCACACAGCACAATTCAAAGTGATGCGACCACAGGGAATAAGGAGAGGAGATAAATGCTAAGATTAGAGATCGTCAGACTATTTGGGGCTGAAAAAAATGTAATTGAAATGCATCACTTTACTGGAGCATCTCTGGGACCAGGAGATGGAGGAGGAAACATTGGGAGAAGAAAGATTGCTTACACTTGGGACATGGGAAAACAAATGCCTGCTGTGTTTGAGATAAAGCAGATTTTCAGTCCAGGTCTCTGGAATATGGCAAGAGAAATCTTGAATACGGGGATCCCACATCCCAGTGAAGTCCCCAGCATGTTCTCTTGTGGTTTTGATGGCCATTTCTGTTCATTGAGAGGAATTGTGCCAAAATATCCATGTTTCTTTTCCTATGCAGTGTGGTACCATGGAAAAAGTAAAAAAGAGTGCATGATACAGATCTTTCTGGTTACCACAGAAGATTCCCCTTGTCCTTGATCTATCTGTTCCAGTGAGGATTGAGTCAAGCTACTCATTAGGTCTGGAGCTGGCTTGTTCTTTGAGTGTGATTTCTGTGGGAGATAACAGTGCTCAGCTGCTCTTTGGGACCTTCTGGCTGGAGTCACCTTGGTCATCCCTCTCTGTACCAGTGCATTTCTCTCCCGCAAGCCTTGTGTTCCTCACAGGCTCCACCACTGGAAATGTTAAAAAAGAGATTTTGTTCTGCTCTGCTGTCATTTTTGGGAAATGAGTGACATTAGAACTACTGACTGGACTGGCTTCCAAAAGAGTGAATCTGAAGCTATGAAAGGAGCTAGAATTGAGGCAAGAAAAGCAGTAAGGAAAATAGATGTGAAATAATAGCACCAAATTTTGTACCTCAGAAAATTTTGTGATATTTGTCAAACGTGTCTTTCCAAAAGGTGTTAGCTGTCCTTAACTGAGCTAAAAAGTGGTGTGGGATGATAAAAGGAGTGTACTGGTAACTAATCATAACTAAAACCTGCTGCGTCTGAGCTCAGAAGTGCTTGCCCCCAGGCACTCTTCTTCTTTCTTTTTTTTTTTTTTTTGGTTCACTGAAATGAATGGCTCGTGATGCTCTTAAATTGTGCCTCCCTTGGAACTTAGAGTAAATACACGTCACCCAGCCAGTTTCAAGCCTTGATTAAGGTTTTAAGTGGGACAACATTATTTTTTTCTGGTGTTGAAGAGCCAGCTTGCAGGTTACTGTGGTGTCATTTGACTTCAGCAAGACACCACTCTGAATACTACCATTTGGGCATGGAGCAGCAGGGATGTGCTGGTGTCCAAGGCCAGCAGCCCTGTGGAAGCTCCGATCAAGGCTTTGTCAGATACAGAAACTTCATGTCAGTCTCACTTCTAACATTTGCTGATAATATCATACTTTATTGATTTATAACAGAAATCCTTCATCCTTAAGTACCAGCAGCATGATTCTCACACATGGTTTGTGAGGGTCTTTGCTTGGTTAATCTTCACACAAAGTTTGCTTGCTGAAGTGCAGTCCTTATGTCCACTTGAATGGTTCCCTTTTAACCTCATCACTGTTCTTAAGAGGGGAATAAATGTGCAGTGAAAAATATCCTCTCCCTTATCTCACAAGCATTGGTGAGGATACTGCCATGGGAAGCATAGTCCTTGGTTGGGATTCTGTCAGGAAAAGCCACAGAGATCTTGTGTTGTAGTTCAATTCATTCAGAAACCCTCATTCTGATACCTTTATTAAGAAGTTCTATGTTAGACAGAGTTGGATTTACATAAGTAGTAAATATTATATGTTTGCCCATCTAGAGTTGTATTTTCTCTCTCTCTACAGACATGTGTTTCTAAATCTTACCTGGTGTCTATCACCACAGAGTCAATCAGCATACTGACAGCAACAAATTATTTCTTGTGATAGCACTGGGAAGTAGATATTGCTGCTTCAGCTCCATGGACGGGTTACTGGGACTTAAGCAAATTGCTCGAAGACAGACAGTGAGAGAAGGCAGGAGCAGATGTGCTAAGTATTGTCCCTGTACCCACTCCTCAGGCAGTGCTGCATGAGGGAGCTGCTCTCTGTTCAGCTGACAGGAGCCCACACTGCCTCCCTTCAAAACTTTATGATAGCAGACTTGGAAGCAAATGTCTCTTTGTGCTTTGAGCCCTATTCCTTTTGGAAATCTCAGCTTTGGAAATTTGTTCTGTGCAGGATTGGAGGGAAGCTCAAGTGTCAGAATGCAGTTCTCATCATTGTTATCATTTTGTTGACTCTTCAGCACTGAGGTTTGGTGTTGGCTTGCTTGTAGCCATAAAAAGACTGCAGAGAATTCTTTTCAGTATGTGTGTAGGCCTGGGCAAAATGTCCTGCAAGATTATGAGAGGCTTTAACTGTGAGAAAGAGTTCTTGCTGCTCGTCATATAAAACTTATTAGCAGTTCTTAGGAATGAAGCTATTTCATCTATTTAATTCCTTTCAGAATATCCACTTGATGTGTTTATTTGTGGAGCTGCAGTGCTTTCTTGGTCCTGTGTATAAATACTGTCCACTCATTCTCTTTCCCAGTGTAACTATGTGATCATGGTTGTAAGCTGTTGTTCAGCTACTTAGGATGAATGCCAGTGTAACTACAAATGATGCACTTCTGTGCTGATAACAGCCCTGTTACCTGTGTTTTGCTTTGCTTGTGAGAGGTACCTGTTTAGTGTTACCTGGTTAAGTCCCAAACCAACGGCTTTACTGCTGCCTGGATTCCATCAAGTCTCTGTTTTCACAGTGGGAAATCAGGAGGACTAGATCCTGCAAGAATCTATTCATTTAGTTGAAATTAGCAGTCAGGATTCTGCTCAGAAATTATTTACCCACTGTCAAATACTTGCCAAGGGATGCTTTGATCCATGAACGGGATATCCTTGTGACCTTTGTGAAACTCCTTTCTATAAAAACAATTTTTTTTAACTTCATAAAAGCATATGAACTAGTTTCAATTTCTAGAGTGAGACTTCAGAAGGTAGAGCATGCAGAAACAAATAAAAACCAGTATGGGAGGGGTATGTGTGTATTTGGAAATTACTGATTGTACCCTTCCATTTTGTCTCCAGGATTTTTTACTCAGTCACAGGGATTTATCTTGTGATGGGGCACACCAGTGATTCCTGCACAGGAAGCCACGATATGTACATATGGTCTGTGCCTGCACTCTTAGAGAAAACCAGAAGATGTGGGAGGCTTTTTCTTAGAGTGCTCTGCCAGATTGCCAGAAATGTCCCATCTCCAAAAAGTCACAGTAGATAATACAAGCTTTTGCTGTTTTGGCAATATTATCATAGTGCTGTGCCACAGGCAAAGCAAGAAAGCACAGATGCATGGTTCAGGTCAGTGAAGGTTTGTGTATGGACAGAGAAACTCTTCTGGATGGAAACAAGGTTCAGCATTGCTGACCTTGCTGGTGAGGCCAGCTGTGGTGCTCCCTGGTTGCCCACAGGAGGGACAATATGCAAAGATCTGAAAGGAAGGGAAGAGAAGGACTGGGACTGGGGTGGGCCCCTGTAAATGAGCCATGATGACAGTTGTCAGCCGGGAACTCAGGCAAAGCCAGGCGTGCACACAGCAGAGCTGCCAGCCCATCTGGCTGTCAGGGCTTGGCACCCCTGGCGTGCTAACTGCCACAGGCATGCTCCCAGGGCTGAGCTCCTCCTGCAGAAAGGCAGATGTGCTGGGAGAGGTGCAACAAGCTTCCTTCACAGCAGACATGTGTCAGGTCATCTTGGTCCCTTTCTCCTGCAGAAAGGTACCTGTGTTAGTGCAAGGCTGTTTGGTTCGGCTGGAGTGTGCATGGCAAAGTGATAACAAACAAAGTACCTGGAAAATAAAGGAGGCAGGTACCTGAGCACAAATCCTTGAAGCTCTTAAAACCTCACCTGGAATGTGATTTAGCAACTGAAATCTTTTTACATGCAACTGACTTCTTGGGCCTGCAGTCAGTATAGTCACGGGCTATGCTTTCAGGTATTTAAGCTGTAGCCATATAAGCTTCTATATATCTTAATTCCTTTTCCCATCCTTGTATCATTTCAGAGCTTGTGGCTATAGCAAGAAATGAATGTGGAAGAGGGAGTGTTCCTTAGGTTCTATTTATTTATTTATTTATTTACTACTCCTCATGAGCCCTATGAAACATTCACAACTATGGAAAGACTGTCGGTAATTGGTGGGGGAGAGGGAGGGATGGAAAAGAGGCTTTCTGATCTATTTTAGTCCTCCAAGATAGCAAAAAATACCCTAAAAACTGCAAGAGTAATCCGGGAGTAGGACATTTACTATTTCCCCATTGTATGCCGCCACTGCTGCTCTGGAGATTTTAAAAGCCCCCAGTGGCTTGAAAGGTAGATGTGACATTGAGCAGGGAGTTCTGATGGGAGACTCTCCCAGGCCCGTGGAAGTAAGTAAACGTTCTGGGGCAGCTGTTCTGTGTCACTGCTGTCATGCTGTTGTTTAACTGGAGGCAGGAGCACCGGGAGGGATGGTGCTGCACAGAGCTGCTCCCTGCCAGTCCTGTGGGGAGCCTCACCTTCCTCTGGTGGATAAGGAGAGTTTGACAAATACAAAGGGAATCCTTAATAAGGCATTAATTCAGGACTCTGCTTGTTTCACACCACAGTGCTCCGCTGTGGGAGTGTTTTAGATGGAGTGAGTTATAAACGGCAAACTCCAAACCTCCTGATGGTCTACTGAACACCATCACCCCTGTGAGCTCTCTGCTGCTCAGGAGATACTGTCAGGACTTGGTGTTGGAAATGGTGATTGTTCTGCTTGCTTATGGCATGATTCATAGGCTTAAAGTTAAGCTGATACTTTAGGACTCTACTCAGTATCCTTTTTTGGAGAAAGAGGGTTTTGGGGGAAACCCAAAATATTCTGCTGTCTTGAGTTGATTGTCACTGTCTTTCAGCAGTAAGGTGCAATTTAAGACATCTTTGATAACTTAATTCTCTGTTTCATAGATATACACAAGCAAAGAGCAAGAAAACATACAGGCTTTCTCATTAGTAAATTTGCCTGAAGTTTAACAGGTTTGTTGGAAAAGCAGGGCATAAAAGGGGGGTTGCTGCTGTCATGACAAACGGCTTTACTGGAATGACATCTATAAATGAAGATTTGAGATGAATTTTACTCTTTGTGTTAGAGTTGCTGTTTCTTATTTTTCAGTTCATTGTAGACTTAATCATGAAACAGAATAACTAATAGACTGTCTGACTCTTAATTACAAGTGAAGAGCAGAGATGAAGGAACTTTTGTGGGTTTGGCTGAAAGGAACATTTGCCTTTAATGTTCAGCATTAAAAATGACACTTCAGGGAATTTTTTCATTTTTGCTGGTTTGAGAAACAAGACAAGCTGAGAAAAAGTCTCCAGCAAGTCAACAAAAAATAAAGTGACCAGGGATTAAATTAATATTTTTATATGGTACAGGAAAACTAACCTTCCAAAAGCCATTTTTTAAAACATCTCTCCTATTCAAGGCAGAGCTGTATTCGTTGTGGTTATACTTTATTATACAATGTTATCTAGGAAATTGAGATTTGGGGGGATTTGAGAATGGGTTCCCATTGAAATAAGTGTTCCACATACATTAGAAAACACCACGGTTGCTCTGGAAGAGCACTTGCAGGTGTCTCTCCCTGCTAACCAGCTGGAGCAAGAGCACTGGTGCCGACACTTTCATTTAAACACCCTAAGATTTTATTTTCCCTTGATGTCCTTCTGATCCTTTCTCTTGAGGAACTGAATGAAGTGAAACCATTACTGTAAACATAGAAGATATTCAGTGATGTTCCTAAGAGCACATTTTTGGCAGCAGTAAGCTTTTCCGGATAGCTGCCGAAGAATTTACAAATCTGTCACATCTGAATCCATTTTGTGAACCTTTCTTGAGGCTGCACCTGCCTCCCAGGGACAGGGAAAAGGGAGAGGCTCTAGATATGTTATCCATTTGCTGATGCTCCATTAGAGCTGAAAGGGAACAGCCACGTGTTATGGTCTGATTACAACACCTTGGGTGGCAAAACATCGTGCTGCTTGTGAGGGAGCACTCAGTGAGTCAGTTCTGCTTTCTGCTGTGTTTTCCCCAACCCGGACTACAGGGATGGGGTTTTTTTTTCTGAGTGAAGTGTAACTTTCTCCAAGTTATTCTTGCTGAGAAGAGAGAACAAATAGTCAAGTAGTGAAGATTGAGTCACCGAATGGGAGAAAGATTCTGGCACTGCTGTATTTATCCTGCACTGGAGCTGCTACTGGAATAAAGAGGGCAGCAGCGAGTCACGATCGTGCGGCATCGCAAGGGGTGGGAGTGGGCATGCAGGTAACCCAGCAGAGACTTTGGAAAGCCTGGAATGTGAATTGTGCTAATTCATGTTCATGAAGTGCATATTTGCTGGTCAATTGTGGGTCATAGTAACTCTTAACTGCAAAATTTTCCAAGTGTTTGTCTATAAAATGTGGAAGTTTTTTTATTATTAGGATTTGATAGATTGTCTGTTGTCCTGTTAGATTCAGGTATAGAAAATTAATTTAAAGCTTTCAAAGTGAATTGATCATTGCTCCAGCTCAGCAGCTCTGGAAATGAATGGAAGTTCTTTTAAGAACAACACAGACTTCTTGGTTTGTTCCTGTCTGCTGGACAGTTTTGCCCCGCAGCACTCCTGACACTCGCTGGATGATGTGACTGTCACAGGAAGACTGCAGCTCACTTGGTTTTAATGTTTCTCCAGTCCCAGGTACAACCAGTTTGATGTGAGCAGCCACTTACTGGTGGAACTGAATGCTCTGAAATGGCAGAGGGGATCATTTCTTGGTAACAGCTTTTGGTCAGCCAGAAAAACAAAACCAGACTGGTGGAGTCTGGATTTAGATTTTTAGATGCAGATGCTTTATAGCCCCTTTGGCTTCAGTCAGACCTACCAGAGAGGTATAGATCTGTGAGGAATCAACTACCCATGTTCTTCTCTTTTCCACAGTTTTGGGAGGGATCTCCTAACCCACTGTGTCCCTAGGGACTTTATTAAAAAAACACATGGACATAGGTATTTACATACATACAAACACAAATGTATTCTCTAAAGCATAAATGCTTTCTAATTCTTTTTGAAGGCCTCATTTCAAGGCTGGCAGTGACTTGAAGACAGAGCAACTACTATTTTTTACTAATTGTAATATCTGTTTTTAAACACCTGTTTCTAGTGGGAATGGAATAGAGAAAGCCCAGAAAGACTTTAAGGTAAGTCCTGAACAGTTCCAAATGTAATTCATGATGTAGCCTCATAGAGGCTAATGTGGCTTTACAGATACAGAAGGCATCTGTACAAATGCAAGGCATTTCTTTACTAACAAAGTAGTTATTTGCAAGTAACTGTTGGGTTTTATTAGCTCTTCCCCCTTTTTCATGGCATGAACATTTCGCTAAAATAGTTTGAAGCAGCCTAAAGCTTTACCCACAAGTAGTGGTGACACTCTGCAGTGCAATCTATCTTCACAGTAATGCGTAACAATACATTTTGTTCCTTCTCCTGCTTGTTCCTGCTCATTCCTGTGCAAATCTCCTGATAAAAGCCTGTGTTTATCTAGGAAGGTAGCAATATATATCTCTCTCACACCTAGCTAAATAATTTTTCACATGGCAGCTTTAAAAGCCTCTGGGCTTATCAGTGGAAAAAATGCTTGGAAACAGAGATTTAGTACTTAAATTAGTTCTATCAGCACTCCTTTTTTTTTTTTGTTGGCTGGGACTTGTTCTCACAGAACTTCAAGCTGGATTATTTGTGTTAAACTTCCTGACTGAATTCCGAACAAGTCATCTCTCCCCACAACGCTGACCTTTAGTACGAGGCCAGTATAATTTTAATTTGTTTCAAGTTTCCCTTGTAAGCAAGAGAACAAGAAATCATATCCCTCTAAGACCTGGTTAGCTAGCTGCATGGCAGAATATTTTCAAATTCTAAGGGGAAAAAACCCCAATAAAGTTGGATATTCCAAACTGGCATTCAAATGGCATGCATCCTGAGTGGAGTTAGCTCTACCATCTTCCAGGGAACTAGTCTACAAGCTATGGAAAAACACAGGCTTTAAAGAAAGGTTTAAGTAACTAAAATGACTTTAATCAGGGTTATGCCTTAGTGGAGGCATCACAGGGCATATTCCAGACTTCTGCTGGCTGTTTCTGGCCGTGATGGGGGCAGAGATGATGACTGGGGCTGTAGTTTGCCAAACACATCAGGTGCCGGTGCTGCCCCAGTCTCCTGCTGGCACGAGCATCTGTTCCCCCATGTGGTGAACAGGACCCAGGTAACAGATCTGGCTGGATGAAAACTTTTTTTCCTGTCTTTCTTTGTTCCTTTGCTGGAAGAGTTTTAACCCAGATTGGTTCCCTGATCTGCTCCACTGCACAGCTGCATGACTGCCTGTGCCACCCCATGGGAGGAGGTGAACATAGGAGCAAGTAACTTGGAAGGAGCATATTGTGCTTTCATTTTTTAGCCATCATTAAATATGAGGACAGGAAGTCTTGGCCATATCATGGCAAGGAATTTCTGTGAAATTAGATGGGTTTGACCAAAGCAAATCTTGGTAGTTCCCTGTTAGGAAGAGAAGAGATCAACATGTTTGGTGAGACAGAGCTGGGAGGGCCAGCAGTGGGGTGGGCAGCTTAGGTACCCTTGAAAATAAGCAGATCTGCCTGCTACTCAGCCTAACCCAGAGTACTGAGGAGATGTGCTGCAGATAACAGCCACTGGAGAAGCCACAGTCATGTTGTCTGTGGGATGTCTTTCCTTGTCTTTATCGGGATAAAAGCATGCTTCCTGTGTGCAGTTCATCGGCCGTTTCGTTCTCAGACTTGCTGCTGCCCATAACTGGAAGTGCAGTCATGACTTTTGCAGAGACTTGGCTTTTGTTCCTCCTTGCTGGACACTTGGTCTCAACTGCACTTGTGGGACTGCAGAGGACAGTCCCAGATGTGGAGAAGTGATTTTTTTCCAGCACTAGGTGGCTGTATGACATTCTGCAGTGTCCTGTACACAAGTACTTTAAAAGTTGGGAAGTTGGCCATTCTCAACTGGAAAGGCTTCTCTGTTTTCACACCTCTTCTTCAGTATCATCTTTTTGAAAGTTAAGAAATCAAGAAACGAAGGCATTTTAATTGTATAAGCTTGTCACTGGCTGCAGACACTTTTATCTGTGGAGCTGAGGTAGGCATGCAGCTCACCACACAAGTGTTGCTGGTGACTGGGCTGTGATTGCTACAGTTGTGTGGCATTGCTGCTTTTTGTTTAGAGGCCCAGATATGAACATTAAAGGGAGAGTCTGCATGTGTAATACCTGGTCCAGATCTCTCCAAATGCTCCTGCTATTTGGAGGCCACACGGTGCTCCTCATGGGACACGAGGACAGTCAGGAGGGGGGTGTCCACTCTACCAGGAGACATTGGGCGGTGGGTCTGCCCCTGACTTCTTGGGATCCTCAGGCGTCCTGAGAGGTGGGGAGCTGCACCAAGCTTTACTCTTGGACCAAGCTTTGGGAGGATGAAGTTGTTCCAAGACCTGTGCCCCCAGGCTGAGTAGCTTTGCCAAGGCCAACACATTCCCCCAGGAGCCATGCTCAGCGGCTGTTTTTCATGAAGCCCAGCCCAGAGAAAAAATTTGTCTCCGAATGGAAGGCAGGCAGTTGTTTTCCTTGCAGCACTGTCTTCTCTCCTTGCTCTTTTCTCTGCCATGCTCTAGTCTCTGTACATTTCCCTGCCCATGCCCTTCCCCTCTCATTAGCAAAGAACAAGAACTAGGTTTTGGCTTAAACATGAGTATAAAATCCCAGTGTAGTGGTTTGTGGAATCCTACATGCATAAAGGCTGATGCAGCAGGGGTTTGATGAGGCTCAGTGGTGCCTCTGGTTATTTCTTCACAGTGAACAGCAGTGAAAAACCTTTCACAACTGGAATCCTTTATGTGTTTGAGCTTCACCTTCTGAATATTTTGCAGTGATTGAAGCTACTGTAATTTTCTTATTTTCCAGAGCTCTCTGGGATGAAATTTGTGCAACTCCACACCAAAAAAATGTGATGATACAGAACATTTCTTTTGCATTTCCTTGGTGGCACTTCCAGTGTGATGATACATATTTTTGAGGGAAGAGGCCTAGATGAGGATTAAAGGTCTTGGGATGTTCAAAGCTGATGTAAATGCATAAGGTGAGACACCTACTGAATTAGCAGGTCTGCTGAAATTTTTTATTAAGCCACTAAGTCTAGGGCCACAATAATACACTAGGTCTCCATTGTGCTGGGTGCTATATGTGGGTAGCAAAAGGTTGGTTTAGGCCCCCAGATGTTTTTTGTAACTCTGCTGAAATTCTTAAATGATGTCACTTCACAGCCTTGTTTCATGCTTGTTTTCTCTGAATGGTTTTGAATGAAGATCCCCAGGACATAAGAGTAATGTGCAGGAGTATTTGTCCCCAGGATTTTGCACAGTTGATCAGACGTGAAAAGGAGACGCTGCAGTGACTCATCTGACCTTGTAGACCCAAGACTCAGAGTGCCGACAGTGGTCTCTGCTAAGGTCCCCATCACAAGAATGCAAAGCATTCCAGAAGCTTTCGTCAACAATTCTAGATAGCACCAGCAGTTTTCTCACCAATGTTACATAAAATGGACAGGGAAAACAAAAGACTAATTGAGTAAATTATTGCAAACTGCTTATGGAATCTCTTTAATTTATACGTAGCAACATAAACCCACTGCGGGAATGGTACTGCTAAGGTTGGCTGTGATAGATTATTTTTTCATTTTATTTTTTGTTTTTGATAAGGCCAGCTTTCAGTGCTAGATATACAAATTCTTCCTATAGAAGAATTGCTATTACATTAGGCCAAAATTTTGGCAATACTGAAAGATTTGCTGGCGTTTACATGTAAACTTGTAGCATTTCAAGACTGTCTTTCTTGTAATTAAAAACAGTTTTTTTCCCTCAGAAACTTACTGTCCAAATTTGGGCAGGATAGATAGATACAGGTCATAGCCATAGCACGTTACCATCTCTAATTGGCAAAATTCATTTAACCATAACAGCAGATGAAGGTATTAGGGAGGGATTTAAAGGAGGATAATGAGGTAAATAACTGCAGTTCCTTCTAAATGCCAATCCTCTATAATCAGGAAGGGCCTTTTAGGGGCAAGCCAGTAAGCACAAGCAGGCAGTGGGAGAGGGCACCCTGGAAGCTGAGAGCTGGGCTGAGCTGGGTCACCACTGCTCACAGAGGGCTGGGAGCTCCCGGCTCTGGCTAGGGAACACCAGCCAGCACTGAGAGCGGAGCAGAGCGAGGAGAGAACCTCTGTGCTGCCTTATCCAGCCCAAGCACTCATATACATCTAAATTACTGTCCTGGAATATCCTCAATGGAGAAGTAGCTGGGCTAGAGCTCGGGGCTTTTTTTAGGGGGAGGAAAAAAGTCAGTTTGTTTCAGTGTCTAATTTTATACTGGAAGTAAACTCTCTTGTTTGCCCTCTGAAGGCAGCAGCTGAGCCTGATGTGTCTCTGGGGGGGCAGCAGTGCCGGCCGGAAGTGGCCTGCCAGGGCTGCTCTGGGATTTGTTTTCTTTTGATTATGGGAAAAATAACCCGAGATATTTCTGTGCATACAGAGCATTCTTAATGACTGACAAATCTGTTGTCAAGCAGGCGCAATGGGGAAGGGCCATCCTGAAAGATGACACAAATCTGAATCAGGCTTAAAAACCCAAACAAACTTATTTTTAGTGACTTCCAGAAGCTTCTATTATCAAAAAATGAAAAAACCAGAGAGTTAGCTGAACAGTTAAACCTGGCCTTGCTGCAGTGGGACTCAGTGGAGTTCACTGCAGTTTACAGTAGCAGGCACGGCAGGAGGGTCTCCTCCACGGTGTCCCAGATAACCATTGCTGATCTCTTCCAGGCAGGAACACAGAAGAGTTGTTAGGACTCTGGGGGTTCCTTACACAGCATGGGGGGCTTGATGAGTTCTTCTGCTGGTCCTCAGCTTCCAGCAGCCACTTTGCCAGAGGAGGAGAGGAACTGGAGGTGCTGTTCTAGTGCTTGCCTTTCTAGGGCTCACTTGTTAGCTGGCTCTGCTGGGCACACCAGGAAGCACTGGGGAGGACAGAGGATGCTCCTCAAGAGTATCTGCTTTGAAATAACTTTGGTATTTCTGCTGGAAAAGGTCCTCTGGTGACATTCCCATGTCCTTTAAAGTTGGTGCACTTGGCACCATGCAGGAGGCTGACCAACAACCAACTGCTCTTCAAACCAGCCCCTGGCTGGGTCACCTCTGGCTCTCCCAGCCTTTGTTCACCTTTACTTTAGTTCTACATGCTGCAGCTTTTTTCTTCCACCTGGGACTCAAACACAGCAAACCCCAGGAAGGTTCATCTTGCTGTGCTCGCAGGCCTGCGCTTTGTTGGGGGAGGCTGTGTGTCGCTGTTGTCCGCAGGGACGGCGCGAAGAACAACACGAATTCAGGTCAGAGAAGACAGTTGAGGCCGACCCTTTAATGCCAAAAACCTGTCCTTTTATAGCATGATTCGCAATAGAGAAATGACATGATTGGCCTATTGATTAACCTCCCACCAAAATGGTTGGTTGAGAGAAATAGTTCTCATTCTCAAAATATTATTCTCACAACACCCAGCACCTGCAAATAGTTTACAAAATAGCAAACCATCTCTCAGCTAGTTTGCACGAGAACGGAGACTTTCACAGGAGACTGCAAAAGGTGGGAAATTTCTCTGCTAGCCTCTTCAGCATCTACAGCTGTGGGGCAGCATCAAGACACAACCCCCAAAGCAGGACCGCAGCCTGGTCCCCATCTTTGGCCACAGCCTGGCTGCAGGCCATGCCCTGCCACGGGCACAGTGACCATTGCTTCTGCTGCCTGTCCTTGGGTGTGGATCTGCAACTCAGGGAGAATTTCCTCCCAGTAAAACAGGACATTTGATACGCTTCAGCTGGAGAGGGAGTGAGGAGTAACTACTGTCACATAATGAGAGGAAATGTGCTTGTGTACATGTAAGTGGTGTTACCTCCTGCCTCTAATGAGTAATATTGGGAAACGTAAAATACTCTGTAACACTTCGTCAGTGAATCTGATGTGACCTGCTTCCCTCTAAAAGGAGAACTTTGCACACAACAGCCCTTCAGCCCACTTACACCTCTACATGTGGATTTTTTAGTGGTATATATTGAGTACAGTATTTACAGTGAGTTCATATATATGAGATTGGGGCTTTTTTGAGGTGGGAGGTGCTGTAAGGACAAACAAAACCTTTGCCCTCTTCATGAGCAGATACAAAGGACAACATGCAGTGATAGTAAACTGCCGAGATTTTGGATAAAGCACGCAGAGACTGCTCATGCACCTCAGCAGGAGAGCTTTGCTGTTCCTCACAAACAGGGGGGCAGCTGGCACATTACCCACAGCTGGGCTCACCTCGTCCCCCCTGTGTCACATGGGAGCACTGCTGAGTCTCTGCAGCAACCTCTCTACAAAGAGTGCTGCTCTCTTTGGGGCTGCACATTCAGACACCAGGCTGCAATTGAAGATCCAGCTCAAGGGAAACAACAGCCTTTGGTACCTCCTCCTTTGTCCTCCCTAACTGTGCCTGCTATGCCTCCAAGCAAATTCCTGCTGCAGGAGATCCTTGGACCTGGGTGCCAATAATGCAATAAAACTTTTGGGAAAGGTGATATGGAAATTACTGACTGCAGTGCAGTAGGTGCCTAACTTCACACTATCTTTTGGCTCATCAGCAAACCAAAATATTTCACCTTTGAAGATATAGCGATATATGCAAAAAAAAAAAAAAAAAATTAGTTAAATGATACCCTGAAATCCATCATGCTTTATCAAAGCACTGTCTGGTAGCTGCCAGAGCCATTGGTTTAGCAGGCAGAATAAAATGAGAGTCAGAGAATGTATGGGGTTGGAATAGACCCTAAAGGTCATCAAGTCCCAAACCCCCTGCCCTATGCAGGGACACCTCCTACTACATCAGGTTGCTCAAGGCCTTATCCAAGAAACATCAAAACTTTGTCTTGCTCCACCTTCCTTCTTTTCTGATTGTTTGAATGGCACATTCTTTAAGGACTTCTGCTCCATTTCAGAGGCATTCATGGACTCTTCCATACAGACATTCTTGTTAATTTTTCCCCATTCTGATGGGGCTTCTGGAAAATGACTGGCCAGTTATGTATTAACTGGCAGTACATGTATTAATTTTAAAAATAGGATTTCTGGCTTTAAAAAATAAGTTTTGATCTAGAGATTTGAAAATATGCTGTGGGTAGGAGAGCAGCTAGCAGCTGATTGCAAGGAGAGTAAGTAATTTTGAAAAAAAATGGTTACAAATATTTTCTTTTAAAGAGAGAATGAAATAACATTTATAGCAAAGTAAAGGCAAATCTAAATACAGCTGCATGGTCTGTCACTTTCACCATTAACTGCAGTATATTGGGGTGATAAAAGAACAATGAGCCAAGTAAACTGCAGCCATAGCTTTTATGGGTGAGCAATGTAGGTAGCAAATGAACTATTCCAAAAGATGAGATGTCACTAGAAGCAGCAGAATGTGTCTAAAGTGACCATATTGTTTGTTGGACCAAGACTTGCCATTTTTACAAAAGGATTCACATGTGACAGTGACACCGTGCTGAGAGCCCCACCTTTGTGCCCAGCCAGCTTCCTCTTCTCCCTTGCTGGGAAATGCCCAGATAAGGAATGGAAAATAAGTGGTGTAGAAAGCTGTGGTGCTTGCTTTCTTTTCTATTCTTTTTCTGATACAGGAAGAAGTGAGAAAAAGGATGAACTCCCAGGTGAGCCCAGGTACAGGCATGTGTGGACAAGCATCAGCACCATCCTTTTGGAAGACAGGCAGCAATGCCTGATGCAGGACACCGGTCCCTTTTTTTGCCTCATCAAAGAAGCTCTGTGGAAAAAATTTTAGGGAGCCATCTCCACTGGCACAGGTAAGTGCAGTTAAACATGTAGCTTGCAGGCACTGCAGATAAGTATTGTTATTCTCTCCTTGGCACTGCACTCTGCCACACAGGCTGCTTTAATTTTCTGCCCTACTCCATTGTGTATCCATCCAGTGTGTGAGCTTTGAAACTTCAGGTCAAGACACTGAGGTGAGACCAGAGCCCCACAATACCCGACCCTCACACAGCAGAATTTATCACTGCTCTATTTCCCTTGTTGCATTTGACTCACAAAGCTTTCAGCCGCAGGACTGAGATGGTAAAAGTCACTGGCTGACACCGTGATTTTCTCTCCTGTCCCAGTGCCCTTAGAGCACGAGCCAGCACAGTGCCAGGGTCAGCAGTGCCAGGCCCACGGGCACCGTTTGGGAACCGTGTGTGTCACTGTTCCCTTCCTGTGCTGGAAGCACTGAGGGTGTCTGGCTTTCATTTGCCTTGTCAGAGCAGCCAGTAATTAACTGATCAGTTGGCAATAGTTTAAATGTGCCAAATTTTTAATGAACATGTTGTTTTTGGATAGTCCACTTAACCACTTGAATTACTGTGACTAACCAAAGCAGACCTTGTTCTTCGAGGCAATGACTTCCCAGACATGTACATACAAATGAGGGGGTTTGAGGATTTCTTTTTTCAGCTGTGATGCAAACCTTTAAGAATTTGTTCTTAAATGTGTTGCTGGATACTTCATCACTTCTGGCAAACCAGATCTCCTCATGGTTTCTTACTTTTTGTACAGTTTTCAGTCTATACTTCTCCTATGCTCTTTGTGTGAGCACAGTGATTTATGCTTTCTAATGTTGTGTATTGTCTTCAGATGGGACAGAAACTGACAGCACAGGGACAGTGCAGGTACTGCAGACATGAGCTAGTTGTTAATATGTGTTCTTAAACAACATGGGAACTTAGGTTTGTTGTCTCAAAGTGTTAAGAGATGGTGGGAATTGTATCGAGCACTTGGATAGGATCTCAAATGAATTTTGAACAGGAAGAAAATATTTTTTGTCTTCTGGAGTTTTATTAGAAGTTATGGTGAACTCCATAGCTTTTAAAATACATAAATCAGCTGCTGATGAGCCCAGTGGTGGTGACCAAGGAGTGACCTGCAATTTATTCCAGAAACCAATGCCCTCTGTTTAGAGGGTGACATTTTCATGGCCAGCTTAGACACCCAGTGAAGACTGATGTCTCCTACTCCATGTCCAGTAGCTCTTGCTCACTATTTTCAGACCTCGCTTAGTAGGTCCTCCTTCAAATTTCCTTATCTGCAAGTTGCCCCAAGCATGAGGCCTGTTGCACCAACTGGGATCATAGTTTTAGCAAATTCAGCTAAATTCAACGATGACATCAAGTTGGGTGGGAGTGTTGATCTACTGGAGAGTAGAACACTCTGCGGAGGGCTCAAGACAGCGTGGATGGATGGGCTGAGGTCATCGGTGTGAGGGTCAACAAGGTAAAATGCTGGGTCCTGTCCTTGGGTCACAACCACCCCTGCAGTGCAACAGGGGGAGCAGAGGGGCTGGAAATCTGCACACAGGGAAAGGCCTGGGGATGCTGGTGACTGTGGCTGAACATGAGCCCAGGTGGGCATCAGGGCCAGGGAAGTGATTGTCACCCTATACTTGGCACTGGTGAGGCCACACGCTGAGTGCTGTGCCCAGTTGTGGGCCCCTCACTACAGGAAAGACATGGAGGGGCTGGAGGGTGTCCAGGGAAGGGAATGGAGCTGGGGAAGGGGCTGGAGCACCAGTAGTGGCTGAGGGAGCTGGGAAAGGGGCTCAGCCTGGAGCAAAGGAGGCTCAGGGGGGACCTTGTGGCTCTGCACAACTCCCTGACAGGAGGGGGCAGCTGGGGGGTGTTGGGCTCTGCTCCCAGGGAACAGGGACAGGACAAGAGGAAACGGCCTCAAGTTGTGCCAAGCGAGGTTTAGGCAGGATATTACGGAAAATGTCTTCACAGAACAGGTAGTCAAGCATTGGCATAGCTCTCCCTGGGCGGATATAAAGGATGTGTGGATGTGGCATTCGGGGACATGGGTCAGTGGTGGCCTTGGCTGTGTTAATGGTTGGACTCAAATGATCTTAGAGTTCTTTGCCAACCTAAACAATTCTATGACTTATGTACACACACATATTTGCTTTGAGCATGTGTGTGTTGATGGTGAGGTGTTGCATCAAACAATATCTTGTCCAGCCTCATTTATTCTGAGTCTATGAACTGTGGGGAACTAAAAGCTGAATAAAGAGTTTGAGCTGAAGACAGCCTCACCAGCCTAGTTCACACATTCCTAATAGTTACCATAACTATCCAAATGTCTCTGGCTCAGTCCTGGGATGACCTGGCAGAATCCTGGTTCTGTGCAGTAGCTGCAAGCACTGGGGACGTCTGGTAAGGTGGAAGGGCAGGGCTTGCAAAGCCCCAAAACATCTGCATGCCAGGTTTAGCAGCCATGGGATTCAACAGTGTTAGAACACACAGGCCGTGGCTTGGCTGCCATGCCAGGGACCCAGCACAGTGCCAGGGACCCCAGCACAGTGCAGCCTTTGGTGGTGCTCCCCTGGGAGCCAGGGCCCAACTCACACCCATCCTGCCATGAATGAATGTTCATTTGTCCAGTACGTGCTTTCTGCTCGGAGACCCACATGGAACAGTTAAGATTTTTAAGTACTCTGTTCTTTTCAGTCAGGCTGATTATGAGATGGTGTAAATTCTTGCTGCATTAAGATGTCCTAGATTTTTATTAAGTACATTTGTGTCACCCATGTAGTAAGGCCCTGTTAAAATGCTTTGAGTTGGCCAGTCTTTGTGCCTATTTTTTTCTTCAAGGAGGGCATGAATTGCTCATTTTGAATGAATTTTTAAAAATAATGAGTGAGAAAACAGCATGTATGTGGAGGCCCTACAGGAGTATGGTACATCTGTTTCAAAGCACCAAAGTGCAGACTATGTCCCTAAAACAATTGTGGCATTTGTAACTCTTTCCATTCTGACTGTGCAGAAGAAAAATTTGCCAAAACAGCCATTGTGGGAAAACCTCCAGGAAGTTTCTCTTCCAGCTGTGAAGTCATTTGGGCTTTGCCAGGCCAGGGTGGCAGAGCTGCAGAGGCCCCTCCAACGGGAGGGTGGCCGCACACCCAAATAGCAGCTTGTGAGTGCTTGATGCCTGCCAGTCACTGGAGGGAAGAACATTCACCAGGAGAGCAGATGACCAGCCTAATGGAAAGCAAGGCCACTGAATGTGAGGAAACAAGGAAGAAACTGGCTGTTGTCCTCTCTCCCTATGCCAGCTGGAGACAAGACACCAGTGCACATTCTGCCCAGCAGACACAGCTGCTCTTGAGGGACCACGGGGTGAGGAAGGTAAATGTGACCAAGCTCCCATCTGTGCCATGAAACTGGAGACAGGAAAGTGGCAAAAAGCTTCAAGAAAGGCAAAATAGATAAACATGCATCCCTTTGATCCTATCAGAGCTCTGGCCACAGTTTCTGGATTACTGTGACTTAGCAAGAATACAGAGAAAATTCCCCAATCCAAGGTCCAAGTGCTTCAAGCTGTCTAAGTTCATAGCCCAGGCAAATACTTCTGTTGTGGAACACTCCAAAAAATAATGGGAGTTTTGAAAAGGAAGTGTTCCTCAATACTGACTGTCCGACATGTGAGCTAGCCAGACTGGTTAAAGCTTAATTAAAAAGTGCCAGAGTGACTAAATTCTTTTCTAAGTGCAGCTGCAGAACGTTAGCTGTGGGCATATTTTAGACCTTAATTAGTAACACTTGCACTAGAGGACCAAAATCTTTCATGAATGCAGCTGTAATCAATTAATATCAGTTAGGCATTTCTGTAGGCAATACAAGAGTTCCTGAAAATTGCTTTAGTGCCCACCTAGTTTAAAAAAAATAAAATACTTATGTGCAACAAACTACAAAACCAAAGGTAACTACAAAATGTCTTTATTGAAAAAAGCAGATTATAGCATCTAAGGTTAAATGAAACTTCTGACTTTAATATTAAATAACTTAAGATGATAGCAAGTAGCTTCTTCTTTAGATAAATAAATCTACATTTCCCAATTTTTTTCTTCAACAATCAAGGGAATCAAACACTGAAACACAAAACCACAAGTAATTCTAAAGACTAAAAGACAGAAGCACATTGAAAGGTTTTACAAGGATATATATACACAAAAATAGTTAACTAATGTATATTTTCAGCATGTAAACTAGTTACATGATATACAAACTGGGAATTCATATATTTCCTACAAAATAAAAATCAACGTTGGTCCAAGTTCTTGGAAGAAAACTATATTCTTTTAAAGAAAATGAAAATATATCTCAAATGAAAACTTAATTTAAGTCAAATTATATACTCTAGTTACGGCATTAGTTACAGGATGAATCACAAACTTTTAAACTTTTCTTGAAACACAAGAAAGCAGCTTTTGTCTCCTTTAGAGCTTTGGTTTACTTTACTACTCTGGAATTTCTGGTCTTAAAGAGCTCCTCTAACCATGTTTTCCTTTTGAAGCTCCACCTTACAAAATATATACACGCACGTGCACACATGTGAAAGGAAAAGGAAAGAAACCCAAACAAACCCTCTCTGTAAGCTCAATTCTCTGAGTGCATTCTTTTGTTTTCAAATGATTATTTTGGTCCTTTCTTTGGAACACATCCTCCCGTGGGTGAGGGATCCTGCACCGCCCACAGCAGCTTGTGCTGGAGGGGCTTGGGAAGATTCCCTGCCTGCACAGCAAGGTGTAGGCCTGATGCAAATGAGAACTGATGTAACTTGATGGAAATATTCTGAAAGTACAGTAAAGGCTTCGGAAGAACAATTGCACTGTAAGATGAACTTAGGAAGTTTTCATCGGTGTTGAACTGATTTAACATAAGAATATTCCAGAAGAAAATAATTAAAACAAGATTTCTCATTTACATAATTGCCCAGGCAGGAGGTAAAATGCACAGAAACTGTCACTAGCACTAAAGAGTACAGCACATAATTATTTTGATTTTATTTTTCTCTTTGATTTGAAAAAAAACCCAACCCAGCCTGGCAAATTTCACTCAAGCCCCAGTTTTTATAGTAAATGCTGGAAAAGCAAAGCTGTACTTCATAATACAGTAATGGAATGCATCTGTCTATAGAAAATACTAGAACAACAACTGCTGCTTTCTGGTTTTAAACAAATTGCTTATTCTATATTGACATACTACCTTTCAGAATTTTTGCCATGATGACACTTAATAGATCAGAACTGCACAGAACTACAAGAGACTGAAAAATCAGCATGTGAAATGAAATTAAATATTATTCTGTTCTACAGGATGATCATTTTCAAAAAAAAGAAGAAAAGGTTTGGTATGTACGTTTGAAAGTGTGCTGTCCCTTGGAAGTATGTTGGAAACTTAAACCTGCCCCTGATAGAGGCAAAGTGTTCAGGAAGGTGCTAGCAGAGGACTGGGCTGAATGCCAGAGTAAGTCACCTCCAGCTCTGTCCACTGTCAGTGTCAAGGTTTTGCTTCTCCACTGGTAGAGCAAAGCATTTTTCCAGTTCAGCAAGTAACTGTTATTTGTTCCCAGGAACAGACCCAAACCTTCTCTGTGTATTTTAATGATCTTTTCTTAATTTGGGGCCCTCAACATATATTGTAAATACACGCAAGTGAAAATGCCTCAAACCAAAATGTGTTCCAAAGCACCCTCCTGCAATGGAAAAAGCATTCCATTGCAGCTGATGCTAGAAGTTTATCCTGAAGCTCTGGCACCTTCCATGTTTGTAATAACCTAAAGGAATCGACCTAGTCATACAAGCCAGTTTAAGACGTTTTTTTCCCCTTTCTCCAAGATTTGCTGGCACATGTAGTTCCACTTCCTCCTGAGGCTGGACTGCTGACTATGGACACAGAGGGAGAGTCTGCAAATGCAGAAGTGCATGTGCACTCCCAGCCTCTTATTTGCAGGCCAGGCCTCCTGGACCACAGTGTAGAAATGGGGCACTGATTGCACTGTAGTTCCTTCAAATCCTGGTATTCACACTAAAAATGTTAATTATAACCTGATATATATTAACTACAAAATTACTTTGCCCAGGAGCATTCAGTACGACAGGTTAATCTAGGCCAATGGAAGTCTGGCAGAAGCTCAGGAAGCGTCCCTTTTGTTCCTTACTAACAGAAAAAAATAGTTCTCAGGAATTTTTCCTGTTCTCCCACCCCCCCACCTTTCCCCATAATGAAATTCCAGACTATCAAAAAGTTCTGTTAAGGGAGTTAATTATTCCACTTACGAATTAGTGGCCATTGGATGCTCTTTGTGCTTTTCAAGAGCACCACAAATGGCTTTCAAAAAGTCAATGGAGCATAAGAAACTAAACTGCAATGGTGTTGCCAAATAAGTCATTCCATCAGTCTGCATGCTGAATTTAACACGGGATCATTTCCGAATGGATCGGGCAGATTCTCAAGTGCTGAGAACTGGCATGGAAATGTCCCAGTTTACACATGCCAAGAAGTTGGTCTGGTATTTCTACTTTCTCTGGAGCTGAAGAATTTTATTTTATTGTAACTTTGAATACAGTTAAAGACAGCAATGATAAATTGCAGCTTCAGGAAGGCTGGGTCAATTCTCATGAGAGTGCAAGGAATTTTTTTGACATACAGATGTGTGATTTGCATGTAAAACATCAGCACATGGTAGAAAACAAACCATAAAAAGATTCATCTAACTTCCTATATGGAAGACATATATTTCTCCCCAGAGGTCTGAGGGTACTGTAAAAGCTTATGCAAAACATGAAAGCATGTACATTCTATGTACAGCCAATACTTGTAAATACTGATGTTTCAATGGTCTGACTCTCTAAATTACTGTTCCTGCTAAACTGCACTTTGTTTTCCAATGAAGACAACCACCATAATCAGTTCAAAAGTAACCTCGAAAAGAACACAAAGCTGAAAAGGTAATACCAAACCACTGTGCCTCTCTTTAATAATGTCTCAACATACAATCATAAAGCAGTTGGTAACAAATGAAGTCTTGGATACAACAAGCAGTATAAAGACAAGTGTACCTTTGCATAGACCCCTATTAAACAAAAAACAGGTTTGAAAGACGAATTCTTTAGTAAGTGCCAAATGGTCCAGTTGATAGGAATGCATTTTGAAGCCATGGCTACACACCCAGCAGTTACAGAGGGCTGCAACTGCTGACCCTGCACGTGCCAATCTCTTGGATACAATCTTCTGTACCGTGGGTTTTACATCAAACGCTTGCCATATTTCTTGAACAAGCTAAATAATTAGTCTTTGGATGACTGTGGGATCCTGTAGGAGGGAGAGCTGGCCTGACGCTTCTTCACAGAACACCCTTCTTTTTAAGCTCGCTGAAAACTGCCTTGGCTAAAACACCTGCTTGCTGCCTATTCCCTACTTCTGGAATCTAAGTATTCTCTAAGACCAGAATTCAACAAAACTAGCTAAAATGCTAGCATTTATCTTATCATGCTTGTTGCAATATGATAAGGTGCTAACTTTTGGAAAGTAATTCTACACTCCTTACTTGGGTGAAATCTCCACTAAAGGAAGTGAGTAGGGAGTGCAGAACAGCCCTTTGTACCATTGTTTTTAGAAATGCTGCCATTTACAGTTACAGTTTAGTGGTGAATTATTTGTTCAAGTAGATGGTGTCTCAGTGAAAATGTCTAGATAAAAGAATGCATATGTACAAGATCAGAAAAGGACCCCTCACCTCTGATTCAAAAAATAAATAGGTGGTTTAGATGGTTGTTACTGGAACCTCATCTTTAAAGGAACATGGAAGTAATTTTTAGATTTTTGTGTTCTCTTTCAAACTACTTATTGATCATGAAAATGTCTTTCAGAGTTCTGTGACATGCATGGGGTAGCTTGGAGGTGGATGTGATGGCAGTTTGATATTAAGGCGCCTGATATGACAGCTGTGGCAGAGCAAGTGGCCCTCTAGGGGGTAACAACGATGGCCTTCTTCATCATTGAGCTGCAAGCCACAGTCCTGGAAGAAAGAGAGACATCCCAGGTCAGTGAGTGGCCCAGGCAGGCCTCTCACAGCGCTGCTGGTCTATCCTGCACAACCCCAAGAGCTCCCTCCCCGCCGCCAAAGCCAGCAGCCGCCACAGCTCCTGGGAGGTGCACCCTGACCATCTCATGCTGCCATTACTGAAGTCAAACAGCACAGTCTACAGTAGTGCCCAGCCTTTTTTTCACCTCTGTTTCCCATTCTGGTCTCTTCTTCATCTAATAAATGCTGATGCAAATCAGCCAAAAAGCAGGCCAGGGGCTGACCCTGGCAAATACAACCTGGAAGAGGCTCGAACAGAGAAGGAGCTAATTCTGCAGCAATGCAGTGAGCAAGATGTGGGGGAGCATAAGTAGAGAATAAGAGGAGAGGGAAAAAGGGGGGAGAGGTGACATATCTTCCTTCTGGAGCAGGGCTACACTGTCTTTAATTTGGGATTAGCTGAATTTAAAGACTTCAAGGCCCAGTGGTCCATCTTTAGTGGAAATGCTGGTACCTCTGGGACTGACACATAACTAGAGAGACAAACAGAAAAGCAGCTAACAGCAATCCTGCTTGCTGACCGTTATGTATACTGCAATACAGAGCATCCTGATTTCCAGCTGCCATCACTGTAATTCTGAGGGCATTTGGAAATCATTGAAGTTTGGTGCTCAGATTTAATGTTTCAAGTATGTTAAATACTTAGAAATTATTACTGTGATCAGTTCTGAGAAACCAGAGATTCTAAATATGTATCTGTGCACATAATAGAAAGAAAAAAAAACCTGATCAAACTGGGCATTTAGGTTATTTTAGTACTAAAAACAAATGCAAAGCTTTTAACTGAACACAGAGTATAATTTTTCAGCTTTCACAGCTCAAGTGTAAATCCTTGAATTTTACAATACTGAAATAAGACTGAAAATGGGTTTTAAAGTAAGCTTTAAAACTGGAGTGTTAGTTTAGAGAGGTCTTGATCAAAGTATCTGCCAAGGCAATTTTCTGTGTGTTGTTACATATTATATAATGATTTTATAGCAATTTATACAAGATTTAAAATAAGAATTTACCAATTTCAGATGCCCTACAGATGTGCCAAGTGTTTGTATCTTTTTCCATCTCCAAACCTGAATTCCCTTTCTGCAAGGAGAAAGCCTGCCTTGTCAGTGGATTCCAGTTTCAGAATGGGGCTCCAGTGATCTGTAAAAGGGCTTGAACTCTTCCACAGAAGTCAAATGGTTGTACATGAAAGAGATGACACAGAAAAGCAGCAAAGTTTCCAACCTGACCACTGACTGTGTATGGCCAGCAGGTGAGGTGACATCAACAGCAGATGAGAAGTGGCTGCCTAAGTCATGGCAGCCTTTGCTAAGGTCTGCATGCACCTCAAAACACTGGCACTCACTTTTGAGCAGCATTTGGGGACAGCAGTGTACACAGAGAGCCTGATCTGAGACCATCAGGCAGTAACCCAGCCCTGCTGACACATGGCTAACTCCTGATTTCTGTACGTAAATGCCCTCTGCCTTTCTGGGCAGATGTGGAGGCAGCTTGATTTGCCTCAAATGGGAAGGGGAATGGGGAAATGAATAATGAAACAGAACGGAAAATAAACCCCCAGTGGGACATTCCAGAATAAAGTCAATAGCCTGAGAGAGCAGGGGAGGGAGCTGTCATCTTACGTGAAGCCTGCACAAAGCAATAGTTGGGGGGAGGAGGAGGGAAGTTCAGCTCTCCAAAATATTGCGGTTTCCTGTGCCAATTTCTCTTGAAAAATTAATAGAAATGGATGGAGTATCAGGTGTCTCTGTTGAAAGGAGATAGCTGAGGGGATGGGACCTTCCTTACATTTAGGTACATAGCATTTCAAGATGCCCTGAATTTTGTTACTTTCTCTCTTAGTCAGAAGATTCTTTGTAAAACCTTTGTGCAACAGTGCATGAAGGCAGCACTGCTGCATTATTGCCCCTGGTGCTAACAGGTAAGATCTGTTTGGATATTTGTGTGCTATGTCAGAGTGCCAAATCTATGGCAAAAGGGAAGTTTTTGGTTGATCCCAACTTAGTGAGTTTGTTTCCCTTCTCATGTTCCTGGATGCAGGACTAAGGATGAACTCAGGTCTCCTCTCTGAAGCAAGAGCATTAATTCCACAACTTGATCTGTGGCAATAAATGTTTAAATGTTCTGCACAATAAGAAACTACTCCCAAAAGAGCAACAGAAAGTCTGCGGTATCCTTGTCTATTTCCTAGTAAAGAATCAATATTCATCCAGCATGGAAAATCCAGATCCCCTAGAAAAGCCTTCCAGTGAGACTCCTTCCCTGCACAGCCTATGCAAATTCAAGTCTCCTCAGATCAGAGCCCTACAGACTGTACCTAGAGATGAGGAAAAAGAGAACTGGCACCTACTCTTTGCTCTCTGCCCATCCAGAAGTATTGAGAAAATTCAACCCAACAAACCTAGCCCAGCTTTGAAGTTAATATACTGGGGAAAAAACCCTCCTAAAGTAATTTAGTACTGGTAATGGCAGCACCACTTCCAGCCCGGGCAGCATTCACCCTTTTGCCTTCCTCCAAAAGCTGTGGGGCACAGCCCTACCTGCCCAGGTGTGCAAGAGCCAGCGAGTGCAGACCATGGGGTGAGTCAGGGTCCCCCCAGAGGCAGAGCCTACCGAGGGCGGGCGGGCAGAGCCCGGGGCTCACCTCGCAGTGGTAGCACTCCACGTGGTAGTCCTTGTCCATCGACACCACCCGGATGGTCTCCTCGGAGCCCTGGGGGGGAGCAAAGAGAAAACAAGAGTGGTGTCTAAGCAGCATTTTTTCAGTCTTCACTCAGTGCCCAGCCTGTTGCTTTGGAGAGCTGTTTCCCTGGGGGATCCCTCTTCCCTGACACAGCAGAGCTCTGTGACCGCTCAGGGTCTTGGCCCAGGGACACAGCACTGCACCACTCCTTGACTGTGTAGCAGCAGTGTGAGTGTCTGGCACATCTAAAGCTGCACGGGTCATTTGGGAAGTGTAGCCAAAACCTCATCCTCAAGAAACAAATCAGTCTTGAAATCAAATAATCTTCAATCTTCCAAGGGCACCCAGGATCTGAACAAATTACCAGTCAAAAACCTGCTCATTGGATAACTTTTCCTTGTATACATCCTGCTCTGTTTTCCAGGGCTTGTATTCCCCTCAGACCATCTGCTGCACAGCTCTTTTGCACATGCACATGTCGCTGTGTCCCCACAGGGACTGACATACCAGTCTGGCAGGTAATTATGTGCACAGGCCAAACCTCAGCGTGAGGGTGGGTGCAGAGGAGTTGTGCAATTCCTGGCTGAGCCCCAGGCCCTGCAGAGCAGGCCATACCCTTCTAGTAACCTCAGAGGCTCTTTTCCTGATCCACTCTGAAGACAGAGCTCATTAAATTGGTTGCCTTGCATTGTTTCCAGTTCCAGGTGTGGTTAGAGCACCAGATATGACGTGGATGATGTCTGAGAGAAGCTGTGGGCAAGTTAGTACCTGCATTGCTAGACTTGAACTAACCTAAGAAATCTCCCTGGGAAAGAATATGGAGTCTGTCCTGCTAGTCATCATGTGAGTCAGCACTATGACTACCTTTTATTTCTTTGTCTTTCTTTCTTAAAAGGAAAAAAGAATTAATTTTAAGACCCAAATTCGGTGAAATTTACATAGAGGTTTTCTCCTCACAACCCATCACCAGGACAAGCAGTTCTGGTTCAGTCTTTATGGGTTTTTTTTTTATGTATGACTTGGCCAATTAACAGAAATACTAATGACAAATGAGAGTAATGTGCAGAGTGATGGAGGTGGGCCTGTGAGAGGCTCTAGCCTCAGCCTTTACTGGGGAACAGCAGCTTACAGGAGGGAGCTCTGGCTCTATAAACATGACCGGAGGAAAAGCAGGGAGATGCTGAGGCCCTTGTTTACAAATGAGCTGGTCAGTGACCTCAGCAAAGGGAACCCGGAGGGTCCTGCACGCACCAGAGCATGAGGGAGCCCCACTCTGCAGCTAATTGTGCCAACAGTACTGTCAGCACAGGCTGAGCTTGCAAGCAGGTTTCACCTGGTTCCATTTTTGTTGTTGCCTTTTCAACCCCTTTAAGAACTCTCATTCCATTGCCACCTCAGGACAACAGACTGTGTGGCCTTCTCACAGGGTCAGGGTAACCATCAGATGTCTTTTCAAAGCTTTACTCTCTGGGTTGTTTTTGGAGCCCCAGCCAGTATTTTCAATTAAATAAAGTTTCTAACAGATTAATGAAGACCTGGAAAGCACCCTAAAGATATAAAGTACTATGCTGTAGAAGTAGTATGACTATTACAGCCTCTGGGAATGTTTGGGAGTGCCTTTAACTGCTGAATTGCGTTTAATTTAGTATCTCACATAGTATAGGTTCTGAGAGAGGAAGGAAAAGCATTTAGTGTGTTTTCAGGAAGTGCCCATATGCCAACAGCTGTTTTCCCTAAGAGTCAGTGCATATTAACACCTACCTGTGCTGGGAGGATCGGCTGGTTACAGGAAGCACATTTTGGTGCAAAAACCCTAGGGTGCAAAAAGAAAGTGTTCCAATCACATTTAAAGCTTCTTCAAAAACTAGAACCAAGAGAGTCATTCTAATCATGCCTTGTTTTTAGAAAAATGGAGATCCACAGGATTTGAAACACCTCTAATTGTTAGATGATATTCAATGAAAAGGAGATTTGGGAAAGGCTGATCTACCCCAGCTTTATTGTTTAGGTCTTCCCAACCTTGAGGCATAGTGAATCCACCCCTCTTCCTGCATACGCCCTTTTTCTTTCCTTCCTTTATTTATAAAACCATTCAAATTATTCCAGAGCCTTGATGCTTGACTGCAAAGCAGCTCCTTATTTAAGATGATTGACTGCAAAGCAGCTTCCTGACTGTCACTCTCTGACATCAGGAAGACATAACCATGCTGAACAGGAGAGGGGCTGATTGTGGCCAGGATCTACAGCTAAATACACAACTGGGCTTATGGTCCACAGCTGCATTTAATGAAAATCACTGGGCCAACACTCACTGTGTCCTTGTAACACGGTCAGATTGGCACCAACAGGGTTGAATTCAGGGTGATTTACTCTTGCTGCATAACTGAGTTATTGGTTTATTTGAGCTAAGAGCAGGATCCCGTTGCCTTTGAGCAGTCTCTTAAACCTCTGCCTTTTGCCAGGTAAGGCTAAAATTGTTTTAACGCTAACTGTTAATTACACATCTTCTGTCAGTTAACAAAACTTACACCCATGTCTAGCACTGCCAGAACCTCCACTCATGGAAACAGCCAGCAGAGCCTACCAACACTTGCAGAAGTGGCCTGGTATAATTGGTATTGATAGTCCTGAAAGAAGTAGAGGAACAGCCCCCAAGAAACACACCCTCTGACACATTTTGATTTTCAGCCTCGCTTGGCCCACTGTATGCCATACTGGGCCCATGAAGTACTAGTTAATACTTAATAAACCTTAAAGTACTCTACAAATGCAACACATGAAAGAAGCAGCTGAGGGACATCTGAGCAAGTAGGAGTGACCTTTTTATCTATTAGAAGGCTGTAACTACATCAATGATTTAACTACTGTAATTTTTCTGAGCATGCAGTGGATTTGTGTACTCACGTATGGTAGTCTTTGACACAGTAAATATTGTTCTCCACATCTACAGTGAAGGGGACTCCATCCAAACACTCGTTACAGACCACACAGCGGAAGCAGCCAGGATGGTAGGACTTTCCAAGGGCCTGTAAGATCTTATGAGGCAAACAACAAAATAAGTGGATGCATGATTACATGAGATATTCTCTCCCCATAAACTACTGTGTCTCCCTCATTCTTAATAATGACAGTGAGAAAAGCACTTCAGGATGAAATTAACACTCCGCAGATCTGTCAGCAAGGGGCCTCTTGAAACAATCAACCATATTTTTAGTGGGTTTCAATATGCTCCCAATGAAGATCAAGAACTGAAAATCAGGCTAAACCCATCAGTTTTAGCTCTACAGGGCCAGTACTGCCAATGGGAATTAAAAATGGCTTCACAGACCACTTCCAGGGAAATCCCAAATAAAAGTTACTGGGATACAGAGTTACTTTATAAAACTTAACAGGCTGTGACAGACAGAATCCAAACTGGTCATTACTCAAGGAGTTAAATAACAAAACAAACAAATAAAGAGGTGCTTCTTTATTAACTAAGGATCCTAATCCCCCAGAGGTACTGACTCAGTCACAGGGGCCCATCGGTTTCTGATAAAATTCCATCACTATCCATGTGTTTGGATACTGATCCATGCACCTGCACAGGCTTTTCCCATGCTGACCTTCCCTACCGCATTTTAAAGGTTTCAAGGAAAGGTCTGATGCAGCCTTGGCTGCACTATGACAGAACAGATCCCCTCCCTCCTGACATCCTTGTATGTAACACTCAGTGTGGCACTGGGACATCGAGGAGGATGCCGCAAGCCCATGAACAAGCCCCTGGGAAGAGCGAGACACAGCGTCATCTTCAGGCAGCTCTCAACAGGTTAGAAGACCAATGCCATACGTTTTGGGTGTAAGAAGTAACTTTGGAAGGTAATTTCAAAAAGCAGCTGCTAGCACAGTGCTCAGCTTGGAGCTGCTGGGAAGCTTGAGATGAAAAATCTCCCCCAGACCAAGCTCCCATGGCCCTATAGTGATTCTGTGAATAAAGATCAAACCAACAGGAAAAAAGTATAGGAAAAAAAGGCAAATTTAATTTAACCTTTTTTTTCCCTCTCTGATGAAGCCCTGTAGTTCAGTGAGTGGTATCGGACTCTGTTTGACTGGCAAGGCCGTTCCCAGCCAGAGCCAACGGGTCCCTGTGCTGGGGTTGGTACTGCGGCAGGAGTGCGTTGTGGTGCCAGCCTGGCACAGCTGTGCAGCCACAGGCACTGAGCACAGGGCAGCTCCTCACCCAGCCCTGCACAGCCCCAGCCCTGCCCCAGGCCAGCACACGGCACAGCCGGGCCGTGCTCCCAGGCAGGAACCCACTGGAATTAGCCAAACAGGAGTGCTGAATTCCTGGAGCTCCCAGAGCTGTTTCCTTTTGTCAGAGCACACTTGCTGATGGGAGAGAGGCAGACAAGCACCTGCCAAGCTTCCAGCTACTGAGCTCCACCAGCGAGATATTATGGACACTTGCCTGGGATTCTGCAATTAAGGGCCAGCTCAAAGCATTCAAGTCAGGATACCCCTCCCCCTCCCAGCATGACACAACTCTAGAAATTTGCTCTTGGGCTAAAACGAACAATATCCTTGTCCAACCAGTGGTGCCAGGATATGAGCCAGAATCCTCATTAGTGAAGTCTCCCTTCCAGCTCCAACTGAACCTCTGTGTGTGCAACACAACAGCTACTTCTCTTAGGCACACTGAGGTTCATGCACACTTAAAAGCAAGAGGAAAATAGATAAACTACAGATGTACAGATGAAGGGATCTGCCCTTCTTCGTTGTGCAAACCACTTCATTTTGTTTGAGAATTTCTGCTTAGGAAGAGCACACAAAACTTTTCCTACTTTCACCCACTGAAATGATGCCAGTAGTATCTGGCCAACCCAAAGCCCTTCGATTTTTATTACAAAAGTTACTCTGACTACTGGCTCCCTACAAATCCCAGTGGCAATAATGCATTTGAAATTACATGGAGCAAGCAACAGAGGGTAAATAAAGCAAGTCACAGAGCGGGTGACAAACCTGAGGACTACTGATAGTGTCCCTCTCAGCTCTAGCCGAGATTCCACCCACTTGACTGAGCTCTTGTTATCCACTGTCTCACAGAGCACACCTGCCATGTTCCTTTACCATGTTCTCATACGAAGTTGTGCTGTACTTTCCCCCTCTAGTACTAAAATTCTATTTTATTTTAACTCACAAATGGCAGAATAACAGCCTCCCACATTCTTAGGTAGCAAAGAAGCCCAGCTTTCTGTACTTAATAGAAGTAATAGAGCATGAAGGTATTTTTATTTTCTGCCTCGGGTTCAAAAACTACATTGACAGCAGTGAAGACACAATGCCAGCCTGGGTAGGGAAAAGCACATCTCACAGTGCACTTCCCAAAGTAGAGGGAAGCCAAGTTACCCGTCATTAGGAGTTTAGGTCTCTTACCATTTCCATTATGAGGTGTCCACAAACAAAGCACTTGTCTGCTGTTTGCTGAAAACCTGAATACTGTTAAAATGACAGAAAAGAAAGGATCATTAGTAGACACTCCTCTAGCCATAGAAATACCTTTTAGGTGAAAGCTGTGCTGTTTTCCAGCCTGTGCTGTATATGACACAGGTTTGGGAGACAGTGACTCAGAAGTCTTTGCTCGGCTCTTGCAGCATGTTTAGATACCAGTTTGGCCTTCTGATCCACTGCAATATTTCCACTGAGATTCCCAGTGTAGCAGTATTACTGTAAGTTTGATTTTTTATTTTTAAAGTCTATTTGGAAAGTTTGTGTTTGATGTTTGGAAATTAGCTTGAATTGACTCTTTTGGTGGTTGTTTTAAATAACATAGGACTCACCTCCCAAACCCTCAAATTAGCAACCTCAGACTTTGGACCTACATTTCACTCAGTGCTATTTGCAAGCTAGAAAAATGAAGACAGGCCCAAGAAGGATTTAGCTGCCCTGTTGATACCAAGCTTTCCAGCCAGGAGAGAATCCAGCAGTGCACTCACAGGAGCTTGGGCTCGCTGCACAATGTGGGCAGCAGTAAGGTACCTCAGCAAGATGGTCCAAACCCCAGCTGCCAGCCCACGCTGCAGTGCCAAGGGCACAGCTGTGGGGAGATGCTTTGCCTGCTTGGGACCAAAGCTCTGTGTTCCCTGCCTGAGTGGTCCTGACCTTAACTTTGTGCTCCTGTCCCCAAAGCAGATCCTGTTTCAGATGCCAAGGTCTGCTTTTAGTCCTCTGTTTAGAGGTATAGAAAAACCATCCAGGTTATCAGACTGACCTACCAAACCACCCCCTACAAACAAGAGACATCTTTGTGAGCAACTCCAGCCATGTACATTTGAAACTTGGTGTTTGCAGTGGCTTGAACTCTCCCTCACCCTCTGCAGCCCCATCTCAGCTGAGAGCTGTGTGTGCACCGTCCTGCCAGAAGGAAGGGGTGCTCACCTTTCTGGGGGTGTTGCACAGTGATGCTCTTTTAGCAGAGCTCACCTGAAATGTGCTTTAGTTGCACAAGATAAAAGATGAGGAGGGGAGGATGAATGTAAACCAGACTCTTCTCCTAGAACACAGGTTAATTGGCTCAGGCACCTAATGCATCCTCTAAGCCCCAACAGAGCTTATATCTTGCTCCATTCCCCCCTGGTTTAGTGGGGATTAACTGTCCCCTCACATCAAAAGCCTGTGGTTCCCAGCCTGGAGCTGCCATATGTTTTCCTTTTCACTGGAGTGAGGGGATTACACGTTATGTTGGATCAATAGGTTGGAGACAAAATTATTGTTGCTATGCAACAAAGTGACTATGAAGAAAAAGGTCTTGTAGACACTTTGATGGGCCCAGAAGTCAGTAAACGATGGAATAGCAACTGACACAGGCCAAAACTTACTGTGCCCTAAGAAACACAGCTCATGCGGTCTCAAGAAACTTTGAAACTTTCCTAGAAGAGATGAGGGTGTTGAGGAACAAATACAGATGCAGGCAGTGTTAGCTGGCTGTTTCTGTAAGATACTGCTTTCATTTGCTTTTTTGTTCTTCTTACTAATGCAGAAAAAGGTCTCATTGCTAGGGATGTTTCTTGGCTGCACTGTGGCTGAGCAACCCTCTGGCTAGACTGCTTCCTAGGGCTGGGAACTCCAGGCTTACTGGAAACAGGTGGGCAGGTCCTAGTGACACAGACAGCAGAGGATTAACAACAGCACAAACCCACCTAATTCTAAAATCCTGCTGGAATGAATTTACCAGCACCATCTGGCTGTCATTTGATAAGGAATGCAAAGGAGCATTCACCCAGCTATTGATTAAGAGGGGACATTATTCCCCAGGAACAGAATGGGACAGTGGTCAGATTAATGGCATTTATTGCTAACTAGATTGTCATAAATTATAGTGTTTGTCAGAAAGAAAGGCTTTGCTGACACAAAATCACTCTTTATATAACTAACCCTATTAAATTAAAACCATGATTTGTTTTTAACAAGAGAATTGTTATTAGTCAAACACATCCAGAACTAGATTACCCAATTAAGAAGACTTTGCTAAATGGCAGTAAGTCTAACAGCAGTGACAAAATATTTCATGGGCTCAGGGAGCTGTCCTTTACCACTACACTCTTCTCTCTCCTGGTCACAGGGTCAGTCCCAAACACACTGAAGGCCTGGTTCAGTGAGATCAGGGTTTTGGATTCAGGTCTGCTTGTGTTTTAAACCTATTTGGACTGAAAAAGAAAACAGCCTCAGAGCCCAGCAGCACTGTTTTCTACAGGATGGCAGTACTGTGGACACTGCTGCTAAAAACAATAAATTACTTTCTCAACATTTCTGGAGCTTACTGTAAACTGCTTCTTTGCACTGTTTGATCTTAATTTGGAGTGTTCAAACAGGGCTACTGTACTAAGCTTTGAATTTTAGAAGCAGAGCTTGAAAGTCTTAAAATACTAATTAAAATTGTCAATGTCTGTCTTTGAAGCACTCGATTATTAACAACGTTCACAGATCTTGTGTGTGCAATGGGAGAGGAGTTGTGACTTGCTCCAGACTGCAGACAAAGCAGAACAGCCTCTTTATTGTCTCTCAGCACACCAAGAGCCTCCCAGGGTGGGCTCCCAGCATGGCTGGCTGGGAGAAGCACTGGTCCCCCAGAGCTTGTGAACAGGTAACTGCAGGAGAGGAAAAGGTTTCACTACACAGACTTAGAGCCTTTTTTATTCCTGACAGAGTTGGAGGGGTAAAAAGAGCTTTTGAGCACACCAGCCCCCATTCACAGAAAGGCATGAAAAAGAGATGGAGGTAAAGCAGTGAAGTGACACAGGCTGATAGGCAAGACCCTCATGGAGAAGCCCAATCTCGGCTCTGGTTCTTGTTCCCATGGTATTCATAGGTACAATTTCATTCAGGATCTAAGCACTGTGGGGCTCAATTCTAGCCTTACTCTATAAGGGTTCCCTCTGTGCCAGGTTCTTGAAGTATTTTGTTGGCAGAGCAGTAAAGTTATGTAAATACAGACCAATCTCAGTGTGGACGGGAACAGTCCGAAGTCTATGGACACTCTGTATCCACAACAAATGGGAAGCGTAGTTTTGAACTCTCCCTAATATTCATTACAGATACTCCTTAAGCATATATAAAAACAATGAAAGAAGTTGTTATTAAAAGACCAGCTCTGAAATTCTAAGCTGAAAATGAAGTGTTACCCTTTACTCTCCCTTCTGTGACTCAGGAGTACAGTACTGGATACAACAGGATGCAAAGAAAACAAAGTGCAAGTTGAAGAGCTGGCATATTATTTTTCCTGATTTCTTAGTCTGGTCTCAACTGTTTTCTCATTTCCTTCCTTATTTACCTTGTCCTTGTCTTCTCTAGCAGGATAATAAAATCTCATTTTATATGCACAAATCAAGACTTTGTAATTCAGCTCCCCAATGATACTTATATAAAATAAGATTCTGGGAAACTAAATAAACCTTGAGAAATATGTTAATTATATTAGAATAGAGGAGTAAAAATAAAGTAGAAGACTTGGCTGACTGAACTTTTCTTTTGTTTGCTGTCCAATATACTTTGATTATCAAACAGACAAAAAAAAGAGAAATCTCTAATGATCCTGTCCAAGAGTCTTTGTTTCAATGTAAGAGGAAAACAAGTCCCCTTCTGTCCTGAATATTTAGGCCGGTTAGTATCCTCCTGTGATAATCTTGGGGTTTATAACTCTTCTGTCTAATATGCAATATATCTAAAAGAAATTAACAATGAATTTGGAGCATATAATGAACAATTATGCATGGAGGATAATCCCACCAAGTACTATGTGAAACAATCTCTCCTGCCTGCTCTCAGTCCTGTAGCAAATCTTGGTTGTCTACCAGGGTCTTTCAAAGTTTGATGTTCCCATCATGATTTTCAAAAGAAAAACATTCAGAAAATAGTTTGCCTGAAAAAGGCTTCAGGACCCAAACTTTCTACCTTGGGCAATGTCAGGCCTCTGAAAAGACATGTCACTGCTCCTCCCTCACATGCCTAACCGTGCCCAAGGAGGGGCTGGTGCTCTTCCCTGCTGTTATGCACTCAACAAAACAAAACCTTCCTCCTGGAAACAGACCCTGGAATCTCATTCAGGCCCATTTGCCTCTTTGATGAGGATGTTCAAAACCTGCTGAAGGTTTGTGCAAGCAGAGCGAGTGGGTTACATTTCAGTGGGTGTGGCAGCTGCTGCCCCGGTAATGGTATGAAGCTGTAAAATCTCCATTTCACTGCTGCAGCACTGCAAAGTCACCGAACGTGGCTGCTCAGCCTAGGCTTGAGATTCCTACTCTTTTATGCTTTAAGAGCTTTTGAGCGGGATGATAAGGAGTTTTTGCCAAAATGCTTCAGGCATTTAATTTCTGAATTGGGTGCTATGCTAATAACGTATTCCTACCCCAGGCTGCCTGTAATCCCTCACAGACTCTCTGCTCCTTGGTTTCCCATTAGCAGAGCATCTGTCTTCTCACTGCTGTATTGTTTGCTCTCTGCATGGGACCCTTACTACATGGGACACAACAATGTAAGAAATTCATGGGATCACATTAAGAGAGGGAGCAAATATGAAATTTGGATTCATGAAGATGGGGTTTTGTTGTTTTTTACACACATATTTAAATACAGTGCTTAAAATGAACTGGACAAAATGGGGCCTTCTCAGGCTCAAAGATAAAGGAGCCTCGTGGCAGGTGACAGATTAACTGAAGGAAAACAGTCCACAACTTTACTCTTCATCCTGCTGAAACCCTTTCATAAATCCTATTGCTTCACTCTGTCTTGCTGTCCATGAGGAAACACTACACAGCAGTTTGCCTTCTTGCTTCTGTCTTTCCACTTTGTTATGTTTGAAGGACAAGGACAGGGCAAGGAGGGACTCCACACTCTGCACAGAGGTAGGAGGTAGTCTGGCCATGCACAAAACTCTGCCAAGACCCAGGAATTCAGCTGGTCCTGAACTCTGCCTCTGGCAGTCAGGCATTTTATAGCCCTGAGAAGGGACCAGCCATTTACATCCTACAGCACCTGCAGGGACCCTGGGTGAGCACTCATCAAGGCTACTTTGCTGTGTGATTAATTAAGAGCCACTAATGATTTTCTTACCTAGATCTTCCTTAAACAAACTCCTGTGGGAGATTCACAGTGACAATGATCAAGAAAAAAGGCTGAACAAACAGCTTTAGCTCTGCATCATATTACAGAGCCCAACATTTATTGACTTGATTCACACTGTAAAGCACTTCACACTGCACAGAGCTATACTCTTGCTTCAGGTTATTTACCATCACAGCTACCATCTACTGCATACACGGAAAGAAACTGTTTACACAAGCACCTATCTTCCTGGAAAAAAAATTATCTGGATTTTATTCAAAACAGTTGTTGAGAGATTTCAATTCAGAACATAACAGCATCTAATACTGACGTTTATTACCAAAGTGGAAACATGCCACTTTCTCACATGGGTCTTTTTTTAACTCTCCCATAGGAAAAAATTAATGCTGTCTGCTTACAAGTGTGTGGCAGGAGTTAGGACATAATTAGAAAGAGCTCTAGGTCTTTTAAGTGTGCTTCAGTTATTGTAATTTACTTTTCAGTGTAATATTAAGAAAAATGGATAGTCTGACTATTTGGATCACCATCTCAAGAGGAAATAGGGGAGTGATTATGTGGCGTGAAACCAACTGGCCTTCGTAACACACTTCCAAACATTCCACCAGCAACTGTACCATACAGGATAGCTAAAAATGGTAGTCAATAGTGATACATCTCAGAAAAAACCTGTCTTGGCCTTTCCTTGTCTCTTTTGCCATGTCCCAGAAGGTGATTCCTGCGACTCATTTAACAATCTGCAAGCCAGTTCAGGAAATGCTGAGCGCCCTTTTAGTGAACGCAGATCTTACTCACACATGGAAATTTCATCGCATTATGTTTATCTACATTATCACCTGGGCCTAGGTACCACCTGTGTACTGCTCTTTTATAAAACCAAGATGTCTCAGGACTCCAGCTGGTTTCCTCTTGTGGCCCCCAGTGTTGCCCAGTGAGGCCTGCGGTGTGTCCTGCACGCTGTGCTCACAAGCCTTCACCCTCAGCTTCTCTCATTGTTTATGGGCCCCAGCTTTAAAACTTTGTCCTCTGGGATGAATCCTTGGGACAAAACCCAGACACCCCTCTGAAGACAACGGGAGTTCTGCCACCAGTTTCAGTGGACTTGTAACTTCTTGATCCAGGATACAGCACTCTGGAATTGTGTTGCAATGAGAGGTGAACCCAAACTGCCAGCTCTACACACTCTTCATGCTGATTCACATCCAAGTCCAAAGTGCAGAGGCAGACCAATATTTGACTATCCCTAGATAATTATGAAACTTGAATTTTAAGCTCATCTGTAGGTTTGACCCAATGCTTCAATTCAGAATACCCCAATTAATCATCATTACTGTCAAATTCATTTATAAAATAAATCTGGGACCACTGGCACACCACAAACCTTAGGGAAAACTAAGGAAGGAAAGTATTCAAATTTTTTTGGCAGGCAGGGGCTGGAGCAAGACACACACAAGCAGCAACATGACTGCACTCCCTCGTGCCCCGATTAGGAACAAACACGCTATTAACTGTTTGCCTTTGTTTTCAGTGACAGCATCTGGGAGCACAGCAACACTTAGGATTCATGATGCCTCTGGAACCTGAAAGCACCTCCTGTCCCAACCTAGAGCCATCAGCACCTTGAAAACCCTCACAGACTTCCTTATGCTTGTGTATATCAGGAGTATTGCAGCAAATCCCTTTCCATGCTTTGATTCCATCATTCTTTGAACATATCAATAAACACCCGTGTCTGTCTGCTCTCTGACTGGAGTATGGCTCCTAATAGCAAGTCTCCTAAATACAACATCCTCCCAGTTATCTAGAACTCCATTTGCTCTGTGATTCCCATTAGATACGAAATGGACACAAGCTGCAACTTCAATCATTCACCTTTTCAACTAAGTCTATTTTTTTCTAAAAGAGTCTCAGCAGAAATGGGCTCTCTGACTAATGCACCAGTCCCAGGGCTCCCTCCCAAGGGGGACTTCCAAACATTTATAGTCGCTGAGATGGAAAATCAAACCTCTGACTCCAGCTGACACCAGCCTCCACTACACTAAATAAAAACTATCTTCTGAGGGCCCCAGCAAGTGGGACAGGCCATTTCCCACACTGCCAGGCTTGGAAAACAGCATGTGCACAAACTGAGAAGAAAAGCCTCATTAGTATTAATATTTACACTGCAGCCATGCTCAGGGGCCCTGGTTGGGGTAAGGGTCTTGCTGTGTTTGGTGCTACAGGAGATGAAGGTGCAAGCCCTGCTCTGATGAGCTGCCCATCACTCAGCTACTCCTCAGTTGATATCCTGTCCCTTCCACCATGAAAGGCTGAGCATTTCCATTTCCCACCTGCCTACTAGTTTTGCACACCCTGATACTTTTGCATTTCTGAAATCATTGTCAATTTTACGGTTGTGGGTGTAAGACAAAGCCCCGTATGTCCTCTGTAGCCAACTTCCATTGCAGTGACCAGCCAAGAGAAGTGTCCTGGCTGGGAACCTGTGGCTGGTGTAGGGGAGAAGGGATCCAGAATCCCACCAGACTGGATGGAGAGGAGAAAGAAGGCTGGAGAGAGACAGAGAGGCTGCAGGGCTGCAAGGGGCTCTGCTGGGGCCGTGGGCTGCTTGCCCTCCTCCTGCCACAGCCCTCACAGGGGCTGGGCACTCTCCTGGGAAGGGCAGGAAGGGGACTCCTAAAGGCTCCTGCAGGTTTGCAATGCACAGAGTCTCTTTATGGTCACCATTTGCAAAACCAAGTTTTTAGAGCCTTTCTCTTTGAGGATTTATGGGCAGAGTTCCTCCAGTTTTACTCAATGAAATGCATGAACAGCTCTAGATGAAACTTCCAACAACTAATGACAGCAAAGTTAGCCAGAGGCAAAAACCTAGCATGAAGAAGTTCAGCCTAAATGATTAAATTTGGCAAAGTTTTAAGACAGTGGAAGAGAAAATCTTAAAAGGGGAAGTTTTGGATGACCTTAATGCTATGCACTGCAGCCTGTGGTGTCTGTAATAGGTTATTTCCAGAGCATCTGAGCGTCTTCCAGTAGTGCATTAAGCAATGTAACTAACATCTGTCACGAGGTTCATTTTCCCTCTCATCTCCTCCCTCGAGGGAAATTCTCTCATTTCTTAACCTCAGCTGGACCCCCACTCAATAATGTTCATTACCTCAAGAGAAAAAGGAAAAGCCTATCAAAAAGAGGGGAAAAAAAAAAAGAGAGAGATAATAGATCTAAGATTCAGGCTGCTTTGGTGACATTTTTAAAGTGTTTTTTGCCAAGCAAAACAGTATTTTTTAAAGAATTTCTTAACATGATATTTAAGCATTGAAAAGGAAAGACAAATTAAAATTATTGAGCTATTTTTCCTTTACCTATGATTATGCAGCAATTTATCAACAAAATGAAACAAGAACATCTGACTGGGATTATTTATTATACAGTAAGGCATTTATTTTTTGTTCACTTCACCAGGAACAGTGTCTCTGTTATGGCTAGTTAGCCATCTGTGTCCGAAGAGCTTTCAGGAAAGGATTAAACTGTCATTTGTTTTATTTCCTTTCATGAAATAACTCTCCTAACAGGGCTGGGGCAAGACTTGGCTATTGCTGGACTTATTACCTTAAGGTGGCATTTAAAGGAGTAACTGGATCTTCCCCTGAGCTAAAGCAAAGCAATGTAAAGTTTGGGGGGCTGTTTTCGTTCTTTCTGCTCCTCACACATGTGGTATCCTACTGGAGATGGCACAGATCAGGCAATGTCTGTGCCATGCTTAGGCAGAAGTAGAATTATCTGTGGATTTATTTTTTTAATCTGATTCATTCTCTACATTCAGCCAATATGGCTTGGGTTTAAGCACTGAGGGAATGTGCAGCTAATCAGGGCTGGAAGCAGGAGGCTGACAAAAATAACCCCAGAAGGCAGAGGTATTCCATTTCCTCCAGGTGCAGGGTATTCCCAGCCCCAGCCATCCATTCCCAGCCCCACAGAAGGCAGCACTGTGGCATCCCTATCCCATCCACAGCTCCACAGTGGGGCTAAACACTTCTAACACTTCTTCCCTGCAAAGAATGAGCAAAATAAGCTAAAAATAACCTGGTACTGAGACTGTGCCCTCAGTAAGAGCAAACATGGGAGAACTATTTGCCAGAAGGATGTACCTTGTGGCTTTTGCAGGGGCAGTGTGGGGTGTCCTGGGGCAGCCTCACAGTGCTCACCAGGAGCACCAGCAACAGCTCACTCATGACCTGTGTCTCCAAATCAAAAGCACTTTTGCAAGAAAGGGGCAGATTTGGGAAGTTTGATGCCAGCAGCTCCTCATGCCACACTTTTACCGACTGATTTTTTGGAAGCAGTTGGTAGCCAAAGCTCTCGGTGCTCGCTATGCTTGAAGTGACAACTGCGCTCTGTTCAAATGTGACCTGCACAGGAGCTCACAGCCAGAGTGCAAACGGAAGACACCCCCTGGAGCAGCTGGCCCCGGCACTGGCTGAACCTCCTGGAGGACACTTTAGCCAAGGAGGGCTCTTACAAGAGTCAAACATTTGAAAGGACTGGAAAATGGGTCTTCTCAAGGTCTTGGCTTCAGGGACCATACATGACACTGCAGTGAATTCCATGTACCACCTTTGATTGAGAGGAAGAGCTGATTTGTCGTGAGTGAGTGGTAGTTAAAGAACCAAGTATCCCATGTGAGCCATTAACTGCAGCTCTGGAGAGAGCTCCAGCAGGAGCTGGTCTGGCACAGCAAACTGCAGTATTGCAGGAGGAATAAAATAGTGACATCTATAGGATGTTAAATATTTCTAGCAGCTACAGTAGGAAGAAACCCATAAACAATATCCGTTCTTCACTAAAATTTTCTGCATTCATTCATATCAAAAGCCAGTTCACCTTTTCTGCCCATCATTGCTCATGTGCTACTTGTTGCAGCCCCAAAGTCGCTGTGTCCTGCCCGGACTGGCCTGCAGGACATACCCAGTGAGACTCCAGGGATAGGGAAGAAGCACCTGCAACAAATGAATGGGATAAAGAGATGCAGCAGTCGGGACTGCCAGAGCTCTGCAGGAATGACAGCCCTCCCAGGGAAGTGGACGGGCTCTCCTCCAGGTACCAGGGAGGCTCCTCTGTCCCCCATTGACAGCACAGCAGCTTCCCCTCGGGATGCCTCTTGCTGGGAAGCACACGAGGGGCTCATTCAGGCCACTGCTGCCTCGGTGGGACTGTGAGCAAGGAAACACCAACCTCTCAGTCTGTCCCTGGGAAGCCGTGGTACGATCATGTGGCTGGTGCAAACCCAGCCAGGTACACACGGCCCGTTCTCACCTGGGTGTCACCAGTGCCCCCAGTGGGACAGCACTGCACCTCCTGCCCACATTTTCTGAAGCTGCTGTGCTTTCTAATCCCTGCTGGTTGAAATAACTTGGTCACAAGCGGGGTTGCAAATCCACAGAGCTGTGACCCCGCCCCCAAACCTAGAGGAGCATCTGATTCTCCTGATCAATTCCCAGGCAAAAAAAAGCCAAGAAAGAGGAAGGATACCCATGGCAGGCAGCATTTTCGTAGCAGCCATACAATTATAATGCAGTTAGACTGTATCTGTTTACATTCCCAAACTGAAATAATCTTTTTCTTATCCCCCTGCCTTAACTTCCCTAACATTCCACTTCCACAGTGTCAGCAGGGAATCCTGCTGCACTGTAATGAAGCTGCACTAAAGAACTGGACTCACAGTAGAGACTGAAATTCTCAGTTATACAGAAAAAGCATTGGGTTTTCTGCTTTGGACTGAAAATGCCTCTTAGAGAGGATTGGGGTTTCGAAGTGTTCAGGAGGAAGACCTGGGAAGATGAAGCAGTTAAAATAATTTCCTTTTTAATGGTGACTTTGCAGCCTCTTTCCTTTCAACTTTGAGAAAAGCTTTGAGCTTTCCCTGTTCACAGAACTCTAAAATAGGCAAGGTTGTTTGATTTCGTTAGTGAAACAATACAATTCCTAGGATTCTTGCTATGACATTTGCTCAGGGGAGCTGAGAGAAGATGCTATTACTTCCTGAGAAGCAGCAAGATTACCACAAGCAGGGACAATGTCAGAATTTGGTTTCTTGCTGACTTACACAGCGTCCCTTGGTCTGCTTCTCCCCCATTCCTCTGTGCTCCTGGGAATCTGCTAAAACACACCTGTGGGAAGTTTGGGCTTTTAAATCTGTGCCTTAAATGTCCCAACAGTTCCCTAACTTGCAGAAAGTTTATTCCTATCAAGTCCTTAATCTCAGTTTTCCTTGGAAAATCTCTGCAAGTATCTTCCTTCAGAAACCCACTACAGAACATGCCTGAGATAAAGAGCTTTCCCCCCCACCCCATGAAAACTGAATGTTCTCCAAAAGATTACGATTTTTAGATTTAAAATTCTTGTGTATAGGCTGAAATGACAAGCTAATAACAACAATCATGTCATTAAGTCTGGATGAAAGGTTTTGATCATGGGGAAAGTACATTCCAACACAGTTCAAACGAAAAATCTCAAGGGTTTGAGCCCCTCCCTCTCACACTCCACCTCTTCCCCTCCTCGCTGTGCTTCTGCAGAAACACAGGAAAGAAAGCTGAAAAAAGCAAGGAAGAGAAAAAAAAAAATTCTCTCCAGAATGCAAGCAAAACAGTAACAAGTTTCGATTATAACAAGATACTTATTTTCTGCACAAAACACATTTTGGGTTTTTTTTCCAACAGGCTCCAGCTCACAGCAAAGGTGTAACACATGAAGGCAAAGATGGCTTATATTTTAGGAATTTCCATGATTTTTATGGATTGTATTGATGAGAAATGCATTTGAACTGCCAGTAACAATTTTGTTGGGAGATATAGTTTGAATAATTCCTTTGCAAAAAGCATGATTATATTTCCATTAGAAATGAAAAGTTGTTCTGGAAGATCCAAGCTTCTAAATTAATGGTTTTTCAGTAAATAAGGTGGCATAAATTCAGCTTCCTCTAAGCCAAAATATATCACTGCTCTCTAATTGCAATTCCCAGCTATGCCATCCTCTTCTTCTTAATTCTAAATGGTCTGTACTTATCGAATCATTTGCTGTGCACTGCACAATCCTCACCCTTAATTGCACAAATATTTTATTTTTGGAACAACGCAGCTCAGCAACAGGCTTCATTTGTTTTTTCCTGAGTCTCTATTAAAGTAAAGCACTTACAAAATCTGTGAGCAGGGAGAGAACTTGACTTGCCCCTCCATGGCCAACAGTTCCCAGCTAATCACAACTCAGCCCCACAGCCTGGTGAGCAGAGCAGTGATTAAACTGTGCCTCAACAAAGCAACTTTGTGCACAGCCCTGACGTGCTCCCGGCACAAACGTCTCCCTCCTGTTATGATTGGTATTCCCCAGATGTTTGACTTCGAGCTCAGGCTTGGCAGGCAAGGCTCTGTGGCTGCTATTCAAGTCCCAAGCTTGAGCAGCTCCAGTGTTTATTCTCATAATTTACACTTTGTGATGGCTTATGGACAGTTATGTACTTGGTTTTACAGCCACCACTTCAAACCAAGGGGCTGATCGTGCTCTTGTGGAGTCAGTGGTAAATGATTCCCAATTCCACCCCTGGCAGGAGGCCCTGCATCATCAAACTGTCTCTCAGAGCAAACAAGCCAATATAAAACAACAATTTGCTTTAGAAATAAGAAAAAAAAAGCCTGAAATCTTACTTACTAGGAAGTCTTCTTCACAGTACACCTTGCCATTGACATTGTAGAATGCTTTTCCTCGTAGTCTTCTCCCTGTTAAAACACAGGACCATCAGAATTTTGTTCTCTATCCCCAAACCCAGTCGTTCAGGATGCAAAGTGAAAAGCACACCCCCTGTACCTGTCTGTGGGGTCTGTTCCTGGCCCCTCTCTTCCCTGGAGGGCCCATCCAGAGCCAGGGCTGAGGGTCAGGCTCTTTGCTCTATCTGGCCTTACCCAATCAGATACCAAACCTTGCCTTAGGTACCAACTAAATGTTATCTTTAAGTGCAGGTTATGGAACCCAGTTGATACCGGTTCCTGAAAAACTTGCAATCTCAACTCAAAAATTATTTGGGGGAAAAGGCTCCTTTGCAAATTGAGACAATTTTCTTGGCAGATAAAATCCCAGCAGGCTCACATCCACTGCAATCAACAGCAGCAGCATTTGTCTCCAAAGGACTACCCAAGGGATACTGCATACGGATGCCCCTGCCACGCTCAAGAATATTAATAATCAATGTCACAGCAGCTCCCTGCAGTACAAGGCACACATGATGGAGGGAAGGGCAGGAAAATCACACAGAAAACAAGAAATTTTGCATTCAAGCTTTGACATTTGCCATTTCATTAGCCCATGCAGAACTTGAGTGACAAAGCCTGTGATAGTCATTAACTGATGGCTCCCTTTACAGTGAAGAAATGCACAGCAGACTCCAGAGAGTCCCAACAGAAAGGATGCAAACCAGGAATTCAAGAACCACCAACCCCGGTCAGTTTGTAGATCCAGCAGATCAGAGCTCTGCAGAAAGCAGTGCCATTTCACCAGTGTAAAACCAGAGAGGGAAAAGGGAAACCACACTGATCCCAACTCACCTCATTCCCACTCTGCCAGGTCCCACTGGCCAAGCCTCCCAGGCATGTGGGAGCTCTCAGCAGCCCTCGGCAGCCCCAGATGGACAAGGGCTGCCTCGGGCTGTGCCAGCAGCGGCACAGGGAAAGGGAGAGGGGGCAAGAGGAACTCGGGTCAACAGATCCCAGGTCACTACCGGAGCTTCGCTCCATGGAATCAGCCCGGCTGTCTCCTCCAACTCCAGCAGAAACACCACCGATCTCCGTGGAGGGCTTGACACCGAGGGCTGGCGAGCTGAGCAGCACAGAGGGGCAGGAGTACTCTCCATGGTTTCCATAAACAATGTTGAGGAAAATATGATTAATTTTGAGTGCTTGAAAGCGCCTTTTACACGTTGCCACTGTGATCTGATCCTGGGAAACTGTGTGGCACAAAGAGTTGGGATCTGGGCTGATGCTTTTGGGAAATCACATGCTGCATGCGGTTGTCTGGTGGTTTTACTGTCGTGGCTGAGGGAAATGCTTCTTTTGTGTGCACATTCTTGGGCCGTCGATCTCACGGGCTGCTGTCTCCATACTGCTGGTAGGTGGAGTCAGCTCTTGTTTGTCTTTCCAGCTGCCCGGTGGCTCTGGTGGGGACCAGGACCCTGGTGACGTGAGCAATGTGCTCATCCCTCTGAGAGTCTTAGGTAAAACTGGGCCATCCCCTGAACAAGGCACAGGGCTGGGACAGCAATCAGGGGACCATGGGGCCTCTCTCAACTCATGCAAGAGCAACCAAATCTAGATCTTCCCTCCTGCTTATCAAAGATGTTTTTTAACCTCTCCAGTGAAAGATAAAGTACACAGAAAGAAAGGAAGAAAGGAAAGAGGCCAGAATGGCTTTGTAAAGGACAGGTTGTCTCTGCAGGTCCAGCCTACAACTGGATCTGACATACAACTTGTCTTTAGCTGGTGGACATGAAGTGGCTGCACCCAGAACAGGGACCTGCCTTGGATATGCTGATGCAGCACTTCCCCTGTGCTTACCCACAGAGCCGGGCGTGTGTTTCAGGAGAAGGAGCGCTGGCCACCACCTCAGCCCACAGCCGCTGTGGTGAGAAGCAGCAGAGGTGATTAGGGACAAATCCCAGAGCCGGTTGCTGGAAGGATCTCTGCAGGAGAGCAACGCGCCAGGGCGGGGAGGTGCCAGCATCTCGGAGGCACTGCAGGAGGTGCAGGAGGACCCTGACATCCCACTCTGTACCCCAGCCTGCCAGTGCTGAGCTTGATGGGAACGGCACAAATTCTGCTCTGGTTCTTTCCTTAGCACAGCATCACCAGTGGGATCAGCGCTCTCCTGGACCGGGATGGAGTGGGAAGCCTCTGACCCAAAGCCAGTGTTCTGGAGTGGCTCTCACACACAGCAGGTCTCAAATGCATTTGGCAGCTGGCTGCCCTGTGCCCAGCCCCACTGTGAGTCTCCACATCAGCCCTGCACTGGTGGGATCCCTGCTCCCAGCCTGCCCCACGAGCCCCCACCTGCCCAGCATTGAGAGCTGTTCTCCCTGCCCTACACCTGCCACCTCTACGCTGCACTCCCAGAACAACACCTTTCAAAACTCAGGGAAAATACCATTTCTCTCATTTTCCAGCTGAAAGAAACAAGACGCCTGTTAGGGAACTGACTTGCCTAAACTCATAAAGCAGGCAAGCAGCTTGCTCACATGATAATGACTATTATTAACAATGATTAATAAGATTGACAGGCCTTTTACCTTAGAAGAATTTCATTCAGGGACCATACAATAGTTACCTCGCAAACAAGAAACAGCAAGTTATCACTCAAACAACCATGGATGCCTATATTGGCTTCTACATCCTGCATTTTAGAAATAAAGGCAAAAGTGTACATTCCACTGCCCTCCAGAAGGGTTTACTAAATGACAGCACTGAACATGGTCAAACACCACCCTCTGAGTGTCTGGGCATCATGTGCAAACTACAGTCAAGAGGGAAGTGCAGGCAGTTGCAGCCAGGGAGACAGGAATCCTGAGGAGAGGCAGTGGCGGTGGCCCCAGCCCCAGGGCAGCGGTGCAGCAGGGTGGGTGCAACACCTTGATGTTGGGATGCCTGCCCTGAGCTCCTGGTACTGGACAAAGTGGCTTCATCTTTCAAGGTCCTGGAGCAGCTTGGGAACCTGCACAGCACCAGCCTGTTCTGTGTAGCTGTAACCTGTTACTGTCAATTAGGCAGAAATTCAAGTTAAAAACCCCCTGATGTTCCTTTAGCCAGCTGAGCTGAGCACCTGGCCAGCCAGAGAAGGTAATATCACCCTGCCCACTGGCACACAGGCCCTGCTGCTTGGCTTTCCTTTGAATGACTGAGTCTAGCCAAGCCTGGTTACTATTTGCTTTCATAATATTGAAACAAAAAAAGTCAAGAGTTTCTGACAAAACTTGATGCAACTTGCTGATGGCTCATTACAATAATAATGAGCAGCCTAGCAGAGTTCTCGAATGTGGGGTTTCACAAACACTGCACTTGGTTCCTCCTCCTGCTGGATACCCACCTTGGCATGCCTGCCCTGTCAGACCAGTTTGCAGCAGCAGCGAGGAAGAGGCTCCGTTTCACACCCGACAGAGCAGCAGGAACAGGGACTGTGCAGGGGGACCGGGCCCGGGGCGGGAGCCACCCGCCTGTGCACAGGCTCCTGACACCAGCAGCAGCTTTTAGGGGGAAGCCTCTTCTCCCCCGAGTGCTCTTCAGCCTTGTTTTCCCATAGAAAACAAAGCTTATGCACTCCCAGAGACAAACAAGTAACTCCCATTTCCTGACTGACACCCCAGGCCAAGGGAGTTCCGCCACCTCGGGTGGGAGACACAGACCTCAGGAACACTCCAGCAAACAGTGCAAACACTCATGAGATAATCTAGCAGATAATAAAATGAAAGCTAGAAATGACTCTATCCCAAGGACTGATAGCAACTGGTGATAGCAACCAACATGACAAACATCCAAAAGAATGCAGGTTTGTGGAACTCTTAAAAAAAATTAAAAGCAGAATCATCTCTAGGTTTTTAACACTGGTTTGGACGTTTAACCAGTTTATAAGTCTCTGTTATTTAAATGTGTCTATCAATTACTTCCTGCACAACTTTTATCTCCTACATGTTGCAAACCAAAAGGAATGGGAGAGCTGTTGCTTTATCAAAGGATTCAACTCAAAGACAGCTTGCAAAAGGAAAAATGACCCCCAGTTGACATAGGCTGTCCACAAGTATTCTCCCCAGTCTCCAGAACACTTTGCTGGGTGGTGAAAACACACCAGCCAGGAAGCCAAGATGGAGTAAAACTTTTTTCCCATGCTGTTTCAAATGCTGTTCCAGGCCCCCATGGAACGAAATGTGAATCAGCCCAAGTTTTACAGTGTGGAGGACATGGCCCGAAAGTTCACTGCAGGTGTCCTGCCCCCTTCCCTCTAGACTGGAAAGCATATTCCAAGCCCTCCCTGCTGCTGCTGGCCGTGAGTATTTGCCTGTGGGGAGGTAAGTTTATCAATCACAGCCTTCAGTGGAAGATCTCCTGTCTCACACAGGATGGATGCAACCGGATCAGGGGCTGACATCCCCCTCACCGCTGTAAGACAGGAGATAGGAATGTCTCACTGTCACAGCAGGGTTATTAGACCTAATTACTGTTTGCAGCATGCTTTGAAGTTGAAAAGTGCCAAGCATTATTATAATATTTTAAGTACTTTGATGATTAAAAACACACAACCCTTTGGAAATCATGATTTAGTAGTACGGTAGAGTAAGCAAGTTCATGTGAGAAGCCTGCATTGTCTCCATGCCTGACGCTACTCAAACACAAACAGCTCCCCTCTGACATCATGGGAATGCTGCAGCCCCAGCCCTGCCTCCCAGATAACGCCTGGCGCATCCCAGAGACTACCAGCGTGCTGAAAAACCCACAGCAGAGCACCTCCTCACCATCAGGATCCCTCTCGAGGTATTCTCAACAGATGTGCCTCTTCTACCTCCATGTGTGAAAGTTTCAGTGTTAGCGGGGACAAAGAGTGAAATGACTAATAATGTCCTCTTATTTCTAATGTCACAGCTGTGTGGAACAAGTATCCTATTTTAGCCACAAAATGTAATTAAACCCTCCCAAATGGAGTGCAATCCAAGAGTTCAGTTGTAGGTATCACTGCTAAAGATGAGAAATTCGTTAAAGCAGAGCTAATTAACAGTCTGAACAGCCCAAGTTAATGCCACAGAGTATCACTCCAGTGGCTGCCATTCCTGTTGGCTGGGGACATGGCTGTGCAGCACAGAGAAGGTGCAGGCAGTGGCCAAGGCACAGGCAGCTGCAGGACCAGGCAGGGTGGCTGTCCCTGCCCTGCACAGCACCACAGCCTTGCCTGAGCCCCCAGAGCAGCCATGCCCTGCTCCTGCTGGCCAAGTGGCACCCAGGAGCTCCTGACTTGTCTCACAGCAGCAAGACAGATCCACAGCATCCTCCTTTAACAGCTCTTTCTGGAGGGAAAAAAAAAATCTCACATTGCTTCTCTCCTTGGGATTCTTCCCCCTTCTTATTTAATGAACTGTCAGTGCTAAGGGTGATCGGGACACTCAGTGAGAATCTCCGTGCTCTGGAAGCTCTGGTCCATGACTTGTTCAGCTTCCTGAGTGTGGCAGCCTGAGCTTTTCATGCCTGGCTGACCAAAGAATTGTGCCTGTTTTAGTTAGCAATATCAAACATGGACCTAATTGCTTGTTAACTGCTTCAGATGCCATCTCTGCAGTGACTGATGTGACACCAGCACCAGTACTCGTCTCATCCCAGCACCTTACGTGACAGTCTCCCAAAGCCATCAGACTGCAGTGATGAGTAAACACACACAGAGAGGATTAATACACAACAACATTTGCTCAAATATTTCCCAGCTACCATAACAGTGAAGGAAAATTCCCACATATTGCCCCAAAGCCCTGTGCAAGTGCAATGAGATACAAGGTAGCTTGAGCTGAGCAGACACTTCTGCCTGCCCACCTCTGCCACACTCTCCATCACTCAATGCAATGTAAACTTTTACCAGGCCAAACCTGGTCATTTTGTTTTGCAAAATGCCCTGGCTCTTGGTCTGGGGCTGCTCTGATTCTGAGCTGGTTGTTGGTGCACCCATGGGCTGCCCACACTCCCAAAGGCACTTTTCCAGCCCAGGGTCCTCCTGAAGGTCCCGCCCACAGCAGCAGCACAATGGGCATGACTGCCCACCAACCTCTGGCACATGCTGCAGCTTCTCTTGGCATGCAAGGACTGACTGTCCCTCTCACCTGTGCGACACCACCTGATGATTGAGGAACTGGGACACACAGAACTCAAAAGCTGAAGGGCAAGTGAAACCTCCAGAACCCAAACCAGTTCTCCACAACCCCCCAGGTCTGACAGCTACTATTTCTGAACAGTGGAAGCTAAATTTTAAGTTACCAGATGAGTCCAGGAGCTGAAACTTCAAGAGGAATACCAAATTTTACAAACACAAATAATAATTGAAAACATTAAGTAATAACAAGCCACTGCTGCTACCTCCTCTGCCCCGTCACCTCTGGCTAAAATGGGTGCAGAATTTCACCCAGGAGAGCTGTTTCCTTTCAAGCAGTAGAGGAGGTTTGCCTGCCCAGGAACTGAAAATGTGCCAAAAGAAAACAAAAGCTTCCAATACTTTTTCTTTATTTGTTACCATTCCTCCTTTACTCACATGTGAGTTTGGGCCGGCAGTTCCCCATCCCTCCCTCTGGCTTACACTGCCTCTCTGCACAGAGGTTTTCTTTCCACAGGGTTTCTGCCACTCCACCCATTGCGAGCCGGGGTGAACCAAGGCTGCTTTAACCTCTCAATAAGTGCTAATTAAATTTTTCTCCTTGGTCTCCTACAGTGGACTCACACAAAGCCACCAAGCACAAGCTCTCGGTGCCGGGGTCCTGCGATGAAGCTGCCACCACAGTCAGGGTGCCAGGAGGGGACTGAGCTCCAGCCCAGCCCCTGGCTTGGAGAAACTTCCATCCCCCAACCGCCACGGCCCCCTCCCCTCCTCATAATGCTCAGCCTTTGTGAAAGAAGAGGTGAATTTCCAGGGCTTTCAGGGGGTTTAAGATAGGGGAAGAAAAAAAAAATCAATGCCAAATTCCTTTGAATAGAAGATACTGCATGTTGGCAGAAGCCACTTTTCACAGACCCCAGCCGTTTGAAATCTGAAACACTAAAAAGTGGCTACTGTGGATGTGCTGTATTCTTCTTTTCAAAACAATCTGGCACACAATTTTGCTCCCCTGTTCCAGGACCCAATCCTGCATTCCTTTCACGCTCAGACTCCCATTGACTTTAAGGAATGCAGGATTGGATCCTAAATGTGTGCTTTACTCACACAATAGCTCCTCATGGTTACGATCTATTGAGAAAGGCACACTTTAAAAACCATTTGGAATTGCAGGCTCATCCACCAGCCCAGAATGCCTGTAAAGATCTCCCATTATTTCAGGAAAAATGCTCAGTGTCTGAATTGCACACACACACACTCACATGTTTTCCTGGTTTCAAGCTGCAGGCACAGCTTAGCTTGAGATGCATCAAAATATTTTGAGCACTGACCTGATAGCTCCTAAAGAAACCACGTGTAATTTTAGGTTTTGAAAAAAAAAAACCAAACTCTGGGGAAAGGAAAAAAAAAAAGCCACCAAAGCAAACATATAAGCAGCTGAATCCTAAGGTCGGTTTTTCAGAGAACTTTTGTAAAAGCCTCTAAAAGACCTGCACCGGCTAAGACAAAACAGAGCCTTGCACTGCTATTTTTGAGGATGCTGTATACTGAGTTACGAGGCTATTACGATGCAAATCTCAAATGTACAAGCTTTTTACTCGGCCATAAACACAAAACAGTATACATTGTCCTTTCAGAAGAAAAGGTTTGCTGCTAAAATAGCAGAAGCCCTACGTAAATAACCAACATTCTTTCTGCCTGAGGTCACTGACTTGGCCTATTCAATTCCGGGCTAGTCTGGGATTTGACAATCTAAGCAGGGGAGAGGCCCTTTCCTTTTTTTCAAAAGAATGCTGGGATTTTATTTGAAATTTAAACTCTTGCAAACAAAAGGTGGCATCGTATGTTGGAGGCCTACTAAGGTGGAGTACAGGATGTGTATTGTTTTCTCCCTTTACATAGGTTCTTTCAGGAAAGAGTATTCAGAGTCTGTGAACAAATTCTAATAAAATATTATCATCAGGTATCATCAGACATAGCAAGATATGAACAAACACTTTAAAGAAATTAGAAGATTCAATTTCAAGAAATACTTATGTGGGAAAAGTGTAAAAATGGTTTAAAACCATTTAATTTAAATTAGAATTTTCAAGTTAATTATTTTCAAATTAATAATTGGAAATCATTCTCTAGTTTAAGTTCCTATACTAATTCATATTTGTACACCAAACCCGAGCTTTTCAGTGCAAATTAACCGTGGCTACAAAGTCAGCATTCATTCTCACTCTCCATCTCGTCGCTCTGCCCTGGGGAGGCAGATGGTAGTTAACTATTTTTCCTCCCAATTACCATCGCCCAGCTCTCACTCGGACTCTGACAAAAGCACACTCTTGTCTGACACAATTATCACCTCCCTTCTGGGCTGTTGTCCAGGCTCGGCACCGCCCCGTGCCACCTCTCGGGCGGGAGCAGCCGCTGCCCCGCCCGCGGCTCCCGCGGCAGCTGCCGGCACCGAGCGGCCCCGGGCCGGCTGCGGAGCTGCCAGGGCGACAGAAGCACGGCTCTCTCTGCTGTGCGCTCACCAACGTGCGCTAAAACCCACATGAAAACACAGCACTTTATCATTCTGACATGTTTGTAGCCTTAGGTAAACTCTAGACTTTCCTCTGCAGTTTACCTTAACCTGCCATGATGTCAAAGTGAAAAACTTCATTACCTTCCCTGGGATTTTGCCCCGTGCCAGCCATGGCACCGAAGGGAACACGTCTGTGCTCAGTAGGTGCTCCTTTGCTGCATCCAACCCCCCTGCATCCCGCATCCCGCATCCCTGCACCACAGACCTCCGCAGGACTCCACCACAGCCCCGAGCGGGTGCTGAGGACACGGAGGGCACATTTCTGAGGTGTGGAGGGCACATTTCTGCCCCAGCCTCCCTGCATGACTCCAGCTGTCAGCCTCCAGCAGGATTATGTAGATAGATAGCTAATATCTTTTGTTACCTTGCTGGAAAACCCCACCTTTCTTGGCAGGGTATCCATAATCTCTGTGCCATGTTTACTCTAGTGTGGAATTCTCTCTTCCTTTCTGTCTCCTCCTACTCTTCAGTCAGGTTATTTGACAAAAAGGTTGCTTAAAGCTGCAGGGACAAGAAGCTCTCTGACCTCTGGCACTCTGGCAAGGCGTTCCTGTGCAGACTGTATTATAAACCTAGCAGATACTTTCAAGCTTCCATATAATTTGCCAAAGTTTAAATTGGCAGATGTTTCCTTTCTCTCCTACTTATGTATTTATTCTATCCCATACCACCCATCAATTTCAGGGTTAACACATAAATTATTTCCATGGAGCTCTAACAGAAAAACTTATGCTGAAAAAGGGTTTGCAAAAACATAAACCAAGTATATATTTTAAAACAGAAATACAACTGCCTGCATTGATCTAATAGCTACTTTGGGTCTATATATTAACGCACATCTTAAAAGTATATTACTTAACAAGCCAGCAAGTGGCAACACTAAGAAAACGTAAAATAAAGCTCCAAGTGTACTTCAATTTAACTTTTCCCCCCCAGGGCTGGGTTTACAAATGCAAAAAAAACCCCACCAAACCACGAGAGGCCTCCCCCACCACTTGACAAGCTGGGAGGGCAGGGGGTATAGCTCTTCCCCCAAGGTAGTTTCCACTGTGGGAAGCTTTCACCATTCCATCACAGGCTCTTGTTCGTTATCAGCAAAGAATTCCAATTTTCCAGCTGCTGCCTGCAAGCCAGGACTTAAAAGAGTACTTGTCTTATCACACTGTCCCAGGGTCCAAGTGCCAGCCCATTCTATGGCAGAATAAATCCATCACCAAAGTGCAGCCCAACCCTTCCTGGTGCTCCAGGCAGGACACAGCCTCCCCAGCTGCCCTGCTGGCCCCTACCCTTGTGTTGTGGTGGGTGACCCTCATTCAGCCTCCAGTAAGAACCACCACAATGTCAGCAACAAGGATCCATCTACCCTGGCATCCTGTCTCCAGATCTGGTCAAGACTGGAAGTTCCCTGGGAAAGAGCACTACAGGCTCACACAGGCTGCAGTGTTCCCAAGAATAACCTCTCAGCTTCCAGCAGCCAGCACTTAAGGCCTTCCTGCACCACAGGTTGCATCATAACTATTATGTTTAATAGCCTCACTGGACCAATCCTTCTCTAATTTGTCTAATTTCTCTATGAGATCATTTATATTTTTGGCCTCCATGCTGTCGCTATGGCAGAGTCCCAGTTTCACTGTGCATTGTATGAAACATTCTCTTTTGTTTGTTTTGAACCTCTGCTGATCTCAAGCTTCTGCTGCATCCTAGAGAACAAGGTGGCCTCTGCAGTCATCACCACCAGATTAAAGAGCTCTGTAAGTCTGAAACTTCAGCTGCACCTGGATGTGACTGGGATGCACACTTCTAGCACACACAACTGGTCTATCTAGCAGCATTCTGAGAATCTGCCCAGGTCTTCTTTGTACAACACAAGCACGGACACACACATGTGGAACAGAGCCCCTGGCTCAAAGTTCACACAGCCTGTGTGAGATCCCTGAGGGAGACAGGACCAACCTCCCGAGTTCTGCACTGCCCCAAGTTCCTGAGCAGCCTTTGTGAGGGGTGAGCTGCTGAGAAACACAACGGGAGGCAATTCCTATGGGAATACATCCAAAAGAAGATGCTACTGTATTCCAGTAAGACTAAAGGAAGAAAAGAAGGAAGAAGGAAAAAAGATGTTTGGTCCTCAGTGTCCAGATGTTCAGAGCAGAACCCACTGGAGGCTCCAGCTGACAACCAGCAAACGTTGGGTGAGGCTGTTGGACCTCTCCTAACATACAAAAAGGTTGAACAAAAGGAGTGGACACAGCGCAGTCCTGTGGCAACACGCAAGAGAGCCTCAAGGGAGATGAGCAATTTCCCTAAACTCTCTCCCCGTTGTCTCAGAGAAACAAGAATGGATTTGCAGAGTTCCCTGTCCCTCGCAGTAGCACTGTGTGAGTCAGCACCCCAGCGTGAGCAGCATCAAAGGGCGCTGCCGCTGAACCTCCACACGCTGCTTGGTTTGAGTCACATCCACAAAGCGCTCACAGCCAGCACCAACAGCACCCCATGTTGGTACAACCAAGCTCACAGTGCACAATCTCCTTCCCCTGAGATAAATCTTTGCAATAAAGTGAGATTGTTAGGATCCACAGTGCTAGAAATGGCATCTTGAGCAACAGCTCTAACTCTTTTCTTCAAGGGATAATGGAAGAATGTGTCAGGGAGTGGTCCTTGGGTCCAGGGGCACGAAGAAAACTTAGAAAGGATAGTACACAGTGTAAAAAAGTATTTTCAGAATGACAAAGTATTAAAGCGTCTGCTAGTTTTGAAGGACATTCTTTAGGTTTAGATTACTCAGCTGTAAATTTGAAAGACCAGCACAGAGAACAACTCTCCTGTTGCCCACACTGGTGAACAATCCCACTGATGTTAATAACATTACTTCAGATTTATCCTGGGTAACTTGGGACAAAACCTCGCTAGTACCTTAGATATGTGTTTTTGACAATATTCCTGTATACTCTGCTGTAAACAAAACAAAACTGAAAATTATAGTTGTTCTCAATTACTGAAAAGAACTGGGGCTCACTCAGCCAATTTGAAATCTAGTCAAAGATCAGCCCTCCTTGGGCTGCCCTTGATATTTTGTGGTGGGCTGACCACAGCTTCCTGCAACAGGTCACATTAGTACTAAACCCACAAGCAGCTCCCAAGCCAGAGGGCTGAATAGGTACAGCTCCTGACAGTACACTCACTTCCTTTGGCACTCAGGTACAATAAGGATATTGTTCCTTTAATGCTTAGCTTTCCTTTTAAGAACTATGTGAGATTTCAGCCAATTCTCCACAACGATTAGTTCAGGATGAATGTACTTAACTCAGGATTCAGCTGGAAAGAGCCCAAGTAGATGCAATCAATTTTCTGCTAAATCTACTTCCTTCCTCTCTTCTCTACCCAGCATGAGACATCAGCTCTCCACTACAGCCAGGGGTGACCAAGACCCTGCAAACCTCTGCCTTTAGCCATGCTCCTATCAAGACTGGTTACTCCTTCTGATTTCCCCTGGTTTTTGGGTTTTGCATATCCTGTTCACTTGCCCAACATTTGGGCTAGGGGGAAAAGGTTCTAGAAGCAAATATGAAAAAGCAGCTATACAGCAAACCACAAACATCAAATGCATTGGCTCCCATGACCCCCGAAGCTGATCACTCCCAACTGCACAGGATCAGAACTTCACTGATAAAGGAAGACTTTCCCCTTTGCACGAACTTTGAAACCTCCTCGAGGTTTCAATGTGCAGGTACCATATGATCTGCCAGCTTCTGTGCTGCCATCTCTGTGTGTGAACCAAATTATCTTCAGCATCATCATCTGAACCCCACAGGATTTCAGAGAGAGCAGCCACCGGCCCCTTTCCATGAACCAGCCTCTTGCAGCAGGGCCTGAAATAGCACATTGTAACAACAGGGATGATTTGCTATTTGAATCTAAACAGGGTAATAAAAAAACCCATCCCTTCAAAAACAAGGCTTAGAAAACATCTCTGGCTCTCACCTACACACTTTCTTAAGAGATTAAGTAGATGATTTCCAGCCTTATTTTCCCAAGTGCACCCATTCTGCTTTGTTAAATAATTCATGGAATCAGCAGAACAATTCCTGGTGTCTGTGTGTTCTTTAGGCTTTCTTTCTCTAGTCCAAACTTTTGATCGTGCTCCCCTACCAGTAAAAAATGTTTGCACATGCATCCCAATACACGTATGTTTATATATTTATGAATTAGATATATCCACTAGTGAAGTATTTTCTTCCTGTGCCCTAAAGGACCATCTTGAACACTGTCTGGGGTGCCTGCACCCCACTTCGGAGACTGCTGCTCTAGAGACCACTGCAGTGTTAATACTGATTCAGCAAATTGTTTCCATGGGTCTGAATTTACACTGCTGTGGTTCCTAAGGTCAGTAATCCACTGACTCACTCAATAAAGTTATTTGCATTACTTCCAGGAAAAATTTTGCAGGCAGTGCAGTTGGAAGAGTGACAGTGCAGAGTACCCAGGCAGCCAGAGGAGTTGTGTGACTGAGGTTCTGTGACTATAGCTAATTTAATATCAGGACATAGCATGCTTGTGTTTCAGAACACACTGACTGACATCTCCTGAGATATAACAGTGAGTGATCAAAAACGACTGCTAAATTCATTCCTGCTTTTAAATATGCAGAAAATCAGACGCCTTTCACTCTGCACAGGCAGGTACAGCTAAAAGAGATGGCAGGTATAGGTGGCCGTGTTCTGCACGTGTGCTGGCAGAGTCACCACACCAGCACAGCCAGCCCTGCTGGCTGGAGCCAGAGCCCCTGCTGGTATTCTTCTTACAGCAGATACCTCAAAAGTGTCTCTCCTCCAGTTCCCTGCCTGTTTCTTGCCTGGCTCATCGTTCATTTTTATTACCACTACTCCAAACACAGTGCAAGTTCGCAGGAGTCTGGCAAACAAATAGTTAATTCTGGAAGGTTTTAGGCAAGAAGAAATCAGGTTGGGGGCAGGCAGAGAGGAGAAAGCACCAAGCCTAAGGGGGCAGGCAGAGCAGGGAGCACTGCTGGAAGCCCTTCCCCAGCCCCGGTGGGCTGCAGGAGGCAGACACGGGGAGCGGGCAGGGCATTGCAGTGCCAGGGCCAGAGCTGAGCCACAGCAGAGCAGCAGTAACAGCGGATAAGGAGGGGCAGGGGGCCCTGAACAGGAAGGAACACAGGGTTCTGTGCATCCATAAAGGGAGCCTGTGCAGACAACAAGAGCAGGACAGTGCACAAAGCAGCGAAGGACCCCGTCACCAAGCAGCAAAAGCGGCTGTGCCACCGGCACTCCATGGGATGAACGGGCAGAGGAAAGGGAGGGTCTCCATGGGACCTGAAAACTGCTTCTCCAGCCCTGCCCCTAACACCAAAAGGCAGAAAAGCACTCTTGGGGGATTTTGGGAATGGTTTTACAGGGCCCCAGTAACCTCAAAAACAATGGCGTTTACCTTGGGGTTTAAACCCCACGACTGTTAACAGCCTCCCTGGCACCCTCCTGCCCGAAAGTGCACCAGGTGACCAGAGCACCCGAAAAACCACTGAGCAGAAGACACTTTGAGAGGATGAGCAACACTTACTGCCCTACAGGCTGCCAGGCCTCTCCAGTCAATGTCACACACAAACACAAAAACACACTGAGCTACATCTTCACCTGTCACTTGGCTTTGTGGCACATGGCACAGAGACTGAAATGCTCTTTGCCACTTCAGCTCCAAGGGTGGGCTGTTCCTTGCCCAGAAGCAGCCATTTTGTGGGTGAAATGCTGAAGCCCCTGAGCATCCACTACCACAAAACAATGGTAGGAGGTTACTCTGGCCCATGACCCCAAGACACAGGACCTGTTCTGAAGTACTCAGTGTCCATGAGAAACGGAGTGAGAGGCCCAAGTGTCCAGCAAACACTCAACACCATTCCCTCCTCACTCCTTGAATGCCCTGAGCCTGCAGGGATGTTTGGGGCAGGTGAGGAACACAGAACTACACCTGAAGTTATTACATTCCTCCTCTCTCCACTACTTGAAGAAAACAATCCTCACTAACTTGAAGCCAGGAGAGCAGGTAAGCCCTTGCAAGAGGGTGGATCAGCAAGAGGGCATTGTTTAGGGGACAGCCCAGCACTGATTTCCAGCCCAGCACCAAGAGCACAGCACACAATCTCCACTTCATCAGACACCAGTCCTGCGAATTGCCAGAAGCAGCCACTGATCCTATAAAAGGAGGAGTACTGGATATGGATGGACTGGACGCTGGCCACCAGGGAGGCCACAGCGGGGTTTGCTTCAGGTTTCCTTTCAGAAAGCATTTATGTACCTAATTCAAGACTGTGGGATCAAGTCTGCAAGCATGATGGTTGCCTATTTTTACCTGTGTCAGTTCAGTGCAGGGCACACACATGTAGGGTTCATGCTGGTAAGATAATAGGAATTTCACAACAAAACCATAAAATAATTCCTTACTGTTTCTGGCATGGTGTTCATAATCAAAGACATATTGCAAAATCACCTGGTTTTTATACAGCTACAGGGAAGAGGCTCACCTGGCGCAAACCACAGCATTAATGTCGGTGTGAGGGGGGCAAGCTCCTGCTGCCCCGCTCGGAGCTCACACTGCCCTCCATGAACTCAAGGGTACCCCGACACTAACTGAAACTGGATTTGGCCATGAGTGATGATAAATCTAGAAAGTCCCAAAAGTTTTGGTCAAAGTCAGGATTTTCAGGAAATGAGATATTTATTGGAAGCAAGGGAAAAAAACAGCTTTCTGGCCAAGACTGAATTTACTGAGTTTCTTCCTGTTCTGTGTTCTAAGGGAGTGAGGCAGAGAGGGGTGGTTGGAAACAAGAGCTCTTCATTACCTGGGTTAAAAGCAAGCTAAAATTTCCTGAGAAGTCCAAGGAGAGGAGAAAACATCCACAAATAACTCTGACCTGTAGAAGTGAATTTACCAGAACCAAGCTGGTCAGTCTATAACAGTAAGTTTATAAGCAGGCAAAACATTCAGGTCATGTCAAATACCAGGGGTTACCAAAGCACTTTCCTTGGTGCCCAAGGCCAGCCCACTGCAGCTATAATCGGCCAATCCTCCCGAGTCCTCTCATTTAAATGAGAAAAATTTATGGTTGTTTGTGTAGGCTTCACGCCAAGCCTGTTTCTCTGATAAGCTTCTCTGGTGTATTTGTGTCTCACATCCGATTTAGAGTCCTCTGAATACTGGAGACAGCATTCCTGGGATACTGAAAATAAATTAAAAACACAACGCTGGGCTTGGACAGAGGAATGGGAACGCTTTTGACGTGGCCCAGGCACTAAGGGCTCTTGGGAGCAGTGCTGGGAAAGCAGGCTTTTTAAAATCTTGCATTAGTCCATTTATTTAATGATATATAATCCTCAAACTGGTCCCCCATAAACTGTAAATACGCATTATTTGAGCAAGTAATTAGTTTCAGTAGCACGCGGTAGCAGCTGTATGGTTTGGCTGCCAGACACTGCAAGTGTTTCCTCCAGCAAGTGCATCTCTTTGTGATATAACATTAATTACCAAAAGATTTACAAAACCTCTCACTTCTCCGGTACTTTGACCTCAAGATCTCCACATAATTTCAAAATACTGAAAGCAGCACAATATCACCCAGGTGAGGGAGGTGAGAAGGATTATGTCCACATGGGCCAAGCCAGACAGGTGAAGTGATCTGCCCAAGAGGACAAGGAAGCCTTAGCAAGTGGAGCAAAACCCTGTCCTCTGCCTCACGGGGCTGATGCACCCCTTGGTGACCACCAACCTACCAATCCTCTCAGCTAAGAATTTTTCCTCTGTTGCTCGCCAGTACTCTCTGCCAGAAGAAAGCCTCAAAGACAGACTGCTGAGGTTTGCTGCAACTGCATGTTTTATAAGCATGAAGACAAACTTTAACAAAAAAAAATCCTTTTTTTTTTGTACATGGCAAGATTCTTATGGGAAAGAGCTTTTCTAGACCCACAAGAAATCAAAGCATCCTTAAGATGAAGAGTGGCAGTGGAAACCCTTGATCTGTAAAATGAATTTGCAAGGTAAACCCAGGCTGCTTTCTGGTGAGAACTTTATTGTGTTTTCAGGCCATACAGACGACTCTCCCTGGAAACAAGCAGTTAACAAGAATTTGGGATGAGATTGTCACCCAGCCTGGACAAGGGGGCATGGGTGAGGAGCAAAGCCAGAGCTCTCCTGTCAGACAGCATGGGAGGTGAAGGTCACAGAAGCAGCAAAACCAGATTTCCTCTTCATGCCATGTCCTCTGCTAAGAGCTCCAGTCCTCGTTAGGCTGGGCTTGCAGAGCGGGACTGAGAGCTGGCCTGGCAGGAGGGGAGAGGTCCTGTCCCTGCACTGGCCCCAGGGAACCAACAGCAACAAGTCCAAGACTGGAAACAGCAGGAACACAGGTAACAGGAATAAGAATAGAAAACTATTTTGAAGTTTGGAGGAGGAGCTTTGCTGGTGAGGCAGGACAGACTGAAGTTTCCATGGCTGGAAAGTGGTATAATCCTGCCTCCTTGATATGGGGATGATGAGCTGCCAGCAGTCCTTAGATGCTGGGAATTCCAGGAAAAGACTAAGATATGCATAACAAATCAAAATGGGAAATTACCAGGGTACAGTAAGACTTCAAACAGTGCCAAAGGCAAGAGGAGCTAACCATTTTCTGGAGAAAAAGGTACTGACATGCAGTTAAGATCTTGACTAAAGTCATCCATTGTGCCTGTTTGAGATGGAAAACAAAAGATGCCCACACAGAAATAATAAGAAAGTTTGAATTCTTCAGTAGCAGAGCAGACACATCAGAGCAAATGCAGGCAGAAAGAAGGAGAAAGACAACAACGTAGGGGATGGAAAACTTCCCACAAGATGCATCAGAGACAAAAACTGAAGTTCAATCCTTCCAACACACCAGGAGAACAATCAGGTAATGGTGGCCCATAGACCCTACTTTGGTCAGTCCAGAGCAGCAACAATGAGATCAGCTCCAGGGCAAAGGAAAGGTGCAGAGTCCCCCAGTGACAGAGAGGATCCAGGTGATACGGGGCTTTAGGGTAGGCTAAACACAGAGAGCCTGAACGTGTTTGTGTGCATGGGTAAGTTTTGTATGAGGACAAAGTATACTGAGACAGGCTCCAGGAAAGAAACCATCAGTCGGCTGTGGGCAGGACAACAGATTCCCTGAGTGCTGAAGGACAAAACTGATTAACTGCAGGTGTGGACACAGAACTGACTTATTGTTGAAGAAGGGATGATGACCTATCTTACATAAGAAATTATTTCAGAGTTTAGTTTGCAGGTTTAGTTTTCAGTTGAGCAAAGATCCAGGACATCACTAAAGCATTTTCCGCACTAGGGAACATACACAGGGACAACATACAGGAGAAACAGATCAATAGAGTTACAGGAAACCAGCCCTGTGTTTCTCCCTTAATTCATTCTCTTCTTCACTTTTTCCTTCCACCTGTTTTTTGGTAACACTTAAAAATTACAGAACCTGGAAATGGGAAACAGAAACATCTGTTGACAACGTCAGTGACTTGCCTGTGCTCTGTTCTGGATTATCTGGATTTCTTCCGTCTGAGAGATGAACTCAACAGCAGCCCAAGGGAGTCTCCTCTTGTGTAGGAACTGAGGTCTGTTCCAAGAAAACATTTTAAATGGGCAGAGGGGAAAGTAAAAAAGGAAAAAAAAAAAGAGAAGAAGGAAAGACTGAACACCCAGAAGATGTAGGTTTCAGAGAAGACAATCAAGACCTGCAGATAAAAGATGCCAATAAGGAAACAGGGAAATTTGTTACTCTAGACAAAGGTGACATTTCAGACCCACAAAACTATGTGAAGAAGTGATTAGGTTCTCTGGAGTTTCTACAGAAATAAAAAACAGAGACAGAAACCTTGTTAATTACAGCGTATTTTTTGTACTTTATGTGTTTTCCAACCCCTGAAACGATCACAGGTGCAATCAGGGATTGGTTCCACATTATGAACACAAAAATATTGTGGAAAGAATGCATCTCTGGTCAGTCAATCAAGTTTCCATCATGAGTTGCCAGGCAACCCCCACCAATTAAAATAACCATCAAAAGCCATCTATTTCATGCTGGAATCATTAATAGCAGAATGCACTGACAACCTTTCAAGCAAACAAGGAGACAGAGACAAACCACCAGCCAACTATTGATCCCATACCCTCTGATCATCAGAAGCAGGGAGTGCAAGCATTTCCCAGTTCCCTGTCAGCCAATACTGATCCCCACCACCTTTCCCTGGCACTGAGCCTCCAGCTCTACCAAGGCTGCCAAAGCAGCTCTCAGAGTGACACTGTACCAAGACATACACTCCCCCAACCAAAACAAGCTTTAAGCACATGCATCTTCAAGTGTCTGGGATGTCCCCATGGCACTAAGGCAATCAGATGAGACACCCCTAAAAAACCAGGTTCTCTCGTAGAGCTGAACTAAGTTTAAATTAGTCACAGAATTGAAAACATCTCATGACATAACATTTACAGCATAGTCTGTAGCAGGGACCCAGCAATGGACTGCTTTATTTCAAGCCCAGCACACAGATCAGTGCCCTGCTGGGCCAGAGTTACCTGGGACAACAGATAGCAAGGCAGAGAAATACAAAATGCCTCCTAAAATGTAAAACCCAACTACATAAATTTTAAATAAAGGACAGTTTCCTGTGTCTACCCCATCTCAAACATTTCTGATGACCCTTTTCCATCCCATTATTTTTGTTCTTCTGGGATATTACCAGACTAACCACAGATCAAGATAAAACATTTTTCTAGCACTCGGTACCCAAAGGTACTTGGGCTGTTACATGGGCTGGTATCCAAGTTTTACTTTTAATTAAATTTATTATTACATTCCTTTGCTGAGACTCAGTCATGGCTCAGAGTCTCGCACAGGGGAGCCCAAACCATGTGAAGCCAGCTGTCATCTCTGCCATCCACTGCCTCTTTCTACAGTGAGCACCTCCCTTTCCTGAGTCCTGCACTGGGGGTTGGCTGGGACTGCTACTACAGACAGACTTGAAATAGCTTTATCTGCCTGTCCTGATAGGTTTTAAATGGGAAATGTGGGGCTGAGCACAGGCTGTAACTCATCCCAGAGATGCAGACTGACTCAGGCAGAAGTCTGCCCTCCTGCAGCAGCAGCAGGAGTCATCTCAGTGACACATCTACACCAGCCACAGTCAGCAGCACAGACACCAAATCCTTCCTCATAGCCAACCTCACGCCTCCGCACAGCGCTCGGCTTTTCCTGGGAATCACATCTCCAGGTATCTGCCCCACACGCATCAGGACCTGCTGCCAGCTCCAGTTATGGCTTGGAAACCACCAAACACCCAGGTGGCCACAGACTCAATCCAACCACGGGCCGGAGTCGTGGATGAGCAACAATGGCAGGGTGTGAGCTGAGAGGGTCGGCAGGGAGGCACCCACAGCACAGCACTGAGTCACTGCTCAGCTACAGACCAAAAACCCCAACATTTCAGTCTGCTCCAGTCCAACAGCATGTGGTTAGAAAACTGAAGGGAAAAGTGCACAAGGACATGAGCTACCCAGCAGCCTGTCACTGCGTGGCCCCTCCAGCAATGCCCATGAGCCCCTCTTCCTTCAGGGCTCTTGCTGGGTTTCCTTGGTGCCCAGAGGAGTTGCACAAAGTGGCTGCAGAAAGATGAACAGATACTGAACCTGCAGCTAAGTCAGGGAACAGTCGGTCACGAGGGACCAAGGGTTAACCACTGACACTAACACATGCATTTGTACCACTGTGATTACCAACTCTAACACTGGTGGACACACACTGCAGAGCTCATAGATTTGACACTGAATTTTGTTTTATTTTATGTGAAAGTCACATTCACAGACAATTTAATTTGCAGCTACAAAGCACGTACTGGCAGCATGCAATTTCGATGAGGTGACTCATGCCAAACTTATAAATACACTGTGGGGACAGAAAAAATGTGAATTGAAAATGAACCTTCCACTGGGAATTTGGGTGTTTTAAAAACTCACCAACTGCTGTAAATATACACTGAAGGGACAGCTTCCTTAAAATGTTCTGTGCCCTACTACCACCAAGAGCAAACAAAGGTTCAACTTGGGGCAGCAAATACGCAAAAGACCATTTCCAGTGTCACAAGGAATTCTCCGGGACATGAGCAACCTCCTATTAATAGACATCTACATCTAGTAGTACTGAGTGGCCTCAGACAGAAGTGAAAAGGCAGGTTGTGACTGTGACCATGAACTGACTCCCTTTTCCCATCAGCTGGGGGCATGGGCTGGTGCAGAAGTGCCCTTCATAGCCTCGGGGTAGTAATAACAATACTCCCACTGTGGTTGTTCCACTTGGGCCTTTGAAACCAGCAGCTGTGTCAGCCCTCCCTGGCATCCCCCCCAGAGACCTCGATGAGCTTGTGAAGGCTGGACAAAGGCAGCAGCACTGCCCATCATCACCTAAACTGTGACACCCTTATGAGCTGTCCCTCAAAATTCAAAGTGCTGTCTGACCCCTGTGAGTGTTCCAGGTTGGCCAACAGCCACCAGGTGAGAGCTGCATCCCTTCAGATGCCACAGTTTGCTTTAAGCTTCTGGTTGATCTTGCCATGATTTCCCGTGCCTTAAAACCGCAGCAAAAGCTCCAATTAAAGATGAATGGCATGCTCAAGGATTTGCCTTCACACAGGAGAGCAGAACATGGTCCTGGTTTTTATGGTGAAATACATCTCAACTTTGAGAGTAGAGGCTTCAAACCCTTAGCTCTGCAAAGCTCATTCCCTGACCATCTCTTATACCCCATGAGTAACAAACAGAGAACTGACAGTCCTCACTGTAAAGATTTATCACTGCAGTTTCTGCCATCATTGCCACTGGATTAAAATTTTCAGCCTGAAAAGACGCTGTGAACAGCATTATGATCTGCAAACTGAAGGTGCCTGCCTGTTAAGTTATCTTCTTTAATGAGTATCAAACAGAATCCACTAATTCCTGCAACTGTTCACCTGCACTTAGATCACACAAGCTATCTGGCATTATAGCAATTACCCTTCAAGAAATCCTGTCATGCTCTGAAACACTATCAAGAGGAATTAGATGATGAGCTTTTCAGGCAGATATTTTTCAGCTCTTGTCTTCCATTAGCAAAATCTGCAACTGAACTCCTGCCAAAGCCAAGGTTTTATACTTAACAGAAGGCACAGAGTATGTTGTTGCCTGAATTCATGTCTGTTATTTAAGATTCAGCAAAACAATTTTACATACGAGTAATAGAACATATCTAAACACATTGAAGTGCTTTGCTGAATCAAGGCCTAAAAGAGATTCTGTTGGTGTCAGGGCTGAGAGAGAATTTGCATTTAAAAACCATCCTAACAAGCTTCAGTTGTTTCCTCTAAGAGATTGTGAATAAAGATCAACATTGAAATACCTGATCTCAGGAAATCAGATCACTTTGGCTTCTACCTTACCTGAAGAGAGTTATTTGACCTCTGGGAAAAAAAGCTATCTGAGGAGCATGGCTTTAGGCAGAAGGCTGTAGGGGTTTACAGAGATGTGGCAAAAGTCTACTGACAGAGGCAGGATGTGAGATGCTGAACTTGCTCAGTCATGGGAGCAAGGCTCAGCCATCCAGAGCCCACTGAACACAGGCAGAAAAGCAGCACATAAAACATGCCCAGCATGTCATCTACTCTTCCTTTGCATTTTAATTCTAATCTCACTTACTGGTGAAATCTCCTTTTTCTGAGGAGATCCTGTACACTCTGAATCAATACATTACTGAGTTGTCTTCCCAAAGTTGCCAGAACTAGGAAGACAATGAAGACATTTACCATCTGAGCATTTTACCAAAATGTCTAGAGGGGACAGAAGTCTCCTGTTTATTTACTGTGTACCTGAAATACTTCCTCTTCTTTTCTGCAGTCGTGTCCTCAAAGAGGGAACCACCATCACTGCAGGAGACCCCAATAACCCCCCTTCCATCCTTATACCCCTACAATGGCAAGCCTGGAGCCCTCCCAGAGGTGCCCATGGCTGAGAGTCTATTTTTGGGTCTCCACTTAATTACAAGCAACATAAACCCCCCAGCAACCATGTGATAAACAATGGTGGGAGTGGGAAAGGACAGCACTGGGAGCTCCTGGGAAGGCACAGGATGGCCTGGCTTGGCACACGCTGCCCACTTCAACCAGGACACCCTTACAGATGGCACCTGGCACAGAAACCGAAGGCAAACTCAAAGAAGTGCCTAAGAAAGGGCTCTGACTCAGGCAGAATTTCTACTTCTCTGCACAAGTGCACTTGTCTTTGCTGAGTTGAAAACACTCACTGCCAAGTGATGAAATGAGGCCTTGGAGGCTCCATCATTCATTATCACATTTCAGCCTGAGTGGTCTCCAAACCACAACTTTTCCCAAGGGTTTGAAATATTATTTTATTTATTTTTTAATTGTAGCTGGTTAAGTATTGAGCCCTTATCTAAATCAGATGTCTTCAGGTGCAGAATTATTGTTCTTTGGTCATTGCCTTTTATTTTCTACAGCCATTAGATTGAAAGTAAAACTGAAAACTGCTGGAGGTGAGCTCAGATCATTCTTGTTATTTGGGGGAAAAAAGACAGACTGAAAAAGGAAGGCAGTCTCGTACTCTTACTCTCACATTTCTGAGATGCATTCTGATGGCATGGCCAGGTTTTGGTGGTGGGGTGGCTTCTGTGAGAAGCTGCCAGAAGCTTCCCCTGTGCCCAGCAGAGCCAATTCCAGCCGGCTCCAGGACAGACCCACCCCTGGCCAAGGCTGGGCCAGCAGTGACAGTGGCAGCAGCTCTGGGGAACATCTGGGAAGGGGGAGGAAATCCCCGAGGAATTGCAGCTGGGTGACAGCAGTGGGAATTTGTGAGAGGAGCAGCTCTGCAAACCCCCAGGGCAGGGCAGGAGGGCCAGGAGCTGCTCCAGGAGCTGCAGCTGAGGTTCCCCTGAGCCCGGGTGCAGCCCAGGGAGAGGCAGCTGTGCCCCCGCAGCCCGTGGGGTCCAGGATGGATCAGAGATCCCCCTGCAGCCCCTGCAGGGCCCCACACGGCAGCAGGGGCTGCCTGAAGGAGGCTGTGACCCCGGGAACTCCACGCTGCAGCAGCTCCTGGCAGCACCTGTGGCCCTGTGGAGAGAGGAGCCCAAGCTGGAACAGGTTTGCTGGCACAGGGGACCCAGGCTGGAGCAGCTCCTGAAGGACTGACTGCACCCATGGCAAGGGACCAGGCTGGAGCAGCTCCTGAAGGACTGACTGCACCCATGGCAAGGGACCAGGCTGGAGCAGCTCCTGAAGGACTGACTGCACCCATGGCAAGGGACCAGGCTGGAGCAGCTCCTGAAGGACTGACTGCACCCATGGCAAGGGACCAGGCTGGAGCAGCTCATGGAGTTCGCTGTCTCCTGTGGGAAGGACCCCACACTGGAGCATGGGAAGAGTGTGAGGAGCCCTTCCCCTGAGGGGGAAGGAGCAGCAGAGACAACCTGGGATGAGCTGAGCACAGCCCCCATTTCCCATCCCCCTGCACCACTCAGGGGAGGAGATGGACAAAGCTGGGAGTAAAGTTACGCCCAGGAAGCAAGGAGGGGTGAGGAGAAGGTGTTTTAAGCTTTAGCTTTTATTTCTCGTTATCCAACTCTGATTTGGTTGTTAACAGATTTTTTTGTTTTGCTGTGTCAGTAACTGGTGAGGGATCTCTCCCTGCCCTTATCCTGACCCATGAGCCTTTCCTTACATTTCCTCTCCCCATCCAGCTGAGGAGGGCAGGGATGGAGTGGCTTTGGTGGGCACCTGGTGTCCAGCCAGGGTCAACCACTACATAAACATGCACAGGAACTACAGCATAGACACCAGTTTAGGCAGAGAGAACCAATGGACTTCTCTACTCTCCCATCAAAGACTCAGAACAAGCACCAGTGTTGTGATCCTCAGCCTAACAAAGATCGTTAATGACCACCCAATTACCTAAAGCTTGGCTCAACTTAAAACATTCTCCAAAGGGACATTTGGTCTTAATCTGAAAACAAAGAAGAATAGAGAATCTGCCACTTCTCTTGCTATTTTGTTCCAGGAGTTAATCATCTTCATTGTAGAAAAACTGTCTTTGATTTCCTATTTGAGTTGTGTAATTTCAGGCTCCAGGAAAGATCTCTCTCGTGTTTGTCTCTAGTACATATGAGACCACTTTCTAATGCTGTTTCATGGTCCAAGTCCTTACAACCTCCAGTCACATGTCCCTCCCATAACTTCAGATACCCAAGATACACTGGGCTCTTGTGATTACGTTTTCTCCTGCCTTTAATCATTTACTGAAGTTCTTCTGGGCCCTCTCTAGTTATTCTCATCCATCTAAAGGTGGGCACCAAACCTACAGCTCAGGATTCTCACATGGGTCCCAGCAACATCCCAAAATGAACTCCCAGTTCATAGAGTACAGTAGTGTAAGAAGTTCCCATTTGGTTGCTTGTCCAAGAGCTCCTGTAAAGCCTTTCCAGCATCATTCTCAAGGGTGCAGTTCCCACAGACAGGACTTGCATGCCTTGGTCCCAAGCTCTGGATCTACTGGCACTGGACTGAACCACTCTGGGTTTCCCATGGGTTGCACAGCCCAAAATATAGCGAGACACAAAAAGAGTTAATGCAACACCCTCTTCCCAGCTATGCTCACATTGATCCTATTTCAGAGCTGAGCTGAGAGGAAAAGCTCTGCTTTGGACTCACCCTTGAACACAGCTGAACCGAAGCTTTGATCAGGTGTTTGACCTGCCCCAGGCACTGCAGCCACAGCAGCAGCACAGCCCCTCTCCAGTGCCTAAAGAAGTGCCCAAACACTCCCCTTCCAACGGGGTTGTATTAGAGGTGAAATCCAAGCCCTTCTCACTTGTGAGCCATCCTGGTGGACGACAGCTGGGCCCTCCAGCCCAGGGCAGCACGGTGAGAGGCTGGAAGGACAACCTGGACATCTCCCTGTGCGTGTGGTGACTCACGGGGAGCTGCCTGAATCATCAAATTCCAGGGCATTGTGGGGTGGGGCAAACGATGCTCCAAGTGGACATGTCTCAAGCTGCACCACGGCCACACACATCTCTCCAGAACAGTCATAAAAGCTTGTTGTGTGTTTAAATAATTGAGTTTGTATTTTGCTGTTTAAATACACTTCTTGTCCCTTATACGTTTTCCTAAGGAACAGTGACCTGCACACAGAACCCCATGACAGCAAACATGCAGCCTGAGTACTGAAAACAACATTTCTGCCCCAGAGAGGAAGCTGGAATTCACCCATACAATTAGGTTAGGTTAATGCCGTGGACAGACATTATCTGATACACTGTTTTGTAATCCTTTGCTAAGCAGGATGCTGTTCACTTTGGGAGCCAACAAAACAGCTACTCACTTACTGTCAGACCTGAGCGAAGTCAGGAGCAATCCCTGAAGGTCTGAGATGAGTTCAACCCCACATCTGGTAATGGTCCAGAGTCATTTAGAAAGGTCACTAAATTCTACATTCAGGTTGAAGGTTTCTTTAAACCAATATTTATCAGTACAAATCTCAGGAGAAAAGACAACACTTCTCCTGTCAGAAGTGAACTTTACAATGTTCTTTTGATTATCAACTTATTTGGTTCTATGCCAATAATCCTCTACTCTTTTTCTAATCCTTAATTAATCCTTTTTATAAACAATCTGCGCTCAGCACGTTCTGCTCAGAATCAATCTTTTCCTGTGTATGTGTATCATAACAAGATCTTCAATATCCAGGCAAATATTTTCATATATAAGGAACCTCACTAGATGTGTATATAAAACAAGAAAAATCACCTGACTCCTGGAAATTGAGCTCTCACACTTCCCTTGAGCTTGGTGGGAATTTGTGAGCTCTCAGCAGTTACAGACAAGACACTGAGGAAGGAACTTAAGTTCGTAATGCCTGACTTAAGGCACACTTCTGAAACTGCTGCCCTGAATTTTCCATTTCCCCTGGCAAAGCCAGAACTTCCCCAAATCACACACAGAAACATCTCTTTCAGATTAAAAAGGAAACCTAAAAAGGTCCCAAGAATAGCAGGGAGCAAACAGTGATTTATCGTCTACTTTTCCCCTACAAAAATAAAATCTTGTAATAGCGTGAGACATTTCAACACACAGTTTCTATTTGTTCTTGTCACATTCAACCATAAGTGAACAATTTTTGAGCACTGCGCATACACAGAAATGACAAATACACATGCCTGACTAGACTTGCATTTGCAAATAGAAAGTGACAAAAATATGGTTTTCACTGCACAAATTTTACCCCTTTTTTCTATTAAAATGATACATGCACATTACAGTTCTATAAACACAAGCGATTTAAAGCATGTAGTGCTTCCAATAGACAGGTTGAAGCCATTTTGTAAATGCAGCCCTTCAAACAACCAAACACTACTTTTCTGGGCTGCTGCTTAGGAAAACACCATTGAACACTTACGGATGGCAAATAAAAAACAACTTTTGAAGCTGGAGCCCTGCGTGGGAATTTTTCCTAGGGAAGCAGGCAAGATGAGGTCTCACTTTGTACACTGTTTGCTAAAGGAATATATATTACAAAAGGAAGCCACATAGCAGGGGCATGGCAGATCTGACTTACCACAAGAGCAGCACGTGAAGCAGTTGGTATGATAGAGGTTACCCATTGCTTGGCAAGCCTGGCTCGCTCCATACACACCTTTTCCACATTTTATACAAATACCTACAAAGCAGAAAGAGAATCAAAGTTAAAATCCTCCACAGCTCCTAAAAACAGCTCCAGGCCATTGATTCACAGCACTCATGATGCCCCCCATCAGGCCTTAAATCAATGAGCTCCTCACCCTGAATAGATTCAAGTACCCAAGGGAGCAGTAGGCGGCTGCAGTGAAACAAATGCATGGAAATTAACCCAAAATTAAGGGGGGCCAAGCCTCTGCTGGTGTTCAGTGCAGAGAGACTGAGGCTGGCTACAGACAGAAACCCGGAGGAGGCAGGTGCCACCAGAAAGGACAGAGAAATCCACACACTCCCTGAAAACAACTCCACCAGCCCAAGAAATAATTCAGTGAGACCTTCACGACTAAATGATCCACCACATGACATTCAACCATCACTGATAAAACAATTCAGTCCAAACCCAAAAGACTTCTCCTTGGCCCTCTCCACAAAGGCAACATCAAGCGCGTTTGTCCGCAGTGAAGGCCACTGAAAAATGGATCTGTCAGTCACATTTAGTAATTAATTCCTCGTGAACAGAGGATGTAACCTCATAAACACAACCTGGCACCTTACCACACCAAACAGCAAAGCCTCTGCCTTCCTTATGATCTCAGGGCAGAAATTCTGGCTCACAGTTCTGCTTCAGTGGGGTCAGAAATTCAACTTCACTGCCCAGGCCTGCTCCTGGTGATGCCTGGGATGACTCCCATGGAGTCCTAAGGAGACCAAAGCACCAGGAGCCAACAAGTCAGTGGTTAGCTCTACACATGGCCGACTCACAGGAAGGTCATGCTTTCAGTAACTCTACAAAGAGGTTTTTTTGGGATGGTTTGGGTTTTGGGAGTATTTAAACCTATTTCCTCAAAGTTTTAAGAGTGGTTTGCCTGTGCGTTTCTTTCTACCTATGCATAACCCCTCTAAATTCAAACCCAGAAAGGGAGGTAATTCAAGGATCCCTTTGGGTCTGTATCCCTAAGAAGAAGAAATTAAACTCTGGGGAATCCATGTCCATCTGTCACACAATTGGGACTACTGATTCTTAAGTTCTTCTGAGATGGCCATAGGTCTCTATTCAATTCTAGCAGGACAGTCCATCAAGACAAGGCTGGTGATATTTTTTAAATACTACAATAGAAAATAAAAATGGAGACTTTTTTGCTTCAAACAACTCTACAGAAACTGCTGTGTTCCATGTGTTGTTTGAGGCTCTATTTCTACAAGTGCATGCACAAGCTGGGCATCAATCATTGGCACCAACAAAACTGCTAATACACCTAAGAACCTAGGAACTAGAGAACTACAAAACCAGGCTTTTATCTTGCAGAATTCTTCTTTACTGTGCTGTGAACATTCTAGGTAAGTACATGGAAAATAAAAATGCAAGTTCTTTGGGGGAAGATCAGCATATTATGAACAGGTGTCCCTCTCTTTTCCTGGGAGACATCCTCCCATGAACTTCTCCAGCCTGAGAGCCTCCCCAGGCTGCAGTCCTTTATCAGCTGCTCCAGCCTGGGTCCCCTGTGCCAGCAAACCTGTTCCAGCTTGGGCTCCTCTCTCCACAGGGCCACAGGTGCTGCCAGGAGCTGCTGCAGCGTGGAGTTCCCGGGGTCACAGCCTCCTTCAGGCAGCCCCTGCTGCCGTGTGGGGCCCTGCAGGGGCTGCAGGGGGATCTCTGATCCATCCTGGACCCCACGGGCTGCGGGGGCACAGCTGCCTCTCCCTGGGCTGCACCCGGGCTCAGGGGAACCTCAGCTGCAGCTCCTGGAGCAGCTCCTGGCCCTCCTGCCCTGCCCTGGGGGTTTGCAGAGCTGCTCCTCTCACAAATTCCCACTGCTGTCACCCAGCTGCAATTCCTCGGGGATTTCCTCCCCCTTCCCAGATGTTCCCCAGAGCTGCTGCCACTGTCACTGCTGGGCCCAGCCTTGGCCAGGGGTGGGTCTGTCCTGGAGCCGGCTGGAATTGGCTCTGCTGGGCACAGGGGAAGCTTCTGGCAGCTTCTCACAGAAGCCACCCCACCACCAAAACCTGGCCATGACAGCCCAGTACAACACCCTTTCTAGAACTGAACTGCTTCTCCTCAGAGCAGCATCAACCCACCATCAGTATGAGTTGAGGAGTGTGATCAGATTAATTGGGATACTGACAAGTTTTAAAAAAGTATTTTTCCTGTAGTACAAAGTCCAACACTGAAATGAAAAGACCATTCATTAAATTATGGGTTTTACTGGTGTTTATACCTTTAACTCCCCCATTTAATGTCATGAAGGGAGATTAGCCTTTCATTCAGCTAGCTCAACATCCTGGCACATTTTAGACTATTTGTCAAATAAAATGATAACTTTAAAACCCAATACATCTATTAAGATTTTTTAAAATCTTAAACCTGATTTCAGAAATTTAGGGAAGCAAAACCTGTAACTTTAACAGCTACCCAAGATAAACCTGTAAGACAAACTAAGTGCCATCCAGATCCATCAGGTTATTGCAAACATGTTAAGAAAATGCCAGTCCTCAAGCGAGCTCAGCCCTGACACAAGAAATGGGAATTTCAGAACATTTGTTGCCTTATTCAAGGCTGCCAAGTCTATTCATTTATTTGTAGCCAAATTTTATGGAAAATATCTGCTATTTGCCATGAGTTAAAGGTTAACTGATCAAAGATAGCTGTTGATTACTGTGGACACTGTGACTGGAAAAGGTGTCCTGTGAGCCAGCAGCTGCAGGAATTCCTCACTCCCAGCAGCAGCACAGAGCCCAGGAACCTGCTCGCTGTCCCAGCACACCCCAGGGGCTCTGCAGAGAACAGGGGGGCACAGCTGGAACAAGCCAATGTCACTTCAGCATCAGGCCCTGGCCCAATGTCTCAGTTCACTCTTGGCCCTGGGGACAGGGGAAGCCCCTTCAGAGCCCCCCAGCTCCCTGGGCACTCCTTGCCCACCTGTTCATGCCAACACTGGCAGCTACTGATAATGTGTCTGCCTGGGAGGTTATGCTGACAGAAGTACGTTTTCCTGTCTACATTTAATGCTATTCAAAGAAGAGCAGGTATCCAGTTTGTAACTCCGGCAGTTCTGTCTCTGAGCTCTTGTGCACAAATCTACTACAGTCCAAACTGCTTTGATAGATGAAAGTTATTACCTCATTTCTTTGCCATTGCTGCACTGAACCATCAGAAGCAAAAGAAGGATTTATTGTGGATGTTAAACATGCATTGGCCTCTCCAGGCAAGAGATTTCTTAGGAGCAGCTGTCAGTTTGTTAACTTGTTTTCTCCAAGAGAGCAGTCATTAACTCCAGGAATGAATGACCACAGAGATGATTAGCATACTAAAAAAGCGTATGTAAAATTCCAAAAGTGTATTTTGGAAAATATATATGCAGCTGCAGTGTGAGTTTAGTGTGAGCTCATAACTGCCTAGGAAAAGCCCTGATTACAGGGCTGCTCAGGTCTGCTTTTCCACTAGTCACAGTCCAGACTGCACACTGCAAGCTTCTAAAGCCCTGACATAACAGCTACATCACTTTTTCCCCCCCCAAATTTAATTCCAAGGCTTGTTAAACTGCCCATGAAGAATGTTCTGTTGCAGAGCAAGCATGTCTCGCTTCTGACACTTCCCTTGACATGACTTCAGATCAATTCCTGCCTTTATACGATTCCTTGTCCCCCTGACACCTTGATTCTGAGCAGTCAGTTGTACCCCAGCTCTTTAACACATCACCTGCTATGTTTCTGCCCAGGTTATCTGCTCTCCTACAGATCTGGTGTCTCTACCCAGAAAAAGACATTGCCAGATGTTGCATATACTCAAAGTCGCCAAGAAGGTTGGCTGAGCCAGGAGCACAGTGTCACAAGCAGTCTCTGGCTGTGGTGGACAGCTGTTCACACCCTCACAGAGTGTTTAACCAAACGGGACAGCAGAGACCGAACAAACACTCTGTGGATCAGAGCAAAAGAACACCAACAAAAATGGTACTAGAAAGAGAAGGAGCTCCCAGAGACTCCCTGCTGGACTCCAGCACATGGCCAGTGCTCCCCACACCTTTAACCAGTCCACTTCACTGAGCTTGACCACATCAGTGAGAACATCATCTCTGGACACAAGCCAGGCAAGCCTCCAGCACTGCATGGCAACAGAGCTGTCAGAGGCACGATGCTCTCTGGGTAACTCACACACCAGCAAACATGAGTATCAGCACCAGCAGAAGATCAGACAGGTATTTTCTGATGTGCTCAGTGACTTTGCTCAAGACTTGAGACCATTATAATTAGCAAAGGTATCAGCAACAACCTAGAGAAGACATTGAAACTATAGAATTTTTCAGCCTGCTTGTAAGAGTTCCTGGTAGTAGCCTTTGCATTACAAGAAGTTCAGTTTGGGACCTGTACATCAAATCCTGGAATGCTCTTTTGGCCATGCCAGTACAGGCTGCTGCTCCATACAGACTTCACCAGGCAGCCAGAATTAGGAAATCTGTACATCAAATCCTGGAATGCTCTTTTGGCCATGCCAGTACAGGCTGCTGCTCCATACAGACTTCACCAGGCAGCCAGAATTAGGAAAAGGGCTGTTAAGTGCAGTGCATATCATAGCAGATATTTAACCACCTTTTGGCCAAGCTTCGTCCTCAGACACATGTTGAATGCAGCCTCTGCCTAATGCCATCCTTTTGTAACCTGAAGGCAAAGGTTTAGCACAAATGCAAGGAAAATGGTACCATGTGGCCTCTCAACTCCAGCAGGCAGCAGCTGTGAGAGCTGGGAGAATCCAGCTACCACAGACAGAGCACCACAGCTCAGGGATGAGCTGCAGCTTTACTGCCTTACAGCCACACCGTATCTCCAGGATAACTGCTACATGCTGCCTACAGTAGGAAACAACCAAGCCCTGTCATCAAGAGTTATGGTAAAGCTAAAATTAACAACTAACACATGGCACAGATGACTCCCTCCCTGCCTCTGCAGTTCTGGGAAAAGGGCGGATGAACATCATGCTGGGCCACTGCAAAATCCCCTTTTCTTCTCAGACAGGAAAAGACCATCTCTACATAAGCCCCAAACAAAATCTTCCACACCTGCAGCCTTTCCATGGCACAGGGGCAGGGAAATGGAAACCTACTGCCACAGAGCAGGGAGAACAAATGAGGAGGGAAGCCTCAGCTCCAAACAAGAAGCCAAACTGCAGCAAGAGCTACAAGAGCAGAGGGCTGTGGAGGGGCTGCGTCAGACGCCTGCAGGTGCCCCTGGCCAGGGAAGGTGTTCCCACACTGCCTGCAGCCCGTGATCTCACACAGGGCATTGCTACTACCTGTAAAATGTGTTCTGCTAAGAAGCCAGGTAAACAGTGAAGCCCCAGAGCTGCCCTGAGCCCAGGCAGCTGTGCCACTGCTGCTGCAGTACCTGCTGAGCTCCCGGCAGCTCCCGTGCATGTCCTGGGCTGTGGCAGCTTGGGTCGCAGCGGTGACTTCAGGGGAGAAAAATGCTCCTCTCCTTCCAACAACCACAGGAGGAGGGATCTTCCAACACACACGTCATCCCTCAGTCAGGCGCAGATAGAAGACACGAGGCACCTGCACAGGGCAGAGCCAGGCAGGGCAGCCCAGGAACCCTCCCAGCCCTCGCCACCATGGGTAGCTCTCACTGCAGGGCTTTCACCTGTTACCTGGCAGACACCTTGCAAATATACCAAGGAGTCAATATCTAACACGAAACTAAATCTAGTACATACAAGTTATAAATAAATACAACCTGGACACGCCCAGCAGCAACATCCTGTGATGGGAATGATGGAGGGACTGCCTGGGTAAGCTACCAGCACTGCCTCTGCTCCAGGAAAGACACAAGGACTTAAATTAAGGTTGAAAATGACAGGCTAAGAAAAGTGAGAAAAGCTCAAGTAAATGTTTTAGGCTCCCCTGCCAAGCCCCAGCCCATCCATACCCGGCACCCCAACACCCAGGAGCCGGGAGGGGGCTGACTCCATCTGGCAACACAACTCCCAACTCCAGCCTGGAAGTCCCCATGTGCTCCCTGCACTGACTGTGCTGGAGAACACTAAACTGGAAGAACATGGGCCACAACACCTAACACAAATCCCAGCTTAGGCAAAGCAAGGCAAGAAGCAGCCTGTAGACCAGGAAACTTCTTGCTGTCACTGTTAAACCTTGTTGAGATTGCCCCCGACCTTGCTTTCCTCCTCAAGGAATAAACAATAAATGATTTAAGCCCTTGAGATACGCATCTGCTGACTTAAAAAGATCTCCATCACTTCAGGGCCTGCCTGCTACAGGAGGCTTTACTCAATTAACACACAGGAGGGATGCATGTGTAGAACTTTACTCAGAAAAATCAAAATTTGAGATTAATTTATGTTTGGTTACAAATGCAGCAAAGTTCACATTCACTGGAAGTTTTACAGAAGCAATGCTCTAGGTTCTGGAATGACTTTCATTACCTCCACTCTGCCTGTTACTTAACGAGGCTCGCATAGGACAAAGCTGCTGGGAGAGGTCATGGCCACAAAGGAAGGCACTGGGACCAGTTCCAGGAATGACAGTGCTGATCAGAGCACAGGAGCCAAGCTTTACCTGCCTGAGGGATTGGCGCTGCCAGCAGGACTCAGCCTAATCCTGCTTGCTCTGAAAGCAGCCATACATGCTGTCTGTTCTGCTTTGTCCTCAGCCTTCTGGGGTTTCAGATGTAGGGTGAGGTGATGGGCAAGTGTTTGGGAACAGAAGGCCACAGAAACAATTCACAAACACCACCCTCACCATCTCCCTATTTAGCAGCTCTGAGCCCAGGGCATGTCTGTGCTGGTGAATTAAACCAGCTCCAGGCCAGCACTGCCGAGTGGAGATGCCATGGGAGCCCATATCAGCTCTGATTAGCAGCTGCTGGAAACTGCAAGGCTTTTGTTACTGCTGCAGTAGATCCAGCCCATCGCACAGTGAAAGCCCAAAGCCAGCACAGCAAATGCTTATTGCTTCATATGAAATTACTGCTCTGAAGCATGAAATTACTGACACTATCTGCAGGATTCACCCCGCCCTGGCCGGGCTGGGCACCGCTGCAGAGCTGCCCTTTGTGTGGAGCCTCCCGACGGCACAAGGCCGAGCACGGCCCCATTGTTCCTGCACTGTTTTAGTTACACTGACGCTCGCTTTACAAATATCCATTCATCTCTCTGTCTTGATTTAGTGTGTGGCAGTTCCAGGGTGATTTATACTTCTTATTTGGCATTTAGAGAAAAATCTTTTGCTACTGAGGCAGTGAAGTGGAAGACAGAGGAGTTCTCGTGGCTGCTCCACGGGCTGTGCCACTGTGGGTTGCTTTGTCTGGGATTCTGAACTCAGCTGACTCCTCAAGGCTCATGCTCACACTGACAACCACAGCACAAAGGGGATTTGCAAATAACTTTAGCAACTAAAGTATTAAGCAAAAACAGTGAAAAAGATCCTGTTTCTAAAAGCACCTTGTGATGACTGAGATTATCAATGCCAGGAGACACACGCAGCTGGGGTGGTAAAGGAGAGCACCACTGGGAATGAATAACTTGGAGGGAAAAATCTGTAAATCCCTGTTCTACTGCCCCTCCACTGCTGAATACCTGAGTGTCTTGCTGTGGACATGAGCCCTCTTACAGCCCAGAAGGACCAGGTCAGCAAGGCCCTTCAGCTCAAACCACACTTATTCTGCCTGGAGCACAGTGAATGCAATCACATTCGTAACTCAGCCAATTGAGGAGTGTTGAATTTCTAGCAGAGTGCAGTAGCAATCCGGGGAGGATAGGCTAGGGCCAAAAACTGGAGCTTGTACAACTGCTGGCAGAGGAGGACACAGCTCCACAGCCAGAGACTCGGGTGAGCCCAGCACACACACAGACACAGGTAGGGCCCAGAGCCAGCAGAACTGAGCGATGCTCCTGCAGCTCCTGGTTTCAGTACAGACAGATCAAATACCAACACCCGAAGCTCCACAGTGCTCCTGGGCAAATGCCCACCTCGGGGAGCTAGTGTGAAGCACTAGGGGCATTCAGGCCAGCTCTGTACTCAAACTGACTGAGGAAGAGGGCAGACCTTCACACCGCACATCCCAATGTAATGGGCAACAGAAGAAGTGGCAGTTCACAGAGGGTGACAGAGGAGATTTTCCAAAAAAATTGACTTGGTTTTTAAATAGCATGAATACTGCAATTTATACCAGTTGCTGGTTATACCAGCTGGAGATCACCTGAGCTCTGGGGTGACATGTTTGCCCATGTCATTACTCCAGACTTTGGCACAAAGCAGGTCAAACAGTAGACCTTCTATGTTTTATTTAAGCTTTTATTAAGTTTTGTTTTCCAGTGACAGGTTTACAGACATTGAGACAGTTTTATTACAGCAAATAAACAATAAACTGAATATTTAAAGCTCATATCGCTATTGCCTTTCCTTTCTGCTGATGCCACACATTAACAATAGTGTATTTACCTACACAGCACAGATTTTTTTCTATGTAAGTGACAGTGTTCACAGTACAGAACCAGTCAGAAAACCTACTGTACCAGCCCTCTTTTCCAGTTTTGATGTTCTTAGTTACCTTTAGTCTCTGTCTTGGCCCTTTTCTATAGTGAATATGAGTCACTGACACCGCTGTGGTCTTCAGAGAAAAAACCTTCTGAGATGACACAGAAAAGACAGAATCAATTTAAATACTTCAGCTTACAAAAATCCGTGCAACCAGGTAACAACACTGATACTGAAAGCACCAATGATGCAGCCCAAATACCCTGAACTCCACAGCATGTCAGAGCTGCAAACAGAGCTGCACAGACATCAAGTTGGAGAGACTTTTCATTACATTCTCCTGACATTGCATGTATGAGTCATCACTCTAATATATGGCAGAAAAAGGTCATATACTACAGCTGCCTTCTTTGACATATTTAAAATGGGTTATGATTAAACACGGAGACTAGTCTAAAAGTTTCCAGGTGCACTTTCCTATTTTCTTAGATAACGGTCTATTTCCAGCACGAGCATGACAGTCTGGAAAAGGCATGGAATTACGTAACCACACTTGGTTATAAACTCAGCAGCTCCTTCCACAAGCAGTTCCCAGCCCTACATGGACACCACAGCCCCACAGTTCCAGCACCCACCCAGCAAAGGTGCTGACACCTCTCCATAGTTCTCACCTGCCCCAGGGAGGTTCTTCAGCATTCCCAGAAGCATAAATAGGTTTGCTTAAACACAAACATACATAAAGGCAGGTATTATACCAAGCTAATATTTAGAAAGACTGAACTATTCACTTAAGAAAAGCTGGAAGTGACTTAAAAATCTGTCACCTCAACCCTCTGAACGAGACTTTTTCAGTCACTTCAAGTCCAGCGACTCAAGGATGCTTTGAGAACATCAGGAGAAGGAATGTACCTTCCTGTAAGGCACAGGAACAACCATTTCAGAAAGTAATTTGCCATAGGTTTCTCCCACCTTTAGTCAGGAAGGACTTCAGTTCTGACGTACTGGCAGGCCTCAGCTTCCCCACCTTGGTGACAGTGAAAAGCTGTCTCCTCTGCAGCTGTAAGGCTCAGCCCAGGGAGGTGCTCAGTGCAAACACTCCTCCACTCCACTCAGACAGGAAGATGCTCAGACTGTAAGAAAAGCCTGTCCTGATCTAGCAAGTTAAAAACCCTTGGGACAGCTGGTCAAATACAGCTCAAACGACATGTAAACAGGATATTCTAATTTTGCCTCCTCTACCTTGGGGAAACAGCAACACTAAATGCTGTAGATGTAGGCTCATTTCCTGCCTCTGAATTCAACTGGGGGGAAAAAGGAAAAGTTAGAAAATCAACATGCTGCCCATGTGTTCAGCTGCTCTCCAGGGCAGACTTAAGGTGGGCATGGGGTTGCTCCAGGCTTTTGTCAGACTCCAGTCTACAATGATTCCTGCAAGAAGGCAACTCTGAGCTTCCCATAACCATGAGAGGACCTGAGCTCCATTCTCACCTTCAGGGACTTACTCCCCCCAGCACCACCCAGAGCTGCAGGAGTGGACAGGCCTCATTCTGACTGACACTGAACCTTCCACTGACACGGGCAGCAGCACAGGAGGCCATGTTCCAACATCTGAATAAATCCAGCTTTACAGCTCTTAGTACCATAAAAAGAGATGCCACACAGTGTAAAGTACTGATAGTTAACTTGATGTTGGCGGGATTTCTGCTAGGTCAGGTACCTTCTGTCTGGACTGCTTTGACTTTTTGCTGGATCAGGTATTGTCAGTCCTGGATCAGGTAACAGTCTGCTCTCCAGAAGCTGGAATGAACTCCAGGGTATGTGGTCTGTCTGGCTAATTCAACACAAATGTGAACACACACTTGATCCACATCCAAATAGTATCAATGAATGATCCAGAAAGGCACAAATACTACTCTCAGGACCATCCCTCTCCCCTAGTTTGACCTAGACTGTCATCTTGACACAAAACGGGAGCAAAGTGGGTACCAAAGGGCAGAAATTGGAGGGGAAAAAAAGAAAAACCCATAGTGCTAATTTTCTCCAATGAAAAAAGTGTGAAATGGGCATAGTCACAGCACCCAGCCAAGAAGCACATGTTGGCTCTGCTTATGCCCTCAGTTATGAGCTGTGTCCCAGACAGTGACAAACCACCAGCCAGAGCTGGCAGACTGAGTCTAAAAGCACCCTTTTCTTGCCTTTTTATTACCTTTTCTGTTCTCACAGACAGACCAGTGACACAAGTGTCTGGCTGCTCTGCAAAACCTGGGCACTGAGGGAACAATATCCAAGACACTGACTTAGCTTGGAAAGGACCTGGCACAGAAGGCAACCCCCACCTGTAACAGGGTTTTGGCATCATCAGCTCCTTTCACAACCTGCCCACTGCACCTGCAGCCAAAGCTTTGGCCCACAACCCCTACAGAGAAACCTGCAGCCGCTCAGCTGCAGGGCTGAGCTGCTGCTAGTAAAGAACACGTGTCCTGCAAGAGCACTTGGCACTGAGATGCAAACAGGGAAACACTCCTGGCCTCAACAGCTCCTGTCAAAGAGCAATTTGCTTGAGGGGGAAAGGATTTATCTTTGCTAATGATCACTGTGCACAGTGCTGGCACTGGTGCCCAACAAGAGCACTAAACAGCAGCCACCCAGCACTGCAGCACCCAGCCACACACCAGAGAGGCCTGTCCCCAGAACTACACTGGGTGCCTTCTCCACGCTCACCTCACTCACCATCTGCATGCCAAGATAGCCAGGCATCCTCTTTTTAGGATGATTTTTGGAAGATGGACTCTGTTTGGCATAAGCTGGATGCCAGACTCAAGTCAAAGTGAGGAACAAGACACGAGATGCTCTTCTCTCCCACTCCTGACACCTCACCACCCAAACATCTCTCATTTAGTGAGTAACTCATCAGCTCCACCACCCACAGTCATGAGACAGCAAAGGAGTTGTGGCTAAATTCCTAGCAACTCTTACAAAAATACAACTAAAGTACAGTTGAAGAGCAAACTCCCCTGGTGAAACTATTCTTTAAAAATCCCTCTAGAAACAGCAAAAAACACCACCTCAAGAACTGTATAACCAGGGAAAGAGTGAGCAGACAGAAAAGGGTTAGGAAGGTAATTTTTTACTTTATTAGTTACAGTCACCATCTTCAAATAAATGTCATCTTATGAACTTCATCAGCCAAACCTCCCTTTTCCATTTTGAAAGGTTACATGAAGTGGTGAAATGTTAGTTAATTCATGTGTTAGAGGACTGGCTAAAAAATAACAGAAACCTGTAATCTTTTCATAATTATAAGTCAACACTTAACTGATATGAGAAGCCCCTATTCATAGCCACTAAAAGGAGCATTCATTCCTCTTTACATCTTCCCTTTACTGTTGTCTTGATGCAATTTTCAAGAGCAGGTAAAGCCACTAAAAATTGGAAACAGTGTGAGTAATTTTCCTCTATTTGGTTTTAATTAAAACACTCAGCAAAACAGAGAGGTGATAAAGAGAGGCAACCCTTTCCACCTCGACTGCTGCCTGTGCACCCATCCTTGGAGATCCCAGTGGAAACCTCCCGTGCAATGTCACTGGTATTTTCCCTGCTGCTAAAGCAGTGGTTCAGATTAGGATCATGGCAAAAGCAATAAAAGATCATTCACATCTGATTATGAACTACATGGTAGTTGTCTGGTGCCCTTTTAGGTTTCAGGGGGTCCACCTGAGAAGTGGGCACCGGAGGGGCTGCCTTCAGGAAGCCTGGATAAGACCCGAGCTCCCCACAGGCCCCCAGCACACAGAGGGACCCTCCATCCGGGCACCGAGTGGGAGCTGGAGTGTCTCTCACCCAGGAGACCACTCCAGAAGCTGACACACCCCACTACCAGCCCCTGGTTCAGACATAGCTTTTGTGGGCAAACCGCCCAGACACTGAGGCTGGACCAAGCACGTGGGCTACCCGGGACACACATCCAGCTTCAGTGTCCCCATGATCCAGGACAGTCAACCTCAACTCCAGCTCACGTTGCTGTTGGTTTCCTTTGCCAAATGCACAACCCTGGACCCCAGAGGGCCTTTCTGAAGAGCTGCTTCCAGCCAGTGGGCTTGCAGCTCCCAGTACTGGGTGGAGGCTTTTCCCTGTGCTGAATTTCATCAGGTTCCCGCTCCCACATTTCTGCGGCCTGTCAGGGCCCTGCTGAGCACCACCACATCCATGCAGTCTATCAAGCAGTCCTCCCATGGTGGTACAATCCACAGGCTGGCTAGAGGGGTACTCTCTCCCACCACTCCAGTCATTAATGAAGATGTCAAACACTACTGACTCCAGAACTGGCTCCAGCACAGACTTCTGAGGTGCACCACTAGTGACTGGCTCCAACTCAGTCTCATCCTGCTGGTCACACTTGAGCTCAGCCAGTTTTCAGTCCATCTCACAGCCTGTACTTCACCAGTTTGGCCAGAGGGATGTTATGGGTGGCAGCATCAAAAGCTTTAGTAAAGCTGACATCAAGCAGCACTGCTGTCCCCTAATTCCCCAGGCTTTTCATCACACACGGCCAACCCAGCACCCCTGCTCCACGTTTTCCCTGGTCTTCCTTTCACTCACATATCTGCAGAAGCACTTCTTGACTTCTTGTCTTTCACCAGGGCCAGCTCCAGACCAGCCTTGTGTCTCCTGACCCCATCCATGTGTAATCTCTCTGGCAGGGCTTCTATATTCCCCCCAGGTCACCTGTCCCTGCCTCCACCCCTTTTAAATTACACATATCCTTTCCATTTCTTTCTTCAGAACCCCTTGCTCGTCCACACAGCCTCTTGCCACGTCCTGCATGTCAGGATGGACCATTCCTGAACCAAGAGACTGCAATCCTTGAAAAAAATCAATCAGCTTCCCTGACCCCTTTTCACTTCTCCCTACCTACTTTAGAACTCCTGTAAGCCAGTAAAGCACAGAACTTACACATGAAATATTCAAAGTCAGTTCAGTCTACAGAAATGCTCTCCCCTGTTGTAGGTACTGGTGGAGTCTGGACTTCAGCTTCCAAGTAAATCTCACCCTGTCTAAATTCACAGCAAAATCACACGTCTAAGTAAAGAGCTACCTGTGAATATTTACACATTAGGTGTCTATTTAGAGATTTAACTCCCCACTGGATTCTCTTTGGACTTAAAAATAAGCACAAATGCATTTCTGAGTCTGACTTTTGATCAAAACATTTGAGATCAGTGTGTAAATCACTTAGTTGGGATTTTTCCTTCTCATGTGTTAAATCACTGCAGCACAACCTAATGCAAACATTTCCTTAATTGCACAAAAACCCTTTTGGAATCTCTCCTTTCACTGTATTCACCAAGAAATAGGTTCCTCAATGCTCCCTTGGAAAAAAAACCAACAAAGCAACTAATGCAACCCCCAAAACTTATCTTTTGAAAACTAACTAAAAGAATTAGTTTAGTTGTTGGGGGGTTTTAAATTTATTTCTGCTTTCAAAAAAAAAATACTAGAGCCATTGTTTGCAGATGAATGTAACCTCTTCTGTAATTATATCCATGAAAATAAGGGTGGCTTTTACCAAATCAATGATTAAACTCTCTACTGTGCTTTCTCTGTAAGGTTAAGAGTGAAGTACAGAGTTGGTACTGAGCTGCACATCCCTTGCTTCTCCCACTGGTGCCTTTGACAGACAAAGGATTTTATCATTTCTGCAGAGGAGCTAATTGTCCCTTTTAGAGAAGGAATCATTGTTGATCCTCAGTTAAAACAGACTGTGCTTCACTCTAGCAGCAGTCACAAAACGCCTTCTCTGGTTGTCTTCCACCACAGCGAGAGAGATGTTTCTTCAAGCAAAGCAAAAAAAACCCTAAAACCCTAAGAGATCACTAAAAATGGTTGTTCCCCATTGGTTTTCAGCTGGTGGAGCCACAGCTTTTATCCTGCAGTGGAGTCAATGACTCAGGCTGGCAGGAATGGCTGTGCAAGGAGGAACATGCATCCCTTTCCCTGTCCTTCCCTGAACCAGCAGCCACACCGCCCAGGTGTGTGCTATGAGGCAGCTGAGCACCCTGCTCTGGGCCCTGACAGAGCCGTGCCCTCTGCAGGGCCAGGCTGAAATCCCAGCCAGCACCTCAGCCCTTCTTCACCTGCTGGAGAAGGCAATAGCTCAGCATCTGCTCACAGCAGCAGGACCTCCAGCTCAGACCTGAAATACCAGCTGTCCCCCAGGCTCCAAACTCTTCTTTCCCCTCCACGACACTTGCCACTGTTTCTTCATGACCTGATCATGGAGCTCTTTAAGAGAAGAAAATCTGAACTATTTTATTCCTATTTAGGACCAAACATGTGGACTTGTCACTTGTTCTGATCTCTACACTCCAGCCTGCACAGAACAACCTTATCTCACTTCTTCCCTCCCCCTTGTGCTTCCAAGTTTGTGCCCTGCCCTGGGCTGCAGGATGAGCACAAACATGCAACTGTTTGTTCCCCAGCGGTCACACTTGATCTTGAGTCAGTCCTACTCTAATTTAGACCCCGAGACAACACTTACTTTGTTGTCTTAAGTCAACTGCTTGGTGAGAAACTGCAAGCTGCATGGTCCAAAAAACTTAAACAATTTATTTGCAGGCTTATTGGGCACTTTCTGGCTGGTAGCTATTTTTTTGGGAACAGTAGTGTTCCAGCAGGAAACGATGCAAGCAGAACTGAACCTGCACCAGCAGCACACCCAGCTCCCAAATCTTCCTTCAAACCAGGAATTAATGTCCACTCTTTAGGGAGATTTTTTACACATCGTTGCCACCCGGGTGTGCAGCTCTTGTCCCTTGAGTAGGGCACATGCTCATTCATCTCACTGCATTTTGGTTGCATTCCCAATCAAATTTACAACGTGTACAAGCAAAACTGAAGTTGTGACCTAACAGTCCCCCACAGTGCCCCTATAATTTGGTTCCCTGGTCAAAATGAAAATGGCTCAAATTAAAAACAAAGTGAGTTTGTACCACTTTGAGCTCACCCCTGGTGCTGGCAGTTCTGGACCAGCAAACATTGCCTTGAAATGGCAAAAGCCCAGAAAACACTTAGGGGGATGCAAATACACAGGCATAAGCTTCATAATAGAGGTGAAATAATGTATTTCTCAGAAACTTAAGCAAATATTACCATATATCTGCCAGAACTCTCAGCAGCCTCCCTCCTTCTATTTTTTTTTTTTGTCAAAGTTCTCTCTTGCCTTTTCCACATGGCATGTGAACACTAAGCGAGAGCTCCCCAAATGCAGTCACTGGTGAGCCACCCAGTCGCAGTGGGCACTCCCAGAGTGACTGGCCCTCTGAAGAGATGTTCCCACACACACACTGCACATCTCTTCCTCTCTGCTTTTAAGTATCACAGCAAAATTCACAGCAACCTTGAGGACCAGAGCAGCCAAGTCCTTGAAGAAGCCGTGGCCTCTGAACAAGCCCACACAGACCTTGCACTTGAGTGTTGAGAGGGAACAGGAGTCAAAGCAGGCACAACCCCATTCAAAGGAGAAGAGAGGAACTCTGACCATTGGGATCAGCCAGTGCACATCACCCTTAACCAAGGATGTGGGCTGAGAGTTGGAGGCAGTGACACCTGGGGCAGGGCTAGAAACTCCCCATGCAGGCACTGACCCAGCTGGGAACAGAACAGCTCCAAGTCAATGCTCATTATTCAAGGGTACTTTGTCAGAAAAGTCCTTCCCCTCAACCCTGAAATGAGCTATTTCTCTGACCTTACAATAACCTAACACCGGAGCTCCCAATTCTGCCAGGCCAACCAAATGAAACACCCAGGAACTCCAAAGAAGTTCTGCCACAAAGGAGTCCAGGATTCATCCTTCAGCTCAGGAGCATGGGTGTTTTGTGGGCTTGTTTTTTCCCCTTTCACAAGCTGCAGAAGTAAATCAGACAGACCAAGCAAGATGTGGTGTCCAGCCAGAGCCAGGCCACTGCTGTGGCCACGTGGGTTTGAGCTGCTCCCTGCTCCTGCCTATCATCCCTCCTGGTCCCTCCTGCCACCCCTGTGGGGAAGCCAGGCAAAGCCCCTGGAGGTGGGAAGCAGGGAAAAGCAGAGCTTCACACACTTGGCACACCAGGAAGCTGATTTGCAAGTCTGCACTTGGCACAACTTCAAAGTGCTTTCTTTGGGGCAGCCTCAATCACCGCTTTCTGGGCTGGTTCTTCACTGGCCTGGATTCCTCCCAGGTGTTAAAGAGGGGCTGAGAAAGCCTTTTCCCAAAAGGCTTAACATCAGTTTGCTCCTACACAGCATGCAAGGCTGTTTCAGCCAAACCCAAGCTATCCCTTCTCTTTTTACATTTTCTTAATAGGTCAGGGAAGTTTTTTGGGTTTGCTTTTTAAAGAGGCATGGTCTGGTACTCCAGAGTCATTCTACCCCACGTGGAATGGCCTCATGGCTCTCAGGTAATGTGGGATTTGGTGAGTGAATTGCCACATCTCCACTCTGCCAGAAACTCCTGCAAGGGGCAAATCTTGTCCGTGCTGCATCCAAAGCCCCAGGCCCAAACCTGCAGTGGATTTCTTTCCTCTCTCTGAACTGGGCAGTGACCAGTTGCAGGTGTTGCTGGAGTGGCTGCCAGAAGTCCTACACCACTCTCCACGACCAGGCAACACCTCCCAGCGCCGTCACTATCACTACCCTCACACAGGAACGTCTCCCTCAAACCAACACACAGAAAGACTGGGAGATTCTTTTCCCAGGCAAAGCAAAACAAGCTTTTTTTCTAATTGTTTGTAAAACAGCATCTGAGACCAGCACCTGATGACTGCCAAAATTTCATAAAAAGACTTTAAGTATGTGTGTTAGTTTTTCACAGGCTGGTTTTTGGTAGCAGGGGTGCCACAGAGGTGGCTTCTCGGAGAAACTGCTGGAAGCTTCCACCTTGTCCAGCAGAGCCAATCCCCAATGGCTCTGAAGATGGACATGACACTGGCCAAGGCTGGGCCACTGAGAGAGGCTGGTAATGCCTCTGTGATAACAGATTTCAGAAGAAAATCAGAACAAAGAGGGGCACTGTTAATTCCAGCTAGAGAAGAGGAGGAGGTGAGAACATGTGAGGGAAACAACACGGAGACACCAAGGTCAGTGAAGGAGGGGGAGGGCGGTACTCCAGGCCCCAGAGCCAAGATTCCTCTGCAGGCCGTGGTGATAACCATGGTGAAGCAGCCCCTGGGGATCCACGGGGGATGCAGAGATCCACCCACAGCCCCTGGGGATCCACGGGGGATGCAGAGATCCACCCACAGCCCCTGGGGATCCACGGGGGATGCAGAGATCCACTCACAGCCCCTGGGGATCCACGGGGGATGCAGAGATCCACCCGCGGCCCCTGAGGATCCACGGGGGATGCAGAGATCCACCCACAGCTCCTGAGGATCCCCGGGGGATGCAGAGATCCACCCGCAGCCCCTGGGGATCCCCGGGGGATGCAGAGATCCACCCGCAGCCCCTGGGGATCCCCGGGGGATGCAGAGATCCACCCGCAGCCCCTGGGGGAGGTGCCCACGCCAGAGTGAGTGGATGCCTGGAGGAGGCTGTGGTCCAGTGAGAGACCCGGTGGAGAGACAAGAAGCTCCTGGCTTCTCAGCTGGAGCAGCCTGGCCTTGGAGGACTGCACCCCGTGGAAGAGTGACCCACAGTTTTGGGAGGACTGTCTGCCATGATGGAGAAGTTCACGGAGAATTGTCTCCTGTGGGAGGGACCCCACGGTGCAGCAGGGGAAGGATTCCTCTCCCTGAGCAGTGCAAGAACTCGGGTGATGAACTGACCAAACCCCCATGCCCTGTCCCCCTGCGCTGTCGGTGGGAAGGAGGGAGGGGTTGGGGGAAGAAAAGGTGTTTCAAGGACTTATTTTACTTCTCATTATCCTCCTCTGACTCTGTTAGTAATAAATTCACTTTGCAACTTTAAGTTGACCCTGTTTTGCCCTTGGAGTGTTTTCTCCCGGTCCTTATCTCAACTCATGAGCCCTTAGTTAATTTTTTTTCTCTCCTCTACCCAGCTGTGGCAGGGGAGGGTGAGCAAGTGACTCTTGTGGGTGCCTGGTGTTTGGCCAGTGTCAAACCAGGACAGCATGAACAAGCTGGACCTATTATTTTGCTGGGAGAAAAAAAAAAAAAAAAAAAAAAAGCAACCAAAGGAAGAAAATGACAAGAGTCCTCAGAGCTCCAGCACCTCAGGCAGCATCAGGGTGATCCCTAGAACCACCTGCAGGTCATGGGCATCACCCCTGTCTGTACCTGTAACCGTGCTGTACATCCCCTCCAGGCTTAGCTCTTGATACCTTTAAGGCCCCGTGCTCTGGGCAGAAGATAACAAGGAGAAGAAAAGCAGAGGATGCACAGCTCACATCTGGACACAGCCTCTATCCCATCACACTCATCTTCCAGCCCTGTCCTGCAAGCAAAGCAACTGGCAACTCTGTGCCCTGAAGCGACTTTGTACAAGCTGAAGGAGGACAGCAGGACACAGAGCATCACAGCCCTCTCCCACACCACTGACTCCCCCTGTTCATGGTTACTTGTATCACAATTTACAGGAAATTAGTGTTTCTCTGTCAGGATACCACGCTCCCAGGCAAACAGCACGTGGCTTTTACAGCCCCAGCACAAAGCAGTGACACACCTGCCCATTCCATGGTGGGCATGGCCTGGGAGGTGCAGCAGCTCATGGACAGACCAAGCAGAGAAACATGGCCAGGGAAAAACACTGGTGTGAATTTACTTACTCCCTGATCTCTGTGGTGTAATAAAAACAACCAGAGATGACTCCCAGCTGTCAGAAACAAGTCAATCATGGCCCCACAACCTAAACAGGACTGTCATTCATGAGGCACTGCTGGGTTTATCAGATGCGTTCCACCTTCTAAACAAAACTGCACTAGTAAATACCTTGCATGAATTTTATTTTGAGATATCTTGAGGGCTTTCACCCCCCTGAGCTGAGGCACTAAGGTCTGCACCCAAGTCATGGGGTTCCAACAGAGCAAGTGCATCACTTGCTCTGCACCACTGCAGCTTTGCAGGGCTGCACTGCAGAGGCCCAGCCCTGCTCTAGCCAGGAACAGGTACAACAAGCCAAGAGACTTTCCAAGACAACCAGCTACTGACCTACACTTCAAAAACTTACACGCTTATTTCTGAAACCAGCTCAGACTCTGGACTCTAACATGCTTGATTGGTGTGCAGGTCTGTTTTCTATTGAGTGTTTAGATCTGAAAAACACGGCTTTGATTAAAAACGGGCAACCCACCAACTGCAGAGAATTTTCACGTAACTGCCTGGCAAAAACCAAAAAAATAGAGCTGCAACAGTTATTACCATTCATCAAAACTTCTGCCTTGTTCCCTGAGGAATTGCCTGTTTTCCCCACCTACACCTGAGAATGCACCTACACCTGGGAGCTCAAGGTTAAGAGCAACTGCCACAACACAGAAAAACATGGAGAACCCAAGATTTTACCAATTCCAGCTCTTTCCATTGCCTACTATACAGTTGTTTTGTCTTAGCTGATGTTGCACTCCAGTATCTTTTGCCTCTTCTCTCCTTTTCCTTTAAACAAAACCAAAAATCAACATTCCCTTTTAACCAGCATAGTTATGGAGAGATGGAAACAGCGACAGGTGAGACATTCACAGACAAGAGGTCTGATCCTGCTGCATTTCGTGTCAATGACAAGAACAGGCAGGGCAGCAGAGAGCACCACATGGCCAGGTTAACACACTTGTGAGCAGGAGAAACCACAGGTAAGTGACAAAGTTGATTCACTATCCCCTTGCTCAGAACCACTCCACCAGTGATTATTTTCCAGTCATTCAGTATTTGACCCAAATAAATGGATTTATTAGGAATTTCACACCAGCAAAAGACAGAAAACCAAGATCCTGCTCTAATGCTCCTGAAGGCAATGTCATATCCACAAGGCCAAGAAAACAGAATCAAGCCACAGCAGCAGAGCCCTTGGTTCTCTCATTTCAGCCAAGTCCATGTTTGATTTATTACATTCACTATCTCACTTCTCCCACCCAGTTAGAAATCCCTTCCCACCAAAGGTTTCCAATCAACACGTGCACATGCAGCAGCTTGGCCCTTGCCAGAGAGGCACAAAAAAAGGAGCCTCAAATTACTCACATTTAAATTTGGGACATCCATGAATTGAGTTTCACCAACAGCTGACCCAACCACAGACCACACTCAGGACTGGCCTTACCTGATGCTCCCCAAAACCCCCGGGTGGCAGTGCCAGCACAGAGGGAGGCTGAGAAAGCGCAGCAGGACCACCCAGCTGCCACCCCAGGAGCTTCACCCCTGCATCCCTGTTCCCTGCACGCCTGGGGATGAGCTGCAGCACAGGGGACCATGACCACCAGAACAAAAGGGGATTTCCCATGCCTGGGAGAGGCCACAGGCTCTCCACCGACCACAGGAAATATGATCCAAGCCAGCTGAAGCATCTAAACATGCACAACTGTCAAACTGCATTTAGGAATGGCTTTTTGTTTCTCTTTATTTTAACTTTGAAATTTTCTAATTTTTTCAAGCAACCACATTAAAGTAAGAAAACATCTTGTTTTCTCTTTCCAGGAGTTCTGAGGTGTCAGAAGTGAAACAGTTCAGCAATTAAATAAATGTTTGGATGGCTGGGAAACAATGGAAGTCCCTAGCAGCTCTTCCACAATAGCCATCTATTTTTCACAAAAACTATAAATACGTTCTGAATTGAAACAAGCCTCGTTCAGCCAAATTCTTAGAAGAGCAATGTTACATATGAGACACAACCTTTTGTAACCTATTAAATGGCTCCTGGTTGTCCATTTGATCCACTCCCTATTTCATGACAACCTATGATATTAACATTCTTTACACTTGCACACTGCTTTCCCTGCACTTCTCCCAACATGCCCAAACACACACATTTAACCCTCACAGGACATCAGATGCATTTCACTGCTGCTACCTGCAATTAATAACTTTACAATTAAGGCTGGATTTGGGGGAGATGATTAAGTATTTGTGCTGCTATTCCAACCCAACCACATCCCTCTCTCAAAGTCGTTTGACTTCTCATCCCTGGCACCAGAGGAACTCTCTGCTGGGTAGCTCAGCCCCTAAGAGCTCACCAGGGCATCCCTGAGCCCACCTGCACGTGTGGCACCATCAGGGAGCCCAGGGCAGCTCAGCCCTGGTGGGCAGCACCAACCCCACCAGCCCAACATGGTTTTTTTACCAGGAGCTGCCACTGGTGCCCCTTCCCTCAGCAGCAGGAGGGTCAGACAGTGGCCTCTGTGCCCCACCCCAGCGACACAGAACAGAGGCTCAAACCCAGCTGCCTACAGGTTTTCATGCAAAACCTGTCAGTAAAAACTTTTCCAGCACCTCAAATTTGGAAATAGGCGTCACTAGCAATAAACCCTCACCCCCCAGCTGAGTCCCCCTGTGTAAGCCCTTCCATGTTTTATAGGCACAGTAGTTCTCAGCTGAGCAGTAAATGAGTGTTTGTGCTCTGGGGTGCTGGGATTTTTTTCCTTAATGAGTCATAGGTCTTTTCTTAAAAGTTTGCTGGAACACAAATTAGAGCTTTAGTAAAAACTGCTCCAAAAAACAAGGAACGAAGTTTCAGACAATGTGAAATACTCCAGCTGGAAGAGATACATGACTTGCTTGGCCACTTTTTTATGCTCCATCTCAGCACAGTAACGAGCAAGGCTGTGCTGATAGGGAGCTAAAACAACCCAGTGAGGTTAACAAGAAGCGTTAACACATACCACAGAAAGGAACTATCTGCTGCAATGTAGGAAAAAAAAAAAAAAGGGAGAAAATCTGCTTCCAGAGACAGCACCCACACAGGCACAGTGAAAAACTGCATAAAAATCCAGCCAAACACCACATTTATTGGTTGATCATTAGCACATTTGCTAATTTTGTTCAGAGCTGAAGGCTAATAAGCCAGCAGGAATCCTGCTGCCAGCCTCAGGAGCTGTCACACCCCTGGAGCAGCTCCAAGCAATGCCACATCACAACCCCAGGTACTGATGTCCTGTCGGGACTTGAACCTTTCAGGCAGCTGAACACAGCCCTCCAAAGAGAGCCTTCCTAAGCTCATAATAAAACTTACAGGCATCATGCACATTCCTGCATCTCACCCTTCTGGCTGCTTCACTTCTGCTTTATATCACACATCCCATCCCTGTCACAGAGGAGGCACTTTGTCCAGGATGGGCATAAAAATCAACCAGCACATCATACTCTAAGACACTCAGTTTCTCCAGCCACAGAATATGAAATTATTTTGGACACAACCTACCAGAATCTGCCAACGTGCTGTGAAGTGCTGTCCTGAGATATTTGGGACATATGATGTAGGTAGAAGGCCAAGACCAGAGCTTATTAAATGTATGCATAAATGTTCTGACTTTAGTAAAGCTATTTGGCTTTGTTAGCTTATTTTCTTTCCATTGCTGAACAACCCTACTATACACCTGACAATTACTTTGCCAAGTTTGGACTTTTTTAAAATAATTACTTGAGCGTTTTTTAAAAATAATCACTTAGGCAAATTCTCTTCCTTTGAGAGTGTTTTCTAAGCATCCAATATCCACACATCTTAAGAGACATTTACATCCTAATTTATTAACTGTGGATATTATGGATTTCAGCCTAGACCTGCTGCCATGAAGCCATCAGTGGTGGCACACAAACTTGTACCATTTACACACTTTAGATGTAAAAGTGATACAACTTCAGGGATGTTTTCCACTGGAAAAAATCAGCTTCAATCACATTATAACAACAGCTACTTTGACAGTTCACAGCAGGGCCACATTTCTGTTCTGCAAACTTCAGTGTCCACTGAACCCATTAAAGTCATTAAACTGGGATTTACTCGCACTTCACACACCACCATGTATGAATCTCCAGTGAATGACTGGACCTCAAACAGGACATTCACACCCAAAAAATCTTTGTGGAAGATCCAGCATGGAGGTGAGGGAAACAACTGCCAATACAAGTTCGACTCTGCTACAGAACCATTTCTGCCTTTCAGTCTTGCTCAGGATGTCTCCCTGACCCACCTGAGAGAGCAGAGCTGACTGGGTTGGGGTTTTTTTTTTGGGTGAGGGAGTAGGCAAAGGGGGAAGGGTATGTTTAAAAGCCTGGTGGTACTTCTGGGATTCTGAGGCCTTTATACTTGAGAAAAGCAACACGGCCTTGGCCTGGAGCTTGTGGCAGCCCTAAAAGCTGAGCAGAAGCAATTAATTGCTCAGTGTTTCTCATTCCTACTCCAAACCAAACTGCAACACAGGCTCCCCACAGCCCCTGCAAAACTTCCTACCCCCTGGCACACTGCTGCACAGCCTGGCTCAGAAGCTCGGGTGCAGCCTCGCTGGGTACACACAGGAACTCCTCCCAGACCGTGGGGCAGCAGAGGAGGGTCACCAAGCAGGCAACAGCACAGCAGGGCGCATGCCCACACCAGCTCTTGGACTGCAGACCCAAACCTCTGTACTGGAAACCTCACCTTGGTACCTCTAATCAAACACCTGGCAGTTCTTTGGAAGAATGGTTTTCTTCTTTCCCTTTTACAGGCAGTGCTTTTACAACTGACTACAAGCATACACAATACAGAGAAAAAGAAAAGTTTGCTTCCAAACAATGTCCCATCCACAGTCAAGCTTCCTGCAACTGAAGGTAAGAAAAGATTTGACCCCACTCATAACACAGGCTTCTGTCCAAGCCAGAGTCATCCAAATTCCCATGTCGTGTTAATTGTACGTGTTACATGCATCTACTACTCAATAAAAGAAAATACACATTTTCCACAGCTCTCCCCTGCTGTTATTATATCAATTCCCACCTTCAAGGAGAGTCATAAGGATGTGCATGGCTACCAGGGACTGCAAGAAGCCATCCCAAGAGCATCCCTCATAGCACAGACAAGGCTCCTTTTTCCCAGCTCTGAGGACTTGTGTTACCTCGTGCTTTTTTCATGTTAATTCCTTCTACTTTCTCTCCCCCCCGCCTTTCTATTCCTTCCTCCCTTTGGATGATGCTCCAGCTACCAACTGTATCCCTATTTACCATGATTTTCTTGCCTCATCCAGGGGACAGGCTCCTGGTAGCCGTGAGCCACAAGGATGCTGCTACTTCACACATACCCCAGCATCTCCCACTGCAGCTCCTCCTGAACACACACCTCCCTTGCCCCAACCCCTTTTTGAGGGCTTTCTTGCTTCTTGGCGAGAAAAGTCTGACCACTCACAAACCAGTTTCAGCAAGATATTTTCCAGCTATAAAAGGGAAGTTAGAGAAAACCAGAACTCTGAGGTGCACGGCCTGTTTGAACACTTCAGGAGACCCCACCACGTGAATTTATTTCTATTTAGATGTTTGCCTACTGAAGGCAAATTTTTCACAGGACAGCCTCAACTGCAAATGCTGGAGGATCTCAGCTGCTTACCAGCACCCAATTGATTTCTAAGCCGAGCTGAAGGGAAATAGAAAGTAATTACCAGAAAATAAATCTTTGCTTACCCCCCCAAACAATATGATGTATTAATCGTTACCTCTACTTCGATGCAAACAGGAAAGACCTAATATTTTACAAAGAAACCTTCAGGAACTCCTAAGACTGAAAACAACTCCACAGCAAATCTCTCAAGTGCTCTGGTCACCAACTGCAAGTTCATCTAAATTTCATTCAAATTTTCAAATTTCATCTCTAAGCAATAAAGCTTCTAGAGACTCACCACTACTACCTATCTTATTTTGATCTCACTTGCATAAACACCCTTCCATCGCATCAACCTGCACACCCAGAACAAGCACAAACATACAACTCTGAATTCACAAGCATATTGTGGGGCTCAAATCCAGATTTACACGGATGACTATGCACATAAAGGGCAGAGAGGGCCTGCATGGGTCTAGAGATCTTCTCTTCACCTGGTCTTCCCTCACCTACCAGGCCAAAGGCTTTTCAACACTGCATTATCAGCAGCATTTCTTGGTGGTGCTCCAAAAAACACGTGCTGGTACTGCTGGGTGGCTTTCTGGAAAGACAGGAGCTCTGAGAAGTCAAGGCTACTTGCCAGGGTAGGCACAGGCTGTGCTAGAGGACTGGAGCTATTAACAGAAACCAGACTTTGTGTCTCATTCTGAGACATCCCTGCTTCCCTTGGTAAACCTCACTCATGGCCCGATGAAGAGGCCTTTTTCTGCAGGGTGAAGATGAAGATGCCCATGGAAGACAGGGAAGGTGACAGCTCTGTGACAGGATCACTTGTTCTCGCTGAGGAGCACCACACATGGTGTGTGTTCTGCATCTCAGCTGTGAGAGAGGTGGGGATGAGGCGGCAGCAAGGGGTGGGGAAGGCTCTGGATGTGCAGAGATGGGGAAAGCACCTTCACAAAGGGCACTCCCTGCACAAAGGGAGCTAAAGGACAAGGGCAGAAATGCAGACTTGCTTGTCTCTCCAGACTCTGCACAGGCAGGAATCTGCACTCCCCACCTCCCCAGGACCAGATGCCTCTTGCATCTTTAGCTGAGGACAGTGAGACAATTAAGTCACTTCTTGTGCTGGATCCCACCACCCTGACCAGGATGAGCAGAACCCTTGTTGGGGGATGGCTGCAGCACAGCAGGGGCTGCCAGCAGCGTGTGACTGCTGCCTGCACCCCTCCATGCACCCTCCTGCCACTGCTGAGAGCACACCAGCAGAGAAATCTGCTTCAAAAATAACAGCATTATGTTCAACACAGACATTTCCCTGCCTGGCAGATGACAAGCCATAGGTTTACAGTCAGTCCCCAAGGATGCGTGACTTGCATGGGTGTGCCAAAGCCCAACTTTTGCCTTATACTTTTTTTCAACACCTAGACATCAGACTGAAGTATTCTGCAGAGAAAATAGAATTTAAGACAGCCCCTGAGCTTATGACTTTCCAACACCCACGAATGTCCTGTTGACAACTCAGGATGAACACTCAATTTAAAAAACATTCCTGAAACAACTTTCACCTCACCTTATATCAACGTTCAGCTCAAAAGAGTTATGAAAATGAGTGAAAGTAATTTTTATTACCTCACTTCTCAGCATCTGCCACTAAACCAAGCACGTTTACTGAACCGTGAGTACCTTGACAGGGAACAGACACGAGGTCTCACAGGGCTGAGGAGGAAGAGGTTTGGGCAGGGAATGCACAGGAAGCAGCTACAAGGGAACAGTCTCAGCTTTACCCAATTCAGCTGCTGCCAAAGGAAGGGTCTCAGCTTCCTGGAGCCCTCTGTCTGCACCCTCTGCCTTGGGTCAGCTCCAGCCATCTCTTTGACAAGGATGAATTGGAGCAGCTTACCAATCCAGCCCCAAACAACCCTCCCTCTTCTCCCTCTTTCTCTGCAGGCTTTGTTTTTGTCAAATCAGTGAGTGCAGGTGGCTGCAAGGTGTTGGTGGGAGCACTGGGGAGTGGAAGGGTGCCACCCCTCACCTGTGCAGATGCAGAACCTTCCTTTGGCAGCACTGGCATCTTTACTCAGATTAAACCAAGTGTAGGAGGGCATCTTCCTTCTCTCTACAGATGCACTGAAGCCTGGGAGAAGAAAGACGAGGATAGAGAAGGTGAAGCAGTAAAGCAAAGCTCCCAGCACAGCACTGCTCGGGCCCTGCAGACAAGCACGGGCAGACAGCTGTGACTCCACCAGACCTGAGGGCTTGCACCCTGCTCAGCCCTCTCTGGAGCTCAGACCCTGCACTTCTCCTCCATCTGGTATTTATCTGTCCCAGACTATGGGTCCCTCCTGAAGCAGAGCAGAGAGGTGTGGGAAAGCAGCCAGGGCCTGCCAGCACCAGCACCCTTAGGGGAACGTACACAAACTGACCCACAACCAGGATGAAGGCACAGTAGAGCTGCTTCTCCTCCAAGCAGAGCTGGCTGGTCCCTTGACCTCAGTTTCAAGAGAGCACACTGCTCAATTTTTAATTTTACTGGGGGTGTGGGGGCCAGACAACAACATGATGGCAGGACACAGAGCACAGTGAATACCTGGTGTCCTCATATCAGCATTCACTCACTAGACAATTGAACCCACCTAATTAAGAAGCAGTAAACCATCTCCTCTGTTCCCTCTATCTTGCTGGACCTATTGGCTCAACACTCCTGCTCTCCACAGGCATCACAGGACACCCACCGCTGCCTCTGGAGTGTGCCAGACACCAGTGCTAAGCAGAGACTTCACAGCTGCAGCATGTACAAACTACAATGAAAATCAAGGAATTTTCCTTGCTTCCTTTTATTAACTTGTTTAAGACACTCTCAGGTAAGTCAAACTAAAAACAGACTTCCCCTATTCTGTTCTCACTCTCCTTGACACTGACCCAACAGCTTGTGGTCAGCCCCACCAGCCTCTCGTGCAATGGCTCAGCCAAAACTCAGCATTCACCTACATAGATCATCTGAACCAAAATGTGGGATCAAATCCACCAGGATTTATCAAAACCTCAACAACTCACAGAAATCAACTTCCTCTTTCAAAGCACCCCAGTTTTCTGGGTTTTATCTGCTTCCAGGATGGAAGTCACAGCAGTGGTCCTTCGTGCTGCCATAGGAGCCTCCAGAGCAGCCCACAGGCACTGCAGGCACAGGCTCACTGCTCATCCTGCCCTGGGTGCATCTCCCGAGCTTTGGGGCCTGCTGCAGCACATTGCTAAGGAACACACATGCAAGCAGGGACACTTGCAACAGCCAAACTCCAATAAATAAGAAAATCTATCCTCAACACAGATTCCCCACATTTGCTCCCAGAGGCCCTGATCACACACCCAGCTTTCCCAGGCCACTGGAAACACCTCCCAGAGGCTCAGGACAGATAACCTGTTTCTTATTTTTACATGATTTTCCTCAGTCTCTCAGTGTATAACGTGGAAATTTCGAAGGTAGCATTTCCCGCAGTTCATGTGTTACAAGCCCCATCCAGCTTCTGCAGACCCTCAGAAGGGAGCCACAACTGTCCTCAGCGGGATCCCCTCAGCTGCTGAGGAGCATCCAGGTGCCAGCACCGCAAAAGATGCAGTAGGTGATCCATCAGCTTTCTTACCAGCCCTAAACAGATGAAGGAAGGCAGTAAGCACTGCATTCAGCCTCCTTTGTCTGGGCACAAAAGCTTGGAGAAACTCTGCCACTGCAGTTTACAGGAAGGTTTTCCTGGTAGAGAGGTTACTACTCACTTAGGGTGATCACTCCACTGATCGGCCCGGGTCTCTCTCCCAGACAAATGAAGGGAGCCCTGCAACTCCTTCCTTCCCTGCAGAGCACACCAGTGCTGCGCCACAAGCACGAGGAGCTTCGCGACCAAGGTAGCACACGTCTCCATCCTCAGGAAGGCACGCGGCCAGGCAGCCTCTCCCCACGCCCGGCAGCACACAAAGCACGGAGATAACCATTCCCTCAAAGGCCTCGGATAGGGCTGGCTCATCCACACCCCCTCACCTTCCTAGGCCTCATCCTCCCTCCCCTGCGGGAGCTCTGACATCCCCGCACGGGAGCCCTCGCTCCAGCAGGGAACGAGCGAGCTGCTCCCGAGGGCTGCCCAGGTCCGGCAGCTGCCGGCTCATCTGCAGTCCCCAGCGCAGGAGAGCCAGGGCAGTATTTGCACGCTCCAGGATCAACTTTTCACAGGTGTTTTTAACCTCTGCCATCCAATACAAAGTAAGAAAGACAGGGGAGGCCTAATCCTAACTAGTGTGGCTATAAAACACATGCACTCATCCGTATTTCAAGAAATTACTTTTCTTCCATAAAGAAGCAATAAAAATTCAGGAGATGACCAACAGGCTGATTTAACCTCAGCAAGGACCGAGGGCCCTCCTCTCCTCCAAACTCTGCCCTAGTCCCAGGGATGTCCCCGCGTGTGGAGCAGACCCTGCGAGGCCTCGCGGGGCAGGAACAATGCTGGGCTCCCACAGGTACTCTGAACCAACACAAAGATTTCATTGAACGAGGCACTATGGCTGGTGGAGCAGTTCTTACTCATCATCTACAAGTTACCACAGACTGAGCACGATCACAAACACCACAGCTTCTGAGATGCTGGAGGTTAACAGGGAAGCTTCAGCGGCCCGTGAGGAAGGGAAACAAACGAGAGTCCCTGCAAGCCCCGACCGCACAAACAGCTCTTGTCACACTTCAGACAAGTCTCCCATCCGCACGTGGAAAGGGAAGAATCACGAACCCCGGCAAACTGCATTAGGAAGAGACGGGAGAGACTTCACATACCGGGAGCGAACTATGGTGCAAGCGCTTCGGACACCAGACAGTGTCTGCGGCCATGTGAAACTTCAGCAGGCAGCTGGTCCAGAGCAGCCCCGGGCATCGCACACCCGCCTTCTCCACGGCCGAAGCCGCCCGGCTCGGAAGGCCCCGCACACCGCCGCCCTCCAGCCGCCCGCTCCCCCCGCCCCACTCACCGAAGTACTCCTTCTTCATGTGCATCTCCAGCTCCTTCTCCAGCTCCAGCGTCAGCGCCTCCAGCCGCCTCTCCGCCTGGCTGGGGCCGCTCTCCCGGCACGGCGTCACTTGGTAGGGGAGCTTGAATTTTGGAGCCGAAGCAGAGCCTTTGGTCGGGCTGTAGGCGTAGGGGGGCGGCGGCTCGGGGGCGCCGGCCGGGTGCTGCTGCTCGTGCCGCGGCGGGGACTGGGCATGGATCCGGTGGTACACGTCCCCCAGCTCGGGCACGGCGCCGTCCTCCTGCAGGCCGGGCCCCAGCAGGGACGAGCGGGGCGACGGCAGCTGCAGCTCGGGGTAGGCGCTCATGGAGCCGCGGGAGCTCCGCGAGCTCTGACTGGAGATGCTGGAGCGGGGCTGACCACGGCGGGGCCGGCCGAGCCGCGGCCCTCGGGGCCGCAGAGGCTGGAGCGGGGGCTAGCGAGGGCGAGCCCGGCGCCGCCCGCCCCCTCGGGCTCGGCGCTGCCCGGCGGGCCGTACCTGGAGTCCGAGTAGCTGGAGCGGGGGCTGGCGGTGCAGGAGTACTGGCTGGCGGTGCTGGAGCGGGGGCTGGCGTGGCGCTGGTCGTAGCCCATGCTGATGCCGCTGGTGCGGTTGCTGCTGGGCTTGCTGCCGCCGCCGTCGTAGCCGGTGAGGCTGGCGCGGGGGCTGGAGTGTTTGCTGGTGTCGCTGGCCGTGCTGGCGTAGCTGGAGCGGGGGCTGAGGGCGGCTCCGTCGTACTGCACCAGGCTAGCGCGGGGGCTGCCGTACTTGTCCTGCCCGGGCACCACCAGGCTGGAGCGGGGGCTGGAGAACTTCTCGTAGGGCAGCGCGACCGCGCCGCCCAGGCTGGAGCGCGGGCTGGAGAACTTGCCGTGCGAGGCGGCGGGGCCCGGCGAGGCGGCGGCCAGGCTGGCCCGCGGGCTGGCGGCGCCGAACTTGCCGTCCGGGCCGCCGGGCGCCCGCCCGCCGCCCTTGGCCACGTAGCCGCCCTCGTAGGCACTGCCCGCGGCGTAGCGGTAGCCCTCGGCCGAGTAGCGCTTGCCCTTGTCGGCGAAGCCGCTGTAGCAGGGCAGCGCCACCTCGGAGCGGGTGCACAGCCCCTCCTCGCAGCACGGCGGCCCCGCGCCCGGGGGCGGCTCGGCGGCGGCGCGGCCGTTGGCGCGGAGCGGGGCGGCTTTGCCGCAGGGGGCGGCGGCGGGGAAGCCTTCAGCGGGCGGCGGCGGCGCGGCGGTGCCGTTCATCTTCCGGCCCCGCTGCTCCGCCGTCATGTGGGCGGCGATGACCCGCTTGGTCTCCTCCAGGTCGGGGTGCAGCGCCAGGTCCCGGCGGCCGCCCCGGCTGTACGGACTCTCCGGGCAGGGGCTCGTACAGGGACAGGTCCTCCATGAACTTGGTGGCCTTCAGTGCCATGTCCTCCTCGTACTTCTCCATGCTCGGCCGGAGCCCGGCGGCGCGGGGCGGGGAGGGCGATGAACTCTCCGCGAAAACGCAGCCCGGAGGGGAGAAAGAAGAAGAGTGGAAAAAAAAAAAAATTAAAAAGCCAAAAAGGAAAAAAAAAAAAAAATCCCCAAATCCAGCAGCACAAAAAGCACCCCAGAAGAAAGCCCCTTCCCGCGGTCCTGGCGGAGCAGCGGCGGGACACGGCTCCTTGTCCGGAGAGCTGCGAGGCGGCGGCCGGGCGAGGGGCGGTCACCCGGGCGGCATCCTGCGCCGCGGCGCTGGGCTCGGTGCGGCCGGGCTGCCCGGCGGAGTGCGGCCGGCGCAGATGAGGCGCCCCTGTGTCACTTTCCAGCCTTAAATAAGTTGCTCGGTCCAGTCAATGGCGCGCTGCGCGGAGGAATTTGCGCTCGGCGGGTCCCTGCCCCCGCCACCCCCGGCGGCCGCCCCGCGGCGGGGCCGCGGCCCGCCCGCACCCCCGGGCGGGGGCGAAGGCGGCGGCCGGGCCGGAGGGGCTTTGCGGCGCGGCGAGCGCAGCGCGGGGCGCGGCGAGGCAGGGACTCCTTTGTGTGGGGCAGGAATGCGAGGAAGGAGACTGGGCGCTGCGTCCCGCTGGAATGTAGTTAATGCTGGAGCCAAACAATGATTTTCCCCGAGTCAGTCAGGGAGAGGGCGGCCGCGGCGCTGCTCGGCGGCGGGGTCGGCAGCTCCCTCCTCGGCTGGGGCCGGCCGAGCCCGGCCCAGGGCCGGCGGCGGGCGGTGCCGCGGAGGCGGCGGGGCTGTCACCGCGCCGGGGGTCCCCGCGCGGGGCTCGGGCAGCCCCGGGGAGCCGCGCACGGAGCTCCCGGGCAGGAGCGCTCGGGGTCCCGGCCCGGGGGGGCTCTGCCGCCCGTGCCCCTCACTGGAACTCTCCGGCAGGACCCGCGGCCTCGTCCCGCGTTGGAAAAGGGCTGGCTCTACCCCACCTCCGGCCGGGGCTTCCCCACACAAATGCCGGCATCGCTACGGGGTGGGGGGTCGGGAGTAGCCCCGCACCTGTGCGGAGATCCCAGTGCTGGCCAGGTGTTTCCGCTGAAAAGGCTTGTGTTTGTAGCACGGCAGCTGAGGGTTGTTGCCAGTTATTTATTAAGTCTTGGAAAAAAAAAAAAAAAAGGCAGCGCTGAGACATATGATAAACATATTGTGGCCTAAAGCAATCTGTGAGTTGACGGGAGTGTAAAAAAGCAGCTACTGTGTGTGTAACTGCAAGAGCTTCGTCTGTTGATCGGTGACGAACACCCCAGCGCCGCTTGCTATTTACATCTGTGTGCTCACGGGAAAGACTGGCGAAAAACAAACCCCCAAAACAGCTACTGAACCACGACCCCCGATACTAAACCGTGGCTTACCGTTCTTCTTCTTTTTTTTTTTTTTGGCAACTGAGCTGCATCTCCCTGACAATCATTTGTGTTGATGGCAGAAATGCTGACAAAGCCCTAACAACAGGTATCTGACAGGTGTCCTTACACTGCTGGGTGCTGAGCACCCTGTGAGGAGAGAAATATGGCTCAGGTTTGAGCTCTAGGCACTCTGCTGTGCCAAGAACATTTTATTCTGTTATCTGACCTAATTAAACATTAAAAGCAACTGTGTACTCAAAAATGTCCCCAGCTGTGGAGGGCAATTGATTGGCAATCTGTTTTCTTGCGTGTGCAGGAAAAAAAAAAAATCCAACAAACCATGTAAATGTGCAGAACAAGACCTGAAAAACAAATGTTAGGCATGGCAGAGGCAGTCCACATCCACGTAGACATACGTAAGCTAACACCACCACCCTTGGGAGTCAAGTGCTCTTTTCTGTGTTCACATCTTTCATTACACTTTTTGCCCATCTCCTAAACAAGTTGTTGTCACGTGTGGTGCTTGTGGAACAAGTTACATTTCACCTGTAGCCCGCAGGTGTGTGACGGTCGAAGGCACCGCTTGCAGCTGCGTGTCCTGGTGCAGCCCCTTGCTGCTCCCGCTCACACAGGGCCCTCGGCACCAGCAGCGAGCACTTCCCAGCAAATGTGCCCTGGCTCTGAGCGGGATCAAAGCAGCAGCTCAAGTCCCTGTCCCATTCAAGCCATGGCCTCTGGTAAAGTTGTCATACACAGACACAAACTGTGCCGTCAGCCATGTCACATGGACACATCCCTGCCAAGATCAAAGAGAGGTTCCTCCCACAGGGCACATGGAGACCACCTTTAACTTGAGGCTTCATCTGCCTCACCAGGGATGAAGTTTGTTTGTGGCAGTGGGCATCTTGTGACCTGCTGCCCTCAACTGTACTGGTGCAGAGCTCATTCAGTCGTTCCTGGGGCCTGTACGAGGCTGTTCTCTCCTGTTACTGCCGACTTTTGTAAGGTTGTCTTCCTGAGAAACTGGGAGCAATGCTCTGTGTGCTGTGTGCCACTGCAAGCAGGAGAAGCTCCTTGACAGCTTGGAAGGTAGGTCCATCAGAGCACATGTAAAGAAAATGTACTCTGGTTTAAGGGTGTCCTGTTTTGGTTTTCTTTTTTAATCGTACAACATTAGATAGCATTATCATTAATCTAACAGTGGCTAGGACATACTGGGAAGCCCTGCCTGTGTGCTCATGCAAGGAAGCATTTTGGGCAGGTATCCTTACAGCAGGAACTGCAGAGCTGAAGCTACAGCTCACACTTACAGCAACAGTGTCCTTCTGTAGCTCTGTCCTTCTGAGCCACAAATCTGCCCTTTTGAGGCGGCTCAGTTCTGTGCTGCTTCTTCTGCCAGCAGGTAGCAGGTTTCTGCACTAAGTCTATTGGTACAGAAGTCATGAAAGCATGTGCTTTGTTGAGTATGCACTCATGGGAAAAACATACTGCAGAGTCTAAGGAAACAGCCCATTTTAGTAAGCAGTGTGGATCAAATGATAAAAATCACTTACTGTTTGAAAGCTTATGCTTGATAAGTAACTCCTGGGCCAGAGCATCCTGGTACCGTGTTCCCATCTCAGACCTGCTGCAGGGGCAATGCTCCTGGCTCCCTCTTCACTAGGGAGTTGTACTTCTGTCACATGCATGAAGAACATCACATTTATCTGCAGTACAGCCCCAGGTGTGGACCATACAGGTGGAATAAATATGCTTGCAGTGGTACACGGCACACAGAGCATTGCTGCATTTCTCACAGAGGACCGTCTGTACCAGGCTGTGCAAACAAAAAGAGTGGAGTTAAAGCTGCTGTTGCTGTACTAAGTAGCCCCATCATTCTCCTCACTTTTAGATACATGAAAATCCAAAGTATTGGGTAGTTCCAGCTTGACAATCCTGATGTGGTTTTCTCCCCACATAATTTTCCATATACTTGCTTGATTATAACAACCATCAGTAACGTGTATATACTGCAAAAAGACTGACACTTCTGCAACTAAGAGCACAAGAGCTATGAGAGCGTTATAAAAGCTGAACTTCATTTCATGGTTTGGTGTGGTTATCCTTATGCCTGATTTTAAGTTATTTCAGTAAATCAGATATTAAGTAAAGCCAGCTGCTTCTGTTAAATAAAATCCATTGTCTAAGACTCAGAGGGAGCAAAATAGCCAGGTGGAGTTATTGATCTGTGAATATCAGCTGGCCAGGCCTCCCAAGAGCACTCCTGTTCCTTGTAATTGCCAGCGTCTACAAGGGAGCACTGCCCAGGCCAGCAGGCAGGGAGACCTGCTGCTCTGCTAGGCTTTGCTTCCCGAGCTGCAAACAGTTTATTACCAACAAAGCAGGGAATCTGTCAGTGTAAGAACTCCCCGTGGAAAAGTCAGCTCGGTTGAAGACAATGGCAAAAATCCCATTACTTGTGTTGTGGTGTGTGTGTGTTATATCAGACCTGACACAATGCAGGAGGGAGTTCTTTGTCTCACTTCATCAACTGAACAATTTGAAGCTGCTCCACAGATTTGCCTACTGAACTGGATGCTACCTGCTTTTTTGCAATTTCCTTCTTTGTCTCCAGCATTAAGAAATCAATGAAATTATATGACATCCACAAGGTAACTGTTTTCCGCTTTTAAAATGGATCGGTTTCTTGGTAAGGAACATAAATGATTATTCTTTTATCTCTGGTGTGTTTTAAACCTGATGAAAAAAACTCAAACCCAAACAAACACAAAACCCCCAAAAACTTTGTGAAATTAATTCAAAAAATTATGCTAAGAAGTGTTTTTATTTTGGGGTGGGAGACTGAAGCTTTGATTTTCTTTGAAGTGGTAGCTGTATTGGGTTTATATTGCTTTGTTTTGCATGTTTGGATCCTGTATGTTAATTTGTGTTGCAATACTTTTAAGTAGACGCAAAATTTTTGGAATATGAAGTTTGGATATTAATATGTATTTGGACTTGGGTGATTTGTTTGCAAATCTCTCTGCTCCGACCTGTTTTTTAAAATTCTCATTTGCAATTGATTGCAGCTTCTAAAAATTGTAATTCTAGAGTGTGTTTTAGGGCACCATCTTCTGGCAGACAGCACACACTGTATTTGAATGGCTGCCCTCGCTAGGCACAACTATTTAAAATATTTCTGACTAACACCACTCTGCAGGCTTACAGGTCATTTCTCCTTCTAAATCTGCAATAAAACACTATTTAACATTTTTTACATTCTTCTTATTCACTGCAACTGCAGCTATTCACTGTGCTGCACAAACATAGCTTGGGACAGACCCTGTAAAATTCCAGTCACAACAGGCGCTTTGTGAACGTGCTGGGGCAGACAGACAACATCTGTCCAAGCACTTATGATTAATGCACCATATATGTATCTTATTTCTTTTATAGCTTCATCTTCCACTTCTTACATATTTCAGATAACCACACTTCTGTCCAGTACAGTTTATAGGCTCATACTTTGGAGGCTGCACAGGGCACTGGCCATCATTCCTTGCACTCACAGGTCACAGTCACTGTATATTCCAATGCAATCAGTTAGCAAATACTACAGTTGCATAAATCCACATTTTATTTGGCCAGCTCAGTTAGCAGTGCACTCACTTAGTACTTTTAAGGAGGTCTGAAGTTACATAGCTTCTGATTTCAGAGGCTTGGAGGAGCTACAATTTCTCTTGATATGATAAAAAAGAAAGTCCTGATTACAGTACTGCAAATCTTCATCCAGCAGAGGAATCAGAGAGCCCTAGTGCACTGAATAAAGAATAGAAACACTGCATGAGGGTCAGGCTGCCAGACACATGCCCTGCTCTGCTCTGGTGGTGAAAAGTATCAGCCTGACTGTATGCGCCTCTTTATAGCCATTAAAGAAATGAGGCAGGCTACGAGCACTGACCTCCTGACCTGGCAACACAACGCACTTCAGCTGTGATGAGAAGGATCATTTCAGAAGGAAGAGGACATTGATTTGTTAAGAACACCACTTACATTTACATTTCATTGTATTTTCCATATAAAATGGTATTATAGAGGTATCACTTGTTAACTGAAAATAATGCAAAATTTGCAAGGATAGAGCTGTTCCATAAGCATGACTAGTGAAGCCTGGTCTCTGTGTTCCAGCATCCTCTGCACTCTCCAGCTTGTAGCTCCTCTCCAAATCCCCAATAATGCTTCAGTCCGATGAGCCCTGTGTCCCACAGAGCTCTGGCCCTGCACTTACCCAGCAGCAAAGGTGTCAGTCCCACACCTCCAAAGCCAAAGTGCTACCACAGAAGCTCCTGGGCGTCTGTCTCTTCTTATCTCCAGCCACTGCCTCAGTATTGCGGGGATGGAATTGCTTAACGTTTGCAGGTAGCTTCAAGTGCTGCTGAATAAGTATCTTTTCTTTTGGAAATTGTTCTGCAAACTTCTTCTTTTTGTGTGAGTGAAGGAGTCTGCTGATGAGAGAGATAAAGGTAACATGTATCTAAACAGCAACTTCCTTCTTTTAATATAACAGATATCAAGCTATATCTACAAGTACATGTATTTACTTCATCCTGTTCCTCCCTTACAAGCATCAAGGCCTCCAAATCAAAGCATTGCCTCTCCCTCACGTACATTTGTCTGCAGGTATAAGCTCCCTGTAGTCATTCTGCTTAGGCACTAGCCCAGAAATAATCTCAGGCAAGCAAAAACCAGATAACTGACTTGTGTACGATTTGCTGTATTATCCTGATCCTAGTTCCTGCTTTGTTGCACATTCTGTATTTTAGATGCACAAAATGGAGGGCTTCTTGTCCTTATAGCTGCAAAGAAAATGAACAAATATCCCTACCTATAGGCACAGAAACAGAACAACCCCAAATTTATTTTCCTTAATTCTGTGTTTATTCAGTTTTCTAATCAAAATTTAAAATTTGGGGGCAGTAGAAGTAAGCTTGAAGCAGATATCAATGGTATCTACAGACTGAACACAAGCTGATTTGATCTTCTGAAGTCTAATAAATGGTTAGCAAGAGGTCTTTGTTGTAAAGGTCAGAACTTGAAATGGCACATCAATCTGCTCCCAGCTGTCAGAGTCCAGAGGCCAGGAAAGGATGCACCTCTCTCTGTGGTTCAACTATGGAAGGGTTTCATAAAGTAAAGCTGAAATGTCACATAGAAACACTACAAACACTAAATGATCATCTACAAGTTACAGTGGCTCTTTAGAAAATGGGCATCTGTCACCAGGGCCCCTGAGTTCTTTCTCCTGAATGGTTATCATTTGCCTCATCAAGGTGATTCTCTAGATGCTTTGGGAATTCCTTCACCCTCCCTCAGAACAGCTTAATGAATCTCTGGTTAACTGCTGTCAGTCATAAATGGTCAATATTTCTTTCCATGCTCTGCTGCAGAAAAGGGATATTGAATTAAAAGCATGCAGACACTAGGTACACTCTGTAATAGTCTGTATTTTCTTGTCCATACATGGCACTCAAATTCACCAAGTAAATTAAAAATGCATCAAGAATTGTTTCTATAAAAGCCGCCAGAAAAGCTTATCTGCATTAGAGAATTTTGCTTGACTATAAACAAACAACTTGAGAACTGTGACAGCAGAGCCAATTTATATCACTGCAAATAGCAGTTTGTAGACTGATTTAATGAGCTGAGCTCAAAAACTGTAAGTGGAGACAGAGCCTGCATTAGGTTGCCAAGCCAAAGCCCTGGGAAGAATTTTTCCTCCATTTTAACATTTAGATCTTGTGCCTTCCAACTATATTCCTTCCATATGACCATTACTGCTATTAGGAGTTGAACAAATTGTCATTTGAAAAATTGAAGTTTAATTACTTGAGAGCTTAATTAATGCTTCAATTGATAATTTTTTCTAAAGAGCAAGAGAAAGTTTAAGTTGGAAATTCTACATTAATATAGTGTTGGTGACCAGTAGCCTCATACTCCACCAGTTCTGAAAAGCAGCTTTTCATTTCCCACAGCAGCAGCTTGCATTCAGTGGCTCATTCTGTATTACCAAACTTCAAAAGAACTGATTAGAACAGCCAAGAGCCTGTCCCATGTTCTGTGGGAGCAGCCCATGTAAAGGAAATACATTAAAAATCCTTCAAAGCATGTTACAAGAGGGATCCAGGAGCTTTCTCTGCCCCTCCAACTCCTCCCTACCCAGGGACGAGCAGCACAGCTGCACCTCCTAAATACCTCACCCTGTAGTTGCTTGTGCAGTTCCATTCTGGCCGTTCATGCTGTAAACCAAATTATGACACATGGTTAAGAACAAAAAACAAGTAATAACCTAAGGAGAAGCCAGGGGGACAGAACAGAACCACACCTCCCCCCCCCGGCCCCCATTTTTTTCACCCCTGAATCTCTCAGTGACATTTCAGTCCAGCTCATACAGCACTCAACTTCCAACTCACTAACACTTTCAACTTCAGTAAAACTACTGCAGTAAGTTACCAGAATTACACCCTCTACTGTTGTTTTTTAAAAAAAGTTAGAAATTAAATAAACCACTAATTTTATTTTTAATAAAGCTTAAAACCAAAATATGTCAGCCCTAATTTTTGGAAGGTGTCATTAGACATGAAATTCTAGTGCTTCAGCTGTTTATGGCAAGAGGTTTTCCACTGTAGCACTGAAATCCTTTCTGCACCACCTCTTATTTACGTCTTTACCTCTGCCTTCACTCCTGCCAGCCGAGCAGCAGCTAACTCAAAAGGATGTCACTGTGAACTATTATGCCTCCAAACAAGCCACTGCAATATGACTGTTACTACACTACCTAAAAGAAGAAATAAAACATTAATTGCGTCTGAGAAGCTGTTTTGTACAGCATTGGCAATTTTAACACAATGATGAGCTGGCCTTTGCTTTTTAACATTCTCCTTCTATAAAATTCACATTTGCTTTACAATTCACTCAATCTGCAAACTGTAACAGAATAAATCCTGCTGCTCAACTGCTGTGCTCTGTAAGGCTCACTGCACACTCACCTATGAATGGGAGCAGTTTTGGTTCCCTGGCATGAAAGTGGGAGATTATTTTGGTACAGTGACAGAAATGGCCAATTAATGCATTCTGAGAACCAACACTGACACTTCTGAGTTACCAACACAAATGCAGTAGGTTTTAAGACACTAGTTCTAAACATTACACTTTTGTCCTACACACAAAGTGTAATGTATAAAAATCAGAGCTTTCTTCATTCTGAAGGCATGAGGTGGTGAAAGCATGTGTGTGGTGGTGCAACTGCTGCAGCTCACGAGCCCAAGAACTGATTGTCCAAGAAGAAAAACATTCACAAAAGTTTTATTAAAAAAATTCCCCTTTCACCTCAAACAAGTGAAGCTTAAGTTCTGTACTACTAGGTTATGTTTAGAAAAATGGAAATAATACAGTAATTTTTGAAGGCTATACATTGTAAAATCCCATAAGTCAGCATAATCTTGGACTGTGCAAGCAAATATAGCAAGTACTTCAGATGTTATTTATTTGGTCCATCAGATGTACAGTATAGTAGTAGTATCTGAGTTTACAAAACATCAAATATAAATAACCTGAAACTGTAACAATACACAAAAATTTGCTTCTTACATTGACATACCAGGCAGTACGAGCTGAAAAACTGGAGTAAATTAACAGTTTTACAGTAATGTACATAGTGCCAGCTGATGTTTAAGAACACTGTTAAAACATGGCACTAATTTGCTTTGTTGGATTTTCTTCTTTACTTGTTCAGGGTGTGAAAAATGTTTAGGACTAGGCTAAAAATGTTTTTCTTCAAGCATCTGTGATTCTGTGAATGCTGGAGGTGAAGCAGTCACACTTAAAACAGCCTCAGAAAGGGATAAGCAAATGTGCAGGCAGGCCACTGCTGGGAAACTTCAAAAGTAATCACTGAAAAATAAAAAATGTAGTTGCTTAAAATCTGGGCATCTGATGATGGCCCTTTTCTGAACAAAAGTAGGGGTTTTTTTGTCCTGTTGGATGATACCTAAAAGGTATTTACACAAAAATACCATGCTGTTTTCGTGACTGTTTAGGTAAATACTTATCTGTAAGTATTCATAGACTATGTTTCTACTACATTTACTATATGGAGTACGGAAAAGACTTCTGAAAAGAGTCTACTGATACGACAGCTTTATCATCATGAGAAACAGACACAAATTATTTAAGCCAGTGATTTGGTATCCACTTTGAACCAAGGCCTTAGAGTTAGTCTAGTTCTGGACATTTTTCACATCCCACCACAATTTGCTGTTGCAGTATGACATTATGTGAATCACTTTGTCAAGGGGCATTTGGAGGTTCCCCCAAATGCTCTTCATCTTGCTCTTAGCTCAGCACACGCTCTTCGCCCCGACACACTCGCACCCTTTCTCCTCGAGTTTTCTCTTGAGGCTCCTGTTCTCCTCCTCCCCAACACTGCTGGAAGCACCTTCATCCTCAGACTCCACGATCATGAGGTCGTCTTGCTCCTGCTCAGCGCGCGCTCTCTTGGCCCCCACGCACTCACAGCCCTTCTCCGCTTTCCTCTTGCGGCTTTTGTTCTCCACATCGTCAGCATTGCTGGAAGTACCTTCGTCCTCAGAGTCAACAATCACCACATCATCCTGGTCTGGAGCTGCAAAAGAGGGGTTTGGAATTCAAATGGATACTGCAAAGACAGTCTACTCTCAAACCAGTTTTCACACATAAAATACTGGAGCATTCTTTATCCACATTCTTTACCATGCAACTGCAAGAGTATCTTAAATGTCCCTGAAATTACTATAAAATATGGTTTTCACACTGGTATTCCTTCTGCACCACAGGTGTGGAAAATACTGCAATAAGCCAAAAATATGGGAAATGCATTAGTTAGCAGGACTTTTTTTGCATGTACAAAACAGAAGAATTGCTGCTGTCTGCAGCAGTTGTTGGGAAAAGAAGTTTTACACACACCAAGCTGTAGAGCAGCCTCTCATTTCCCTACTGCACTCAGCACAACTCCCACAAGAGGCCACATTCCAGGAGAGAGAACTCACAAAGAGAGGGAGAAGTGGAAGGTTGAGCAGACTTACAGAGCTGAAGGATAACAGTGGATAGTATGTAAGGGAAAAGAGAACCCAATGTGAACTTTCAAGACATGTAATGGATTTTATTTGGGTTTAAACACAAATTCACTGTAAAAACTAACTTTATGCAGTTTTTAATATAATTTGAAGTAAATTTTAGCAATACTCTTAAAATTGAGTTTTCCCTCAAACAAGAGGCAAGGGACTACATACTTAGTGTCTTAAATCTGCACATATCTTACAGGCAAAGGAACACCAGGTAAATAATACAATTTCAAGGCATATGTACCATAAACTTTTGTGCCTTTTGTGCCTTCTGTAACAATTGTAAATGTGTATTTTTTTATTTAGTATGAGTTATACACAGAGGCAACTTAAATGCCTTTTATTTTGTATTGATGAAGCTAAATCATACAACTGAAGACAACTTTAATTGGACTGCACTAGTGAAAAACTGTTTTGTTTAATATTGATTACTGTTGATTACCTGTTGATGTTGAGGGTTGTGCTCCATCATCGCTACCATTGCTAATGTTCTTGGATGTTGGTTCTGATGGCTTAGGGCCAATTCTTTCAGGGGTATCACCAACAACTTCAAATTCTACATCTTTTTCTAGGTCTTCACTGCAGAAAAATACACATGCTTTTAAACAGCCAGAAAACAAACTCGTCTTTTACACAAAAAAAAAAAAAAATTCAAGTATTTGAGTACCCTGCAACTATGACAAAATGAGAAAAACATATTGAAAAAGAGGAAAATCTGTTCAGTCCTCTCTTGTAATTTATGCTTTGTCTATTCTTAAACACTATTCCACCCAGTGCTATGAACTCAAAATGCTTAGGAATCAGAAAATCATTAGCTGAACTTCCCTTTCTTCCTTAACATCACTGCCCTACTCCCACTGAATGTGCAGTGTGCTCAGTTTCTGTGTATAATATGTCTATTACTTACCCAGGGTTAAATACACACCCCAGCTATTTCAGAGTGACTTCTGAACACATGCAGTCAAGCAGAGGATCTATTATTCCAGCAGGCTGGGGTTTTCTTGCCTTTCTAAATTTTAGGGTTTTTTTAAAATGCCAGTTTCTTTCTTGTTGGTTGCCCCAAAAAATAATCTGTTTTTGCAATGTATTCTTATGTTGTGTAACAAAAAATTACTGAAATAAACCTCTTTCAGTTATTGTTGTAAAAAACAAAACCACAACAAAAGACTACAAAAAAGACACAAAACAAAACCAAATAAAACCCCTTAAACTATAATTTCTTAAAAAACAACAATTCCTCTTTTGCCTCTATATTTCCCTTCAGCAGCTTAATCTGTGAACTTCATTCATGTACTTAAATTGTGAGTGAAAAATTCCCTGTGGAACTGTTCTATGTATACACACAAAAAATCCTTATTTCAGAATCCTTACCTATGAAGCACATTGATTAACAGTGTATAGTCCTGGAGGAAATCATCTGCTTGTAGTCGAGTGCCATTTCGAATTCCAAAGTCTGATAATTTCCTGTGGTTATTTGCTACAAAAACAGTAAAAAGCCTGCAGTGTAGAGAGCTATTTATAAAGATCTTTACACCTGAATAAATACAGAGTACTCCAGAACTTTTATGTAGGAACATAAGATTAACACGTATTAGCTCTATTTAAATTAAAAGCTGACATTTAAGCCTACTAGGAGTTAAAGCTACTTATGTTTGATTTATTTACTCCTCATGCCATCGTGTTCAAGCACTTCACAATTACTGCATTTGAGAACGTTTTGGAGATGGTTTCTGGCATCATGAACAGAGCACCATCTAAGAAGCAGAAAATGAAGGGGGCTTGCAGGCAGATACCTGTTCCTGAAAGGAATCCTGACACGCCAGCTGAGAAGTGCTTTGTTCAGGAAAGCTGAGCTGGACAGCTTGCACACAATACCACTGGCTATCCTCAAGCCACTTGAAATACTTGCAAATCCAGTTCTCTTCAAATACTAGTCCACAGGGTGAACACAGCAATGTCTGCTATACATATATTCTGTATGGTGTCCTCCAAGGTTTTATGTACTCTTATCCCAAGACCCTCAGGAGGCATACCTACCTTCTGTTTCACCTTCTTCTGAAGAGATAAGGATAGTTCCCTTTCCATCATCTATTTGTACATCTGGTGCTACCATAGCAAATTTTTCTTTCAGTATCTGAAAATACAAATATATTAAAATATATTCAATCAATCTCTGACTTTGAAAGATTTATTTAAAAAAGAACCTTGAATTATGTTTATTATTCTGGCTCATTTTCAGACATTTACTGAAAGTCTATACTTTTTTGTTCATTTCCATGAACAAAATGACTGTATTTTTGAGGTCTGATATCTACAGGTTTATGTATGCTGGAAAGTTTTTTAGAATACTTCATAAAATGACAGAATTATGAATCAATAGTGACTACAACTGTAATGTAGCTACTGAACTTTCAACTGAAATACAAATTTAGTTTTTTGCTCTCAGATATTAACAGGCTTTAAAACCACCAAAATTTGCAAAATGCAAACATTCTTTCACAAGACATACAACACACATGGGCAAGAAGCATAGTGGCTATCAGCTCTTCTTGCAGCTGAGAGAAATGGAGAGTAAATAGGAGATGCTCAGTCAAAATATATTGAGCAAATACCTTATTTTAATAATTTACAGTATTAGGTTCAAAATGAAATGTAACTATAGCTCAAGATTTACCTTGTCCTGGAGTGTCAACACAGTAACTTTGTGTGTGTTAAGTTTCACAGTCACTTCTGGCTTACTTGCACATACATAACAATTAGGATTTGGTGGATCCAAAGCACAAGGAACCAGTAACTTCTTCCTGGGATTTGGCTGCTTGTTCAGAAAAATCTTGAGGACAGACAAGAAGAAACCAAGTTATTCTCTAAGTACCAGCAGGTCTAAAGCCTGTTTTCCTGCAGATTTCTTCTCCTGGTCTCACAAGCTGTCCTGTTCCCTAATCCTCTCTGCTTTGCCTGCTGAGCAGGAGTCTCACACAGCCAGTCCACCCCATGCTGACTGCCCAGCTCCTGCCCAACACCCATAACACCAAATAACCACAGTGCAAATTATGGCAGCCTGGTTCTCTCTCCTACCCAGCAGCAAATTTTTATTGTCATAGGAATTTAACGATCCTTAAGACCTGCACTTCTCTCTTTCCATTGTGACTGAAAGTTCCCAGCATATTCAGAATCTACTCAAGTGACAAGTGAGAGACAGCAAAACTACACAGAGTAGTCAATGAATGTTAAATGGAACTTTTAAACAAATAATAAACAGCAAGAAAGCAAAAGCGTTTTATTCCCACTTACCGTTCTACACTGATCTATCTTCCCCGATAAAATCTTCAAACCCTCCAGCACGATCAGCCCAGCTATCACTGCATTGGTAGTAGCTATAGCTGGGATAATATTTCCTGCCATTGCTGCAAAATAAACAAGAGTTGGCAGACTTTTAACAGCAAAAGAAAACAAGATTATAATTTAAATGAAACAATGTTACATTTTATCCTTACACTTGATATCAAATCTGCTCTTCATATTCATTCCAAAAACATGCATCCTGAGGTTTGCAGCAGAAGTGACGAAATCCATGGCAGAAGGGTCATCCTAACAAGAAGTTATTACAAAAAGCATTTAAAAATCAGATTACTCATTGGAAAGAGTTTGCAACACATGGTTCCTAAAACCTTAAAATCCGGAATTAAAAAGTAAAAAGTCTGTACAGTATTTAATTTTGAAGTCCATATACTTCCTCTTTCAGATGGTGTACTCAGAGCAGTAATACTTTAAATACTACCTACAATTTCTAAACATATGTATTTTAGTACCAAGTTAGTATATTATTCGTACTAATAAAATGCCTTGTGTGTTACAAAAATGTTTAAATCCTAAGTCTTACAATGTTTCAAACATTTTCAACATTGAATTTCAACACCGAATCAGCTGTTTCAAACATTGGGTGTTTCAGAGATAAGAATTTTTACTATTGGTCATAGTAATATTTTACTATTTTTCCCCCTCCCATATTTACAGACTACTTTTTTTCTTATGCCAAATGATAACTGACTGGAAGTGATCCTGTGTGTGGTGATAAAAGAGAAAATTCTTGTCTTCTTCAACAGAACTTGTATTGCACACCCATCATCAGCTGATTGCTCATAACCTCAGCAGAACCTCAGCTACTGACCACTGGCTTAGAGCATGTTTTGGAGAGAGGTAAGAAGGGAAAAATAAAGTTGCATTATTAAAATATTTTCAAAAATCAAAATATGACAAATACTTGTGAATTTGTGCTTTTATAAGCTGGAGAATTTGGTGAATTAAGTTATTTCACGCCACAGCAGTTAATCCTTGCCCTCAATGAGTCACACAAGACAGTGTTTAAAGAATGTATTTGTTGATGTATTGAAAGTGTTTCCATGAGGTGCCAGATAGTTTTGTTCTAAGTAGTACTATTTTGGAAGGAAACTGAATGAGCCCAACTAATATTTGTACTACACACGTAGAGTTTATATGCAGCAAACTAACCTTATCCCAAATAAGTGCTTCTCCATCAGCCTTCTCAGCCAGGTGAAGGCTCAGGGTTTTAACACTCTTTGAAAACAGGTCTGCATAGCTCCTGACATTGAGAACCTGCTGATCCTTCAACACTGCAGAGCTCTCATTCTGCTGGTCAGATATGTTTTGCTCTTTGGGAAAAAAAAGAAAAAAAACCCCTAAGATCAGGAATAATTGTAAGTTCCATAGAAGTTCTCTCAAATAACTTTCCAATTTCAGCAAAATTAAGTATTTTCTAAAGTGGAGAACAATATCCTTAACCTACAGTAGCCCTAACATATTACAACAAATCCACATTTAAAACTGCAACTACAGCTATGGCATCAGTCACCTAAACATGCACAAATTACAGCAAATGTAAATTTCAAACAAATTAAACTTTGAGAGATAAATCTATCAGTGCTTATGGCAAGGTGTCCTAGAATAAGCTGACATGTAATTTTGTTAAATGTGTATTTTCTACAGCCAATACTGAGTATCTAAAATAACAACTGAAAAACAGTCTTAAAAAAAAAAAGTTATCTTTACAGAGAAAAATTTGAAATCTTCAGGAACTGTAAAGAATTAATATATTCATTATCAGTACTCAACCGTGACAGTAAAAAAATGTACATATCACAGAGATGCCTTAATAAACAGCAGGTGTGATTTACAAATGTTCAGTAGGAGGAGGGATAGTTACCTTGCTTTTGTACCTCAGTCCAGTCCAGTGGCACTGGAGGCTTTCTTTTCCTCCACAGCTTATCCATTGTCAGCAGGTATCTAATGTCATCTTTGAAAAGCTAGGAAACATAAAAAAAAAATTTTAAGTGGAAGGGGAACAAAAAAAAAGACACTGAAAAATCAGCATTACATTGATGAGGTTTTGATTTTCTCTCTGACAGTATTTTCAACTACATAAAAACAGTCTAAAAACTTATTCCCCACTCTCTAACACCCATGTCATGAGCAGACACAGTTCTGATTAACCTGGGGAGGAGTAAAGTGAAAAATCAAGAAACAGTAATCTAAACAGTGGTTTCACCTGTCTACTGAAGCCATCCCTACCGCTCTTTGTATGCCCTCTCTGAGACACGTGAATGAACATGCCAATGAATTTCCAAAGAAAATTATTACTACCTATGAACATTACTCCTCTAATTATCCACTTTCAGTAACTATTTAGAACAAAAACTCCTAAATCAGTTTGTTTTCTCTTATGCCAGAGCCTGATGATGCACAGATGACTGATAGCTTTTAGATCCTCAGACTGGTTCTGATTATGCCCAGTGCAATTCCAGAGGTGACACAGACCCTCTCCCATTAAAAGTAATTGCAATGGAGTTTTGTCTGCAGAGGAGGCAAGCTGCTGCAGCCATCTGTGCAGATGCAGGTGGAATCCTGTAAAACAAGCAAGAGACCAACACAACAGCAAAACTGGTGGATATCATAACATGATCACATAATTGATAGCTAGCATTAAACATCCAAGCTGGGGTTTGATTTAACTTTACAGCACCTCATACATTTCAAATAAAGACATTTGGATAAAGAAGATACCTTAGTAAAAAGTTTGACAGGATCATAGCCAGTTGATTTAGCCCACTCCTTAGTTGAAACACGTTTAATCTCACCATCTTCATTGGATGCTAGTGCTCTGGCTTCTGCTTCTGCTGGCTCCCCTATTAATAAAGTGATAACCAGTATTTTAAATTAAAAAAAAAAAAAAAAAAAAAGAAATCCCATCCAAATATTACCCCGAGTCAATTGCCAAAATTATGCAGGGACCATAAAATGGCTTTATTGCACCCAACAAAAGCTGAATTAGGTACAGTGTCCCTGTTCCTCTTTGCCTCTGCAACTGCAACTCACTGATTTAAGTTAGTAGCACCCAACTCCTTTATTTGCAGAAACAATGAAAAACTGTTTCCCATTAATTTTCTCCACATTATGATGTGACTTCATAAATGTCTTACCACCCCTTTTTAGTTGTCTCTTTTTCTGGCAGAGTCTTAGTTTGGTTGGGATTTCAAAACAAACAAACAAAAATTTCCGTTTCTGACCTCTGATTCTTTTTATACAAAAAATTCTCTAGAAAGATGCTAATAATTTTCTTTCTTTCCCAGTCACATTCAACAATTGCTATCATGATTTCTAATAAGCAGGTTGATGTTTTCATAAAACTATCTATTAACATTTTGACTGAATGAGAAAGATCAACTCAGAGATCATAACATGATGCGTAAATTTGTGAATGTTTCCCACCTTTCACCAATGCATCATTTGCATTATTTCATATTTCTCTGCCTCATGTATCATTGCCCAGTCATTCTATATTGTGAAGCTTTCTACTACTTTTTGCAGCTATTCCTCACCTTTTTTATTTTGAGTGACTTTGTTCAATCATCCATGCTGAACAGCACACATCTCCCATCTGGGACTCCTCTCACCACCATTTATCATTCAAGTAGTTTAGCCACTTCAGGATCTTCAGCCTTTTTTGTCCCTGTGGTTGCTTATCTCCCTCAGGTTCCCCCTCAACAGTTTTTGAATCTCCCCCTGCACATTCAGAACAGTCTACACCAGATACACTTTCCAGAAGTTTGCTGATTCCTTCCAAGGACCCACAGAGCCGTGCAGGGCACGACTTCCCTTTATAAAGGTTGCCTTGACTCTTCCCTGGATATCCTGGTTTGGGCTGGGAGAGAGTTAATTTTTTTTCTAGCAGGTGGTCTGGTGCTGTGTTTTGGATTCTGCAAGAGAACAATGCTGGTAACATTGCTGATGTTTTAGCTGCTGCCAAGAGGTTACTCCAAGTCAAGGACTTTTCAGTTTCCTGTACTCTGCCAGTGAGCAGGAGCACAAGGAGCTGGGAGGGAGTAGAGCCAGGAGAGCTGACCTGAACTGGCCACTGAGCTGGGATATTCCAGACCTCAGAATGTCCTGCTCAGCACATAAACTGGGGGAGTTGGCGGGGAGGGGCTGATCTCTGCCTGGGGACTGGCTGAGCATCCATTGGCCAGTCTGCAACTGTGTCACTTGTTTGTCTTTATTCCCCCTCTCTGTTTACTCCAATTATAATAGCACTAGTATTACATATTTGTTTGTTTCCATTGTTAGCTTTTCTTACCCCAGCCTGTGAGGTTCACTTTTTGTGTGGCTCTCCCTGCTCTGGGCGGGGCAGGGAGCGAGGGCTGCGCAGTGCCCAGCTGCCAGCTGGGTCAAACCCGGCCACTGTGTGACCAAGGCACCCTGACCATGGGCAGTCTGGCACTGCAGACACCAGGCTACAGCTCACACCTCCTACAAGTGCCCTGGTGTCTTTACTTAAAGAAGTGGCATCGCACCTGCTACCTCTCGAGTACTTCAGCAGCCATTGTTTTAAGTGACTTTATATTGCCACTCTTTTTAAGACTCACCTATTTCATTCTGGATTTCCTGTAGAAACAACCTGTTCAGTGATCACTATCTGATGTTCAAAGAATTTGAAGAGTTGAAGGATCCTCTAAGCTCCCCCTCCCAAGTCCATTCATCTATCAAAGGATCCAAAAGAAGCAACCAACAATGATGCTTATTCACCTCATAGTAACTATGACTACTGTCCTTACAGAAAAATACTGAATAGCTATAAAAATATCACTCAAAATGGGCATATTTCTCATGTAGATTAATGCTGGAGTGCTGCAGGCTAGAAGAGTTCAAACATAATTTCTGCAGTTCCTTGCAAACCCTCAGCTAGGAGTGGAAAATGCAGAGAGACTACAAATATCACCCAGTGTTCTGTTCAAAATACAAGCCTCCCAGAGGCCAGAAACAGAATCTTCTTTAAAGAAAAGGAGCTGAACTCTCTAACTCTCTAAGAAATGTACAGAAAGGAGTCATAATCTCTGAAACAGAACATTTTGGTAACAGGGTAAACCACCAGCTTATATCACACTCACAGGCAGCTTCAGGATCAGCTCTGTCAGGTGAGACTTCTTGATCAGCATCTTCTTCTCCAAACAACTGGCTATGTAACAATGAAGAACAACAACAAGACTAGAATTTCAGCATATCTGGTTAAAGACTCAAATATTTGCTAATGGATACATATTCATTTGAGGATTTTGCTGTCAGACTGCCACATCATACATTGTTTTTAAACTGCTGGGATTCATCACACGTGGACTTAACACTGACAACACAAAATGCCCAATACAAGAATGAATTTAGCAAAACATTTTTCTGTATAATTCACTCAACAGTTCACCCAATATTTAGTCTAATATTTACACTGCAGTACTAAATGCATTTTTAGAACCTGGGGGATATCCAAGATTCCAACAAACTTTATACTTGTTAAAACATGCATTAAACTGAAAAATGTGCTTACTTCATATGAAGATGACGAATAAAGCAACCTCAACCTACACTGCTGTGCCAAACTACTCTGCCAGATTTTTTGTGCTATTAGAGCAAGGCCTAAATACTAATCAACCTTCCATCTTTATAACAACCCCAGAACCCAGGTCAAGGAACTTGGGGTTTTCACCATAATCTCTTTAAATTAATTTAAAATTAATTTAAAATATACATTATAATAAATATAGAAGTGTGTCAATTTTATTTCTCTCTCTGTAGGTTTAGAAACCAGAAGAATGAACCATAGTACCTATTAAAAAAAAAAATCACTTACTTGAACAAATACTTAGCCCACACAATGCAGTGGATAGGCTCCGAGGGTGTATTTCGGATTGTGCAGCCTGGGAACGTTTTCTGAGTTGGTTTAGGCTGACATTCATAACATTCTGTCACTCCCTGGTGAAAAATGAAGCATTTACTTGTCACTCTGAGATGGCTACTGATAGTTTAGGCTACTAAGAGATGAACTGTAACTCTATCTCCAAACACCCACTCCTTGTTGTCTAAAATAGCCAAGGACAAGAGTAACACCCCACCTAACCTTTTTGATAACTGTGACTTGTCCAAGGTAGCCTGCAGTTCCACTCTCTATAAGAGGAATATCAGCAGCCAGACACATCCTGTTCACATGGTTACGGGCAGCTGTAAATCAAGAGGGTTTTAAAGAAATAATTTGAATAGTTAAGAAAAAAAAAAGTTTTTACTTCTCCAAATTCAAACTAGCATCCTAGGCAAACATTTATCCTTAATCTGCCTTGTTTCTTTATAGAGCACTACACCATTTTCACAAAGTCCAGTTTCCCATTCTCACAAGATGTAGTGACATTAATAAACACAGCAAACTCAACTGACTAAAGCTACACTGAACCCACAATACCCATCAGTTCCCATGAAGCAGAAATTAGCAGTTAACATTTACTTTCAAAACACCTGCAGAAACATCAGCCACCCTTTCAAGTTTCTAGCAAAGCACACAAGGCTTAGTCCAACTGCAGAGGGGTTAAGAGGATACTTGTTACTCATATGACACTGCAGCAAGGAACAAGCAACATCTGCAATATAAAATCATAGTGAAAACTTCACCTCTGTTATCCAGAGCATTCATAACCAACGTAAACTGGCGGAAGAACTCTACGTTATAGTCAGGGCTACAGAAAACAAAAACAACATTTCAAATGGCACAAAGTTGTTGGTTATATCTGCACAAGAGAAACTCTACACATGCAACCGATGTTCGTGTGATAAATTACACATATTATAAATTTAGCTACCCTTTAACTGCCCCATTTGTCTTCTGCCCATTTTAAAGCTGGGTGAAAGCATGAATTTATGCTGCTGGAAGGAAGCTACTGCAATTAGTACTAATTTGACCAATGAAACAGGCAGACAAGGAAAAGTGATTAAACTACTCTGACCTAATGAGTAAATTGGCTGAGCTGTGGTAACTGACCTTAAAAACCATCAGCTGTGGCTAAAACATGCACACTGTAATTACCACAGCTCATCAGACTGTGCATAATTCATTGTACTGTGATAGCTCCATTGGTTTGACTGTGTGTCCATACCCTGAGGAGCCAACACATGGGACCTTAAATCTCAATACTTCAGTTATCTTCACATTGCATTTTTCTGACTTAAAGAAGAAGGTGGAAAAGAAGAGAGAGTAAAGAGGAAACAGGATTAGCAGTTTCAGGAAAAGGATGCAGTGAGTCAGTGTTTCACTGGCTAATGGCAACGTCAGAGTTCAAATCTTCATGATACAGAATATCCATTTTTTAGACATTGGGGCAAATATAAATGAAAACACGGGTAACAGCTAATGGAACCCTACATAATCTTGTACTCTACTCACTGGTTGCAGATCATAAAGACTAAATTTTAACAGCTTGGGGCATATATAAATAACAGTTACCTACACACACACAAAGGACTTAATTTTTTAAATCACAGACTTAACATTCGCATGTCTTTTAATTTAGTTATTGCTCAAGACATCGGGGCATCCTTACAGAGTAGAAACTTACATGGCAAATATAGCCAATAAAATGAAAAACAGACATAAACAAATGACTACAGCTTACTACCAGAGCTTAAAACCCATGCAAAAGCCACACTCCCACTCAGGTGTGTGGTAGTTCACATTTACAGCTATTTCTCCTTACTGAGGACGCTTTGTAAAATATCTTAAAGCACACCATTGTAGCATTTAAATAACACAGTACTTGCAAATCAAACATGTAATTAGAGCTTAAAACCAAACATACTTCATGATGCTATCATGGTAAGCTATAATATTAGCTTCTGGACAAAACTGTAACACGCTTTCCTTGGCAACCTAGAAACAAAACAAAAAAAAAGAAAACAAAAAAAACTTATTATTTCTTCCTTCCTTCTAAAAGACAGACTTGATACCAGCTGTGTATCGACTAAGTTGACTACCTTAAGAGATTTAAATACTTTAATAATGAAATGCTGTGGACAGCCACATTCAACCAACCAACACTTACCTCTTCCCAGCAGAAACTAAATTGTGACATGTTTCTAACACTATCCATAAAATAATACTGAGTAATGAGACTTGGGCTTTGACTTTTTCCTCACCTGTGATTTTGATCTTCCAACATGTTTCTTTTGAAACAGAAACTGTCTGTTGAGATTGCTGACATCAATAGTATCCAAATCAATCTATAAACACACAAGAGAGGCATTTCACTTTCACAGAAAGAGAAGGAACAAAACCATTAACGCAGTTTGAAGAAAAGACAATTGGCCAAAATGCAGAAACTTTGCAGACCCCTTTTCAGACCTTTTGGGTGTTACATCAGCACCACAGCAACTGAAAAGACACAAGTGGTCACCTAATTATCTTCAGGAATCCATACGTGATCAATCATTGCTGACAGGGGACCATGACAAAAGTGCAGGGCTACCACAACAAGCTTTCTGAAGAGAGTCCCTGCCAAAAACGCACGTGACTCTTGAGAGAGCTCCTCACAGCAGTGAGCAGAACGTCAACACCACCTGTCCTGCTTACACAGGATAAAGATTTTAGTGGCAGTTCCTGAGGAGCAAACTCAGGAGGGAAACTGCAGAAATCCATCTGCATGGGTCCAGCCAGCCTCTCCCTGCACTGCCCACCCTGAACACTGGCTCTGTGCTTCCCCAAGGCCCAGGAAAGGCTGCTCCAAATCAACTGGTCCTTCCACTTTATACGAGCATGGCTTTAAGCACCTGAATCAGTAAAACAAGGGCTGCACAGCCATCTTACACACACACTGCAGGGCAAAAGCTTTTACTGCCTGTGCCCAGCAGTAACTGCCTAAGTGCATGTTAACAAATTGTGAAGTCTACTTATAAAAAAAGAAACCAAATCACACAATCAAAATGTTTAAAAACACACAGCACCAAACACCCCAAGGTGCAGCCTCAAAAGATGCCATGACTGCAACTCCCCTAACAGCTATGCTTCTATTTATTAATATATACACAGCAAGAGCATAAATTCAAGTATCTTTAGCCCCCACAAGAATTTAAAAGATTCAACTACAACTTTGACATTTTTTCCTAGCTTTGTTACCACTACTTTTTGTGCAATTAAAGTTTCTTTGATCAACAATTCTTTTTAGAAGCCTTCTCCAGAGTTTTTCTGAGCATTAGAGAGATTTCTCCCAAATTCCCACAGGTAATGCTGACATACTCAACACAATAACACCTTCAGCTACCCAGAGAGCACTCTCAGACTGACTGTGCAGTGTGAAGTTAAATTATGACCTACTCAGGGTGTTCTCACACACTTCTAACTTCATTAACCCAACCTGAATTATGAAAAAAGCACGGCATACACTCACTGAACATCCTTTGTGTGACAGATCCAAACTCCAATATTAACCTTCCTGTTTTCTGAAGGGAATATTTTTAATTGAAGGACTAAGTTTTAACATACTAAGAACTGCAATAGCTAGAGAGTTTCATTTTAACAGTTAATAAAAGCATGTGTGGATACAGAGCAAACAGAAAAGATACATTTTAAAAATGTATTATAGAGCTGAGACTGTTAAACAGTACTAACATGGTATCATAGTAACTACCCACGGCCTTGTCTCTTTTCAGGAAAATGGTATTTGCATGATTTACATTTCTACCTCCTTTTCTTCCTCATAAGACACACAGAAAGCTTGCTTAGTCCAAAACCAAAAAGCCCTAGAACCTCAAGGGAAAACAGTAAAGTGCAAAACTTTGTTAAAACCTTCACTACCCAGAAAGCTTTGAATATTTCAACTGGAGACGATGACAAGTGACATCAGCTCCTGCTAAAAGCAGGAATTAGAGCACTAAAGGGAGCAAAGGGAGTTCTTCTCCAGAGAGAAAACTTGAGACCATTAGACCTCAACAGAAGCTTCACTCTAGCTAAGAATGATCAGAATTTAACAGCTCACTTATAACACAACTACACTGTTCCCATTTTTGTAACCTGGAAGAAAAGGCATCATAACAACATTTACTCATGTTCTTAATTCAGACCTGGATATTGAAAAACATTCATTTTGTTCTTCATTCATAGGACAAGGATATGCCTCTCAACATACTAAAGCCATGTATTTGTCAGCTGTCTGGTACTCAAAATGACTAATTTTTTTTAGTATTAATATTCTTTTTTTAAAAAATCACAACTTATGTATAAAAAGCATTTTCAGATGTTCAAGTTTGTTAATATTTAAGAACTGAGGAAAACCCTCAACAATATCACAAATGTTGACAAAAGCAATTTATTCTGCTAATAGCAAATTCCCTCTTTATGTAATAATTCTTTTTTTGCTCTCACCTTGTCTTGTACCCACCTGTTTCCTATGTTCTTAAAACATTACTCTCTTGCATAAAACACTGCCCGTGATACTGTCATATGAAGATAGCCCTGATCCAACAGGTACTTAAGCTAATGGAGTCCCACCAAGTCAGCCTTGAAAGGCAACACCAAACCCCAAACTATAATAAGTGAAACAATAAGCACACCCCAGTGAGATTTGTGCATAATGACTAACTGGAAAATCAGGAGCTTTAAGCTCTATTATAATGGGCTGCAGGAGTATATAACTGACACAGTAGAGCAGGGGGGAAAAAAAGAGGAGAACAGTGCAGAGAATGCCTCCACTCCTCTGCAGTTATCTATATCCCTGGTGCAATGTTCAAACTGGACAGGCTCTCAAACCAAAGGGACAATTTGGAATTAAACATATTCTATAAGTTTCAAAAGCATTCCAGTAGGAAAGCCCAAGCCGTAAGAATAACAAGGCAAGCCAGTAACTATTTTTTTCTACAAGCGGATATGGTTTTAGGTATGCGCTGCTCTGCTCAACAAGTCTGCCTGCAAACCCAAACTCCTCACAAGCTGTCACACAAAACTCTCAGATGTGACTCCTGGGCACGTTAGTAAACCGGTATTCAAGGAAACAGACCTATGCTCTGTCTGGATTTAAAACCGTATGTTCTTTCTTACTACAGTAAGAAACCAGTAAAGGTCTGGACACCAGGCAATCAGTTTCACCAGCAGTATTTGTCTCTATCCCGTTTTCGTTACTACCCTCTCACATCTGCCCTTCCTGTACGCATTCACAGATTAATATCTGGAAGCAAAAGTGAAAGCACGAGCCCGCGGGAAGCGCCAGCACTGAGGGAGTTTGCAGCCCGCGATCCAAAAGCACAGTTCACCTCTGCCGGGGGGTTTCTCGCTGCAATTCATCACGGGACCATCACCCCCAGCACCGGCAAAGGCGGCACTGGGCTAAACTAAAGATTTTCAAGGTATCGCCGGGCAGCAAACACGGCACAGCGCGGTACCCCCGGCGGTTCCATCCCCGGGCTCCGGAGATATACGGCCTTCCCGAGGAAGGCGGCCGGACCTCGGCGGGGGAAGGAGGAGCTCCCGCGCCCGGCGGGAGCCCGGGCTGAGGGGGGGCGGCGATGGCGCGCAGGCCGCGGCCCCTTTGTGGCGCTCCGGCCCGGCGGTCCCGCGGCGGCTTTGGCGGGCCGGGACGCTTTGAAACCGCGCACACACAGCGGCGGGCGGAGCGGCCGCGCCCACACCGCGCCCCCGCCGAGCGGCACCCGCGGCCCCGGGCCCGGCCTCCCCCGCCCGCCAGCCCCGGAGCGCCCCAGCCCCCGCCCCGGCCTCGACCCGCACCACGTAAATGCTGCTGAAGCCGGTGAGCACCAGGTTCTTGAGCAGCTCGCAGCCGATGCCGCCGGCCCCCACCACCAGGACCCGCGCCTGGGACACGGCCTGGGCCAGCTCGGGGCGCAGCGGCCCCGACAGCGGCGCCGCCATGACGGACACGGCGGCGGCTCCGCGCGCCTCCTCACGGGCCCGCCGGGACAGAGCGCCGCCCGCGCGCGCACAGCGCCCCCCGCCGCCCCGGAGGGCCGGGCACCGCGCACTGCCCGGGGAAGCCGCGGCGGGGCAGGAGAGCCGCGAGTTCGAGCCCCGCTCCAGCCGGGCAGCCCCAGGGACGCATTCCTGGTGCACCAGGAGATTTTTATTTGTTATAGTCATTTTTAGTATATTTGTAGTTCAAATATACATATATAATATATTTATATGTTTAATATTTTTATATCTGATATTAATATAAACAGAGTTCAAGAAGTTTTTGGACAATGCTCCCAAGCACATGGTGGGATTCATGGGGTGACCTGAGCAGGGCCAGGAGTTGGACTTGGTGAGCCTGATGGGTCCCCTCCAACTCACCGTATTCTATGATATTTTTAATATATTTATATTTATTTCTAATGTATTTTTATTTTTTATATTTATTTTTATGATTTCACCTAAGTTAACTAACTTGCCTCTAGAAGTTGACATGGTAAGCTACAATTCTTCCTTACAAAGTTTTGCAAACATTCCATCACCCTTGTGTGTCATTTCCTCTCCTCCCCACCTCCCCTTATTTTAAACCCACACCTTTAGTGCATTAATTTCTGTTGCAGCATTAAACCTGTACAGAATGCTCTAAGGACACTTAAACTACTTTTCCTTCAGTCAGATAAGACACTGCAGTTCAGCCTAAGCCAACAGGGAAGGCACAGGAGAATGCAGACGGTTTTAACTGAAGCTGCACCACCACACTGTGGTACCAAGGCAGGTGCTCAGCCCGCCCCAGTTCTGTACCTGTGAGAACACAAGAGTTAACTCACCCCTCCGCCTCCTCCCCACCCAAACCCACGGCACTGTCACAGCTCATTTAACCACACAAATGGAACTTTTCCTTCGCTGGAAAAACACAGAAAAGCTTCATGCTGGAAGGCTGCAGGGACAGCAAGGCCCTTCAGCCACTCCCCACTGAATTTCCAATCTGTGGTCAAATCAAAGCAGAATTGCTTTTTAAAATCAAGCTGGCATTAAGTTCTCCACTTCTAGTATGGATGAATACTTCCAATATATGAGAAAGGTTTTCTCATTGCAGTTTTCTCCTTTACTTCTTTCCCCAAATGCTGGGAGTAACTAGAACTGTGAAACAATCTCTACACCTCAACTTCCATGTGTAACTGAAGTACGCAAGTTTTGTCACCACATTTTAGAGGCATGCTAATAGATTTCAATCAGTTATTCCTGGAAATAAGCACAATGCCATCAAACAAATTTAATTTTTCATCACATCTGAGGAAAATTCTGTTACCTAATTAGACACTTGTAGTAAAAAAATCCCCAAAACACACCAACAGACTTTTCATCTACGCAGAGAAATACAATTTATTTAAATAATCTCTGATCTGGGTCTTCTTGTACAAAAATAAATTCTTCAAGAGGGGTTTGATGATTTGTTGGCCAACAGCTTCTCTCACATGTGTAAACTATAACAGTTCCAAATTCCACTGACAGATCTAAAAACAAAGCAACAAAGGTACATAAGGGTAAGAAAAATGACATAATCAGGGGCTATTGCTTACCACTACACTTCAGTCTTTGCACAGATTATTAATTCAGAAAATATTTCTCATATTCAGTCTCCTCTGTAAATACCATTTTCCAATGTTAACCACGTTAAAGGTAGCCAAATCGGAATTTTCCAAGAGATTTTTAAGTGTCTGCAGTCTTACCTCACAGCATTTATTATTTTCCACGGCCTCCTTTAAGAGACAATACAGACAAATTATTCCCAAGGCCATGGAATTATCCCTGATTCAGTTATTAAAGTTCACTAGTGAGCGAGCCAAGCTGCAATCAGAGCCTCCATAAAGCAGAGTTCTCTCTTAGTTCAGTGAAACCCATAATGGAGACAGCAGACCCTCTGGAACACCACCACTGTGGTAAGCACATGTGGGAAACAACCCAAACTGCAGTTCACTACACTTTCCCACAAAGAACACTGTTAGAAATATTGATTCAAGTAAGTCAAGCACCTGAGTCACTCTGGAGCATGCTGACCAGTGTGGGCATCAGCTGGAACTCAAACACTCTGCTGCTTCCACAGTTACTGCAAGCTGGGATATCCTGGTCCAGGTTGGCTGGAGGACACGTTATGAATAAAGGTTGGCCACCCCAAGAGTATCTGAGAGAAGACAGGGAAGAAAAAAATCATTATTTTTTTAATATCTAAATTTGATAGGAAAACTTGTATGTTGGCAACAGTGTCCAGGATTTGCTGAGATCTCTGAACCTGCTTCAAGTAAAATATAGTTGTGAGTCAGAATCATTGCCTCAGCTACAAAGGAGTCACTAAACAAAGAATAAAGATGGGGAGGGGGAAATAGCTGGTAGGTTAATGCTTGGAAAATCTTAAGGAAAGAGCTGGATTTAAAGGAGACAAATGCTCTGAATGGACACCTCCAAAATATGCTGTACCAGAACCATTTCATTAAGCAAACCACACTTTCCTGAAAAATGGAATCCTAAACAGACAAAAGACATAAAAGATAACATTCAATAAGCCTTAATGCAGAATAGGTCTCAAAACCACGGTAGCCATGTCTCAGAAGTGATGGTTTATTTGTAAGAGCTCTCAGAGCTTCACAACTAACAGGAAACAGACCAAGGATGGTTTCCACTGAATGCCAAGCAGGAGATTTGGTGCTCTGTTGAAGGGCAACAGGGACCCTGCAGCCAGGAGAAATGGGAGTCTAAGAGCACACTGACAGTGCCCAGGGAGGGCAAAGGGAGGCTACGGAAAGATTGTAACCAGGGACAGCCCCCGGGAGCACCAGAGCTGATCTCTTAGAGGAAGGGCAAATTCAAGGAGCACAATACTGCAAAGTGACAGATCCAGTGAAAAGCTGTCTGAAAATGCTACTTGCACTCTGCATTAGAAAATCTCCAGTATAATCTTTGACAGTTAATAAAAGTGTCTCATGTTCTTTTCTGTCTACGCAGCCACTCAGACTTTTAACTCCTCATCAAAAAGGGACCAGTTAGTTCCACCTGGTACTGGAAAGTTGGTAAACAAAAGCCCTGCCACTACACTTAGGCAGCCTTACCAGACAGGCAGCACTGGACTCCCTGGAACACTTGGTATGATCCATTAAAACCTGTATTTTCTGGTACTATGAATGACTTAGGATTTACTCTTTGCTATACTCCCAAACAGAATTAACTCCTCTCCCAGGAAGAGCAACTACTCTAAGGTTACACCTGCTTCTGTTCTAGGAAAAGCAACAGATTTACAAGACCTGAAGACTGCTGGGGGCTGAGAGGTGTCCACAACAAGCTGCAGAACTGGGGCTTTAAAACAAGCAATTCCTTGCTTCAGTCAAGGACAGACATTAGAAATTCCAAATAGGTCACAAAATTTCAGAGGTGCAGATAGCCTTGTCAATCTATCACAACAGCACACCACTGTGTGTTAGACTTCCACCTCAACACTGTCTCTTGAAAACCTCTGTGCCTGGATTTCAGTGAGGCTTCAAAGACAGTCGGGGTCTTCTCATCAGGTCTGATGATCAGAGAGCTACGGTCTCTGATCCTGTTTGCTTCTCATGTACTTAAACTCTGTATAAAGAAAGCCCAGCCAGGGACTGAAGTCTGACCAGAGACATGGCAACAGCCTCCACAGCAGGTTTTTTTAATTAAGAAATTAAAACATACACATATTTCCAATTAAAGAATTCATTTTGATGTACCAACCATCCATGCCAATGACTTGTATCTCCCTGTTACAACCAGATTATCAACATACCTTAGAATCTGTTCAGGACACACAGATATTCTTTTCATGAATTTATGGAATGTGTGGTCCCAGCTTTTGACTTCACTCTTCTCATATTTTTCATTACCATCTTCACCTGCAAAGCTGTAAGAAAACAAGAAACAAACTGTCCAGCAAGACTTTCAGTATGACATGAATGTTTTAAATAAGGAATGGCTAATATACACTCACATTAAATTATACTAAATACATTGAGAAAAGATATACATGTTAAGAGACAATTCTTGTTAGAGGTTGTAAGTGCACATTTTCCTTCTAGTTCTTTGGTTTCTGGTGGCTTAATTACACAATTACTAGCAGTGTTTCAAACTATCACATGTGACTCAAATCCACCATGTACCTGCTTTATTCCATCAAAAACCCCTTCCTTTAATAACATCTCAATTTTTTTTGTGGTTTTAAATTATGATGTTGTCTTTTTCAATTTTGAATCAAGCATAATTAAAGTTCTGTGATTCTATAAAGGTCAACAAAACTCAACAGGAACATCACTGCTGAAAAGTTTCCTATGCAGATTCTGGGACTGACAGCAACTTTAGCTATAGACAAATTCAATGTTGTCCACAATTCAGGCACAAGTGGCTGAAATATAAGTGCTCACTGTGACCACCTAAGTTAAATACTTCACTAAGAAATTATTTTCGGTAACTGCTCAACAATTGTTTTTCAGGCAACCCTTACTAAACCTTCAGGTGTCTTACCATCATCCCAGTCTCTAGCCAAAATCCCTAAATAATCAAACTCTTAAAAATGCAACTGAAATACAAGAAAAGCTTTAGCCCTGTAAAGAAAAAGCCATGAAATGTCATGATATAAAGTCATGCCATTCAGCATATATATTGTGTCAGAGATGAACCATCTGTTGCCCCACCTGGAGCCCACGAACACTCCAAGTGCTCAGTCACTCAGAAATAGCTGCATCTTTGAGTAACTCCAGATTTGACAGCACTGGGTGCACTGTTCTGTTCCTCCAGCACAGCTCTACACAGCAATGGTTTCTGAAGGAGCTTCCAGACAAAATCATTCACGTTCAGTGAGAGTCCCATTTAGATTATCAGTAAGCATACAGGAAACTACACAATTCCTTCAGTTTCACCATGAAATCCAGACCTGTTCTCACCTTTCTGACATCATCTGTTCCAAATCAACACACTCTCTCTGCTGATACTCCTTCAGTAGCTTATCTGCATGATGTGTATCAAGGAAACCCATGTAGTCTTCCTCATCCACAACATTAATGTAGAAGGGCTGGAACACAGGAGCTGAACCAGCCGTTGCCATCACCATGTCCTCACTGGCTGCAGGGTGTGTGTCCTGGGGACCTGGGCCATCCATGCCCTCACTGGCTGCAGGATGTGTGTCCTGGGGACCTGGGCCATCCATGCCCTCACTGGCTGCAGGATGTGTGTCCTGGGGACCTGGGCCATCGGCAGCCTCAGACAGGTGGAGCTGTTGGAACTGGGATGTAAACTCCACCTTGCTGCTCACAGCTTCGTTTAGCCCAAGCAGCTGAAGGGAGGCACGTGCAGGAAACTCTGCTCCATCACAGGCTCCCCAGTCATCTGCATCCTCACACCAATCCTTTGCAGCAAAGTTTGATTCTTGCTTCTGAGAACCAAAAAAAAAGAGAAGACAACACTGCCAAGGTTTGCCATCCTACTGCACTTCAAATTCAGCTCCTAACAGATGAGAGAACTGAGACCTTAAACTAATGCTCAGTGTTATTGCACCCACTCTCCTCACAGTGGTACTTCCCAACACACCCACATTTACTTCTCACACCAGCACAGTTATGGCAAAACCATCTCACACTGGAGAATCAGAACAAGAATTCATCAGGCTTTTGAGTGGCCCTTGTGCCTCCCGCTGTCATGCCCTGGCTGTGGCTCAGCCCCTGCCAGCTGCCTGGGCAGCTCCAGCACCACAGGCAACCCAAAGGGCAGAATACAGAAGGAAATAATAATAACAACACCATCATTTTACCAGAGTAAAAGCTCATTTACCACAGGCCAAGATTTCACATTGCAAATGCATCAGCTGAATAAACCCTTCCTGCCTGCCTTCACCAGTGTGGTGCCACCCTACTCTTCCAATCTGCTTTAGCCAACATGCCGTTTTTCCTCACAAATATATTAACAATAATTGAGTCAGATTAATGTAAAAGCCTGTGTTAAATTTAAAGAGATCAATTTAAATTAGAAAACAAAGAAAACAGCTTAAAGATCCAAACCTAAATAGTATAGCCTTTATTCTTCAACTTCAAGCATCACTTGAAGTTGAAAATAAAATGTAGCTAGCTGAACTAACTAAAGTATTAAGTATCACTTTTGGCCATACAGCTGGACTGCAATCTCCACTTAAAAACCCGCCTGACATAGACACAAACAGGAGGTTAAACACTGTTTAACAGTCTTATAGTAAACAGTGTAGTGCAGTGACAGAAATTCCATGACTATGACTTCTCCACACAACCACAGAACACGACTGGAAACCATCGCAGAGTGCAGCTTCTGGAGGAAGGTTATGGTTCCTTAAACAAGGAGATGTAGGGTGTGAGCTCCTGCAGCTCAGCTGCGGCTCTGGTTCAGAGCGTCCTCCCTGCAGCCCCGGCGCAGCCCGCGCGGGCAGAGCTGAGCTGTACCTGTTTGCCGCTGAGATCTCGGCTTTGATTCTCCTGGGCCTGCGAGTAATGGGAGCGCAGCACCTTCCAGCTTCGATGTGCGGGGCAAAGAGAAACAGAGGGTGAGGGGGGGACCACTGACCAGCAGCGGGAACAACAATAACAATAACACTGGTAAGCACCCGCGGCCCCCGCGCTCACCTGCGGGCGGCTCCCCAGCAGCGCGGCGCGGCGCAGGCGAACACGTGGAGCGCGCGGTGCGCGGGGCCGCGCTCCAGCGGGCAGTACACCTGCGCCAGCAGCAGCAGCGCCCGCCCGCACCGCGCGCACCGCGGCGGGCCCGCCCGCACCGCCGGCATCCAGTCCTGCAACACCGACACCACCGCTCAGACCGGGCCGGGACACGCCCCGCCGCCCCGGCCGGGCCCGGCCCCGCCAGCCCAGCCTCGCCCCGGCCCTACCGCGCTGCCGCCCAGCTTGTTGGTGGCCCATGGAGGGAGCGGCCCCGCCGGGCCCGGCCCCACCATGGCGGCGTCGCGCAGCCCCAGCAGCACCGGCGGCCCGCCCGCCATGGCCCCGCCGGCGTGCGCGCGCCCGCGTGTCCGGCGTGCGCGTGTCCGCCTAACCCGCGGCGCGCGGGCCCGCCCGGGCCGGGAGCTCCCCTCACGAGAGCTCCGTCCCTGCGGCCGCTGCTGGCGCAGGGCAGGCACAGAGCCTGTGCCAGGGAACACGGTCCTGTCCCAAAACGGGCTCTGTCCTGCGACAGGCCGAGCCGCACAAGAGTCCTGGCATATGGTTTATTTACACTTCTGCGGAGAAGGGGGCACTGGGTGGCAAATCCACCGAGTCAGCAGCACGACTGGCAAACCTTTCCACTCTTTACAACTTTTAGCAAACAAAGATATTAATGTGCATTGGTTACAGGGTACATAGCTCTCTTATTAATTAGTATTCTATCTTCTATTAGTTAATGAGTCTCTTTGCCTCTCATGCTAATCAGCGCCACGATCTATCTATCTATGTGTCTGTCTATCTATCTATCTGTCTGTCTGTCTGTCTATCTATCTCTTCCTTTGGCTCGGCGGTTTCCTGTGTGGGTGGTCCGTGAGTTGGTGGTCCTGATCTGCCCCTGCCGGGATTCCCTTGCCCAGTCGGAGCTGATTTCAGTACAGTTGCTGAGTTGGCTTTATTGGTTTCTTCCTTGTCTTGGGGGTTCTGCCAAATGTCCTCGTGGCCCGTAAATTCTGCATTCTCTGTGTCCGCTCTCAGAAAAAGCTTCTTCCCAAGCTTTGTTAATCTCCCGCTGGGCTGAGATCAGTGAAACATGTCCAGCCCTAAACCTTAACAAGGCAACTGGGCTGACCAGGAATTTGTATTTCTAACACCTGGACATCACTTAGAGCTTGTTGGCTGCTCTGTTTCGTGGATTAAATCTCTCTCCTTGTTGATTAGGCCAGAAAATTACAAAGATCAAACAGCAAAGAACATCCTATCTTAATAAAATTGTACATATTTCACGTTTTGCAACATGATGACCTGAGAAGCAGGACTGGCACAGAACAAATATACTTGGTGACCAATTGGAAAGGCAATTATAGAAGTTATGGATAATTAATACATTTTAAAAAAAAGATTAAGGCTTTTACTGACAGAATGGGAAAAACAGAACAGCAGTAGTTCTTGCTGAATATTATCAGTAAATATACTGCTAAGAATTTCTTCAAATATAGGTGCAACTGGAAATCTATACCAAGTGGCCATTAATACTAAAGTTATGAAATAAAATGAGGTTTGGGACATAATGTAAGAATCTGCTACTTAAACATATCCTATACATTGTGGCCATGGTGTTATTCCTTTCTCAGCTGTTTGACAGCGTGCCAGTACTTATATTTGGGATTTAGAATGCACAGATGGACAGAACACTTCTTCTCACACAGTCAGAAACTATTTTGTTATCATCCGTGCCTAATAAAATACCTCCCTTTTACACAGGAGTTATTCTTATGGCTTTGCATTCCCAAACACACAGGATTTCTTCTGTCTTGGGCAAGATAATAATTTTGGTGAACCTACAAGGACAGACACATTGATTCAACAAACAAACATACCAATAATGGACATAAAGGCTGTGTCAGACCAAAACAAGGGAAGGGACCAGAAATGTGTGACACAAGCAGCAGTATGGTTGCTGCAGTCAGCTGTTACTAATTGTATCAAGTGGTGGTGTTCACAAGTCAGGGAAAATGCACAAAAGGGGGTGGCCAGGGAGTGTAGATCACGCTACTCAAGGTCCACAGGTGTGCAAAAGCAAGTGAAGCCAGAGGTGAGGAGGAAGAAGACACCTACAAAGGGTCAACATCTGCAGGCAGGAGCTTGGGCTGTGTCACTGTGAGAGCCCCTCCTGGGGTGCTGTAGGATGTGGGAGCTGGGCACCAGTTAAAGGGGTAGTTAGAGTATTGCTGATTGTTCATTGTCATGAGGAGAGCTCTCCAGGATTCCTGGATTCCCAGATTGTCTGTTTCTTTGTATCCTGCTTGTCATGTAACTTGGCAAAAAAGCCACTTCACTACCTGTGCGCCCTGACCCATTCCAGATGTGCTGAGAACGTGGTCGCAGCTGTGGGAGACTGGGGGTGCACACTCTGCATGTCAGCAGATCTTTGATGATACTGAGCCAACAACATGCAGCGAACACCACCAGCCTTTGCTCTCCCCTCTGCCTCCGTGGGCATCTGTCGTGCCAGCAGAGCTTCCTCCCTCCAGCCACTGGACTGGGGATTTGCCAGGAAGGGTGACGGGCTGCCCGCTAGCCAAAACAGAAGGAGCCCAGAGGTCCAGCTGCACCCTCTGGTACAAGGCAGCACTGAACACGAAAAAGGGTTCAAGAGTGAGCTGCTCACCTGATGGGAGCTACTCCTGGGCTGACTGGAGGGCACGCACAGGCAGAGGCGAAGAAGGAAGGAGGGGACTCCTCATACGGATTCCACAGACAAGATTTACTGTGAAGGTACCAGGAACGAAGAGCCCAGACCCCAACGTGTCCAGGGGTTTTATAGTGGGGATAGGAAAGGTGAGGATAAGGGACACAGCCAGTGAGATAAAGGGAAAGAGGCGGGGCTGAAGCTGAGGGAACTAATGGATTAACACATAGGCGGGACTTAGGGAAAGAACCAATGGGGTGTCGAGGAGTACAGAACTTTCTAGAACTAATACATAGTTAACTACGAGAAATAATATTTATAGCTTCATACATAAAACAAGATGGGGAAAACATTAACCAATCACATAAAAACATGTAGATTACAGAACTGGGGGGTTATGGGTTCTCACCCTAACTGTGAGTGAGTGGTTAAACTTCGGTGCCTGACCGCCAGATGTTGGTCTTAGTTGTACCTTCAGCGGTCGGGGTGGTTACAGCCACCTGCACTGCTGCAGAAGGCTTGAAGGACACACAGTTACACCCCATCTGCAAGAGCCTTAAGCCTCAGGTCCTGAACGATTGGTACTTGAAACCCTTTAGGTTGAACAAAGAAACTGGGTGTGTTTCTGGTTTCTTGGGTGTGACAACCTCTTGGAATTAGCTTCTGTCAGTTAAGTGAAAGAAAAGGAGGTTCCAAAAATCAAAGCAACATTCATTTATAACAATTCACAAAGCAATAAAACAACTAGAGATTTTCTGTCCTCTTTTGTGAGATGTCAAGTCCATCTCACAGACGTAGTTTGATGGATGCTCTGCTCCCTACAAGTTATATCCAGTTAGAGAAAGAAGAGGCTGTAGGAAGGACAACTGACCATGTTCTTCTGAAAGAAGAGAGGAATAAGCATGTAAGGTAGTCTGACACTTATGGTATATTCGGTATAGATAATTTCTTACAGATTTCAATTCATATGCCCATTCCCACCTCATTATTCAGTCTTGACATGCACTGAGTAGGTACTGTGGTCTGTTTGAACCTAAATGATTGTGGGAATTTTTTTCTGCTTCTTCATTAAATAGTGATTTTTAGTCAGACGAATATTCTGAATTCCCCTTGTTTCTCCCCTTTTGCTGTGATCAGGACAACAGATTACACGACAGTGAGTTAGAAGGTGATTATTACTCTGCATCCTGACAAACTCATTTTGTTTGACTTTTCTTTGGGGTTTAAAAGCAAACTGTGTCCTCCACAGCTCTTATAGATCTGTGTGTTTTCTTTCAGTCTGTGTTTGTTTCGTGAGTTGTGCCCAAAACTCCACTCTGTGTTCTTTCAGTTTTTCTGCTGCCTTTTGCTGCAGGTCTATTCCCAGGTATCTTTCCTCCAGGTCATACTGAGGCCAATGGACCAAGCCTTCTCCGTTGGGATTTCTGGAAATAATAGTACAAAAAGTTAGCTCTCCGTTTGCCAATCCATTGCTCTCTGACTGCTTGGGTTCAGAGCATTTCAGAAAACCAACATGAGCCCAGATTATGTGATTCTGGGACCTGAATAAACGGGTAGTTTTCTATGAAAATGCCCATCAGTGGAACAGCAAAAGTGTGGTAGCTGCCATTACTTTTAGATCTAAAACTCCATTGCAGATGGAGTAACAGCTCTTAGATTTTTTTTTCTCCTGTCTGCAGGTTCATTTAAAACACCATTAAGAAGATAAGTTGCTTCAATATTTATCTTAAATTCTGACAAATTTCTAGGAACCAGCTTCAGGCAGGTGAGTATATTCTAGGCAGCACAGCCAAAACTTGAGCTGTAATTAGCACTGTGATTCTCACCCATTTTTAGCAAAGTTGGTCCAGTATCTCATAACAGTTCTGCTAAGTGTATTTTCTTCTTTTGTAGCATCTCCTGCAAAGGGAGAGATGAAACAGCCACATTAGAAAGTAAATAATCGGTAGCGGCTATATGAAGTGCAGCAGGCTGTAGTCACTTCTACTTGTTGCCCTGAGCTATTGGAGTTTTTTCTAGGAGAGAACTGCAGATGAATGGTTTAATGAAAAGTATCTGCTACCAAAGACAGAAAATGTTTATGCCCATTACAATGCTTATAAGAGAGAAATTCTATTCTAAAGCCCTGCAGTAAGTAAAATGAGTAATAATGAGGTTCTAAAAGGAATATGGAGTAAGCCTGGATACATCACCAGCTAAGAATGGCTTTCCGAAGACAAAGGCAATCTCAGCTCCATGATCTGCTTTTACAAACGCTGGTATCACACCTTCCGCTGAACTTGGTCGATGTTGGAATTCATAGAAGTAGACTGGGTTGCCTGCATCTGGAGGATACAGAAAAGTGCTAGTTTGAGCTGAAAATACCTGCTCCAAAGATGATAAACTTTCATTAACAACTGTTTTGGTTAAATGAAACACTACCAGTTCTCTGGATAGTGAGGAGTGCTGCCTACTGTCCACATGACCCCCAGGAGAGAATTCTACTATTGCTCTAATGCTGCTGAGTTACCTCTGTGGTATCTGGCCACTTCCACAGCTGAGATGACAAAGAAGACATCTCCCATTGCCTCCAGGAGGCCATCTCGGACCTGAGCAGGGCTTTCTGCATCCCCCATGTACTCCTTGTACACTCTGTCAACAACTTCAGACGTAATACCCTGAAACAGCAATAAAAAGTACTTATCATGATGATGAATATTATAAGGAGTAAGAGCAGTAAATGAGTGTGGCATCTGCACATCCCTGGCTGAACCCCAAACATCACCTTTCAGAGAAAATCCTCAGCTGTGTCAGAGCTCAGGACTGGAGTTACACAGCTATGGATGTTGGTGTTCTCAGGGAAAAGAGGGATGCAAGATCAAGGGATCAAACACCTTTAGATAAACAGCAGTCAGTGATGCTGATTTTTCTCCCTTCTGAGGGAACAATCCTCATAACAGCAAAGAAATCCTGCTGGATTTCATAAAATCCATTGATTGTTGTAGATGACCATAATTTCTCCCTTTCAGAACAAGCCTGGGCTCTGCATTTCTAAGTTCATGGTGGATGTTTGTGTCACTGAATGACACCTTGCAAGTACTGGCCCTGTTCATAGAGTCCTTAATTCTTACCTTTTAATCAGTATTTTTCTATATAGTGGTTTCAGGAGAGCACAAAGGCACCACAAAGCCAAGAGATTTGTGAATTACAGGGAACCAAAAACTCGAGAAACCTGAACATAAGTGTCAGTTCACCCTAAACCTCTCAGGTTTTCCTTTCTAGTGCCCAGCTACTGCTTTAGGAGGTTGTGTCCCACAGGTCTCCTGTCATACCTGCTGGTACTCTGCATGTCTTGGATAACCTGGGAGTATCTCATATGTCCCAGAGACCTGTGTTTAGGTACCTGCATCACTCCTGGATTCCCACAGAACTCCTCCTTTTTAAGAAGAGGGGCATTTAGACTAGAAATTTAGAGAGTATTTTCAGTCACAAGAGGGAACAGGAGTGCAGTGCTTCTCTGCCCATTTCTGCCTGATGGCAGGGAGCTGTACAGTAGAATGGCATTTCCCTGTGAAATAGATCCTTCCAGGGGTACAAACAGAGCCAGAACAGCAAAGAAGCAGCACTGGGTTATTCAGGAAATAGTCTCTCACCTTAATGAATAGTGCTAAGCTGCTCTGTAAAATTCGACGTGCAACATCTTTATCCAGACCATCCACAAAAGGAGGAAATTTCATCATCTGCGTGATACAGAGAATCATACTTATTAAAACACTTTGTATTTACAAAGGGATGTTTAAATAACAACACTATAGGTCTCTTACCATTGGAATTCCCCATCCAAATTCACAGTTATTTACTCCTATTATGTAGGGGACTGCATTGATTGATTTTTCAGATAGTAATTCCATGGGACTCTTTGGAAAAAATACACCATCTACACATGAACTGATGAAAAAGGAATCCTAAACAATAAGGGAAAAAAGAAAAAAAAGCTTCATTAATACATTAATTTTGCTTCTAAAAGTTTAGATTTTTACTGCAGTTCCAAAGGGAAGCCTAATGAAAATAGAAGTAATAATGGTATCCAAGCCATCTTAAAATTTTCTCTGACGGATTTTCTGCACTAGGCAGAAGATTCTGTGAAGATTAACATTGTATTTCTAATGCTTGTGAAACAAAAGTCCAAAAGTCATTATACTGAATTTACATCTTTTTTTAGTTCAATATTGCCATCCATGTGTGGGACGGTGGGGGAAAAAATCAACTTCTGTATTGAAATGTCAAAGGCACGTGGAGTCCAGTATTGTGATAAGAGCTTTTAAGTAAGACATAATACATTATTTGATTTTCAGGTTCTCCAGAATAATCTGTGCCATTTTCTTTTCCTTGCCCTGGTAGAGCATGGCAGAAAACCACAGGTAGCTCCAAGTGCCTGCAGAATGGAAGGGCAGTAACCTGTTTGCACTTTTCAGGCAAGGCATCCCTGCACAGCTGCAGTGCTGTCATGTCCTGAAAAGGTCAAGAAAGTCAGATTTTACATTCACTTCAAGTTCTCCTAATATCACAGCACACAAATAGTATTCTCTGTTACGAAAAAGTCTGAGATGTCAGTTAAATGCAAGAAGTATCATTTCACCTACCATCTTCAGTGCTATCTGTACTAGCTCTTCTTCTGTTTTTTCTCTCAAGCATTCAACTATTGCAGCTGAACTGGATTTTTCACAGCCAGAGACAGCAGCAATTTTCTGCAAGCAGTAAAAACAAACAGTTTTGAACACATTTCCTATATCTGGCTCTATGAGATGCCGAGTCCAGCTGGAGGAGATGGAGCTCCTGCACAAGAGTTGCTGGAGCCTGGCATGTCCCAGCTCCAGAGGGAGGGATTTGGAAGCCCTCACAGCCCTTCACACCACAGGATGGGCAGAAGGACAAAACCTCTGCCTCCAGATTTTTCTTGATACAGAAGTATTCCAAGATAATAATTCTGGTAAATAATGTGCTAGGCTGAGAAGGCTGGGTGACATAAAGGAGTTAGAGAATAAACCATCTACAGGGTAACAGAGACCACATTCTACCACTCTTGGTGATGTCCTTTTGGCTGGAGTAACAAGCTGTCATTAGAGAGAGCTGTCTCTTTTATATCCCAGGTTCCAGGAAATTGTTTCTTTAGTTGAAGAGAAAAGAAAGGGGTTGAAGCCAGTACTTCTCAAATTAAAAAATTTAATAAAGTCTTGTTTATTTGCACACTACAGGCATCAAACAGGAGGGGAAGAGAAGAATATTCAGAATCTGATACCATTTTCCAGCCAAAAATTATAGGTTGACTTTTCTTGAAGACACTATATGTTATACTATTCCTTTACATTTAATTCTTCCCTGCCTTCTCTCTTCTTCTTTGTGGATATTTGGGTGTTTGAACATCATCATTAAACATGTACTATTTGCAACAGAAATACTGTCTTTAATGACTGTGTGTTTTGTTTCACAAGGAAAAAACCATGTTTCTATATTTTGGAATGAACAGTTTAAGATATGCAAAACTATCTGGAAAAAGTGATTAAAATTACCACAAATACTCACTTGTGCTTCCTCTTTAGGCTGGTCAGTGAACAAACCCAGGCCTGCAGTACCACTCTCTGAAATGGCCTTGTGGAACAAGCCCTTGGCCAGGGGAGATAAGACCTGTGGAAAAGCAAGAACGAGCGTGACGAGCGCTGCGCTCTAACTAGCAGCTTCGGATTTCAGTATCAGCAGTAGCCATTTGAAACATTTTGAACGCCCATGTCGTAAGAGTGTTACTGTGTAGCCGCTGACCATAGTCCAGCTGAGCAAAGTGCTCCGGCAGCGCTCTCAGGGATCAGGAGCTCAGCTGCCTGTCCCCTCCCCCGGCACTTTGCTTCCAGCGCTTCATGGCACTGCACCGCAAGCCAGGTACAGATTGAATGCGCCCAAAGCAGTCTGGCTATGCTGCAGAAGGGCAACAAAGAACTATTGGCCAGAGGAAACAGGAATTTGTATCCCATGTACAATGAACCCTGGTTCAACCGTGTGATCTGCACCAAATTGTGAGGGACTGCAGAAGGAGAGCGTCGTAGCCAATGTGCTCCATGTTGATACAAAGATTTTACACAATCACTGGGTCACAAACTGCAGGGCTAGTTCAGCTATCATGACTATTCACCTCGATTACTCTGCACAAGTGGCTGTCAAAGCAAACAGGGAATGGGCAAGGGTCCATAACTCCTTTTAAAGGACTTGTCTCATTAGGTTAGACTTTGAGGGAATTTTTACATTAAAAAAAAAACCCCAAACCAACCAGAATTTAATTCAGCAGATCAGTAATAACATTCTGGCACTTAACTACAACATTTGAGTATGAAAATTACACAATTTCATCAATCAAAATCTGTATTGTTTTGCTGTATTGTTGCCTTACTGCTGTATCAAAGACCCAGGTGATTTGTCACTGTAATACCATCCCTTTTCTCTCATTGATTTCTCATGGAGATACTGAAAATGGATGGTGGGGTTTTTTTCCCCTAAGTAATTAAAATTCAATATTACTGTGAACTTACAAGAGCAGAAACACTGATTCCTCCTGCAGATTCTCCAAAGATAGTGACAGATCCTGGATCTCCTCCAAAATGTATGATATTTTCCTGAATCCACTGAAGAGCCGCTACTTGATCTAAATATCCCCAGTTACCTCGGGCATGCTCATCACCAGTGCTGCAGGGAGAGAACAGATTTGTTTAAATGCTCAATGCAGGCAAAAAGGTGAAGGAAAATACAATCTGTGGTGTGAAAAATCATCTGCCATTCTCTACACAACTGACAAATGAATGGCTCGGAAAGCCCTGAGATTGGAGCAACCCCTCAAGAACAGGTCTGGAAGCTGCCTTGGGACTGGAAATTGTTCCCAACTCTTGCAGATGCAATTCAGAAATGTTTCTTTGCATAAGCAAGCCTTCTGCGCTTCACAAAGACTTTGCAGACATCATTTTGGAAGTCACTTAGGAAAAACTGAGATAAAACATCTTACCTAAGATATCCAGCAATACCTAATCGGTACTGAATTGTTACAACCACAACATTGTCAAAGGCTGCTAATGCTGAGCCGTCATAGGATGAAGCTGCTCCAAAAACTAATCCACCTCCATGGATCCATACCAACACCTGGAAAGAAAAAAAACAGGATCAACCCAGCACAGGTATGAGCTCCCAGTGATAAAAACTAAATACAACCCAAGATATATTATTTTGTGCTGTTTCACTCCTGATTCTTTCAGATTACATTTCACAAATGGTAGAAATCTTTCGAATCTAAGGCCTACAGGTCTACAAATTTGCATGATTTTGTTAAATACCTACACTGTCACAGTGCCCTGTGACTTTGGACAGATTATTTAGAGTCAATCAAGCACTGCTTAGCTAAAATGCCAATACAATTTTTCTTGTAAAATAGTATTTTTTGTCTCTTTAATTTCAGTTAATATTTGCTGGGGCAAAGCGTTGAAGTTTATCATCACTACAGAACTGCCCTGTGTGTCTGCTCATGGCACAGGCTGTAGGTTTGCTGTCAGATAATTTTGCTCACGGTGTTATAAGGATTTTGCTTACAGGCAGCTTCTCCTGTTTTCCTGTAGAAACGGGTGTGTACACATTCAGGTACAAGCAGTCCTCAGACACTTGGAGAAGAACTTTCTCTTTTCTATTGGTAATAATGTCTGAAAAATATTGTCCTTGTACTTTATCCTGTAGACACCTGAACAAGTGAAAAAGTAACAAGCAACAGAATTAACTAAAACCTGAAAGCTATGAAGTTTTTTTGTACTTCCACAAAAAAGTGCAAACCAGAAACTGATCTCTAGTACATTTCTGGATTGGTGGCAATTGAAAACTTCTTTTTTTTCTTTTAATATATTTTCTTCCTTTGACCTGTCATTAATGAGATCTGTAAAAATAAAGACACTGCAGTACACAGTGACATGCAGATACAATTTTGCATGTTTCAAAATATCACAGAAATATATCTGCAAATACATATGGCTATAAATGACTTCAATGAAAATATAAATTAATTATTTTACATCTCCAATAGCTTTTTATTTTGCAATGGTAGATATTAAGCTTGAGACACTAAACAAGGGCAGTAGGACAACTGGAGTGAGACAATTACAATGTCGATTAGAATTGCTCTGCATTTTTATGTGCCCTTTTAAGCACTTGACTCAGCATTTTTGCCTAATGTTGTACTCCAGCGTTTCCCCAGCTTCTTTCTGTATCTACTCCAAAGGTTTATAGTCAATGGTAAGGGATAGCCAAGTGCTCCTGAGCCAGAGCATTATCAGAAAAGTGCTGGTCCATCTCAGTTCATCACTGATGCCCATAAGATAGCAGCTTTTAGTAAAGAGAGCAGCTTATAAAGGTATCTTTAGAAATGCATCCACTGTAAGAGCTGCAGGTGCAACGAGATGGCACCAAGGAATTTATCTTTGTGGATTGTCCTGTGTATACATCAGTGTCATGGAGTTGCACAGAGTGTAACATCATTAAAAGTTCAGTGGTTTTGTCACTGCCTTACATTGGTGGGTAAGAAGTGGCGTCTCTGACACCTTCCCATGGCTCAGGTGGCTGGGGTTCAGTAAACCTCAGTGGTCCAACTGGAGGCTTAGCAAAAGGAAGTCCCAAAAAAACATTTACAGTCCTCTCAGCTGTGTCTACTTTGAATTGGTACCCTTGGACTCTCCCATATTTGGTCTCCACTTCTGGTTGTTCTTCTTTTTGTTCTGTGGGACAGGAGCACAAAATCACATAATCGGTCTATTTCTAAGCTATTGCCAGATTTGCTACTTAAATATACGCCTTTAATTTACTTAAACAAGTAATTTTTATACATAAAGCTTCAACAAACTCTGATCAGTTTTAACAGTACACTATTCTAATCCACTATTTCATTTTACTAATTTGATTACTAGTATTTACTCATTTAAATTTTAGATTTACTAATTTATTCTAACCAAGTTTTATTACACCTCTATTAAATCAGTATAGATGACATTGTTTCAGCCTTGATGTTTCATTTTGATTGGTCTGTATGTATAATCTCCCTCAGGTATATCATATATATTGTCTTGCCATACACGCATTAGTGGCTGCACATAGACCTTAATCTCTTTTGCCCTGGGTTGTTAGATAAAAACCCAATAGATTGCTCTCATTAAGAAAAGGCAATGAACAGAGAAAATATGTTCCAGACTCTTGATAGTATGTACAGCCAGGAGAAAAAGCTTCTAACATACCCAAAAATAGTCTGGCACAGACAAATACTGTTAACATTTAAGGAAGACTCATTTTAAGATCGGTGTGAAAGTTCTTAATATCAAATTGCAGATGTGGTGCTGCAGCTGCTCAGCCTCAGCAGGCAAGATTTTGGGACAGGGATTTGATTTTGCTATTTGCGAAAAAGGCAAATAAGAGAAATGACTGAAAGCAGATTAAAAACTGAAATGAGCTTTTTGCTACTGCAGCTCAGATTGTGGGTCCAGCTGTGCACGGAGTTGGTGCCCAGCTCAGCCCAAGGTTTCCATCCAGCTCTGCCCAGAGCTTGTGCCCAGCTCTGCCCAGGGTTTGTGCCCAGCTCTGCCCAGGGTTTGTGTCCAGCTCTACCCAGGGTCGGTGCCCAGCTCTGCCCAGGGTTTGTGTCCATCTCCGCCCAGGGTCGGTGCCCAGCTCTGCCCAGGGTTTGTGTCCAGCTCTACCCAGGGTCGGTGCCCAGCTCTGCCCAGGGTTTGTGTCCATCTCCGCCCAGGGTCGGTGCCCAGCTCTGCCCAGGGTTTGTGCCCATCTCCGCCCAGGGTCGGTGCCCAGCTCTGCCCAGGGTTTGTGTCCATCTCCGCCCAGGGTCGGTGCCCAGCTCTGCCCAGGGTTTGTGTCCATCTCCGCCCAGGGTCGGTGCCCAGCTCTGCCCAGGGTTTGTGCCCATCTCCGCCCAGGGTCGGTGCCCAGCTCTGCCCAGGGTTTGTGTCCATCTCCGCCCAGGGTAGGTGCCCAGCTCTCGGGAGGCACAGGGGCTGCCCCGGGAGGCAGCTGCAGGTGCCCTCTCGCCCTGCAGGGACCACAGAGCAGAACCCCCCGCGTTTACCTGTGGCCACCAGCGCCGTGCCCCCGATGAAGAGGATCCAGGCCAGCAGCGCCGCGTCCCTCGAGGCTGCCATGGTGCCACTGGCACGAACCCCGCAGGCCGAGGCTTTATAGGCTCGGCCAGGGCCACCTTACGCAAGGCAAACACGGATAAGGCGAGGGAGTGCTCGGGCTGCGAGCCAGGACCGGGACTGCCGGGCTGGGGTCGGGAGCAGGGAGCCCTCCTGCCCCACGGGGCTCCTGCTGCCTCCCCGCTGCTCCTCTTGAGTTTTCACAGAATCTCAGGCACACTGGGCTTCAAAATGCTTTGGAAACAGCCTTGCACTGCACCGGGAGCGGTGTCCTGCTGCTGCAGCACCACCGGCTGGGGCAAGGTGGGGAGGATTTCCTCACCCTGCACAGCAGAGAGACCTGGAAGGCACCTCGTTTCTACTTTATGATGTTTACTTCATTTTGGTACTAAGACCTCAATGTAAGAAACACAATATAGCCAAATCCAAACCAACACCTCTGAAGAGTGGGCTTTTACTGAAGTAAGAGTTGAGTGATTTTTATTGTCATAAAAGCGTATTTTCTGACAAAACCAACACTAGAAAAATTCCAGCTTTTCCTGCAGGATGCAGGAGACACCTGTCACTCAGTCCTGTGTGTTCAGGGATGTTTGGTATAGTGTTGCAGCACAGTTACAACAATAAAGAGATGAATTATCAGCTTTTGTAATGTGGGAACAATATTAAAGGGTAGTATTTGGGTGGTAACTAATCCAACGGTTTTATTTTCAGTCATTTCACATACATAATTGAAGGATGATTTGAAAAGGAGAGAATAGAATAGCTGAATAGACATTTTCTGCTCATATTAACTAAGAGCTTGTGTTGGTTTTACATAAGTATTAGGCTCTGCCTTTTTCTTTTTTTTTTCCCTGACTCAGTAGCTCTTGCCCCAGAAAGGTAGTTTTGCAATTTCAGATCATGGGAATTCTCAGTTGTCAGAAACAGCATTTCAAAGAATCTTATGATATGACCACAGAATGGTTTGGGTTGGAAGAAAACTCAAAGCTCTACTCATTCCACCCCCTGCCACGAGCAGGGACACCTTCTACTATCCCAGATTGTTCCAAGCCCCATCCAACCTGGCCTTGGACACTCCCGGGGAGGGGGCAGCCACAGCTTCTTTGGGCAGCCTGTGCCAGGGCCTCCCCACCCTCACGGGGAAGAACTTCTTCTGCATATCTGATTTAAACCTACATTTGTTGGTTTGAAGCTATTCCCCCTTGTCCTGTTACTACATGCCCTTGGCAAAAGTCCCTCTCCATTTTTCTTGTAGGCTCCCTTGGGGCACTGCAAGGGGCTCCAAGGTCTCCCCAGAGCCTTCTCTTGTCCAGGCTGAACAGCCCAACTCCCTCAGCCTGTCTCCACAGGAGAGGTGCTCCATTTCTACAGATCCCTTACTGCTCACACCTCTCTTCACAGCTGAGTGGGTTACAAGACCCAGAGTCTTTAAATTAGTTTAGCACACCTATTATACACCTGTTAATCCTGTGTGCTGTGGCTCTGCTTGAGCACTTTACTCCAGATGTTGCTTGTGTACTTTACTCCATATCTTCCTGTGTGTATCTGCACAGTTGTGATTTACAGCCCCTGGAGGTAAACCCCCGTCAGCTTTAACCTGGACTGCTCACAGAGCAAACCGTTGGAAGGTAACTGCAGGTGACCTCATCCAGTGCAGTGTCTCAAGCCTTTGCTGTGTTTTTGGTGGCTCCTGAGCTCTGCCCCAGTGCCCTGTGCACCCTACCAGGGCTGTGCTGGGGTGCAGCTCCTGAACCTGAGGGCAAGGCCAGTGCTCGCTGTACACTGGCACATGGATAACGCTGTAAATCTGAGCTGCTGAGAAAACAATGAGGACAAAAGCTTCAGTGCAGAATTACAATGAACTGTGGCTGTATAGGTGTTCCCTGGGAGACTTTTTTCCTTGTTTCTCAAGAGTGAAGTTCAGGACACTAAGGGTCAATAAAACTGCTCTGGGAGCAGTCTGTGCTGCTTGAATGTATAGTAATGATAGATATATGCATTGTTTAATGCAATTAATGGAACAGGGGCCTGGGGTACAAGGTATGGAGCTTAGAATAAGTTATCTTTTACCTTTATCTGAGTGATAAAGGTTTCTGAGACACCTCAGAAACACTGCACAGGAGTAAACTCTGCACTCCTGTTTGCCTGCTTGGGTGCCGTTGTAAATTCTCTCACTGTCTCCTTACCTTGGATTGCTTTGGTTCCTGGCAAGGAAAACTGTTTCCATGCAAGGTGGAACTACAAGGATGCCTCCTTGTGGGTCAGATCCTGCACTGGTGGGCATTCATGCCTCAGCTCACTCGTGACCCACAAGCTACAGGAGGGCTCCTTTGCTGCAAAGCCAAATACCCTGTACTCCACCTGCTGCTCTCTCCTTTCGCTGTAACAAACTTTAGTTCCAAAACCAATTTATTTTCAATCTCCTGGTCTTTACTAGACTCCATATTTTCCCACTTACTTTCCTTTTATTTTCCCCCTTCATTACTATTTTAATTTCCAAGCTTTTCTCTTCAATCTTTGTTCTACTCACTACTTCTCTTCCAAGTACCCACTCCGCAAAAAGTCTGAGCCCATATCCCATCCACAGACCTAGAGAAGCAGCCATTCTGAAAACATTATGTGTGCAAAACAGTTTCTGCAAATTCTGTCCTTCTTACTTACAGTAAGATAACAAAAAATGGGATTTTAGATCCCTACAGCCTTGTCTGTAGATACTTTGCAGGATCTGCAAGCATGGCCTATATGCTTTGCAAATGTAGAAACTCTTACCCTAGTGGCATGGACTAGACTTGTAGAATCTGGGGACAGTGCTACATACCTGGTGAGTACCATTCTTGAATCCTGTTTAATTTAAAGATATTTTGCAGCTTCCCCTCAGTCAGTGAATAATGCGTAAATCAAGGGTCAACCAAAAAATCCTGCCACATGGTGACCTTTGCCTCTTTGTAGTTTAACACACTGCTATCTTTCCTGATTTCAATAGCTGAAAAAAAATAGACAAATATCACAGCCCCTGGTGAGGATTCAATGAAGCTACAGTATATAGAAATAGGGGCTAGAGCCTGTGAAACTTGGACAGCTTTACCACATGCTAAAGAGCCAGTGTTAATCTCACCTCAGGATGTCTCTGGGATGAGACAGGAGTATCACAGTGCTTATCTCTACATAGAAATGAGTAAAATCTTCTGACATTTTCCATTGTGATTTATTTTTAGTGCTGGCCTGTGCTCAGGAGTCAATTCAACTGCACTTCTCTGCACACACAAGATGAGCATACATTCTGTGCACTGCCTGTTCATCTCCTTTTAAAGGAAGTGGCACAGTACCTCAAGGGTTTCTGCAATGAAGATTTAGCAAGACTATTTTGAAATTATATTCCCCTCACAACACAAAGGAGGTAAAAAAAGGAGTGGGGGCAGATGCTTAGGAGGAAGTTCTGCTTACCAGAACTGCAGTTGTCCTAACAGTCTCACCCTGCTCCTGAGTTCTGCCTGGCAACAGAACTTGGGCAAGAAGATGTAGGAAATCCCACCCTACTCCTTCCAGTAAAGCAATTTGGAAAGGAGGGTTGGGTAGCTAGTTGCTGTAGGACATTATTAGCCATGAACAGTTTAAAATTCTTCCAGAGATATAGAGGGGAGACGAAGGGAGGGGGAACTTATGTTCATTGCCCTGTAGGATCTGTGGAGCTGCATCACTCTGCTGTGAGGCACCAGTGTGACCAGGAATGTGGCTGGGATAGCTGGAGCAGCCTAGGAGCCAGGTACAGGAGAAAAAGACATGGCAGAGAAGTGATTGACAACTCTGCCATGAAGAGTCCAAGCCTTGCTCTTGGCAGCCCAAGTGCCAATCAGCCAGCGAGGGCCCTAGAGTGGCCCTGGGACAGACCCAGTGCTGGCAGTGAGGCTGTGAGCCAGTGCAAACAGGCACACTGGCACTGACTGGCACTGACTGGTGGCACAGGGAACAGCCTGAAGCACAGAGAGAAGCACTGGGGAAAAGACAGAAATGTTAATCCTTGTAGGGAAGTTACAGCCAAATTTAAAAGGAGAGAATTGTGGATACTGGAGGCATATTCTCCCTTTGGGAGAAGTCTTAATTCCAGCACTACTGTTACAGATTAGGTACCACAACATTCAGAACTATCCTGTCTCAGTTGTAAAACCAACTGATGAAGCAGAACATTCTGTAGCCTCATCTTCTTTCCACAGAGGACATTTTTGTATCTACACCACAACAAAACTTCTGTACCACCGATAAACTTGGCATCAAGAGACAGTTTTACTCACAAATTGGGTCTTCATTGATTTCACTTTATTTAAACAATGTTGCTGCTACATTCTGTCTTCAGTCATGGGGGAGTGACAGAAAAATCTGTGCACTGGGGAAATCAGGTAGCTGTATTTAACAAGTGAGGGATCAACTGGAATTATTACAGGGAATAATTGCAAGTATGAGAACTGTGAAGAAAAGGTGCAAAGAAGGGAAGTGTAATTTTATCCTCAAAATTACTTCAAGTAATTCCTTTTACTATCCTAACAGCTTGCATATTATGTGCATGTTTAAACTGTAAACTATAACTCTAATTTAACCTTCTTGTTTTCCATGCTTTTGTTCTTTGTCTTTTCAAGGATCACTTTTTTCCAGAATTCTACCTTCTTTTCTTTCAACTTTCTGTCTTTCTTTTGTTGTAGATTTATCTGCAAGTATTCTTCATTTTGGTTGTAAGATGGCCATTCAACCAGACCCTCTCCATTAGGATTTCTGTAAGCAAGAGGAAAGAAAGAGTGAGTGCCCTTTTCAGTTGCAGGGGAATTCAATCACAGAAGTTAAGACTGAACCAACAAAACAGCCAATTCCCCATGGAGTCAGTGCAAAGCAGCAATATCTGTCATTAATCTCATGATTCTTACCCATTTCGAGCAAAGTTAGCCCAGTACTTCATTAGAGTTCTGCTGAGGTTCTTCTCTTCCTCTGTAACTTCACCTGACAGACAAAATACAGAATAGTTCCTCTGTGTGGCAGAAATCAAGACATTGCTATTACACGAGCAGCATTTCTGTGTGTGAACATACTGTAACAACTTAGCAATTGGAACAGAGACACACCACCAGCAAAATATCAGCAATACAGCAAGCATCAAGGGATTTCAGCACTCCTCATGAACGACTTCTGCATAATTACCTTACTGCAGAAATCAGGGAATTAGGGTACAAGGAAATAAGGTGATGTGCCTGTAACCTTCCAGGAAATCAGAGCAGAACCAAAAAAACCCCATGTGTACTGCGTCCCAGTACAACTCCAGGAATGGGCCACATGGCTTTGTTTCCTGGATCCCATTCTAGTTTTGTGGGACTGAAATTCTCCCTATTACTCAGTGCATGACTAGGCAAAGATTTCTTCATTCTCACACAAGATGATGCCACTCCATTTCTGAGCACATAAGATCACTGTATCACTGGGTGAGAATTATTTCAGTTCCAGTGTGTTTTTAATTATAAATGCATCTCAATACACTAAGAAAAGTATTTGATATCTTAATGCCCTTGGTAAATTCAGGCAAAGAGGAGAAGAACTGTTCAGTGTTTTCTAGTGCCAAGATATGTAAGTAAAAAAAATAAATATAAAATATAAGCAAAAGGAAAAGGCTCTGGTAACAGATTAACAAAGGGCTTTATAACATAGCTGGATTGCTCCAAAGTTCAATGGAGTAAAAGGAAATACTTTCACTTATGTAGGCTTTGAACCAGACTTGAACTACGCGCAAATGAGAAAAATAAAACCAGAAAAACTGGTGAATTCACTTAAAATAAGCAGACATTTTGTGTCTCTTTGTCAAAATAAGAACTGTTCCTAATTTGTTCCATGGGAAAGCAAATACTCCATGTTGAGTATTACTGTTTTAGGCATATGTAATTAAAGAATGCTGCTGGATTCATAATGTTCCTTAGGAAGTGGCATCATGTATCTTAACTGTTCAGTGATTGGCAGATTCATCTGGAATGTAACAATGTGGGATTCTGCCAGAAGGAACTTCCGGAATCCCATGGAAATGTTGGGATTACACCCTTAATCCTCCCTCAATGGACTGGTTCCATTTGAATAAATGCTCAAGTATTAATTGAGTTGTGGAGCAAAACAGATCTAACCATTAGATCTTCACATAGAAAATGAAACACTGGAATTCCAAGCCTTGCTCTGAACACAGCTGGAATCACTTCCTGCAAAAAAGACCAAGTCCCTCAGTCTCTGGAGCCTGACAGCCCATGAGATTTCCTGGAAAGGAGGAGACACTGGCCTAAACTCCTCAGGAAAAGAAGAGATCCTGGATTTCCTGCTTCCCAAGCATTCTGCAAGTTTAATTGACCTTTCCTTCAATTTAATTTTCAGCCAAAGCTATTTGGCAAATTCATGCACAGTCCTGGGATAATGACAGTGAATTTTCTAGCAAATGTCCTATTTGCTGAATTGCTGACAAGATGTGGAACTTACTGTGCTTCAGAACAAGCAAACTGTACAGGAGAGAAGACAGAGAGGGTTAAATTTGTAAAACCAAATCTGTCAGGAGAAAGGGTTATGGTTTGATCTCACTGCCAATATATGCACTTCAGTCTGATAAAAATGAATAGAACACTGAATAGAAGAACACCAGTGCTACCAGATTAATTTATGAGTGAGCAGTGTCTGTTCCTTACTGCGGAGTTGGATGTCACCAGCCAGAAATGGCCCCCCAAAGACAAAGCCAACTTCATCCCCATGGTCAGCCTTCACATAGTCTGGTTTGCTATCCCAGTATGAACTGGGCCGGTGCTGGAATTCGAAGAAGTAGGTAGGAGCTCCAGACTCTGCAAGACATAACATTTAGAGTTAAAGAAGAGATACATAAACTACAGCTGTCTCAGCTGTTTAAAATATTACTTTAAACAAAGCTTTATACTGGGCACATTTTTAATGCAATTCTTACATTCAAGTATGTACTTCTATTTTTAATGCAAAATTAAGAATTCAGCACTTACCAAAAAAAAAAAAAAAAAGTTAAAAATTCAAAGATCCACCCTAGGAAAACTTACAGAAAACAAAATAACATCAGTCTATTTCCAGTTCTGGGTATCTTGGCATGGCTTGTCTACACTTTCAGACCAGAAAATCTCCAGACCACAGAGCTGACCTCCCAAGTAGCTGTGGGCCAAAGGACAAAGGTTGCTTTGATATGTTTTGATTTTTAAGCCTGCATACTTAAGTTAGCAAACATTCACCTGTGTTATCACGCTCTGCTCTCAATATATTGTGATTATGAGCACAGTGCAAGACACTTAATACAAAGATAAGGGACTACACACAACCCTGCAGACCGGTATCATTCCTCAAGTTCCCAAAGGCAACTTGCCTATATATGACAAGATTTGAGTCTACATCATTTGATCCAGCCTCCAGTCGGAGGTTTAAATGTCCCACTGCTGTTGATCAGCTTACCCCTGTGATAATTCAGTGCTTTGATGGCAGGCATAACAATTGCCATGTCCCCCAGCAGGTCCAGGAATCGGTCCCGTAGCTCTGCAGGATCCTCTGTGTCTCCCAGATATTCATCTATGATCATGGGCAGAAAATCTGAGGGTACATCCTAAGAGACAAGAAACAAACAGACAAATGATCACTGTCTAAATTAGCAGCTGAAATTGCCATCTTCTAAACTTCAGAGATTCTGCAAAGGCACAAAGGTCCATGACAGCACCCACGTTGATGCAGAACAAAACCTATTCACGATTTTTGTAGGGAAAAAATAGCAAACAAACCAGCCACCTCAGGTCAAATTTGCACTAGATTTATGTGGGTTAAAACTCTACAGGAATAAGTGTAGATCCAGCAATTTCTCCTGACAATATCTTTGGCTTCTGTTTTCTTCAGGAGAAGAGAGATGGGAATTTCAAAAGTAAATTCTCAGTCCTTGACAGATTTATGGACTATTAGACAAGAAGATAAGGCCAATGGGATTTCCAAAAACAGTGTAAGTTTTCAGGGTTAGAATTTGCTGCCTGAAAGATACTCCTCAAAACTAGGAGTGCAAAGTAACTACTTTAAAAGCTACAACTAATGTAAACATACTGAAAAATATGCCTTGAAGCCCCCCAAGCAGGAGACTAGCCATGAGATACTTTAACACTCAGGATACCATCACAGTAATCCTACAAATATGTAAGATTAAAGTATTGGTTGAGGTCTAGAATGAAAAAGGCATTTTCCCAAATCCCAGGCCTGACTCAATCCTATTTGTGTGCAACTCTGTACACCCTGGTCCTGTCAACTTTGCTGGGACTCTCCCCAAAGCATAACATGACCTCAGCCCTTAGTGACACTATGACTCAGGCAGTGAGACCAGGTCTGTTAGACACCTGAAAAAGAAAACTCACTTCTCAAATTAGATTAGTGCAGCAGTACTTACTATCATTGGTAGAAAAAACTCTAGAGTTGAGGCAATTGATTTTCTATCTCCTATTTCCCTCAAACTTGTCATTTTTGATGTCTGTACAGAGAAAAAAAACAATGTTATTAGCACCATTCAATGTCTCCATTATTTTCAACATTGTAACGACATTATTCCATTAGTTCTTACTACTGGTGTTTATTTTTGAACATCAAATCACATGCAAAAGCACAGCACAATGCAGCAGCTGTCTTGAAAAGCTTGTATTTACTGCAGTAAATGTTGCCTTGGTGAAGGTTTCTACATAGACCACTCATACTACATAGTTAATCCTTAAATCAACATTAAGAAAATTGTAGGACCAGAAAACATAAGGGCAGAGTTGAAGCAAAAAGCTGCCTCTGTCTCACAGGCAGATTTTCATTCTGCTGGGGGAGATCTTAAAAGCCCTGGCAGCCTGTCTCTAGTCCAATTGTTTGAGCCCTTTGAAATAAGGATAAGGCAGGGTTCCTCCTCTTTTACAGCATTACATAAAACAACTGTTCTGGCTGCAAAAAAAATTCAAACCGATTTCACTTTGCACTGGGAATTAAAACCAGCATGTTCCCAGAGACAGCTGCTACACAGATTCAGAACAAATGCTTTGTACTGCAGAAAGGAAACTGAATACTTAGGAAATGAAAAAAAAAGGGACAAGAAAGAGAGAGAACACAAATCCATCTCCTGCAGTTTTTGTGCACTGAGAGCATTTGCTCATGTTTTTGTGTTACCCATTGAGTTCCTATGAGAAAGGATTTCTGCAGAGTGGGCTGGACACCTGCATTGTCCCCACACTCTGCCCCAAGGTTTTCAAATGAAAGCTCTTTCTGCAGGGTGGTGATGACACACAAGGGAAGCTGGTCTAGGTGATCAGTGGCACACTTTTAAACACACTATGTATCAACCCTGACTACTGTGGGGGAAAGGATTGGCTTTAATTTTCTTTCTGTAATAAGCCCTTGATTGTTGCATTCTTTTTCCTCTCTCTGCCTGGGTGAGGGATTAAAATTCTAGGATAAGAAAATACTTTACAAAATTGATGTTCCAGCTGATGTGTCCATGTTTAACTTGCAGATGAAGCCTCTCACCCTCTTGTGACCAGGTGGTTCTGGGTCACTGCAGAGCCACGATGCAAACAAAGTTTACCTTGTATGTATTTCCAACAATGCAAAGACTTGTCCTAACACCTAACACAAACATTAAAAACACACTAAAAGTGAAGAATAGACATTAAATTACAGATCTAATATTCCAGCCAAATTCATTGTTGGTGACTCCTATCATAAATGGCACTACATTGAATTCTTTTCCAGCCAATATCTCTTCAGGTGGCTTATGAAGAAACACTTCATCCAAAACTAAGGGTAGAAATGAGATTTCCTAAAGGAAGAGAAAAAAAAAGATCAAATTAGTTGTTAATAGTATTTCCAAATTTCCCTTGAAGCCATGTAAGTTGTCCACATTCAATGTCCTGAGTGCAAAAAAGGGCTTTAAGAAATTCAAGTGTCTACATCCACTGTAACATAAATTTAGTTTGGCACAGGAGTATACAATGGCTGGGTCAAGGTGTAGAGGAATGTAATGGGTTCCTGATCCTGTGCTGCTTCTGACATTAAAACATAGGGATGCTCAAACCTCGCTCACAACTTTACAGGTGCTGCAACACTGCCGAAACTTCCAGAGAGAAATTCTGTGTGAAATGATTTCAACATTTAGGGAGTATTTTGACAAAAGATAAGAAAAATCAACTTTGGAACAGACCATCAATGAACTCTGATCAGAGGCTGAGCCAAAGTTTTGCAAGAGAGCCATTAAAAAATTCTGTTGCCATGAAGTCTCACCTACCTTGCTGTTAAAGACCAGGTGCTCTGCTTCCTGCTTCCTCAAGCAGCTCAGCAGGGACAGGGAACTGCTCGTCTCACACTTAAAGATACTGGCAATTTTCTGAAAATTACCAACAAAGACAAGCACTGTTAGAAAATCATTATACACACTGTTGTTAATAGCTGGATTTAGTGGCAGATTTAGGTGAGCTTGATAGATCTTTGAGTATTTTATTTTACTAGAAATGCTACAATTCGATCACAAAGTGAAATCATTCTGGTGTACCTCTCTTTCTTGCTGTATTTCCATTCACTGTTCTTCAAACTTTGCTGTAGAGATAATACAAGCTTGTAGCATAAACCAAATAAGGAAAGAAAATCCAGAAACATTTACATTATTACTGTCTGCCATTACAGGAAAAGAAATTAAAAGGCACTTATAGAAAAAATTTTAAGATTTTTTTTTTATTTTAAATTAATTTACTTCACATAAAATAAAAGACTCCCTTAAAAAACTGTAGGTCAATAAAAACCTGAATTCTTCTTCTGGATTCTTATTAAGTTTTCCATAATAAATGTCCCAGTTACTGTATAGGGTACAGTGGGTACAAAAATGGACATTTGCCTAGCTTGGCATGTGTATGACTGAATACACCTTTGACAGCCCACAGGTGTTACCATCATATAGCTGTACAATCTATTTCTAACACCAAATAGACTGAAATTAAACAGGTGTGCTGCAAGAATAAACTGGATCATCTTTGTTGCACAGCACACAATGAGATTTTCCCCTTTTCTCGTTTAAACAAATTATCACATATAAGCATCCTATTTTAGGTTATAAAGACTTTAAAATGCAAAAAAAATGAGCCTACCTCAAGATTTGTTGAAAGATGTAAGTCTTTATTGGGGGGAATTAGAATTCCACTCTCTGATATTGCTTTATGAAAGAGACCCTTGGATAAAGGAGATAACACCTGCCAAGAAGGGAAGAAGAGAAAGTATTTATTCTACATTAACACCCTTATTCATAACTCTATGCTTGACTAGGCTCCTGGATTCAGTGGGGAATTACACATCTTTATTTGCTTACAGGGGAAGTCTCCAGATTTAGCACAACATGCTGTTAAACTTCCTGTCAAAAACCAGATTAAGCATGAAAAGTTACACTAAGTGAGTTTTTGAAGACTTTTATTCCTATCTACTATATACCTACATGTGCAAAAACAGAGCAAGATCCTGCAGATACACCAAAGAGAGTGACAGAGCCTGGATCTCCACCAAAGTGCTCAATGTTTCCTTGGACCCACCGAAGAGCTGCGACTTGATCCAAGTATGCCCAGTTCCCGCGGGCGTGCTCATCACCAGTACTGAAAGGAAAGCAGCACAAGCCACTCTTCAGGAACACCAACAATCCCACAGTAAAGTCAATCTCAACATTTTATATATTGTCCAAAGTGTCATATTTGGCCCTGACCTCCAGCCCCGCACGGTCACACCTCAGCCCCTGACTCGCCTCCACTCTCTGCTCACCCCTGCATGGGCGGATCCCTGGCCTTTACTCTACATGAGTTTTTGCTCTACACACCAGAGGATGGAAGCAAAGGCCAGAACAAACAACCCATCCAAATAAGCCCAACTATGATTTGGTAGCAGGCTGCAATCACATGGGATGTACAGACATTTCTTGGTGTTCTGAAGCCCTGATGTCAGTGAATTATGTACATTTAAACCACTGTAACAGTGGGAAGCTGATATAGAAGTTCAGCAGATTTAGCAAACAGAACTACCCATGCTTTAAACATGACAGCAAGTACTTTGTAAAAAGTGAAATAGGTGATCTTACTTGAAGAATCCAAGGAGTCCCAGTCGGTACTGAATTATTACCACCACAACATTCTCGTAGGCTGACAGTGCAGAGCCATCATACCTAGCAGCACCACCAAATATAAAATTGCCTCCATGGATCCACACCATTACCTTCGAAACAAAAGGGTGAGACACACCTTTATGCACTGGTTTGCATATTTCATTTCAAAAAGGAAAGCAACCTCAGAGAATTAGGAACACCAAATCACTGAAGCACGATGGCAGCTGAATTTCAGACTGGTGGACTTTGAATTTTACACGCTATTATTTCTGCCTGTCCAGCATCACATTTTCAAAAGCAATTAAGTCTCTTAGGGGCAATCATTACTTGCAAGCTTTATAAAACACAAGTTTGTTCAATGGTTTACGTACAGGTAACTTGTCCTTCTTGCTTGAGCCAGCAGGGCTGTAAACACTGAGGTACAAACAATCCTCAGAAGTTTGGAATGCAATGTGCTTTTCTTTAAAGTTTTTTTCAGCTGCTTTCAACAGGGACAGATCTTGAGGACACCTTCACAAAAAAAAAGTACAATTATTAGTACAAAAACTGCAATTGCATCAATGTAGCAATGATTGAGAAAACACACTTTTTTTTGCCCCACAGGCTGAATCCCCACAGGGTGCTTGAATTTTGTGTTATTTAGAATCAGTGAGAGGTGCAGCCTGTAAAAGCACATCTCCACACCTGTACTTGAAATATTCCAGTACTGGCAATGTATCCACTACCAAACATAAAGTCCTCAGCAAAAATCAGGCCCCTGTATCCCAATAAACACAACCCTGACCAGCATGGGCAGGTTCTGTCTACAAATGAACTGAACAGCTCTCACAGTGGTGGGTAAGAAGTTGCATCTCTCAGACCAGTCCAGGGTTCAGGCGGTTCAGGTGGGGAAAACCTCAAAGATCCAAGAGGGGCTTTTGCAAAAGGAATTCCCAGGAAAACATTCACACGCTTGTCTGTCCCCTTCACTTTTGTCTGTGTTCCTTTGAGCCGTCCGAGTGCAATAGTCACTTCTGGCTCAGCAGCACTCTGTCCTAAGCAACACAAAAGGTAAAAAAGAAAAAAAATTAAATTGCATCTTCATAATTACCAGATAGACTTTTCTATTAAGTATTTTTAACTGACTGTTTAATTTAGAACATTTCAGCTTATTCCTTTCAATTTTGTCCAGGTTTCATTTTGCTTTGGTGCAGTGGCAGACACCCCATGCCAAACCCTCCTGCCAGTGACACCTGGAGCCAGGTAGGACAGAGTTTACCTGTTTCACTCTGCAAGAGCAAATTTCGGAGCAAACAGCAAAACCATTAACATTTCCTGAATTTATAATTTAACAAGATCTTAAAAATATTTTGTTTAGATAATTCAGAAATGTTGCTACTTTCTACCTTTTAAAAAAGACAGAAAGCTTTCTTTTCATTAAATCATCTCAAAAATAGCTTCATCCCACAAAACCAGTAATTTTAGCAATATGAAGGCATTTTTGCAAATTGGTAACCAAAGCATAAAAGATTTACTGCCTTTGAAAAAAAATTGCAACTTGTTGGTGCAGTGGCTTCCCCAGCAGCAACAACAACAGCTCGCGTGTCTCACCTTCTGCCCCGCACACGAGGAACACTACACTACAAAACAAAGTGCAAAGCACTGCAATCGGGCTTGGAAGAGCCATTTTTCACGCCCGAGTGGGCTCTCGATGACTCTCTCCGGTTTTATGCGGAAGAGAAGGGGACAAAGGTCCCAGCGAGGACACTCGGCGCAAGGGAGCGCGGCTGAATTGTGAGCGTGAACTGCAGCGACCGCCTCCAGAGCGCCAGCACAGTCCCTGAGCACCAGTACAGTCCTGAGCGCCAGTACAGTCCCTGAGCACCACCAGTACAGTCCCTGAGCACCAGCACAGTCCCTGAGCGCCACCAGTACAGTCCCTGAACATCACCAGTACAGTCCCTGAGCACCACCAGTACAGTCCCTGAGCACCAGTACAAACCCTGAGCACCAGTACAGTCCCTGAACATCACCAGTACAATCCCTGAGCACCAGTACAAACCCTGAGCACCAGTACAGTCCCTGAACATCACCAGTACAATCCCTGAGCACCAGTACAAACCCTGAGCACCAGTACAAACCCTGAGCACCAGTACAGTCCCTGAGCACCAGTACAAACCCTGAGCACCAGTACAGTCCCTGTGCACCAGTACAAGCCCCGGGCGCCACCAGCTCGCCTTACCTGCCCCCGGCAGCGGCCCAGCAGCGCTCGGGAGCAGCAGCGGGAGCGCCAGTCGCAGTTCATCCGCTGTCAATGCCACAGGCAGGGTAAACAGGGCAAATGTGAACAGCCTCCAGAGCTTAAATTCTACAAAGTTCTCAAAAAACCCCCCTTAAAACAACAAAAACCTCACCGAAACACCACGACAAACAAAACAGAGCAACAAAACCCCCAAAACACCCCCCACCCCAAACAACCGGGATTAGAGATTACAAATAACTAGAAACTAACGATTAAAAAAGAAGAAAAATCAAAATAGTTAATTCTTGCCTTAATCCCCTTTTAAAGGAGTGTATGAAGCCAAAGCATGTCATGGCTATACTCTATCACTCCAGTTTAAGTTTGCGGGGGATTTTTTTGTTTGACTTTTCAAAGCAGGGAACAGATGAGATTAACAACTTTAATCGGAGCATCCTTGGCAGCACCGGGCCCAGCCCGGAGGCCCCTGACGGACACTGCGCCGCCAACCGCATTCGCTTCCAGCCTGGAGCTGCAGCCGAGCGCCTGATCCGGGGCTCGGGGGAACCGGGCCCGCTCCCGAGAGGCTCCCTCAGAACCGGGCCCGCCCCAATCCCGCCCCCGCTCCCGAGAGGCTCCCTCAGAACCGGGCCCGCCCCAATCCCGCCCCCGCTCCCGGGAGGCTCCCTCAGAGCCGGGCCCGCCCCAATCCCGCCCCCGCTCCCGGGAGGCTCCCTCAGAGCCGGGCCCGCCCCAATCCCGCCCCCGCTCCCGGGAGGCTCCCTCAGAGCCGGGCCCGCCCCAATCCCGCCCCCGCTCCCGGGAGGCCGCGCCCGCCCAGGGCCCCGCGCGGTGCGGCGCTGATCGCGGTCCGTGCTGGTTCCGGTCCGGGCTGGTTCCGGCGCTGATCGCGGTCCGTGCTGGTTCCGGTCCGGGCTGGTTCCGGCGCTGATCGCGGTCCGTGCTGGTTCCGGTCCGGGCTGGTTCCGGTGCCGCTGCCGCCATGGTGGGCCCGGGCCCAGGCGCGGCGCCGCTGGAGAATGCAAACCCCCTCATCTACCGCCGCTCCGGGGAGCGCCCCGTGACGGCGCGGGAGGAGGACGACGAGCTGCCCGACGCCATCGACGACCGGGAGATCTTTGATATCCTGCGGGAGCGGAGGGCAGGGTCGGGCGGGCCGGGCCGGGCCGGGCAGCTCCGCTTTCCTTAACCCGCACATCTCATCCGCTCCATCAATGACCCCGAGCACCCCCTCACCCTGGAGGAGCTGAACGTCGTCGAGCAAGTGCGAGTGAAAGTGAGATCCCGCCGGGATGTGCTGCCTCAGCCGTCCGATAGCTAATTGTTTTTGAAAAATATTTAAATATATTCATCGTAGTACCTAAACATAGTACTGAAAAATGCCAATGAACAAATCTGTGAGCGGGTCGAATTTGACCTGCAAGGCCTCGGGGTAGGCTGGGGTGAGAGCAGCGGGTTTGTTGGTGTGTTTTCCCGCAGGTGAACGATGCCGAGAGCACGGTGTCGGTGGAGTTCACTCCCACCATCCCGCACTGCAGCATGGCCACCCTCATCGGCCTCTCCATAAAGGTCAAACTGATCCGCTCTCTGCCCGAGAGGTTCAAGGTAAGGGGTCAAATCAATGGGGAAAGCAAAAGGGGGGGATTGTGTTCGGAAAAATTTAAAAAAAAAAAGGCGAAAAAAAAAAAGTGCTAACTATCTTATAGTGAAAAATAACTGCTTTTTTTCATTTTTTGTGTGAGGGAGACTGCAGGAACCAGAGAGGGCAGTGGGCTGAAATATCAGTGCACAGTTGTGGCTCTGGGGCTGTTGTCATGGGCCACTGGGGTTCTGAGGGGAATCACTGCAGTGCTCTGTGGCACGGCAGGAGGAGAGGTCTCACCTTGGCTGAAGCAGGCTTAAGCAGATGCAAATGCAGAATACTCTGCGATTTCAGACTTTTATTCTGTTATATAGAGTAACTGATAGTGGCAAGAATGTCCTTTCCCCCCTCTTTTTGTTACTATCCTATTTTTATTAGTTTGAACTTAACCTTCCAGTGTTCTGTTGAACTCATCCTCTGTTTCTTTTGTGATGCTATTTCAGCTGGATGTTCATATAACACCAGGAACACATGCCTCTGAGCACGCAGGTAAGGCTTTTAGTCCTCTCTTGGGTGGTTTTTATATCTGTTTTAATCTTGAAAATTAGAGAGGAGAGAGATTCCCACAGCTGCAGAGCAGCTGCTCGGTGTCTGGGACTTCCCGTGCGTCGGATTCTGGGGGATGTTCCAGAACAGGAACATGGAGTGTCACTTAGATTGTTCTGTGGTGTTCTTTAAACATCTCCTCAGGCAATCTGTGCTCTCAGAGAGTCACTGATTTGCCTGAGCACTCGGAAGAGGGGAGGAAGATGGGGATTTCTTGCGTTACACCTCCGGAGCAGCTCCCTGCTGCTGAATCACGGCCAGCTCGCTGGATAACTGTGATGACAGACAGGCTCTGCCTTTAGACAGCAGCTCTGGGGTGCACTTGGCATCCTCAGAACTGCCTTCAGTACCATGGCAACTGCAATTATGTGTCTCAAGGTAAAATGCTTTCAAGAAGACTTCGAGTCCCAGTGCCCTGACTGGTTTCTTGTGGGTTTTGTCTGCACAGTTAATAAACAGCTCGCTGATAAAGAACGTGTGGCAGCTGCTTTGGAAAACTCTCACCTGCTGGAAGTGGTGAATCAGTGTTTGTCTGCTCGGTCATAATTGCCTGGTGAGGAAGTCATTGGTATTCTGATCTGTTAAACTAATTTTGTATAGAAGTGGTGATGTTACATTATACATAAATCTCTGAGCAAAATAAAATCACTTAAATTCCCTTGAAGAAATGTTTCTTTGCTCTTTCAGAAAATGCTATGTGGGGAGTTAGCTTACAAACAGCTACAAAAATATAATGAAAATTGGCTTTTTAATTGTGTGAGTCATTACATAGGTACAATTTTTCATTAAAAATTTTTTTTTCAACCTGTTTTTAACTTATTTCTCACTACTAAAATTAAGTTATAAGCTGCATTTTAGAAGTGGATTTTGCACACTGGACTAAGCAAGTACACCAAGATAATTTTAAAATCTTTGCATTCCTATGACAGTTTCAGACTGCTGATATAGTTTTGGCTTCAGACATCACAAATTGTACAAGATGGTGTGTGCAAAGTTGGAGGACATTTAGCAGTAAGTGTCCACCCTTCCAAATCATGTATCTGGTTTTAATTATCTTACCTTGGATTAGCCAAAAATGGAAGGCTCTCTAGACCTGTATAAATCATGATTTATTTTTAATTACTACTTCATTAAAGTAGGAAATACAGTACCTTTGAGAGAGGTTTTATTTGTGCACCTGCACAGGAGTCATTAACAGTTCTCAGTATGAACAGCCCAGCAGGCTCTGCTGAAAGACTGTCCTGGCAGTGTTTGACAGCTGAAGGACAAGTTTTGCTTTAAATATCTTGAGATTTAATGCTAAAACCCAGCCTATGCTTCTGCTTTGGGAGCTGTGGCATTCACTAAACTGTTGTCTTTGACAGACACTGACAATAGAAAAAATCATTAAGAATTAATTTGAATTTTTGTAGAAGATGTCTTTAGTCCTGAACCACATGGAAAAATAGCAGCCTGTTGAGAAATCCTGTTGGGTATTTTGGTGCATGCACACATGACAATGTTGCTTTCATTGCCATCAGTTATCTGGAAAATAAGATATGCACTTTCTAAAATAGAGGTTGTGCTCACCAGTTTGGTGGTAGTGCTTTGTATTCCAGTAGCATTTTCTCTGGGAGGGTCTGAGAAGCTGTTCAAAAAGGGTGAAGCTTATGGACATTGTGTAAAGCACAGCCTGGCAGTCCAGTCCAGTGCTCCAAGTGTGACATCTGAAGTCACACAGCAAAATAGGAGAGAAACAAAGCCAGACCTTCCCATTCCAGAATTGAGCCTCCCTGTTTGCACAGGGCTTCTACAGAAAGCCGACTCTGCAGCAGCCTCACCTGCTCATTTGGCATCCTTTGAATGGGCAGCACTGCTGGGATGTATGAATGAAACTGGAAATAAAGACAGTATTTATGTAATATTAATATTGGGCAAGGAACAGAATGACCCAGCTTTCCTCTCTGCCTCTTGTTGAATCACTGAGCTGATTAGTTCTGACATTGCCAACGTTTGCACCACAGATGAAACTTCAGCCATGGTAATGCATGCAGGCAGCTCCCAGGCACCACGCTTGGTTGGTTTGATTTTGTTTTCTGGTTTTTGGTGGCTTTTTTAAAAGAAAATAAATTTTGCCTCCTAGATTTTGGGGAAGAAAGAAATGCCAGTATGTGCCAGGGGGAAAACAGAAGGATGATTAAGCTGCCAACAGATTGCTTCAACCTGCACTTCAAATGGAGAAGGAATCAGTAAATGGTGCTTTGCTGAAGCTCTCTGCTTGGCTTTCACAACTACATAGTACTAGTATTAAATTATTTGTTGGGGTGTTGGCACTTGCCTCATGAAGCACACTGTACACAGCAACCCTGGGGATGCACTTTGTACCATTTACCTTCTCAGGGAAGCAACAGGTTGTGTTTGATGGTTTACATTTGTAGTTAATAGTTGGGGGATGACTTTTCAGTAAGGGGAATTTGCTGTGGGTTTTCAAGGAAGAGGTCTGACTTCTGCTGTTTAGGGTCGGAGAATTTGATTACTTTAGATCTGACATGTCTGTTTAAGTGATGTGGATGTTGTATTTATGATAGAAACAGCCACGGTGACTTTTCTGAAGGCCCCAGGCCCTTCTGTCCAGGCTCCCTCAGCTCTGTACTTGCTGATAATGTACCAGCCAGTGCTGGTGAAAGTCTTCCATCCTGCTTTTAATGATCATTAGCTGGTTCCTGTTGTATGGAGACAAAGTGGGAGAAGAAAACACTAATTTGTTAGAAATATTTCTTTTCAGATGTTTATTTTTCCAAAACTAGCCCTAAATTTAGCCTCTGGAATGCTTTGTAATTGGACACATTCCATGAGAAACTATGACCCTTTGGAGCAGCTGTGTTGCATACAAACAGCCTCATTCAAGTCCAGGAAAAATGCCAGGAGCAGACATCTGCTTTGCATTCCTGGGCTCTGGGCAGAGCCTTCTGAGGGTGGCTGGATGGCATTCCCCACTCCCACTGTGGCCAGGGGCTCCCTGATGGCATTCCCTGCTCCCAGGGCGCTCCCAGGGCAGTTGTCTGTGCTGTCCCTGCTCTAGAGGGTGTTTGAGCCCACACACCAAGGCAGCTCCTGCACCTCGGGGCGGGGGCAGGATCCCTCCCACTGCTGCCACAGTGTCCCAGCAGCCTGAACCTGCTGCGGCCCGTGCTTGGCCCAGGATAACCAGTGGCAGGGAAGCAGCTCAGCAGCTTTGTATCCAAACCTGTCCATGGAAGAGCTTCACCCTTGCACGGCACTCTTTCCTGTGGCCCTTGGGTGGAGCAGCGTGTGCCACACGCTGGAAATGTTAATTAATAAAAGCTATTTCGGTATTCTGGCTGTGCTCAAGAGTGCTGTGTCTGCGTCAATAGAGGGCTTTGATAAAGATCTCCCTCTGGAGCTTTGATTTATAAACTCTGTGTTTTACAATTTTTTTTTTTTTTAATAGATGTTAAAAGCATTTCACTTCAGCCTGTCAAGCAGAGAACTGGACCACTTTCCCTTCCTTTACCAAATGCACTGTTTGGCGTCAATACAGACTGAAGAAGTGGAAGAGGCGACGTTTTTCCATAGGCAAAAGAAAAGTTTATAGCAAAATCTCTCTGATGTTACTAAGTAACAGCAAAGAGAACCAAACTAGGGAAAGCTGAGGTGTGTTTGAGTTTGCTGGTATGTCTCACAGCCATTTGCCAGCAGCATTTAATAGCGCATAAAATTTTCATTCCACAAAATGCTAAAAATACAGGGCATTTTTACAAAATGCACAAATAGCAGAGAGCCCTGATTTTGTCCAACAGACTTCACTAGCTGCACAAGACATTCTGTCACACTCTGTGACCTCTTCACCTTTCTCTTACTATCAACTCATACATTTATTATTTTATGTCCTACCTGTAAAGAGCTTTTGCATCCTGCCACACACAGGGTGTCTCCATTCCTTAACTTTCCTTTGTGGAAAGGAGTAGCACTGTCTGCAGTGATAAAAACCTCCTGGTTCTTTGAATGGATGGATGGATGAAACCCTGCTCTCCTACTTTCATCCTACCGCTCCTCAAGGTCTCTTGCCAGTTGTCTCATCAGTTTGTTGCCTTGCAGCATCTCATTGCAGCACTGGCACCCTTCAGACACCAAGGTTCTTGAACAGGAGCTACAACAGGCTCTGGTTCCTGCCATAGCTCAGCTTCCAGAGCACGACAGGAGGGAGAGAACAGGCCAGAAGTTAATTTCCACTAAGTGTGTGGAAAAAATATGACCTGGGAATGAGGAGCAGCTTGCTGCCTGGGACCTTTGGGAAGAGAAAGAGAAATGGCAGGGATGTGCCACACCTCCCTGTGCTGCCACTGCCCTCGCATGGAGCTTCTGCTCTGCTGGAGGCTTTGTCCTTCAGATGGCAGGGAAGTAAGTGAGCTCCCATCACCTGATGCTAAACACCTCCCTCCCCTCTGCTTTCCTCCTTCCCTACAAGCTGCCTGCCTGGAGGGGAGGTTCCCAGTGGGGCCTGTAGCCCAGGCACGGCCGCAGCCTGGCCGCCTGTGCCCTCCCTGGCTGGGCTGTGACACATGCCAGGAGTGCCCTGTGCTGCTGCCGGGCACTGCTGTCCCCCTGTAGGTGGGTCACACACAGCAGGAGACAGGAGGATCAGGAGAACCAGTATCCCCATAAACCCCATGTTTTAAGCTGACAAAGGGAGATCTGGCCCACTTGCCAGCTCTAAGTGCAGTGGCCAAAGGGTTTGGGCACAGCTGTGTCCCTGCTGAGCCGAGCAGGACCCAAGTGGCTGGCAAGGCATCGCTGCCAAACTCTGCTGGACCTGATCCTCCCTGTTGTTTTGATGTAACTTGGAGATGATGGTTTATCATAGCACTTTTTTTCCTAATTGGCCCAGATTAGTTCCTTCTGGGTTCCCATCAGGTGTGCCACACATGGCTTTGACTGAAATAACCTCAGGAGGTCGTCAGGAGCTTGCTTAATCCTGGGATCCCTGGTAGCTTGATTTCTCCACTTGGCTAATGGGAGAGCTGGCACATGCTCTGCCTAAGGATTATGAAGGTATCTAAGCAGTAAAATACTTCTTATTTCTCCTGCAAAGTAACAAATAAATCATCCACGTAGTCTGAAATGCTTGCAGAGAAAAACAATAAATGCCACCAGATTTCATTTTTTTTCCCTAGTTTTTATTACTGAAAATCATAAAATGGTTTCACTAACACTGCAGCCAACCTTTAAAAGAAACCCCAAACGGTTGCTTTTTAGGCAGAAATAATTAGGAATGAGTCACATAAATTCTTTCTGTTCAAATTTGTACTGACTTATTTTCATAAAAACGTTTATTCAATGGGTTTTTTGAAACATAAGTCAACATTGTAAAGAGCCTGTCAAATGCTACTTTATTAATGTTTCTTACTAATGACAAAATTGACTAGGAGCCTGAAACAGGAGCTGTTGTTTAAAAAATTTCTTCCCCTTTCCACTCACCTTTTTGGGTCTGATACTGAACATTTAAGACCTTTAACTGAGGTTATACTCTGGATTATATTCTTAGCATAGAAGTGATGAAGTTTTGTCACATTTATCTTTGTTTATAAGGACAGTATGGGGCCGTTCCTAGTAAAACAAGAGAGTAAATTTATTTTTTCAAACAAAACATAAACATTGTATCAACTTTAATTTCAGTCATATCTGCCTTCCTTTAAATGCATATGTCGTTTGGGTGCACACAGGTCAGTTCATCTGTAGTTTAAACAGTTGGCTGCACAGGAGAAGTACTTACGCACCTACCAAGACACACAATTAACTGGTTTTCTGCATTTTATGGCTGAATAAATAAACACTGTAGCTTAGATGCAAATGCTATACACATCAGTTAATGCATCACGTTAGATTAGCCCTTGCAATATATTCTGCTAATCCTTAAAATGGCAGGAATTTGAATTTTGCTGGGAGCGTTATGGAGCCGATGCATCTTCCTCTGACATTCTGCCGCCCTGCGGGCTGCAGCCTCTCAAAAGCTGCTTGAGTCTTCCCCTGACTACAAGGGAATTGTGTCTTCTCCTGGCTTGCGTGGCTAACTGGGCAATCCCTGCTTCGACAGGATGCGAGAGACACGAATCGTGCCTTGGTCCAGCTGGGAAGAATGAAAGCCAGCCCCCAGAGCGGGCTCTGGAATACACAAATAAAACAAGGTGCCAAGGAGAGGAAACACACGAGAGCTGCCGAGGCTGTGATGTAATGTCCCTGAGCAGCCGCAGTCAGGTCTGGGCCAGCAAAACCTCTCGCCGCAGGAGCGCCGCGCACTGAGCCCGAGCTGGCACGGCCAGGACACCTCGGGAAGCTCCGGGATGGGATTTTTCCCTGCTTCTCGCAGCTCTGCCAGCGCCGAGCACGGCCCGGGCCAGCCCAGCCTGGGAAACACCGCTCGGCAGCGCTGCGGGTCCGGTGTGTGACGGCACGGACAGACACACCCGGCGAGCCGGAGAACAGGGAACGGCGGGGAAATGGGAACGGGGATGGATCGGCAGCCGGGCCGGGGTCCCCGCGGGCCGGGGTCCCCGCAGATGGAGCTGCGCTCTCGGCCGGGAGCGGCCGCACAGCCCCGCGGGCACGGGCAGCGGCTGCCCGGGGCTCCTGCCGGGCGCGGCACCGCCCGGAGCGCACACACTGCCCGGGCGCCTGCCTCTGCCGGCCCCGGTGTGCCGGCCTCACCGTCCTCATCCCGGGCTCCAAGGCATGGTCCCGCTGCCCGGATCATCTCGGTTTTTCTGATATGCACTTGACCAAATCCCTTCACGAGCAAAAAATCAGTGTACACCATCCACAGCAGCTCCGTCCCTACATATAGTGATGGACTGTTCTTACAACAGGATGTCTTGTCCATTCATAATTTTTTTTTTTTTTTTTAAAAGCTGACACAGTTTCAGCTGAAATAAGATACAATTTATTTCGGCCGACTTGGTAATTATTGAAGCATTCAATTTTAATCTGGGTGATGGTTAATGAAATCTGCCAAAAATCGTTTGTGGTTTTAGTCTTTGTAAAAAAACTCACAAATATGTAATAGATACAGAGAAATAAATAGGAACAATATAGAATACACTGTTGTTTTCTGTCACAGCTCATCAAGGGAAGCCTATGCATCAACATGACTTGATGGTGCCAGGATGACAGACTCATTTCTCCAATGAACCATTTTCTTCTTATATGGCAAAAAAGCACTGCATCTGTATGAGATCATCTAGAAAAATCCTTCTTCCTGTAAAATACTATATTCTTTTTCGTTGCCTAGCTACATGCTGCTGTTACCCTAGAAGGCTGTAGATTCATTTGAATGATTCTGGTGGAGCTGGTGTGCTTGAAGAGAGGACTGATGCAAATTTATAACCCTTGTAAAGATATGAAAGAAAGGGGGGTGTGTGAAAGAAAGGCTTTGCAGCAAAGCAATTTACTGTATTTGTCATATTCTTTTATGACATTAATAGTTGAATAAAGACCATTTCACCCCTCAGCCCGGGGTGCACGAGCAGGCAGTGAGTGACTGACACAGACTCGATGTTTTTCTTGTGAGAGTGTTTTTCTTGTGAGAGTGTTTTTCTTGTGAGAGTCTGATGCCAAGAAATATTTGCCTGGTTCATGTTAATTGCTGCTGTGAGTAAGTGTAGAGAAGGGAAAAGAATGCCGAGGCCTGATTCTGATCTCATTTCCAAAACTGTGACATGGAAAAATGCCATGAAAAGCAACCAATGGGCTGAATTCCATTAGCACCAGAGAATGGGATGATCACTGAGTCTTTCACTGAATATAAGTAGCTTTGATGACTTGGAAAATGAAGTGCCTGAAGCCCAAAGGTTTACATTGTAATGTGCCTGTCAAAAATACCTCTGACTGGAAACTCCTCATGCATGAGACATGCAGAGATTGAGAGCTGAGCAATAACTCCCTTTCACTTTCCCAACGTGATTGGCAGCTCAGGATGCCCGAGTGAAGTAAAGTGAGGTGAGGTGACAGCCTCACTGAAGACTCCAGTATGCTGCTGTTCACTAGATGTGGGGAATTTGCCTGTGGGAAGACGAACAGGGAAATAAAGTTATTTCTTACCTGCTTCACTGTAACTGGTTTGGGTGTAGGATGTCCTTGATATGCATCATGATTTTGTAGTTTTGCCTTTAGGACTGACAGACTTTTGGCACTGGAGTTTTGATTCAGATTTTTCTAGTTAGGGCTGGCTTTCAAATTAAGATCTGCATTTGCTTTCACAAAATAGCGTTTTTCAAGTGTACTGCCTATAAACCCCTTTAGATAAGACACACATTTCATACCATTCTCTTACCTCAGTCTAGGCTTGTGCTTGCTCTCTGTATTTAATAATGAGCATAAATACTGACCATTTTATATTTTTTTGATAGAAGGTGGTAGAAAATGAAGCATATTATGATTGTAATAATTACATAATTTCTCAAGAATAGAATCAGAGAGAACTTTGACAATTTAAAATGAGGGAAAAAAAGAGAATTCTTTTCATTCTAGTATACTTCCACAATAAGAATTTTGAAGGTTTTCACCAGAATGTCTTGTATAGCAGCAGAGGCAAAGCAGGAAATGTGACATTCAAGAGAGGGAGAGATGCCTTTTACTGCTGTGGTGCAAATTTGGCATTTGCCAAACTGAGCACATTCCAACTGGACAAATTCTCAGTTTTTCCTGGAAGAGATGATAATATCCCTCACATCCAAATACCCACATGCTTTACATGGGTGATTCCACTCAGCAGAGGAAAAGACACCATAAATTCTGCACTTGCTTATAAAGAAGTACAAAGCTTTTCCAATTCAAACTCTTAAGTCTCCCCTATGATTGTGAGGTTTTGTCCCTTCTTCAAGGGTTTTGTCCCTTTGTTTATTGAAAGATAAGGAAAATGGAGTTTCCCCACAAGGGAGACAGGAACAGACTTTGTCACCTAAAGCAGAAGGGCAGATATGTTTGATTCTGTCCCCACCAGGAGCCTCACGTAACATGCAGTGATTCTCAGCATTGCAAATGCACATTTGGACACAGGACAGAAGGCATCTGTGTAAGAAAAGACACATTAAACATTCCTTGTCCTTTTTTTCTTATCTGGTACACAGAAGAGGGCAGCACAGCTGAAGTTTCACTTTATATTGCCATAAACATTTAAAGTTGTGTTTCTGTCCTGTGTCCTTCCCTCAGCAAGGCATCGATGTGGCTCTGAATGCTGGAAGCCTGTTGGGTGTTTCCTCTGAGGATCACAAGGCTGCTTCTATTGTGGGTTTTCAATCCAGGGAGACTTTTCCTTCTTCACCTGTCATTTTCATGGAAGTACCTACAATATGACAACTCTATCCAGATATTCAGAGCTGTTAACACGCAACTTTTGAAGACTCTGTCCTGCAGGTGTATGGAGAAATGAGCTTGTGGGTTAGCAAGGGTCGCTTTAGGCTGTTTTCTGCCCTATTTCCTGCCTAGTAAATGCTTAGTTCCTCAATAAAATAGAAGCAGGTCTGCAAAAATGTTACTTGTAAACAGATGCTAGGAATTCTTGGGATTAACAAAGAAAGCAGAAAGCCTCATTATCCACAGTGAGAGTCCATGGGAACATGCAGTTTGAATAATCCATGTTTCCAATCTGTGTACTTTCTGTCCCCTAATGTCTAAAAAGATGTATTAGTACAGATAGAGAAGGGCAAGTAAGGGTTCCTGTTTATACACGGAGTGAGGAACTCCAGGTTCCTAAGCCACAAGAGAAAACTCCTGCAGAAAGCTATAAAACCACTGCATGTGTGGAGAAAATGAGCGAAATCTTATTTTCTGCTTCACCATACAGTAAATGGGGGTCTTAACAGGGCATTGAAAATCTTTGTGTGCTAAAAAACAGTTAGAAAAATATGCAGAAAAATCCTTCATCTAGAGCCTCTGGTGGTTGTGTGTGTGGAGTTTTAATTGTGTTTATCATGTTCTTATTGTGCACTCTTCCTTAGATATCTGCTACTGACAGCTGCTGGAAACTGGCTGTAAGCTGAGTCTGACCCAGGATGGCTCCTTTAATTTGTTATTGTAAATAGACTCATTCCTCTCGCCAAGAGCTATTGCTGGTAAACAATAAATCTTACATTCTCAGTTTGCTTCCTTAGCACTACGTAATTCTTAGTAAGACTGAAAGCCACTTACTTTGCCCACTCCTTAAACCAACTGTCTGTAAATTCAGAAACCTTTTCATGGTCTCTGAATTCCAGATATTTCTCTTAAAGGAGTTCTGAAATCCCCACTAAGGAGAATAGATCCCGCAGGAACCGTAACAGGATATTTAGCATTCCAGTCGTGGAGGGATGATGTATGTCACACACATTGGCTATGACAGATTTACTTCTGAAAAAGAGGAATTAGGGGTGATTAAAGAAAATAATTATGGAAGTATCTTAGGTCATGTTCTGCTTTTACTCCAAACTTGAAATGCAATAGGGGCAAACAGCTGACCACATACAGTACGTGCTGGGACTCCAAGGGGGATCCAAGCACCCAAGCTCTGCCTCCCGCAGCCGGGGCAGCACGAGCAGCTGCCGTCCCAGTGAGGAGGAAACTCGCAACTGAAAAACTGAAATGAAGTGGAAATTTGAAGTTAAACTAAGACAGAATGTTTTCCCCAAGTGTACCCCAATATATATATATTAGTATTTTACTAACAGTCTGTGAAAAAGAAGCTGAGGAACTCCACAGGCAGAATGAAATTGGATCTGCCTCTTGTGCAACTCCTCCTTTTCGGGGCAGTGATTCACCTGGTTCCATTGGTCATGAGCTTATCTAGTACTGGAAGTTTTGTAGCTTACTCAAAGCAGTGAGAAATTCAGAGCAGCTGAAAGATGAACCACATTTCCAGTTATTCTTGTCTCTAGTTATTTTTTGCACTCCTTTGCAAGAGTTTCAGAAAGACAGGCCTTCGCTTTACGTTATGAGCCATGGACTTGAAATGTACCTATTTTATCAGTCTCTGCCTGAAAATGCATTCTTTTGCAGTGGTCTTTGGAATTTCTGGTCTGGAGCTGAGAGGAAGCACAGTGGCCATGAAAGGCTGATTTGTTTTGTAGCTATAACAATGGTTTTAGCTGGGTTTTGCTTGCATTTCTCCCTTGGCCCTCTGTGTGAGCTTTCTAAGCTGTATCGATTTCTATTGACTCCAGAGCTCATATTTCTCACATTATTGTTTCAGCCCAAATTCATGGCTACCACTGCTCAATCAAAAATATTACCTGCCATTAAATCCAAGAGTAAGTATGAGGGAAAGCATGGCCCCTTGGCTGGAGGGGTGCCTTCCCTTGGCAACACCCAAAGGCAGGGTCAGTGTGGATGTGACATTTGTCACCTTCCCACAAAGGAGTTCCTGCAGGGCTGAGAGCTCCACCACTGCTGCTTGTTGTACACTTCAAAGAGTCCCCTGCTTTTACCCCACGTATTAACAGCAAGACAATGGAATGCAATATGCCTTACGTGAAAAGGTCTGATACAAACTGAACCAGTCAGCCCAGGGCTGTTCAGTTCACACTAATCTGTGATTTTAAGGGTGATGGTGAGGAAAACTTGACACTGTGTTTGTACTATATCCTACTTTTTGTAGGATAAGGAAAAAAATGTTGTTTTTCATTTCCCTTTACCTCTGTCTCTCTTGCTTAGGTTTAAAACCCCAACATATTTCATACTGCTGCCTCTGTCTCTTCTCCCAGTGGCCTGAGTGTGTCAGTTCTGTAATAAAAATAATAATAAATGCTGCTATTTCTTTCTCAGTCCAGGTATTTGGGAGGTAGCCAGGCTCCTGCTTCTGCAGGAGTAATGCTTCATATAACTTGGCAAGAACAGACCCCTGTGGATATCTCCACTGTTTGTATAGAAATAACTTCACCCACATAATGGCTGATTAATTAGACTTGAGCAGTGCAGATGAGTTGAAAAGTAAGGAGGAGAGAACCCCCAACTTCAGTGCAGAGCCACACTGAGAACAGTGCTGACTCCCCAACCTCGCTGCTGCTAATCCAGCCTTTGGACTGTTCAAAATATTCCTATTGTTCCTAATCAGTTGTGAAACTGTTCTGATGTAAGGCAGCAGCAACCCCTCAAACTGGAAATAATATTAATTTGATGTAAAAAATATAAATTCTATTTCTAGTACGGCATTTGACCTTGAATGAACACTGATGAGGAAGAATCACAAAGAGTTAATGCAACCCCCCCAAATTTTCCTTTTTAACCTGAAAATTCAAAGGGGAGGGAGTTAGGTGTTAGGTATTACATGCTTAGTTTTGTTTAGTTTAACTTAGTTTAGCACTGCACCCCCTGCGAAGTCTGTGCTCGTCATTTAGGCCATGAAATGCACTTTGCACCTAGTACAGAATAAGGGAACCCCTTTGGCTCTGTTGCCCCAGGAATACATAACTGGAAAACCAGGATCAAACTGCATGTTTTACATTTTCCAGATGATGAAATGTACTCAGGCCAAGAGAGTGCACTCGAAATGAACACTTGAGGAAATGTGAGTGGGAAAAGAGACAGAGGAAGAATAAAACAGGAATGAGATAACAGAAAAAAAGAAACTGGATGTACTACAACAGTGAAATGCAAAGAAAGGCACCTTAAGTGGAAAGTAAATGAAATGAGGAAAATGAAAAACACACAAAGAGGAAATTAAACTGAAAAAAAAAGGTAATCCCTTTTTAGAAGCTAGAACAATAGAAAATAAGAGTAGAAAAGCAAAGCATGAAAATCTCTTTTAAATAGAAATAAATTACATTTAATGTATCTTTTAGAAACATGGTCACACAGAAGTGGAAATGGAGGGCAGGTGAGAAAGAGATGATCCTAAAGTCCTTCAAAGAAATGGAAAGATCACCAGTTGAAGCCTGTGGACTCATGCACCCCACTGAAATCAGTGGGTGCCACAGTAATATATACACAAAGATACAGCAATAATTACCAGCAAATAGGAAAAATACAGCAATAACTACCAGCAAACAGAATTACATGCTATGTGAAGAGATGTGTTACGTTTCTCAAGTGATTAACCCGAATTATCAGCTAATTCCTTCCAGCTTCACAAAATAGCTGGACCTTTTAAGATCAAAGGAGACGACCCAGCTCCGCAACCCCTGTGATCCCCGCAGGCAGAGGGGAGCAGGAACAGCCTTGGCACGGCGCTGCTCATCCCTCCAGGAACGAGTGAAACCCCGGGGACACAATCCAAGGCCGTCTCACTTTCCATTGAAAGACAGTCAAGGCACCCAGTGCCACCCAGTGCCACCCTGAGCAGCATCCTGTAACCATGGTGGTGTTTTATGACCATTAATTCATTACTTGTACCTGGGTGCTGGCAAAATACCCCGGTATTTGCCACAGAATACTGAATTTTCTCTATGATTTCTACTGGGTATAATTTTTTTTCAATTCCTTTTCCTGCTGAAACACTGTTCTCTCAAAGTTTTTATTCATCACTTTTACATATGCCTTTCCTGATAGTTTTTGGCTAGCAAGGGGTCTATGTCGCATTTACATCATTAAAATATTCATAATTCTCATCAGCAAAAGGCTTGGAATAAAATACAGTGTCTTTAAGTTCTGTCAATGAAATTCCCATTTTTAGTGTGTTTCCAGTCAATAGTGCTCTATGTGGTACAGAAGTGGCACTGTCTCTTTGGTTCTGTTGCTTCTCAGATTTCCCTTTTTTCACACAGAAAAGAATTAAAAATACCCCCACTTCATATGTCAATGTCTGAAGTGTGACCCTGACACACAGTATAGGTATGCAACAAAGTGGTGCAAAAGACTTGAAGACTCCCTGGGAATAGTTTCAGTCGACAATTTTAAGCAGAAAAATCCAAAGTTTTTTAATAAAAAAGTCAACTGAAGACCGACCATATCTAAAAATGTATTTACATAATAAAGTGTCTATGAACTCAGAATGATCAAGGTGGTTTGGCAGATTGCAGTTTATCCAAATACCCACAGTGTACTTCCAATAGTAACCATAATTGATGTAATAAATGATTCCAAATGCCACCAGAGGTTTCTAACTCAGTTCAATCAGCTGAAACACACATGTTTTGCCACCAAACTCTGACTATTTAAACTGACAAGGCTATTTCGGTTGCTGTTTTGTGAGACAGGCAGGGAGAACTTGCTGCAAGCACTTGGTGATCTTTAACTACCACGTTAACACCCCCAACTGCAGTTTATCAGTGTGAAGAGGCCAAAACCACTGCAAAAGCGTGGACGGGAGAATTACAATTGGCTCCTGAAAATAACAGAATATTCAGCCCAATCCCACAAATTTTTTCTTTCCCTCACTTTATTCCCTACATCTCTAACTCCGTTTCCATCACCTCCCTATCTCTTGCCTTCTTTAACCTTGTTTCTGCCGCTCATTTGGAAACCTCTTGAACTGACAGGAGTTTGATGGCAACTGTCCCTGTCCAGAGTCACAGGGATTTTCCCGCTCTGCTCGGGCTGTAATCTTTCGGGAGCAGGGGCCAGGGCTATTTTGGCTGTACAATGTCTAACATGTTTCGGTTGCTAGGTAAACAACAAACTGTATACACGGCGCTGGGTGAGCCATTCAGGAGACAAGTATAGTTATCTGGTGAGTTCTTTCTTCACCCGATCACATGGGAATGACCGTGCCACTGATGAGATAAGACTTTCACTGCCTCGCTTTGCTGCTCAGGTGAAAGCAAGAGGAGAATTTGACCCTTATGTTTGATGTTGGCCTCCCAAACCGTTCACCCCGCACGTGGGGGCAGCGGCGCGCCCGTGTGTGCGTGTGACCCCCGGCACGGGCGCTGCTCGGAACCCCCTCCGAGCGCCGCGGACAGCAAGCACAAGGAACGCAAAGAGTGCAAACATTGTCCCTAACACTGCTGTACACGCCAGGAGTGCACCCCAGCTCCCGCGCCGTGGCAGAGCCGAGGGAAGCTCCCTGCGCGCTCCCTGCGCTCTCACGCGGGCTGGGAGGGGAAACAAGCGACACACAGAGCAAGTACTGCGGGCATTGCACCGGGGGCATCGAGAGGGCAGCGCCGGGCGGTGGGGCCGAGCCCGCCAGCCCCACTGTTTCCACAGCCGCGCTCCGGGGCCAGCCCTCGCCGCCCCCCGGCGCTCGCTGCCGGCCGAGCCGCGCCGACGGGCGGGACTCCCGCGCTGACAGCGGAGCGGAGCGGAGCGGATCGTGCCTCCCCCCACCCCCGGGGGGCTCCCGCCTCCTCCCGGGCTCCCCGCGCCGCTGCCACCCCCGCGCAGCGCCGCGGAGCCCGCGGGGGCGGAGGCGCTGCCGGCGGATGCGCTGGCGGAGCGCCCGCCGCGCGTCACGGCGGGGAGGGCCCCGCGCCTCGGCCGGGACATAAAAAGCGGCGCGGGGAGCGGTGGCGGCAGCAGCGCTCGGGGAGCTCCCGCGGCGGCCATCGGGGAATCCCTCACTGAGCCCTCACTGCGGCCCTCGCTCCGCGCAGCACTCCGAGGTAAGCGCGGCTCCGGGGCGGCTCTGCGGGGCTGGGGCTGTGCGGGGCAGCGGGTGCTGACGGCTCCGCTGTGCCCGCAGCCCGTGCTGTGCCCGCAGCCCGTGCTGACGGCCGTGCTCTGCCCGCAGCCCGATGACTCTGAACCGCGGCGACAAGCGGCGCGGCAGCACGCCGTTCGCGGCGCAGCAGCACCTGCACCGCCGCAGCATGCCCGTGGATGAGCGCGATCTGCGGCCGCTGCCGCCCGACGAGCTGTCGGGCTTGGTGCGCTGCACCTCGTACAGCCCCGGCGGCGCGCACCGCCAGAGCTGGGCCTCCGACTCCTCCGACTCCGTCACCTCCTCGGGCAGCGACTCCGACGGCAGCCTCTACAAGGTGATCCTGCTGGCGAGCACGGCGTCGGCAAGACCAGCCTGGCGCGCATCTTCGGCGGCGTGGAGGACTGCGCGGACGCGGAAGAGGCCGGTGAGGGCGCGGGGCACAGCGCGGCTCGGAGGTGCCGGGGACCCCCGCCTCGGAGCCTCCCCTGAGGCCACCCCCTCCCAGACCACCGGCAGGGATGGAGGACAATAACTTCTTTTTCTGAACTTTTTTTTTTCTTAATTTTCCGTAGGCAATACATACGACAGATCAATTATAGTTGATGGAGAAGAAGCGTCTCTCGTGGTGTTTGATATATGGGAGCAGGTACTTACAGCTTTTTCCTTATGCTTTTGCTTTATGGCTTGGTCTGTAGTTCTCTTTAAAAAAAAAGTAGAAATGGAACAACTGTGCCTATTTCTTCAATCAGACAGGTGACATAAAAAAATTAGAATTCGTACTGCCTTTTGTTCTCTCTGCAATTAATTTCTTGTAGCTAGGCAGGCAGTCTAAAACCCTGCATAGCGCTGAGCGAGACTCTCTTAACGCTTTGGATAATCAGCATCTTACATGAGCAGCCAAGGGAATTACTGTAAAATTAGAGGTGGTCAATCTGATCAGTGCAGACTTGATACTCTTTCTGGAAATGAGAGGTTTCTTTTGTTTTGTATTTTAAATAACAGAATCTTTGAAATTTTGGGGAGGTTGACTTACTTTTACTGACTTTCTATAAAAAAGCTAAGAAAAGTATCTTTAAGGTGCTTACAGTAATAAATCATTACCCAGCGTGGAATAGATTTTTCGGCACAATAAATCTATTTCTTGTCTGTTGTTTCAGGATGACAGCCAATGGCTCCAGAACCACTGCATGAAAATGGGAGATGCCTATATTATTGTATACTCAGTGACAGACAAAGTTAGTTTTGAAAAGGCTTCTGAGCTAAGAATCCAGCTGAGAAGAGCAAGGCAGACAGAAGACATTCCTATTATCCTTGTGGGAAATAAAAGTGACCTGGTCAGGTCCCGAGAAGTCTCAGTCGATGGTAAGAAACACTATGAATTTTGCAAGTGCTGCCTAAAGTAGTAGGAAAGGCTATGCAGGATCATGGCCAATAGGAATGGTCTGGGTTTGATGTAGAAAAGTGTATGATTTGAGGTACACTGGGGAAATGGAGCCAGCTGGTTCATGCTGAAGGACTTGGTACCACAGAAAACACTGGAGATGGTGGTGGGGGAAGATGTGTGGCTGCACAGAGCTCTGAGCTGCAGCAGGAGAGAAAAATGCATCACAGCTGCAGCTTTAGCACAGGGCTTCGTGTAGGACTATTAAAGCCGGCCTTTATTTGCATGGTACATGTGCAGCAGCCCTTGCTAGGCTCAGGATGTGACAGTCTGAGCTGTGCCATGTCACAGAGCCCAGGCAGCCGTAGGAAAGGGGATCCCACACAGCCTGTGCAACCCTTTCTTCTGGAGGTGACTTTGAGTCGAGCTGGTGGGACCAGGCTCACACTACTCAAAAGTCTTTTTGTATATCTTCTCCAGCTGTGATCAGTGAGAATCCTTTCAGTCAGTTCCAGCTGCCATTTAGGTACTTAGAGCACAGGAACCACTGCCAACACCACAGTATTGATTCTGCTTGTTTAAACATTTTGTGAGGCTTTTTGTTTGGTTGGGTTTTGTTTTGGGGTAGATTTTTTTTTTTTTTTTTTGTTCACCACTGGAGAAAATACTCTGAAATATTGGTGCCTTGATGATGAACCATCTCTCCCTATCTGTTTTGCCATGCTCCCAGTGTTAAATTCCTGCACAGAAAATTTCCGGGAGTTCATCAGGAGAATATTACTTTTTTTCAGGCTGGGGCAGGGCAGGGCTGACCTGTTCTGACATCTGTACTTTCCTCAGGTTTACAACTCTGCCTTTATTTACCACAGCTGACTGTGGAACTTCATGCTGCAGCAATGTTTCAGGGTTAAATGCTTATGTCCAGAACACTGAACACTGTGTATTTCAAAAGCCCTGGTCAGATCCAGTGGTGCACAACCTTGTGACCTCTACCAGTGTTTTCAGTGACTTGACCTTGTGGCCTGTATCAGGTCCATTTCTGTTGGTGTGGAAAATTCACTTGTTACAGCAAGGCAGAGGCGCAGAATTGCTCAACAGCTTCCAGAATAAACCCCATTTCTTCCTGTACCTCACACTGTTCCATATCAAGCAGCAAGCATGCTTCCGAGGGTCTCTCCTAAATCAGCTTTAGCTTTTAAACGGTACAGGGACAGCCTGGCTGAAGGACTTTGCTGCCATGTGTTCATTCCATTGATCAAATGAGATTTCTGACCATACCACAACAAAACCAAGAAGAGTAAGGGGGTGAAGCTGTGAGAGCAAATTTGGGTTTTCCTATTTTGCAGTAAAGCTGTTTCATGGCATTGAAGCCACTCCCCTAACTTAAAGCAAATTTTTGTTTTGTTTTTCTGCCAGTATATATGAAGACAATACGTCCATCTCCACTCACCTTCTTTTTTGTCTTTCCATGCAGAGGGCCGGGCCTGTGCTGTTGTGTTTGACTGCAAGTTCATCGAGACCTCAGCTGCTCTGCACCACAACGTGAAGGACCTGTTTGAAGGGATCGTGCGGCAGATCCGGCTGCGCAAGGACAGCAAAGAGGACAATGCCCGCAGGATGGCCAACACCAAGAGGAGAGAGAGCATCAGCAAAAAGGCCAAGCGATTCCTTGGCAGAATTGTGGCAAAGAACAATAAGAAGATGGCTTTCAAAGCAAAATCGAAGTCTTGCCACGACTTATCTGTGCTATAGGAGCTTTCAGCAAGGCCAGGTGTTGCACATGGGATGAACAAGCACCTGACTGTTCAGAGAAGTGTGTAGATGATCCTCGTGGTGGTAACAGCAATGACTTTTCCTTTGAGTCTCTCGTTAATGCCTTAAGGTGCTCAAGCAAGTCTGGAAGTTACACTACAGTGCTTCATTGATAGATGGTTTAAGTTTCAATGTGTGCAAGTAGATGAACTGACTTGAAATATGAGGCTTGACATGCCCACTGTGTACATATGTTCTATATCTTCTTGTCTTGTGGATACCAGAGATGCAAAGATAAGAAAGGATGGTAACTATCACCACAGACTTGTCTCGTTTGCAGAGCAAAACTTAAACTTGTACGCAGGCTCGTACACTCCTTTTAGTATAAAGCAAGCAATGATAAATCTTTTTAAATTTAAATGTGGGGAGGGGGGGTAGAACCACAGTAGAATGGGAGAAAACAAATTATATATATATATTTAAATACAGAACAGATATCATTTTATGAAGTTAATTTGCACTTCCATTAACTGTTATTCAATTAATTGGTTACTTGTTTACATGCAGATTTTATAATAAAATATTATTTCCTGTTATAATAAACTGTGCTTTTCTCATAATGTGGATAAAGAATGAGAGAGCAGTATTTTTATACTGACTTTTTTCCACTGTACAAAATGTTATACACAGACTGAAGATTTACATGTGATAAAGTTCTGGAACAAGATGAATCAGGAAAATCCTGTGTCCTTTTCTTTAACAGAGAGTTTCTTTAAGAAGTAAACCCTGCTTTTATGAGCACTCTACTTCAACAGCTCTTCTTTCAAGGGGAGGCCCTGACCCTTCATATTATTTTTCATCCTCAACCTGGTTCTCATCAGCTCTGGCAGGAACAGGGCTTTATATACTCCCTTTAGTTAGATTGATGTCTTGTGTTTATACTGATAAGTTGAGCCCTGTAATGTTTGAAGTCCTCTCCTGGCTTGAAGGTCTTGTGTTGCAGCCCATAAGCAAATGCAGGAGGTTGGAGTTTTCCTTTTTGGCAGCAGTATAACTGTCCAGCCTATTCCCACTCCTGTAGATACCGTCCAGTGGGTTCAAGAAGTTCAAAGCAGCCTAGGAAGGGTGTTTGAAGGAGTTGTAGGATTCAGTTGTGTACAGTGGCCTTCAGTGCTGTCAAAGTTTTCATGGCAATTTAGTTATAATCCTCATTTTTCCAAGATTTTCCCCTATTTGCTATTAATGAAGTTCAAACAGGTTGCAGTGCAAGAGCTGGGACTTACGACATTTTCTTTATAAATTCTTCTTCATAGAATGTATTCTCTTAAAGGTAATCCATAAACTCAGTTCTCAAAACCCATAAAACACACAGTTCTCTGCCCCGTTCCACTTTCCCTGCCTGATTCCAGTTCATTAGAGATTGTTCCAGCTGCCTGAGAGCCCAGTTTGTCCATGGTTTTGAGGGGCTGAGCTTTCCCAAAGCTCTGGGAGGCTGCCTCAGGTCTCACACCTTACACTGGGCTTCCAGAGCTCAGGCAAACAACTCTCCATGGAGTTACCTCAGTGCTCAGGCACTTACCACGGAGCAGTGCAGGAATTCACATAGGGAGTGCCAAAATTTGCAAATTAGCATCTCCTGCTGCGCTGCTGGTGGGCCTGGCTGCTTACATGCCCACTTTAGCTTGTGTTGCTGCTAACAGGTCACATTTCTTATGACAAGAAGTGTTGCCTTTGTGTTCTGAGTGGTCTAAAGTGAATGGTTCTGTCCTGCAGTCAAAGCTCACATTTACCTGAGCAGACATTTTAATTGGATTTGGCTTTTTTCCCCACTAGCCTTGCTTTCTGGCAAGCTATTTTCTGTTATATATCTATTATTATCTGTTGTATATCTCTTATTATCCATTATGGGACATCTGACCACTGTCAGAGTATGGCACCAGGCATCTCTGTACATGGAAGCTTTTAATGTCAACACCAAAGCAATTGCTCTAATCCTGAAAATTCAACAGCAAGAGTGTCCAAATGTGGATAAATGTGGCACATGCCTATTCAGGTACATACCAAGGTTAATGACAAAACTGCATCGTTGTTGGCACAGCCTCGGACTTCTGGTTGCCCTTTGCTTTCACAATGGCCAGGAGAGGACTGACCTGTCTGATTGATTTACAAGATGAAATGCTGTCCATAATAAATACAAGGAATGGGATGCACACCCAGAGTGCAAGATTGGGCATTTCACAGAGCAGCAATGATGTGTTGCATCACTGTGGCTTCCAAGACTCTCCAAGGTAGTGGTTACCAGCTGTGATTTTTGCACACTGACATATGAATCAGACTTTTTACTGTTCATGAACTCAAAGGTCAGTTTTGGGCAGTTCTTAAGCCTGAGCTATTTCTGAGGAGCTCTAGCACATTCCTAGTGGCTCATTTAAACTGTAGAAAAGAATTTGTGTTTTGCAAGTATGTCATACAGGACACTGTGAGACAATAAACTGTGGGTCACTCTAAAGGAACGTGGGCTAATCTAGAATGTTTTTTATCGGGTAATATTGTACAATAAATTACTTATTCAAATCCTCATGATATAATTTTTTTTCATTGATTTGTTTGTACAGGTATTAGCATAATTCAGCCATGGCTCTTGAGAAGAGGAAGGTTTGTTATTGCACCTCTGACAATAATCTGCTCTAGAGCAAGATCATATTCTATGCTGTAGAAGTATTATTATGAATACTGTTTTGCAAAGATCTTGAAAATCCTGGATGATATTCTACACAGAAAAAAAAAAATTGGGTATAATTTAGTGGAATTTCCAAGCAGACTTTTTGGAAGCACATATGCAGCACTAGATAAAAACCAGTAACAGGCTGACAAATGTCTCTAAAAATCAACTTTCTTCAAAAGGTTATCTGTATCCTCAAACATTTGAAAGTCATCTATAAGTTTTTGTAATTTGAGATGTTTTACTGGTGTGGTTACTCAGATTCTTGTCACTAATGCAGTGAATCTATCGTGTGAAAATAGTGAGTCCCAGACAGCAACATTGTCTCTAATTGTTGCCAAAGTAGAACAGAGTATAAGGGGTAATGTGTGAATTTTCATATTTTTTGCCATTGCACATCAGTTTTAATTTGGAGAGACAGTTCACACAGTCATTTAATCTTTACTGCTTTCTCTGCTGCTGCCAGCTGAAGTTCCTACTACTGCTAATTGTGGTGGTGGATTCTGTGTTGGCACAAATCCATTTGGAGCAGCCAGTTATTAACAACCACAGCACAAGGACATTGCCTTTTATATGTGACACGTGCTAGGAAAACAAATCAAACCCTCTGTACTTGCTGTGATAAACCAGACTGCACATTCTTCACCATATGAAAAATCTAAAAAATATAATTCCTCCACCTGCCAAAACCACGAAGCATAAAATCATGTCACATAAATATAGACGAAATGTTATCTGCTGGGGAAGACTTGACATCACCAAAAATGAAGTTTTACTCAGATGCATTTTCTCAAAATAGGACTAGAAAAACCAGAGCATGATCTACATAGTAACATTGCATAACATCACCATTCCTCACCAAGAAGGAAAATACAGTGAGCTGACAGTGATTAAGACTGCAGTGTATGACAGAAAACTGGTAAGATGTAGTCTAAAAAAAGTGAGTTAATGCTCACTTATATTTACTTCAGTGCTCTTAGTTTTATTAAAAGACAATACAGGTTTAATTTCAAGTACATCACAGAGACCTGAAGGAATCTACAGTTGCAATCAAACGTGATGCCTGTGCATTCTAGGAGGGTCCTTTAACTTATAATTACCCACAAGACCTTTGGCATTGTAATGGACACCTTGACTCCCTCTTTGCAAAAAGGAGCATCTGAACACCAATACTACTGAAGATACAAATCTCTAAAAATTGAATTAGCAAATGACATCAACTGTCCTTGTGCTCTATGCCATGGTTATTGAACAGAGAAGTAAAAGATAAAAGAAAGAACAAATTCCAATTGCATGTCTGCAAATATCTCTGTAGCCCACTGTTCAGAATTCAAGGGGGAACAACACTGTTTAACTAAAAAATGTACTGAAGATTCTAGCACTAGAAGGTATGAAGCAGGCTGAAGAATTTACCTCACCAGCAAAATAGTATCAGTTATGTACCACAAAAATGTTCTGCCCACTGGGTAAAATGGCAGTTGTATGTCTTAAAGACTTTCCTCTCTCTTGCTGACTTCTCCCCCTCCCCTTTTTCCTATTTATAAATATGCTGCTGGATGAATCGTTGGAAACCAATTAGGAGCCTACAGATCTCTTTTTTTTTCTAATAATACTCATATTTATCACAGGAAATGAAGAAAATATTAATCTGAACTACAGTTTAGTGCTCAGGGACAGAGATAAATATGTTTGAAAATATTAATTCTTCACCCTCCTAAAAAAGCTTCACCAAGTTCTTGAACTTAGGGGCTGGAGAATGGAAAGGATTTGGACCACAAGTGCTCCTGCTCAGAATAGTTTAGTCAGACCCAGGAAAATCTCCTCATCTTGTTCCTGGCAGTCCCACTTCCATCAGCCTCATTATATTAACATAAATAATTATGGCACTGTTAAGCTTGCAGCCCCACTGAAGGCTGTGACCCTTTCTCTGGGAATGACAGCTTTCAGTTCAGTAGGTGCCTTGGCAGAGGAACAGTAATTTTTGTCACATCTAAATTGGATTGTTGTAATGCCTTGTGCTTAACAAAGAGCTTCCAGGAGCTGTGGGTAGGAGGAAATACAGCCCTGTAGATGGAACTGGCTGTGGCAGAGGAGCACAGCACTTCTGTGTGCAGGTCTGGGCTCCCACACTTCTCAGCTGAAGTGATGACCTTAGAAGGGCTGTAAATGCCATTGGACAGCACCAACGTCCAAAATGCCTCCCTTTGTTGCACGTCTCTTGGCTGGCTACAAAGCCTGTGGGACACCCTACAGAGTCAGAGGCATTGCTTGGATTTGGAGCGCTCCACAAGAGCAAACTCTGCATTTCTAATGGCAGCGACTCAGGTAGCTCATTACAGGTGTTGGGGCCACCACAGCTGAGAGCATTTGATGCTGCACTGGGACCTGCAGGAGGACCTGCCCTGTTCATTCCTCCTGCAGGTCAGGGACCCCTGACTGGACTCACACAAGGAGCCTTAAATCCGTGCAGTTCCTTCCAGGCCTGGCACAGGAATTCGGAGAGGAGAGTCCACCACTGCCCTCAACGAAAACAATAATGGGCTGTGGGTATCAGCCAGGTGCTGAACAACTTTCTCAGAGATTTTTCAGCTTTGGGTATCTCAGTTGTGGAGCACCTTTGTCCCATGCTTTTCATGTCAGCTGCAGCTTTATTTCTGCAGCCTCCATGGTAACGCATTGTCACCCTTGCACTGCTCTGCTGCTGCACGACTTACTGGGAATCATCAGCTGTAACACGAACCTGGGCCCCCAGCTCACTGCTTTACATAATATTGTCTGGGTAAAAATGTCAGATTTTGCTGCACTTAAGTCCCTGGTTAAGACAGCATAGCAAATTAAATTACTCTCTTCCTGAATGTCAGGGCTATGGTTGCATTTGCAAGGCAGAGGGAATGTGAGATTTTCAGCTAATCTGTGTATGGAGAATACAAAGAAAAACTTATGGAATCCAATTGCCATTTTACCCTATAGCCAGTTTTTCAATGGAAATAGTTTTGACTATTGAATATTGTTGTGTATGCTCTTCTGCCGTCTCACTACTCATGGATCTCTATCCTTCCTGCCCAGTTCCATATGGAAAATGTTCTTAGAAGTCTGACATACGAGATCTCAGGGAAAAAAGTAAGGTGAAAGACATGAGCAGTTGGAAAGTTTCCATGATTTTGAAAGGCACTAATAGAAGCATTTTATTCAACAAACCAACACTTCTGTGCAGGGTTTACAACTTGCAGTCTACAGCACTTTGGTAGCCCATTAAAGTAAAAAAACCTCTATGTTATAGAAAACACAGAACTCATTAGTCTTCATCAATAATAAGTATTTTCAGTGTCTGTCTCGATATCCTGCAGCAGATCTGTCTGTAAAAAGCCACACAAAAGTAGAGAAAATGAAAACTACAAGACCAGGCTCTTCCAATCAACTTTTTTGTCACTACTGATAACAGGCTTTCACTTGTGCAAATAAAGACCCTCAATTCATATGTATGATAAACACACAACAAATGCATCTACATATGGTCCTTACTGCTGAACTGTTTTTCTTCCTTTTTTTCTTCTTAGGTAGTAATCAAAAAAATAACACTGGAGGTCTAAGTTATAGCATAGAAGTAAATAAGTGTGAAAATAAGGCAGCAGACAGCACTGAGTAAGCAAATAATGCCTCCTGCACATCTGTCTCATATTCAGTGTCAGGTTTTCAAGACGCTGCAGAGCTGAGGGATCCCTGCATTCTGCACAACATTTATCCAAAGGCTGAGCTGGTCGAGTACCACAGCAAAACTCCTGAACAGCCGAGTCCTCAAGTACAAAGATTTAGGCCGCAAATAAACACCACTGTACCTCCTACCTTCCCAGGGATTTCATTAGCAGAATATTCAGCTCTGTTTAGAAAGGTTTCAGGGGTTCTAGAAAACAGTACATTATCTTCTATAAACATAGTCAAAACCAAAATGGTGTTAGGAGATTTTTAATGAACAGTTTTATACTCAGCCTTCAGAAAATTAGTAGCAAATTAGATTAATAGTTAAAATTTAAAGATCCTGGCTTGGTTAGCAATCGGTTCATTTTTGATTACAGAGTAAATAATTAACGAACAAATCTTTATTATTTCAGTCCCCAGGTAATGTTCTTCCCTTCAAGGGTAAGATGGATTAAGAGCATTACATTTTAACCACAGAAATTGTGAATTGGTTGACTTTCTCTTTTTTGCTGGCTTGGATTGTGACCCCTTTAAACTCACCCTGCTCTCACCTGTCCCCCCTCCAGTGTGAGTGAGGAGATCTCCAGACTCTGAAGTGAGACCTGCAGTTGAGTGTTTTCCCTGCTTTTCTGCTTTTGCTTTTCTTTTTGAATGACTACTGCTACTACAGTATTCGTCTGAGGAGTCCGATGTAGAGCAGATGTCAAGTACAAAAGAACAAACCGCAGGCAAATTCTGACAGGAGTTTGGATGTTGTGAATATTGTAAAGGCAAATTAGTATTTTGGGTGGTACCTTCAGGTCATCCTCGACTTTTAATACTCTCCTCATTAAAAAATGTATTGTCAGTACAAAAAACATGTCAGTGTTTTGTAGGTTTGTTTTAATTTAAGAGCTTTTAAGCATTCAGGTACTCTCAACTTTCAGTTTTGTGCTGAGTGGGGTAAGTTTGGCGGCAAGTATCAAAACCAAAGTTATTTCTATAAAATCACATCCATTTTACACTGAGTTTTCCAGGATTTTTTAATTTGGGTATCACGGTCAGACTGACTCTGTTGGCAGCCACTGGTGTCACACAGAAAACAGACTGAAAAGGAAAGCGTTGACACGAACTCTGTGTGCAGCTCGATGTTCCATTCAAGGGAAGGGCTGGAGGGTTCGTGATGCAAAGCACCCCTGAGTTCCCTGCTGGAACTGCAGCTGGAGGATGGAACGGATGAACAGGCCACAGGAATCCTGCAGGTCCAGCTGCGTTGGGCACTCTGGGTCACCCCTGCTGCCAGCTGTTCCCTGCCCACACTCCACAGCCAAATCCAGGGGTTCTTGGGCTGAAGCAGAAAAAGGAAGGACAACCAGAGGAGGAATGAAAGCATCACTTGCACTAATTCCTGGTCTCTGAGCTGCTTCAAGAGGAAGCACAAGGATTGCTGACTTCAACAAGGAGCTGTGCCTGGAGAAGACCAAGTGAAAATCTCCAAAGTGCTCAAGGAGGAGTTTGCTCTTCCGTGCCGTGGTGGGAAACTTCCTGCATCTCAAAGCCTCACCTCCACCCTTCCTACTCTCCCCTCCCTGTTTCCCCCCAGAAAGCTATTTTTAATTCACTGATTGTAAAGCTTTGTTTCCCAACAGCAGGATAGAGGTTTAATTAAAACTCCACCTGGTACTAACATAATCCAGCAAAATCCATCCATTTCAGGAAATAAATCCTTGATGAGGCTGGTTAACCCAAGCAATGCAGTTTTCTCCACTCTCCCTTGAATTGTGCTGTGAGAAATTTCTGTGAGAAAAACTGCAAAAACCATTCAAATCTCTGAAACATTTTACATGACATTGGAAATGCTTATTAAGGTCACTTGGTGAACAACGGACAAAACCCATTTACTGCATTTTAATGCTTTTTGTAATTCCCACAAGGATGAACAGCAAGGAAACCCCAGGCTGAAATTCCCAATACTCCTGTCCCTATCTGGATGGCAGAGAAGGCACAGCACCTCTGTTGTTAAATGTACACACAGCTTTGTAATTCCTTATTCAACTCAGTACTATTTATGCAAATAATGTTATTAGGATCACAGGACAAATCCTGCTCTCTTCTGGAAAGTCAGCAGATTCAGGCCCTGCTTTTGGAAACACCAACTCCTGCGTCCTGTCAGCAGGGTACACTGTATGTGTACAATGAAAATTGAATGAGTGTTCCCAAGGCTGTTGGTTTAGAGTTGTGTTATTGCTACACTATGAGAAAAACAAAAATAGAATTGGGCATTGTGAGAGTGTCTGCTTCACCTTGTGAAAATGAGTGGTACATTTGCCTTTTGAAAAGAGAATAATGGCAGGGCAACTTCTGTGAGACATGAGCACACGGGGGCAAAGACATGAGCAAGCAAAGAGAGTTCTCCAAATGGATCAAAACCAAAGACAAACAGTTCTTCCACTGATGAGGAACATTGTGAGCTTAAAGGTGAATATTACATTTTTTCCCTTGCCTTTCACAATTCAGACTCATTCCAATTTAGTTGAACAAGGGCATCTTGGAAAATAGATGGCTCTGGATCCAGCTGCTTTAGCTTCCAGAATCACTGCCTGATGAGATTCCTCCACTTCTCTAATGCCAGCAGAGAATATCCTGGGGGGTTGTCCGGAGACTGGGAATAAGAAACAAGCTGAATGGCTCCAAGGATTGAATGGGAGGACAAGGGTTTCCTGCTGTGCCCAGCAAACACGGTGTGTTAAACACCACCCCGGATGAAGTCCCTGTGCTTTCTTTCCCTCAGACCTGACTGCAGCTGCATTTCCTGTCAGTAAAGAGGCAGTACCTTGAAAAAGCACAAACAGGAAAAATACTTATATTTTCAAGTGTATTTTGGACAAAATGGCAAACTATGCAGAGAAAGAATTTGAAACCTGTACCTCATGTTACGTGTTTCACACAGGAATGTTTTGACAGATGGATGCATTCAGACAGTGAAATTAAGAAAATGAACCCAGTAAAGTTTTCCTGATTATTCTTGTTTCCAGCATCTCGAATATTTGAATGACTAAATGCAAAAGTATGTTTCTATGTCTGGGAGGCAATTAACAACAACAAAACTGTGGACAAGTCTTTCATTTTATTTGATTAAAAATAGAGCAGAGGTCAGAGTCCTACAAATGCTTCCACCACACTTTCTGCTGCAGAAGAGCTTTGTTGAGTTCAGAGGAACAGCTTTAATTTAAGAAATTAAACATCTGCTGGGGTTTTTGAGGAGCTGACCTGCTCCAGCTCTCTCTCCCCCACCTCTTTGCCAGCAGGAGCATGTCCTGCTCCCCAGACCCCTGGCTGACCTAGCTCAAGGCACAGGACTAAAAGTAGGGCTGAAATACCACCTGGATGCTCCTCAGCTGAGACTTCCCCTCCTTATTTGTTAACAACATTTTAAAGATCCACAGCAGTGTCCCAAAGCTCTCCCATCACAGCTTTCACTGCTGAGAGTTCTCCTGTACAGGCACGTGTGTGTTAAAGAATGGATCAGAATTGAAACTGATGGGCAGCTTTACCAAAGGTAACTTTACTACTGCTCCTTTCCTGATTTGCTGACATTTGGCCTTGTGCTTGATGCTACTTGAACAAAATTCAAAGTAATTTGTGCACAAGTATTTGCAGAGCTGCTGCTCTAATGACTGACCAGGACATCCGGTGTGCTATTGGTCTTCTTTTTGTGCAAGCCAATATTTTTATCTCAGAATAATTTATTTAAAAGACATCAGGATAATACTGACAAATTAAAATAGTGCCCAATATTTACATGAAAGCAGGAGAAATCAGAAGCATTCATCCACTGTTGGATTTCGTGGCTTTATATCATGGGAATAGTCATTTAAATTTAGTCAATTCTTTTAATTTAGTTTATACCAGGGATGCAATTAAGCCAGTTTTCTGACACTGAGCCAGACAGTAGGCACAGCTGGCTTTAAAAATTATTTTTCCACATATTTTTCTTTTACTTTCATTCACTTTCAGTAAACACAAGCTTTTCCACACAACTCTAAAAATCATCCATTTAATTTTAATGAATATTATTCACAATAAATATTCTTCTTTAATGTCCCACTGTGATCAAATTTCTACTTCCAATTTTCTGGTATAAATGAGCTCTTATTTCACCCAGAATCCCTCTCCCTTTCACAGGGCTATTTAAATATCAGGCTCCGGGTGTGTGCCTGGACAGAACCATCATCAGCCTCACTTATGGAAAAATGTTTCAGTGAGGTCTCAGCACAGCACCAAGGACACCAGTGAGCTCAGCCCCTTTCTAATGAGCAGGTGTCAGCTGAGATCCCTGATAAATGGCTCCCCTGGCAGACACCTCTCTTTAAGGCTGAAGGGTGATTGCTTTTTTTAAGTTAAAACTCCGAGTCTTAAAAAGAAACAACATTTTATTTGCAGCTGTAAATGAAGAAGTAATCCAGAGCCATGATAGGTTAGAGTTAGGCCTTTTAGAAAGAAGGCAGTGTTTCTTTCCTTTACTCTTTCTTTTGACTGAAGGGTCCAAGAGTAAATTTATATGAGCATAGTTTCCACTGGAGATGTGTGCACAGTAGGATACCTACTGCCAGGAAACTAAGCAGGAATCCTCCCTGCTTCTTGTTTAGGTGCTGTATATTCCTAGTTAATTTTTTATTTCATAGGGGTTACTGTATGTATATAAATAACATTTTAACATATTATTTGCCTCTTACTCCATTAATTTATTTTGAATTTTTTTCCAGTTATTTCTAAGTGAATCAGAAGATTAAAATAGGACAATAAAGTTTTCTAGCTATGTTCTTTTGCTTCATTTCAGGGTGTCTAAAGTAACATTTGCTGCCCCCTTACTGATAATTTCCTTTCCATACCTGAAAATAGAAGCAGTTTGCTCCTATTAATAACTTTGCTGTGACACAAACCTTAGGTCTCCATAGAGTAGATATTGTAGGATTCCACATGCAACATAAAATCAAACAATCCCAGAATCCCAGAAAGGTTTGGGTTGGGAGGCACCTTAAAGCCCATCCAGTGCCACCCCTGCCATGGCAGGGACACCTTCCACTGTCCCAGGCTGCTCCCAGCCCCAGTGTCCAGCCTGGCCTTGGGCACTGCCAGGGATCCAGGGGCAGCCCCAGCTGCTCTGGGCACCCTGTGCCAGGGCCTGCCCATCCTCCCAGGGAACAATTCCAACAGAAGTCCCTGTTAAGAGAAGTAGTAGAATATTGTAACAGGTGTGGTCTGGTCACTGACAAAAATTAAACCAGCATTCATTTCTACAACTTATTTTATCAGCATTAAAATAAGGAAATAAGCTTTTAGTGCTAAGTACAGATTTATGATCCCAGCTATTCTCCATTCTAAAGATGGAAAGCCCCTTCCTTCCAATAAAAAAATCTCCTACAGGGCTGTCATCCTCCTATGAGTAGTTGCCTTATTCATGTGCCTAAAACTGGATGTCTACTCAAGAAAGTGGGTGAATCATGGCTTAAATCAAGAGTTATTCTACTGAATTGAACTCACACTGCTGTGAGATCAGAATAGAATATAGAGAGAACCCTTCTGTACTTATTTTTTATATTTTTATGCAAAGTGAGTCTCAAGCAGCAAGGAGAGCAGAGGACTGGAATGAGGTGCCAGCTGCCTGTAAATAAATGAGGTGCAGTGGAAGGGAAGGCCTGGGTGTGTTGTGCCTCATCTGGAGGCAATCTCTGTGGGAAACCCCATCCGTGCAGGTTGCCCATCTCTCTTCTCACCCCACTGCCAGCCAGACTCACACATGGCAAGGCTGTGGTTTCCCAGCACTGCCACGTAATGCTGACTGATCCACATCAGTGACAGCAGGGAAAGAGCAGGGACAAGTTTAGTTCCAGGCTCTCTGAACAAACTGAGGTCTCAGCAAGGGCCAGCTAAATCCAAACGTTCAGAAATTTAGGGTGAGCAGACAAGACACATCTTCACAGTAATAGCAATAACGGGATATTTGGATCATAACACTGTATCTAAGAGGAACAGGGGACCAAAAGAGTCGTTTGTACCACAGATACTGTTCCTGGATCATAAAAAGTGTGAGTTTTGTCCCTAAAGTACACAATGAACCTGCTCTGGGAGTTTGAACCATGAACAGAAACCTGACTATGATTAGGATTGTTGTAATCTTGTAACACATTTATCCACAGCCCATTTATTATTGCATTTGTTCCATAATTAGATATAAAAGGGTGCAGGATGACAAAGGCAATGACCCAGTAAAGCAGAAAAGTATGAAAATAAGGTGATAACACTGTAGGAGAGCATAACAAAGACTTACAAAGACTCAGATAAATCTCACAGCCGTGCACTGACAGAATATTGAGCCACAGCCACTCTCCTCGTTTGCAGGAGTGAGTTTGTGCTTTGTCTCACTTGGATACCACGCTTCCCAACAGAGGGAGATTCATCCCAGGAAACGTCACTGGTATTTCTCGCAGCACTGACGTCTGTCTGAGTGGTGACATCAGCACCAAAGGAGCAGAGTCTCCATTTCCTTGCTCTTCACACCTTCTAGATATTACAGAAAGATTTCCAACACTCCTGTGAGGTCTCTCCATCCTCGCAAAGAGCAGCCCATAGTTATTCATATTCTTTTTCCCTCTCTGTGGTGGTTCACAATACAGCAAATAGACACAAGTCACATTTTTCCTTCTGAGCAGTGAAACATCTGTACTGTTTTGACCCATTTTTCGTGGGACTGGTGTCATACAAAAAGGTACAATGTAGAGTTTTATCCAAGTTTGGTTAAACCTAAGTTTCCTTTACTCAGAGGAGTGGAAATGGCTCAAGCTTTTCTCTCACTGCTTACTATGCACAGAATTGTTAGCTCAGCTGGGGAGTAAATAAAAGGAGGTAACTTAATTACAGTTCATGTGGGATATTCTATCTTTCCCGTGGGTCGCTTTAATACAGAACATAAATAGAGACCCCATATCTGAGAAATACCTTTTATATTGGTACAGTACTATACCAGTAAAGTTATAGCAGTGTGTAAGTAATGGCATTTGCATCAAGGAGTCCTGATGACTTTATATTATTAAATGGGCTGATACATTCGTGACACCTTTCAGAGTCTTCCTTTATGCTTTTTGCCTTTTTTTAATCTGTGGAAAACATCAGTAACCAAATCATGGAAATGCAACACCTATCAGTCTCCCAAGTGCTCTCTGCTTCTTCATGTCATCTGATGGTCAGTGATTTTACAAACAAATGTTTCTGCAGTGATGGGAATAAGGTGGATTTCTTCCACATGACCTTTACAAGAGCAGAATGCTGTCACCTGAGCAGCCACCTGTGTAATCTGCCCATCTGTTTAATTACCCTAAAACTTTATTCAGACCTGATTCAAGGTCGATGGTGATTATTCAGATGATCATGAACCATAAACTTATCCTGGGGTAAAATTTTTCAGAAGTGCAGGGGCATCTATTGCTCAGATTTTGTTCTGACCATCTGTAACTATAATAACCTGCCAGGTGGAGATTATTAAAGAACAAGAAACTTGACTGTACCAGGTACTGAGGTGAGCTGAGGAGCTCAGCCCAAACCCATATGCATGATTACAGGTTGGTTCAGAGCTCATTCCTGAGCACTAAAAGCTGCTCAAGATCAGGCAGGTGAGTTCAGATAACTGTGGTTAGAAACCTGACACGAAGACATTCTGGATTCCAGATGATTCAGTGGACGTGGTCAATGTCCAGCACTACTCAAGATTAAATCCTCTATGATAGTTAGAGCTTATCCTTTCTACTGCCAGGAACAGTCTGGACATTTCCTTGAAGTACAGCCAGATTTCAGCCATGGGGGTCACATTTAAAGGGAAGATTAAACACAGAATGTTGTGTTTAATTTCTTAACCTATGCAAACATTTCTGTTGTGTAGGAGCATTTCTGTTCTGTGCTTAGGGGCGCTGTACAAACAAGCAATTATTCTGATTAACAAGAGGAGAAAGGAGGACTAAGGTCTGCTCTAATGCCTACCAATCAACTTCAGAAGAACAGGACTAATTATCAGGGAGTCATGGCTCTGAATGAGTTTGGTATTGGTCTCATTGCCGAGAGGAAAGGCATCATCCTGGTTATTTGCAATTGATTTCATCTGAATTAAGAAGATAATTTATCTTTTGGGTTTTTATGCTGTTTTTAACAATATATCTCATTAGCAGAAAAGAATATGTAGAGGAAGCTGAAAGGTATGGGGGCTCAATCCCACTGTGTTCCTTATGCTGCCATAAACCCACCCAGGACTCCACAATTGTTGCTCTCCCTTCATTTCCACGACTTAGTAACACCACCAAAGTCCATGAAAGGCACCACTGCAAACCAAGAATGAGCCAAACAGACTAAGCTGGCTCACCTGCACTCCCACAATCTGGTGCTGCAGACAGGAAACCTTTCAAACACATAAAGAAAACTTTCAATCTCAGCTTGCTGTGAACTTTCCAATCCCTTCTACTCTTCCAGGTCCCTGTGGCTGGTATCCAGGAAATACATGAAAAATCCACTAGTAAATACATGAAAAATCCACTAGTATCAAATAAAAATATATTGATTTTAATATCTCTGTCTTGAGCAGCCTCTTGTTTGCTTTGTATCTCAAGAAACTTTTATACCAATAATGTTTTTGAAACAGACCAAGAATAGAATTTCAATGTAAATAAGGGACTATAAAAGTTTTGTCTGGCCTTTATTTACTTAAAAGAATTATCTCAATGCTTAAAAGAAGTATTCGGAAAATCTTTTTCCTCCAAAAAAAATTATCAACAGAAACACATAAGCATGTAAAAAAAAATCATAGAATAATTTTAAAAAACCTCCTGAAAACTTGAGCCTGAAATTTTTGCTGTGGTAGCTCCAAGAAATCACAGTTCATACTCTATTCTGCTGCACGAGCTGGGTCCTTAACAGGCAACAGGCACTCATAAAGCACCAAAGTGTTCCTGCTTCTTCCGTGTGTAAAGAGTTCCTGATCATTCTGCATGAAAAACCCCAGCTTGGATAATAGGTAAAGTCCAGAGAGGAGAGAAGAGCTGTAAGAGAATAGACCAAATATATTCTTTACTATATATATTCTTTACTACTTAAAGCCTTAATTTTTCAGTTTTCAGTCAGCAGCTACATTTTCAATGAAGATTTTTACATACCCAGCCTGTCTTTAGGTCTCCAATTACCATGTTACATCACCTTTGCACAATCAATGGTGGAAAACAAACAAAACACAATATCCTACATTTGTAAGGACAGATGCTGTTGACTGGAGTCACACACTTAAAATACATTTTGAAACAATGTATAGTGGGTACTTGGGGTCTCATAAGGCATGGGGAGATTTTGGAGAAGGCATCATAATTATTCAAAAAACCTGAGTCCCCTTAACTTAAATATTCTCTTCCTGCTCAGTCTTCTCATGGAGCCTGCAACCAAAACAAAACAATTGCCGTTGATTCTGTTTGCCTTTTAATTCCTAACAGCCAGTTTGACTTCAGTAACTGCCCTCTGCTAGAACAACAAATGGAAATTCTCCTTCCCAGCCATAAGACCATCTGCCATTTCATAGGTGCTTCAGTGACTCATTAATCTGTGCTTAAACTGACTTTGCACAGAGCACTGCCATTTTATTGCTGCTGTGCTTTGCAGCACCTCCTTGAATCCTTAAAGTCAATGCTGAGAGTGTCAATATCCCTGAAAACTCATTCCAGGTTTGTGTAACCTGTGCTGGAACTTTGTTCTTATATTATTTTCCCTACCTGTCCTCTTCTGAATTCTGAGCAGCAATATCATCCAAATAAAACCATGCTATTTTTCATAGAGTGAAGCTAAAGAATATATATTTTTAAGGGGATGTAAAAATGTTTTGTATGAGCTAAAAGTGTGTTTGGATTGCATAACTGTCCAAGTGTGAGTACAGAGTTGATTTTTGTGCACTGAAATAGATATTAAATGCATATGGAGAAGTATTTCTAGAGATATTTTGGATCTTTTTTGAAAGGCTACTCAGAAAATATTAATCGAACCTCTTTAAATAACAAATTTATACCAGTTTGCCTTCTCCTTAAAATCATTTTCAGATGCATCTGTTTCTGTATACTTTATAGCTATTGAATACAGACTAAATCCTTAAGGTCATATTGCTTAAAAAAACCCTTAAAAATTCTTATTACAACCAATGTATGCTTTGCCCATGTCTATCAAAAATGTGGTTTTATACACATCCCTTTTCTCTTGTGTTTGTCACGTCCCTACTTGTTATGGCAGGCCTGAAGCACTGCACCTGGAGGTCACTGGCTGGAAAAACCAAGTAGCCCCATGTAAGTCCAGATTTCTGTCCCTGAGACTTTGCTACCAGCAGTGGCAGGACTTGGAGATCTCAACAGGAGCCAGATTTTGTGTTCCCATCACATTTTTCTGAGGGTGATATGAGGGACAAATTCAGACAGGTTAGAGAAATTTTATCTCCACACCTCATTCCGTTGCTTTTGCCTGTATTTTGAATATTTTAAAAATTGGATTTAAACATCATGTGCCGTTTATTAGTAGCAGCTAATAGAAGTTTTCCTATGGCTCTAGTACCAACATGTGCATTATAAAACATGTTTTAAAAATTGGCATGAGGAAAAGATGAAGGTGAACAGCCAGAATTGAATTCCCTGGCCATAACCACAGCAGCAAAAGATGAGAAAAAGCAATATGACCAAAGGTGTCTTTCTCCTCTGCAGCTCTTAACAAAACTTAGCAAGGTAACACCAACCTCCCAGCTCCTTTCTGAAAAGGCACATTCCCCTGTCTTCTCCTACTTTCAAAGTCAAAGTTTTTGCACAGCACACATCTCAATCTTTGTAAATTTAGTCAAATGTTTCATTATAATAATTCACTTTATATAAATTACATAGTTTTTATACTAATAAGTTCAGACATTATTTGCATTCCCAGAGAGAAGACTAGAACCGAATATCAGAAAAAAACCCGAATATAAAATGCCTTCCCTCCCCAAAGACAACCACAACCATCCATGTGGGAAGGAGAAATACCATGCCTTACTCTTTGGGATTAAGGCATTCTTTTAATTTGCCATTTGGCATTAAGAACGCAGTAAACAAAGAGAGAAAATATAGAAACCATGTGACTGCTTGTTCCATAGCCCTTTGCATACTGCTGCTGGAGCCTTGCCTTCAGATGTCAGTACAAAGCTGCCTGCTCACTGATGCTCAGTAAGAAATGTCAGGGAAGAGATAAGCAGGCTAAAAGGAGACTATTTTAGAAACATGGTCTGTTCTATCATTAGTTCTATAGATAAACTTCCCAACATATTTTTGAAGAGCAAATGTTTTTCCTTAGCCAAATGTAAAGTCAAAAGGAGAGAGTGTTTTAATATGGAAGTGGGGGTGGTTTCAGGACCTTCATTTAGGGGAGACACTTTAACCTTGCTAGGCTGGTGGTTTAAGCTGCTACTGTACTTAAGCCTTTATGTTAAAATGATTCTACTTGTCAGAAAAATGGGGAAAATATAAGTCTAAATTTTCAGGACATAAATCAGAAGTAGAAAGAAGATTATCTGTCTTCATGTTAGCATTAAGATGATGTGGAATAATAAATAAGGGCCAAATTCTTGATAAGTCTCAGTTTTGCAATAAAAGGAATTCATAGAATCATAGAATGATTTGAGTTGGAAGGGACTTTTAAAAGCTGTTGAGTCCTGCAGAGAGCAGGGACATCTTCAGTGAGATCAGACTTCTCAGAGCCCTGTCCAACCTGACCTTGAATGTTTCCAGGGATGGGGCATCCCCCACCTCTCTGGGCAACCTGTTCTGCTGTTTCACCACCTTCACTGTGAAAAATTCCCCCCTCCTTTTAGTTTGAAACCACTGCCCTTTGTCCTGTCACCATGGGCCCTACTAGAGTCTGTCCCCATCTTTCTACACGCTCTCTTTAGGTACTGAAAGGTCACTCTAAGGTCTTCCCAGAGCTTTTTCTTCTCCAAGCCAAACAAGCCAAATGTCCTCAGCCTTTCTGCACCAGAGAGGTGCTCCAGCCCTCTAAACATTTTTGTAACCTTCTTCTGGAGCCAATCCATCAGCTCCAGGTCCTTCCTGTGCTGGCCCCAGGGCTGGGGCAGCTCTGCAGGTGGGGTCTCACTTGAGGGGGCAGAGGGGCAGAATCCCCCCTCCCCTGCTGCCCACGCTGGGGCTCAGCCCAGCACAGGCTTGGCTCTCCAGGTTCTCACCAGGACACATTGAGCTTTCACTCAGCAGCACTCCAAGCCCTTCTCCCCAGGGCTGCTCTCCATCCTTTCATCCCCATCACTGTTCTGACACTGGGTCTTGCCCCGAGCCAGGTGTAGGACCCTGCACTTGATTCTCATGCACGCATTTCCTGAGCTGGCCCATTGCTCTGAGCCACCTCATCTCTGGGACCTGCGGTACCTGATGGGCCCCTGGTGTTCTCTGTCCTGGCATGTGAGCTCTAATGTTCCAAATAGCAAGCAAAGGGCATGTCACTCATCTCCTGGAAACGTTCCAGGAAGTTAAACTGGAGGGATTTGTCAGCTTCCCAGCAAAAAGATCCACTAAATTAACTCTGTATCTGCTTGTGGTCTACTCTTGTCAGAAAGCAGTAAATTCGGGTGCCTCACGTTTTACTTTTCAATGTTTACAAGACAGAAGAATGTGTCTGGAGCACAAAGGACAAGAGGTGGTTTTACACCACCTTAGGCAGCACATTATGGACATTGTCAAAAACTGGAGAGGTGACAGACTAGATAATACTCTAATTTCTTGAGCTGATCAAATAAAGGCACACTCAATCTGTATATCACCTTTACCTGCAAGCATATATTAAAAATGTTCTTTTTTTTCCCAATAAAGCATGTTGGTTAACATATTTTTAGAAGTCCTCTTAGTCACATCTAAATGCATGCCAAAGGGATTTAATTTAGACTGCAATTAATTTTCCTCTCCCCTACACAGCAAGTACAAGTGGTATAAAAACTCCTACATGAAACAGAAAGTATTTTAAAGCCATCAGAGATGTCAAGCAGTCATGATGTGAGGTAGAAATCAGCAGAGAGTATGACCTATTTGGTACTTACTCTAGTCCTCCAGCTTTGTTATAAATGAGGAGTAACTCCACTGAGCTCTGGTTTATTATAGTGATGGAAATAAGGTGTAAGCCAGAGAATAAATTCCTTGATTAATCACAAGAAATTTCCTTCTGTCTGAAATACTTAGCTGTCTTCAGTGTGAAGGTTTCCTCAATATATTCTTTTGGCTTGCACTGCTCATGCTGTTTTGCATTATTTTGCCTCAGAAGGTGGCTTTTAACAGCAATATATGTTATATTGTGGACCTTGTAAAGGGTTTGCTGTGCATTTCCATATGTTTGCAAGAGAGGAAAAAGTCACTTCCTGCCACAGCAGCAGAGGGATTCATAGTGTGAAGGCTAAAGAGTTTTAATGGGTACTTGTCATTTGCTCCAATCTGGAACAAAAAGTCTTGAGAACAAAGGGAAAATAGTAGAGAAATGAAGTGCTCCAATCCACAGTGTATTATAAAACATGTTTTAAAAATTGACATGAGGAAAAGATGAAGGTGAACAGCCAGAATTGAATTCCCTGGCCATAACCACAGCAGCAAAAGATGAGAAAAAGCAATATGACCAAAGGTGTCTTTCTCCTCTGCAGCTCTTAACAAAACTTAGCAAGGTAACACCAACCTCCCAGCTCCTTTCTGAAAAGGCACATTCCCCTGTCTTCTCCTACTTTCAAAGTGAAAGTACATTACTGATATTTCATGTAACAGTGGTTTTTTATAGCTATTTGTTAGTATTGCTGCTGTTCCCAACACTGACCCTCCCATGGGCTGTCTCCCCTTTAATTTCAGTGCAAATTCACTGTGCTGGGTGAGGTGATTTATCAGTGCTGACTCCCCAGAGCAATTCTGCAGAACTTCATCAGGCCTGCACTATCCCTCACAAGAGGAAGAGACACATTTTTGTCCTGGCAGACCCTTTGGGATTCCCTGTGAATGTCAAACCACATGATTCCAACAACACCATTCAATTTGCATTTAGCAAATGCTACCTGGTTGCATAAGCCACAAACACATGGAAATTCTGCACAACGCCCAGAAAATCCCACTTACACTGGCACATAGGCAAGGGCAGAGTTTGGCTAGGTTTTGACCATGGAAACAGCTGCCTCTAGTGTGGAACACAAAAGCCATTTAGCAGCTGTTTAATGCACACACAAAGGTAAAAATGAAAGGTATAAGTGCTTCAAGGTATGTTTCATTTGGAAAAAGTAAGCAGCACGGTGTTGAAATATAGAAAGAAGAGAATGGACATTGTTCACATCAGGGGAACTCCCTGAGTCAAACCAACACTCCAAGCAGAACATCTGTTTGGTGGCTGCTTCTCACCTTTGCTAGAGAAATGGGAGAATTGTGTTTCACTCGCAGCAGAAGATGAATGTTTTTTACATATTGCCATCCCTGAGTGAGAGGCCTAGACCTGAACTTACATCTGAGCTATTGCTGGGCTTCTTGTGCCGCAACGGATCTCAGTGAAGGCAAAAGGAAACCCCATGGATCCAGGAGGAAATACTCCACCCCAGCTGGAGTGGTACTGATGAAGATGAGCCTCGCCAATATTTGTGCCCTGCTTTTCCATCATTTGTACAAAGCACTTTAATTTGTTTCGATTTTGTACCTTTGGCACAAGGAGACACACACAGGTGCCTGAAGAGTCGTTCTCTTTACTGCTGTGTTCCTTCCACACATCACACACACAGATGTAACAGAGACCATAGGAAGTTCTTTGAGCTCAAATTCCCAGGTTAAGTTTTCTGTCTGACAGTTTAAGAACAAAACCAGCAAGGAGCAGTCTGTACCTTCTTCACATGTTTCCAAGGCACAAGACACAGCCTGTGAGAAACATCTCCAGCTGAACTGAAGGGTTTAAAGAGCAATAACTGGGAAGAACCTCCTGTGCCCAAAGCCTCGGGCTACACTTTAAAGGTTTCTGTGCAATCAGGAAAACTTGCTGTTGCACAACAGCCTCATCAAAACTGTCAGCAGATGGGTTAGTGAGAAAGACAACAAATCCTGTAAGAGGTAGTAGGAAAGACAGCAAATACTGTAAGAGCTGGAAACTTTGAGCCTCCAAGATGGGGCTGGTAAGGAATATAGTAAGACCCTTGGATGCCTCAGAGAAAAGGTGCTATCAATTTGCTCTTGCTGGAGTCTCTCATTTACAGAAGGTATCCAAGGCAGCCCTAAGATTTAAGAACTGAAAGGACATAAGTTTAAAAAAAGAAACCATTAAACAGGCAAAGAATGCAGGATCAGCTTGAACACAGTAATGATGAGAAGGAACACACTGCTCTGTCTTTTCCACCTGGAAAAACCAGCAAAGTGCCACACAAAATGCCTATAAATACAATGCTTTTAATGTTTTCAGGGTAGGCAGATGCTCACCAGGAATACAAGTGTGTCTTTAAAAGGATTTGTCAAGTTGAACCCTGCTGGGTTTTAGACAGATTGCTATGCCACCAGTGCCAACCTGCAGCCCTTCAGCCTGGAGCATCCTTTTGGCCTGGCTGTGCCGCTGACCCCCATCACCCTTTGTCCTGGTTTGGGCTGGGACAGAGTTAATTTTCCTCCTAGTACCTGGTCTGGTGCTGTGTTTTGGATTCTGCAAGAGAACAATGTTGGTAACACGCTGGTGTTTTAGCTGTGCCGGGTAGTTCTTATGCTAAGTCAAGGACTTTTCAGTTTCCTGTACTCTGCCAGTGAGCAGGAGCACAAGGAGCTGGGAAGGAGCAGAGCCAGGAGAGCTGACCTGAACTGGCCACAGGGATATTCCAGACCTCAGAACGTCCTGCTCAGCACATAAACTGGGGGAGTTGGCCATAGGGCAGGAATCACTGCCTGGGGACTGACTGGGCATTGGTGGTGAGCAATTGTGTTACACATCGCTCATTTTGGATGCAGTTTTTTTATTATTTTCCCTTCACTTCCTGGCCTATTTATCTGTCCTTATCTCAGCCCACTTTTTTCCTGGCTCCATTCCCCATCCCACTGAGGGTGAGGGGAGCAGTGAGCAGGCAGCTGTGTGGTGCCAGCTGGGGTTAAACCACCACACTTCACACCAAACACTGAGTTACGGTACAAAACCCTCCCACAGGCTCCAAGTCACCCTTCAGAGCATATGTTCCAGAGAGATTCAAGGACATGAGCAATTTCTTTATCTGTAGAAGGTAAGATACAGCTGGGTAATTCTCTCTTGGTTTGTATTGAAGTGTTGGAACAATTACAGACCTTAAGCCTTAGGAAGCAGGAGTCAATTTTCTATTTTGAAACCATGTAGAAGACAGACAAGCATGTGAACTAAACAAAGGAATGTCTTTAGAGGCTCGAGGATGTACTGTCTCTTTTAGAGTAAGGAATAAGCTCTAGGTTTGGAGAGCTGTTTGGGTGCTGTTACCACATAAAGAAAAAGTTCCTGAGCTCCCTGCACTGCTCCAGTGACAAAACCCTGAATAACCAAATTAACACAGAGCAGGGAAACAAAAGCACCCAACAAAGCAGCTGTCACATCACAGAACTCCTTGGATTTGTATGAAAACAAGGTCTTTTAGTCATATGTGATGTAAAATTTTCCATCAGGTTTTCGGTTCTGATTTTAAGTTACTGAAGCTGCAGAAACACAATACCTTGGCATTACTCACTGAGTGGAGCTTCACAATGATCTCAGTAATACCAAGATTTTCGTGACTCCAGGCACAAAGCTTTACAGCAGCTTGCATCCCAATGCACCTCCCACGAGATGATGCTGCCCTGATGAGTCCTACCCTCACTTCTTTTGTGAATAAAATCCAGGAAGTTGTGCTTTATAGTAGATTATTTTTCTGAATCTGCAGATCATAAAGTACGGCTGAGAATGTGCAGATTGTTGTCCTTGAAAAACACTGCCTGATGCTTTGTGTACACCCACACAGTGCCCCACCACCAGTGACTGGGTTCTTCTGTTGTGCAGTGAGAAGTCTTTTTGAAGTTCATTTTGTGTGCTTCCAGTAATTTTGTGCTGTATGAGAGTCTTCAAAGACTAAATCCATACTAACATAACAGCCACAAAAACTTTGGGAAAGTGCAGCTAAAAGATAGATGTATGGGATGGGGATTAAATAAATCTATCTGGGTTTTTTTAAAACCAAAACTTGGAATTGTGTCAACAAACTGCATATTATTTTGCATCAGTGGGAAAGAAAAGAGGAAGGGAAAGGGAGTTACAACACTTAAAGAAAAATTACTTTCCTTTAAAAAAATCCTACAAAATAATAAATGTCAAACATTTCGAATGAGAACTACAAAGGTCAAATGTCTGCTCCCCCAAAACAGGACATCCAGCCTGAGAAGCCTTTAATTACATGCTGTATTGCCCAAAGAATTAATGTTTTGGCTCGAGCTGCAAGGGCCTGGCTCTGTAGGAGATTCACCTTCCTTGGACACTCTGTAAATGACTTTTTTTACAGAGAAAAGCAGCTTGAAGATACCACAGTCAAACATGACAACAAAGAGACAATAATGGAAAGAACCAGGAAGGTGGAATAATCCCAGTGTTTGAGAAGCTAACCCAGGTCACAATGCCCTGTTTAAGCATACTTCACTGCATTTTGTTACAACAGCACACAGAGGTGCATTCCTGGTCATCTCTCCATGTTCTTTATGCAAGAGAGTGGAAAACTTCTATTAATTAATTACAAAATTAAAAGTGCCAGTCTGTGAAGTGCTCCTCAATGTATTTTTCACTTATTTTTACATTTCCATATGCTATGTAAGGCTCACCACCACAACGGGAAGAACACTTGAAAAAAATCCCAATGCTGAGACAGTAATTTAAGTGTTTTCATGGAACTGGGAAAAGAGATTTTCTGATGGAAAAACAGCTGATGGCCATCACTTGAGATCCTTGTTCATGTTTTAGATAAAGGCTGAGGTCAGAGTAACACTCAGGAGCAATGACCAATCTGACAGCCAGTTTCTTACGTTATGGGGAGGCTGTTCTAACCAAATTATCACCGAACATGTGTGTCAAATTAAGCAACAAACACTAAAAAGAAATCTTCAAATGAAAGAGATATTTTTCCAGTTTTCTAATCTAATATTGCTCCTCTAATATCTAAAATACTAGAGCTGTCCTTCAATTGATTTCCTTTGTTCCAGGAGCAGTTTAACAGTGAAACATATCATCCACGTAACTCTGTTTTGGGTAAACAGATGGAAAAACACCAGGCTCTAAAAACTTCTCCCTCCTGGCTGCTATAACTTTTGTACTGACACAGTAACCTGATACAAATCTCACCTCTGGTACAAAAGCAAAAGCATCCTCTGCCTCCCTCGTGATAACAGAAGAGCACATCTTCCCTCATTCAAGAGTTCAGAGAAATTTCCGTGGCTTTCAGGTATTAGTCACTACAGAATCATTACAGAAAGCTGCATCACCAGCTCGACAGAAATGTAGGAGGGAGGAACATTCGAAGATAAATCACTGTCCCCCCTTCAGGCTCCTTCAAGATAAGCTTAAGCCCTCCATCCCCTCCCACACCTGACATTCCTGACTCCAGTCAGAGATTACTTGTACAGAGGAGGCATGAAGGTAACCTAGCAAAGTCCTGAGCTAGAGCAGAACTACAGAGCACTTGGGGAAGGGAAGGGCTACCTTCTGCTGGAAGGGCAGGGGGGCAGGTAGGAGGCAACAGTGACAAATTGCTGAAGCTCAAGGTCTGAGACTGCCCTCCCTGGGGAAACACTGGTCCCCTTGAGTCAGCCTGACATCATCCCTGCCCAGCCTTACTCACACCCTCCACGCTGGCACACCAGGAGCATCAGGCTGCCTCGTGCAGGAGGATTAAGGAGCTGGTGTTAGCTTGTCTAAATGGATCCCTCCACTGGGAATGGGAAGGGGCACTTCCCTAAATCCAGCTTCTGAAAGCTCTTCTGCCTGCAATAGCAAAGCAGTGTTCCATGCTGCAGGGTGTGCAGTCCTACTGTCACAAGAGCACTCAGGAAAGGGATGGTGAGCACAGGCTACATCATGGCCCAGAATGACATCAGTTTGATATCGAGGTGGCTGTCCCTCATTTGCCTGCAGACCCCTTCATCTGCCCCTCAGCAGAGCAGCTTTCTCCTCAGAACCCAGAGCTGTGCTTCTCTCTGCCAGCACTTCTTGTTCAGGGCTGCTTGCAGACCTTCTCCTGACAGGGCTTCATTCCCTTTCCAGCAGCAAAGGCTGCAGGTACCTAAAAGTGAAGACTGAGCTTCAGTAACCTGGGACTGTCAGCAGTGAGTGATCAGTACAATCTTTACAAGACCCTGAAAGACTAATAATGACACAGAGGTGTCATGGAAAATACGGTACAGGTCTGTCCCAGAAGACCCCCAAATTCTTCCTTGCTTCCTTGCTGCCTCAGGACCTTGCTGCCACTGGCAGTAACAAAAGCAGAGTGGACTGTAAGTACAGAAATACAGAAAAATACACAAATCCAAGAGTACAGAAACATCCCCGTGGCAAATAGCTGCTGTAATTATTAAGCAGCAATTAACAAGAAAGGCAGCTTAATTCCATGTTCCTGGACCAGCTGTCATGCATTTGCAAAAGAATTATAAATGTCTTTGCTAAGTTTCCCTTATTTGTAGACAGCTCTGTGCTAGACACATCTCGGGTCAGCAATTGTCATCTAATTGTGCAAGTCAAAGATTTGGGGAATCAGTCTCCAGGAAATTGTGCCTTAGCAACACTGGAAATCGCAATTACGGAAAACACTCGGGTGCCATTTTCCTTCCAGTACTTCTGAACATGAGTTATCTTCAGATCATTTCCAAGGTAATTCAGGAGACCCTGATTTCCAAGATCATTAAACTCAGATGAGCTGAGATTGTCCCGCAATCCTAAATCTACTCTGTGCAACCTTAAATCTACCCTGGGTAAATCCTTTGGATTAGGAACATTGGCTTTGATGCTGCAAACCTGTGATTAATTTAGGCTTATGAATAATCCCATTAAATTCAGCCTTTTTTGTACATTTGCAGAAATGCTGCTGCGTGCACAGGTTTGTTATGAAAGGTTTGTTATTTGCTGTGTGCTGCACGCTGGAAAACAAAAGGGAAACGTGGCAGCAGGGGAACGTGGCCCATTTTAATGAGGGGGCCAGGAAACAGCTCTCAGGTGTACGACCTTCAAGGGACAACTGACAAGCCTGGTTCACCTACGAATGGTTTAAAGTCACCTACATGCCTGTGTTTTGGACTGACAGTCTTGTGTTTCTCCTTGCCTAAAGGAGAAATGCTAAACTCCACACTTTTGCATCCTGCCCCTGATGTTCTTGGGAATAACTAAATTCACTGCTGCGCTTTCCCAGGATCTTGCTCCAGTCCTCACTGCCCATTCAGCAGTGGCAGAAACACGGGGCTGCCCAATGCAGAGTAAAGTCTGCTGTTGTTTTATTTATTGGGACTCCAAAGGGAATCCCTCAGGCATGCAAAGATTCAAAAGGGGTAGGAAAAGGTTGCTTAAAATAACAATCTTATTTTAAACATGGGTTAGAGACTGCCCTATCTTTCCTTGTAGCACAGCAAGTAATGCAGTGAGGGGAGCGAGCTGTAGGACTGTATCCACATACCTTGGGAGGGCAGTCAGAGGGGTTAAGGGGCACAAAATTGAAACAAAATAACCCAAGAAACACATGAATGCATAAACAAATAGATGTTTAAATTAGAATGAGGCCTCCGTCACGGCCTTGCCCTGGTGTTTTGAGGACTGATGTGGACCTGCACACATCCCATGTGTAACAGTCCCTTTCTCCTCTCTCCTTCTTAGGAGCTGTTCTGCATCCATGGAGTTGAAAGGGTTTATGGCTTATAAAAAGAACTGACAAGCTGTATTTCATGAAGACTGTACAGTCCAAACACAAGAGTTTGTAGCTACATTGCCATGGTAACGGCAAAAAATTGGGTTATCATTTTCTCAGAGGTTGCTGTCCATTCTTCCTTAGACTCTCTGGCATAAAAGAGTTTATTGCTTTTCACCAGTGCAGTACTGCAGTAATATTTTTAGCTCCACTAACTCAATTTCATATTCAAATCAATCTGAAAATGAGTTACCTTTCAGTCTGCCAAAGGATGTCAGGCAAAGCTTTCACTGATTTGGTTTTGCTTTGGCTTGTGATGATGGAAAGTTCATACCATGTAAATTCATGTTTATACATGTAAACATGTAATACATGTTTATTCCCATGTATACATGGGAATGTGTCCCAAAGTTCTAGAATTCCATTATTTCATTATTTCATTTCAATTTCATTATTACCCATTTGAATTTAACATAAAATGTTGTTGTTTGGAGAACTGTGGAGGCTTGCACTATCTCATCAGAAGTCTGAAAAATAACATAAATACATATTCAAAAGTATCTCAAAGCAGAGTAATAAAATTACACATAAAAGTCCTGCAATATTGCAGGAGAGAAACACAAATTGTTATATTTTACAATAACTGATGCAGGGTATTTAAATGTTCATTCACAAATCCGGTAAAAGCCAATAGAAACCAGTTAACTTCAGAGTCGTAACTCCCCTGCTTTCTGATACACAGAATGAGCCAAGCCCAGCAGTTCTCGATTCCCAGATGCCTTCTGTAGCCACTAGACCATATCTCAACATTTTTGATAGAACAAACTGCTTAGGAAGCCAATTCTGGCAAAAGCCCTTGGCACAGGCTCCATCACAGCTGCTCTGGGAGCAGACCCTGCACTGCAGGGACATTCCAGAGCTCTGCTGTCCCCAGCTTCATTCTGAGGCCTGCTGCCTCTCTAAAAACAATAACCAAAAAAAAGGATTAAGTTCTTTTGATAAGAACAAACTCGGGGCTGCTAACACCAGAGACAAGGCTGGTTCATAGTACAGGGCAGTGCTCTGAGTAGATGATTTCTGCAGGGCAGTTTCATTTCTGTGCCTGCTTATTCTGAACAGCAGCTTCCTGCAGCTGCCAGCAAAATTTTAATGCTGTTTCTGAGGGACCCTTTGTCCTTGAGATTTAAACATTCCAATATTTTTCTTTTTATGAAACTTGGAATACTTCCATCTACATTAATGCTTTACCCATGAACCCAGGTTTAGTGGCAAAGTAAAGAGGTCCATTACAGTTTGAAGGGGGCCTCCCTCAGGGCTTTTTTTTTCAGTTGATTCAGCTGGAAATATTTGTGTAGCACCAGAGAGAGTTAGTGACAGAGAAATCAGGCAGAGGTAAGGAAAAATATAAGGAGCAGTCTGAAGTTGTAGTATGACTTCTTCAAGTACTGCTCGGAACATCTGAGTACAGAGAGGATTTTCTTAATATGGATTAAGGAAACTTCACATTTGTGAAACAATAGGATTCGGAAAGATAAGGCCGGGAAAACAATCTTTTGTTTGCTATTAACTCCTTGTCTCAGCACTAGGATTTCTGTCCCTGCCACCCTAATGCTCACCTTGACAGAGAGCCCTTCAGCATTTCTGGGCAGTGGGGAAATGCAATTGTCTCATCCTACAGAGGGCAGGACACAAGGTAGAGCCACTCACTCCTACAGGCAGCCTGTGACTCACCTAGGAATCATACCCTGGTCAGTGCCCTACCCGCTGAACTCCTCCCCAGAGGAATAAGCTCCTGAAACCATCTGCAGAAAGCAGATCTACTTTCCAGTACAGGCAGACTGGATTAAGAGAGGGATTTGACCCTCAGCTATAAACCCAGTGATTTCTCACATATAACTCAGATTTTTAATTTCCATTTGAGTTGAAGCATTAACTCTGTTTAGATTTTTACAGCAGTATTGCACTCCTTTATACTTCTTCCATAATTATTTTAATGGGATTATATCTTGTGATCTTTCACTATGTAATTAGTTACAATTCCCCCAAAACACCAGGGATATCAACTGTAATTTACCTGAAAACAGAATGAAAGCCCCAGCCCCTGGCCCACTGAGGACAGAAACAGATTCTGGGTTAAAGGTACTGCCTGGGGCCCTCTGAGGGAAAGGAGAGCACAGAAAGCAGTTTGGACACTGCTGCAGCAACACAGGTCTGGCAGCAACACCAAATCTGGGTTAAAATACTCTTTCATGTCCTCCTAAACTTGACTCCAGAATCAATCAGCCCATAACAAGCATTATTAAGCAAGAATACTGATCCAAATGTTGAGCTGGGTAGACACAGAATAGATATTACTGTCCAAACCATCTTGTGTTGGATTTTCTGATGTCCTTACTGTGATGCTCCTGTCCCAGTTTTCCAAAAGGATGTAAGGGCAAGGAGTTTACTGATGTTTCAGTGATGCAGGAACATATGGTCCTAGATATTTATAGAAAGAGCCCTGGGACTTCCAGGCATTGGGAAGGCCTGCAAGCTGCCATCTGGGACTCTGCAGCTATTTTCTGTCAGTGTAGTGGCCAAAGGCTCAGAGTCCTGGTGGACATCAGTGACCAGAGGTGTCCCTCAGGGATCTGTACTGGGCCCAGTGTTATTTAATGTCTGCATCAATGACACAGACAGAGGCATCGAGGGCACCCTCAGCACACTTGCAGGTGACACCAAGCTGAGGGTGCAGGGACACCCCTGAGGGACAGGGGCACCCAGAGGGCTTTAGGTTTTTCTCTGGAATCTGTAAAACTGAGAATAGTGCATGTAATGAAGTCCTTTTTGAAGATCTACTGGCAAACTTTCATTTTTAAGCTCCCACACTGTCATTTGACATGGGAATAAATGCTCGTCACAGAAACTTGCAAATAGAAAGTAATTTTAGCGCTTTGTATTCCAGCTCATGGCAGAAACTCTGAGCTTCTGGACAAGACTGAGCACTCAGCTTGTTTTGGTGATGCATCACTTCCAGAGTAGAGAGGCTCCGAGGTTTGGAGCATCTACGAGCACAGCCCACATGCTGCATGGAGTAGCTGAAGAGTGAATTTTTATACCTCCCTCTCAGACACAAATGACAGAGGCAAAAAAGGAGGACTTTTAGAATTTTTTCTTTTTTGAGCACACTGGCTGTCCCCTATTGTATTCTCCTCTCCTGTTCTTATTTCCATTAATTCTGCTAATACAGGACTAGGCTTTGAGCAATCTAAAAAAAAAACTCCTTGAAAAGTTTTATATAACACCAGGGTTTTTTTAATATTTATATAAAACACAAGCTGCCTGTGCAGCTTAACACAGAACTTGAACAATTTTAACCTCTTTCACATCCTTATAACTTTTCCAAATATTTTTTTAGTATTAAAAGTCAGATGAATGTTACGTCTATCTATACTGCAGATCACAGCAGAGTTTAATGCAAACGGAATTATTCATGCCAAATTCTACTAAGATTAAAAAAGAACACTTTAAACATATAACTTAAATGGTTTTTTCACCAATCTGAGCTGTATCAGCCTGAGTTTCGGGTTCTTGCTGGGAGCAGTGACAGGCTGCTGTACAGTGACCCCCCCTGAGGCGCTGATAACAGTGGTGGATGGGAATGACAACCTGCCAGCATCCACCCAGGAGTTTTATCAGGCAGCACTCAAGGAGCACAGCCAAACGTGAGAATGGTTCTTAAGCAGTAGCTCAGGCTGTGAAATTAGGATGGGCCCACCACAGCTCTGAGAAAGAGCAATAATTTCCTTAGGACTCAGCTGTGCAGTCTTTGCTTCAGTGAGAATCTTCCCCTTGAAGTGGCTAAATGAGAGAAACCAGTGAATCCCATTGGTTTTGCACAGGACTTGCAAGAGCACTTGAAGTTTCATTGATTTTAATCTACAAGAGGCATGATCACCCATGAAGTAACAAAAAACCTTTGATGGAATGCTTAGAGATAAGCAGTGGGGAAAAAACTTACTAAAAATTAAGGCCTCATTAATCTAATTGGAGATGAATCTACAATACCTGAATATTCACCATTTATTTCTCAAGTCTGTTTGTTTTAACATCTTGTTTAATTTGTATTTTTACAAGGAAACTCATTATCACATTCTTTACAAAATATATATTACAAAAACTCTCAAACCACTCTAAACAACTTTTTCCCAAGCAGTGATCAAAGGACATACATAATTAAAACAACCTTTTTACCTGCTGTATTTATGTTTGGGTTTTTTTAATTCACTCTCAGCTCAGTGTTCCTGTTTGCAGGAAGTGAGATCATCCCAGTGAAAGCAGAGAATATTAATGACTCAAAGACTAATAGGCTAATTGCTTATGGCATACTGAGCCAGACGCCTCAGGTATCAAATGGCTTTTCATTAAATACTGGCAGAGACAGCTGCATGATAAGCAAGGAAATTGGAGTGATAACCTTGCAGGATGACAACGTGGGTGCCAGTGCTGTGTTCCCCTCCCTGCTCAGCAGCAGCCCTGGCCAGAGGCTCCGAGCACAGCAGGTTCCTGCAGTGTCTGGAGGGATAAATGCTCACTGCAGGTCCCTGCACTGGGCACCACGGTGGCTCCTGAGGTGATGCAGCAATACAGCACTGCTGCAGCTCCAGTGACGCAGGCATTGCTACAGGAACCTTCTGAATACTAATGGCAGTCCCTGTCTGAAGTGACCAGCCTGGCACACAGATCCTTTTTGCACAGAGTATCCACATGCACATGTCACAATGCACACAATTTTACAACTAACACTGCCCTGACTGAACAGATCACTCAGACTTTGCTATTCTTTCTTGAAATCATTTAGAACAGACCTTGAATCAGAAGAGCAGATTCTTTCTTGTCAAACTTACAGCATCACAGACCATGTGGCAGACAGAACAGCTAAAGAACCTCTCCTTCTGCAAAAAATATTTACTTCGGGCCAAGGAGTTCATTTGTGTTTCCTTGCCAGATCTCAGCAGCTCTTGTAATCCATAATAAGGTGGAGGTAAACAACTCTCCCCCATTCTTGCAGAGGGCTGCTCTATTCTGCTGTTGGCAAATCCTGCTCTGTAGTGCATGCTGAGTACTGCTACAGTGCTGCATCAGTGACTAGGAGATGTTCTCTGTAGCAAAGGCTTCTCAGAAGCATCTCCCACAGTGATCCCCGTTGCAGCCTTGGGCTTGTCTCCTGTGTGTTCTACACATGAAGCAAGCCCAGAAACACTGCTGGACAGTCAGTAAACTGGGAAAGACATGGGGACTCAGATTCGTAGTGTATTTATCAACCATGAACAGCAAGCCAATGTTTCAATGAGTGAATAGGCACGCACCTGTTGGCCAATGCATGGGTGGTTGCCCTACCTGTGATAGTACAGAGGCACATTTTGGGGGCTGGGGGGACTGGAAATACGCTCATATGTCTGCTTCTGCACCTTTAAGCGTGTATTTGAGTACATGTTTCTGTGACTAGCAGTCCATGTAGTTGCTGCTTTGGGAGGTGTGTGTGAATCCTCCATGCAGGTGTGCAGGAAGATTTACCTGCTCTAGCATGGGCCTGTATTTGATGTACAGTCAAGAATCTGTTTGTACAGATTGTGCACCCAGTAACTGAGTTACATGATGGATAACCATCTCTGGATGTTAAAAAAGTCAGAGTGAAGGCTCCCAGATCATGACATTGCTCTAAGTCCAACAGCCACAGAAAGAGATACATTTACACACAAATTGTGAAGGGGAGAAGGGAAAAAAAAATTGCCTTTTGTTTTTAAAACCTCTGAATTTCAATCAATTTGCATTTCTACCCTGCCTGTGGGAGCTAAAGTTTTGTTAAAGTACCAGTTTTCAGAAGATTTTAGCAGCACAAGCCCTGGGCGTACTAACTTGAATATCTACATACCTGTACCTACTTGACAAAATATCAAGTGTATCTTGAGGCTTTTACTGCAGCTCAGAGCTTTAACCTGCACATCCAGGTTTGACAAGGTCTCCTTTCCATTGGGTTCTGAGGACATGGCCTGCTTAGGTTCAGAAAAATCCTCTGAAAACTAAGAGCACTTCAATAAGATTGACAGCTCTTTCTCGCAATCTCAGTATTTCTCAGTTGTTTTTAGAAGAGCCTGTGAGGGCTCATGGCCAAGATAAACACAGCTCAAAACAGAGCAGTGACTCCAAGCATCCCTGATAAGTATCTGACTCGTTAAGATGTTGTCAGGCTTATTATAGAAGGTGCAGTGTTTGATCTCAGAGGGGCCAGATTAACACACCAGACGTGGAAACTTTCCTCTGACAGGCAGCTGTGGCAGGAGTGCTGACATCCCAGAGGGCTCACCCTGCAGCAGCCCACAGTGTTCAGCTACTTGCCAGCTCAAGTGTTTCTCCATGTAGACAGCTGTGACACAGGGTAAGGGTAGACCTGACTTTGTTCCCACTAAGGTCAGTGATAAAATCTTCATTAATTCTGCTGGCAGAAGATCAGGCTGATTGCAGTCTGATGCTGTGTCCCAGAGATGATTTCAGTGCTGGAAATCTGATTACACTGGCACAAACCTTCCCCAGTGTGAGACAGATGACTCATTTCTGTGAAGACACCGGAGCAGGAGCTGACAACAACCACAAGCACAGCAGGTTAAGCTGATATCCAAGTTCATTCACTCTTCGGATGGTGGAACCTTCTAAAGTGTAAATGACCCCCAGACAGGCACAGTGAGACCTGGGCTGAGAAGGTGCCACAGGGTTTTAGCCAGCGACAAAACAATTTGAATCTTGTGAACCAACGGGTTCAAAGTGGTTCCTGTTAAGAGGTTACGACACCCTAAAACCACAGCCTGGATTCAGCCAGTAGGTGTTTATACACTTGGTCCTTAAGAAGAGTCCCTCAGAGAGCGTGTGTTGTGATACATAAAAGGTTGGGAGTTACATTGCAAAGTTGGTATTTTTGGATTGGATAATTCACAGGTCAAAGTGTCTAGCAGAAGAGATTTACCAGTATAAACTAACTTCTACATTTAAACCTCTGGGCTAGATAGTAAATTCCAGTATACAAATAACACAAGGTGTCATTAAGAACCCCAATCCAGGGTAACTGTGTGTTTTGTAGAGTAAGTCTGGGTTTTGCTTGGAATGGAAAACAGAATTTCACTATTTGTGTTTTCACCTCAGACATTAGACTAATTCAGCTAATAAATACTAGAATAGTGGCAGCTCCTAATATGAACTGTAGAACTAGAAATACTATTTCTAACAGTGGATGCAGGAAAACCAATAGAAATACCTGCATGATAATTTTTTTAAAATTACATTTTTATTCAGTCAGCTCTGTCCATAGTTTGCTCTTACTGTGGTGCCATATGACAAGGGAAGTGTTATTAGTACTGAACTGCCTGAATGTGATGCTATCTGACAAACAAAGTTATTATTCCCAGATATTTACCAGCCTGAGGACTGATCCTGTAGAGCACTCCTGCCTTTTTGTAGCATAAGGTCTAATAAGGATTATTTAGAAGCAGTTCAGTCTGGTCTCTAAACCTGAACATCTTCTCTTCTGAAGATTTAAGGTAACCAGGGTTTGTGAAAATGACTTAATGACCCTTTTGGGCCTCGCTTTCACTGTTATAAATGTGTTTTTCTCTCCTGTGTGTAGGGCAAAGAACACAAGACTTTCTGAGGAGAAAAAAACCAAACCCAACAATAAAAAACCATCAAAAAAGAAAAAACAAACCAAAAAAAACCAAAAAAAACAAAAAAACAACCAACAATGGAGAAAAGGCACTTTAGTCTTAAAATATATTAACCAGGGTCACCTCTATGCCCTCAACCAGGGTGTGTATTAAGCTCACCTCTCCTACAACTAACCTCTAATTAATTTTCTACCTCCTATTTAGCTCACATATAATTATTTACAACAAAGGCCACAAGTGCATAGGTGTGAAAGCAAAGCCCTGGAGATTTTTTAACCTGTCCCCTGTTTTAAAAGGGATATTTGACATGCCTGGTGTCTCATGAAGAATATCTGAGAAACAAATTCTAAAACAGCTTTATCGCTATGTTCTTTTTCCTGTGGTTTTCTACCTGAGATGAGGATCTACACAAACCCAAAGCAAATGGACAGTAGCCTGCTGCCAAAAAGAGCAGGCAGAGCTCTGCTCAAACTTTCCCTATCCATTCTTCTGCAATTAATTATGTACTGAAACATCTCTCTGCTCTTACTATTGCAGTACCATTTTCACTAATTGTTTGTGACACAGGAATCTACTCCTCAGACAGGACATTGTGATACTGATACTCTGCAAAGACAGAGCAGGACAAAAGCCCCCCATTCCCCACAATTTACTGTACTGGTATTTCTGCTTGAGCGGGGTAAATCAAACAGCAGAATTGAATAGATCCTTACAATGTGGAGATAAGGACTGGATGAAGCTCAGGCTGGAACTCTGCATGTACCAACAGTCCTTACAAAATGCCTGCACATCACCAAGAGTCTGCTGGAACCACTGCCAGCCATTATCCCTCTCCCTGGAGCTGAAACATTATTAAAATAAAATGGACAAAACAAAACAACAATCCTTCAGTTTGCTGTAATCTAGTTTCCAGGTAACTCCACTTCTCTATGAAAACCAGACTGCTCCCTCTTTTCCTGCCTGGAAAAGCTCGGCACAATGTCATATAAAGCTACAAAAGGAAAAAGGGAGATACAAATATTTTTTATTATTATTAAAATTAAATTATCTCTTTCCTAAAATATAGCCTTAAGCTCCTGGAAATCAGTGTTTAGTTCTTCCTCTACTTTAATCAAGCAATTTGGCTGTAATTGAAGTGGCAAGTGATGCTACAGAATAAGTAAACAAATGGGACATTGCACTTGTAAAAACAACCTGAATTATTTCTGCAGTCATCTCCATGAGTAGATGGGGCTGTGAATACCTGGCCTTACACTCCTTGTGTAACCTCTGCCCCATTGGAGGGAATCCTGCAGGGTGAGGGGTTTGAACTGAGTTCTGGGGATCCAGTTTCCTTCGGGTTTAGGTGGCAATGACAGAAGCCATTAAACCACAGTGTCTATTCTGTCCTGGGACCACATGAGTCACTAACAAAGGCAGTGAAAAAAAGAGATTATCTTTTAGTAATTGTGTAATGCAGTACATCCTTATTGGTTTACTTCTGTGTAAATCAGCCTTGCCTTGCTGCTGACGTCAGTGAAAGGGTAAAACCTGGGATTTTTGATGTCATCACTGAAAGTGCTAACGCTCCCAAGCAGCCAGCTGGGTAAGTGATAGCATCCTGTCAGTGAGGTCAGCTGGAACAGGATGTCTTTAGTCCCTGCATGTCACCTTCAAGGAAATTTGACTTCTGACAAAAGTGGCATAAGGTAAAACAGAATATTCAAACCCAGCAAGTTCTCAGTCAATAACTTAGTAAGCACAGACTGGCAGCTATCAAGTACCAATTTTAGTACAAACTGTTCAAAACACAAGGTGTTCATTCAGAACTGAGCTTTCAAATGGTTTGTTTAAAACTGAAAATTTAAAATAGTGTTTTACCCAATCTGCAGATTACAAAATACGGGGTTTGGTGTTGCCAACTAAAAAGACACTTTGTCCTTAACATGTAACACAAGGTATTGAATCCCAACAGATTCCAGGAAATACTCTGCAGCAAAACAAGAATATGGCAACATTATATCCGATGGACATGGCTTTAATTATGAAAGCCTGTTTTTATCGAGTGGTTCTGCTGCCTCAGGAGCCAGTACTTTCAATTACCTTAAAAATGAGGGCTACCTGTGTTCCATGGGTTTCTCCAGACTTTAATCTCTCTGTTCAGATGCCACTCCTGGCTGCCTTCCTCCCTTGGGTCTCTCTCTCACAGGATGAGCATAATCTGGGGAGCAGGAAAGCACTAGCTCTCAATTCCACTCCCCACAAGAATGTGGGGAAAACCCTGCTGGAGCTCTCTATCAGATTGTGTTTTCATGCACTGCAAGCCTGGAAACACGGAATCTGAATGGGCTTAACATAGTGCCAGTGGGAAATGCGTGGCCAGAGCCTGAAAGCTCGGAAACAAAGGGAAAAGAGTAACGTGCTTTAAAAAAAAAATACCCCAGCACACTTATAAATAACATACCAGTGGTCCACAAAATGCGGGGTTTGAATCAGGCAAATTCCTGAATGGAGTTTAGAGAGTTAGATTGCAAAGTCTGAGGAAGAAATCCATAGTACTCTCCTAAACTAAATTAAATTGGTTTTACTCTCCCGAGAGCTTTATTACTCTGATTTCAATGAGCTTGGCTAAGATTTCTGAAGTGTAGGAATTGAAGGGTAAATTCTTAACTTCCTAAGAAGGAGACAGTCAGTTTTCTCTCTCTGGTCAACATGTCAGTCACATTTCTGTAAAGCAAGGTCCAAGGGGAAAAAGCATTCAGATCATCCTGCCAGTGAAAGCTCCAGAGAGGAATTCCTGTCTCTGGATGACAGGTGGAGAGATGCAAGCAGCAAAGAAGGATGAGCTGAGGTCTCACAGTGCCTGGAACCCAGCACCACACTGCCTGTCCTCCTGAAGTCTCTGTACCCATCACTGTTATCTTGCAAGATTGAAGAGATTGTTTTAAACAGGGGCACACAGAAACACAAGTACTCATGTAATTGCTATTAAAACTAGAGATAAGTTTCCTGCCCATGGCAGAGGAGTTGGAATTAGATAACCTTTAAGATCCCCTCCAACCCAAACCGTCCTGTTATTCTGTGTTTCTATGTAACGGCTATTAAAACTGTGGCTAAACTAACTGGGGAAGTAAACAATAATTGTTTTCCACTTTTTCATAAATCACACAAAACCAGAGATGATCACAGGTAACCCCAAACATGGTCCCTCAGCAGAGACCCAGTGCAGCACAGGGTACTGCTTCAGAGCACACATGACTTTATATGAGCCGTGTTTACAGAGCAGCCCTTAAAGAGTGATAATTATTGTATTACCAAAATCTCATTTAACATCTCTGAGACAAATGCTGACTTTGTTTCAGTGTTTGGCAAGCCAACATGATTCTGCTCTATCTCTACAATTTTACTCTGGTTTGTGCACTGCCCTGATGCAAGCCAGGCTTGTCTGAATGTAAATCACCACATCCAAGACAGATGGAAATTTAAGTGTCCATCAAAACATTGTGGTATTCGGAGAAATTGTCCTCACTGCTTCTGATCTGGATCCTTCATTTGTAGCCAGTTTTTCTTAGGTGGGAGATACTCATCCAATAGCTTTACTGGTTTTTTTTCTCCTTTGGAATAATATTTATCTGGGAAGGACACAGGCTGGGTAGAGGGAATCAAGGTGTTTAACTTAGCTTGAAGGTTTTAATGCTTAATTGTGATATCTGAAAAAAACCCACTCAAAGCATTGAATTATTAAAAGCATAGACAACATTCAGAATTGAAGAAAAAAGGCCCAAGGGAAAAATAGGACCACTACCTTGGCTCTTTTCTGTAACTGGATCCTGCTCAGTTTTCCCCTCTGGGAATTGAGGATAGCCTTACCTACTGCACTCACCTGGTGAATCTTGGGTTCTTTCCTCTGGAAAGAGAGAAACACCATTAAATATAAGTCTTTTGAATTCTTGGAGATATTGTGGTGAAAATGCCGCTTCCTGATAATGATTTTGTCATATCTTAATTACCATAGAGGCCACGTGCCAAACTCTCCACAGGCTCCACTGACTGTTTACAGCACAGCTGAGCAGGAGAAGGTGATGCACAGCTTCACAGGATGCACTGGGAGCTGTGCCCTGGCCAAAGGCAGGGAAAAGGAGCTTCCCACCTGCAGGGAAACCCTGAGCTGTGACATGTGGATGTCTCGAGCAGTGATGCTAAAAATGTAGCATGTGGTCCTTAAAAACCAGTTGAGCGTATGGGAGAGCTGAAGCAGAAGTTACTCTGGCTCCATGCACAACATGGACAGATATATCAATACCAGCAACAGCACTGCTACATGTTCATTAATACTTCCAGTCAAAGCTATTTATCTATTCCATAAACTCTTGGAAAGTTTGAGCTTTGTATCAAGAGGCAGAGAAATAAAATTATGCAGAATGTCTTAGATTTGACAGTAAAGGCTGCTCTGGCAAGGAGCGTAATGTGAGGATTTTATTCACGGCTGTAGCTGGGATCATTGATGTCTTATTTACCCTTTCTTAGACCCTTATTTACACACCTTGCTGTCCAATGATTATAATAGTCAAAATCAATAAGGCAAGCTATTGGAGAAACAATTTTTTTCAAAAGGACTTGTGGACTTTGTTTCCTTAATGATGGAGAGGTTGTCAAACCCACACAAGAGACTGAGCTGTTTCCAGTAGCACCTGGATGCTGCCATTTGAGGAAAGAGGATGAAAAAGGCGTTGATGCTCCGAAAACATTTATCACACTCGTGGTCAGCCTTAAAGCCCACAGGTTTTTTGACAGCATAGCACATTTCCTTTTTATATTTCTTTTTTTTTTTTTACAGAACCTCAAATGGACACAGCAGTGGTTGAAAGAGCAGCCAGGGTAAGAGTGAAAAGGTTGCTCATGTTGTAAAAGCACAAATCTGGAATTCTGATTAGAGCTGAGGCAGTATCTAAGTTGTAGATGCTTTGGCACCCAGCCAGCAAGCACACAGGCACTAACGAGCTAATGCTTGATTTCTTTCAAAGCACAATCTATAACTCAAATTCTTTTCTGTTTGCCTTGTTAATGTGTGCCCAAATGCATGCATGCAAGAGCATAGATTCTTTTCAGAGTAGTTAAATCCCTGGTTAATAGGAACTGAATACAAGGGAATACCATACAAAGGAGCTTTAAAAAACCTAGATTTTTATTTTCTGCCAATCCAGCAGTACACCTGTTCAGGTAACTTACCACGTCCGTACCCTATCTCAGATCTAAAGTTTGTTAGCATTGATGTTTCTTTTCCTGGACTGCTTAGTACAGATTCTTCCTTTTCAAGCTCCTTAATTCAACTTCCTCCGATCTAAGACAGTGATTTGCATTTTTCCACCATTTCAAATATTCTGGACATCTAAGTTCCAGGTAAAAGCGGTGGGCATCTCTCCAAACCAGCACAGCTCTCTGCCATGATGGAGATGTTGTAGCCCTTTACAGTCTTTCTCCAGTGCAAAAAATTTCAAGAATTGTAAAAGCTGTTTCATATGCAGACAATCAAATTACAAGATTGTTTTAAAGGATGTATTACGCACAATCATCCAGCTTCCAACGTCACAATATACAGAGCACAAAATTATTTCAAAAGCTAGGACATTATAAAAAATCAGACTAAACAATAATGGCCAAGAACATTATGAGAGAGTGCACCTGAGAAACTCCTATGATCCTCTTAGCTTCAAAGGCAAAACGAAGATGGAGGTTCCTACCTCACATTCTGTCCTTAGATGAAATTATCAAAATTTTTGTTCTTGCCTAATATGAGATCGTTTTTCCATAAAATTCTTCCTTTGTGGGTCATTTATTCCTGGAAAGGCAGGCTACATGCACGCTTGGATCAGCGGAGAACATTCTGCGGCACTGTGGGTACTGCAAGGATTTTTAGAAACCTTTGGTGTGGTTTCTTTTTTGTGTGACAAAAAGTATTTTCTTTCACACAAAACAAGTATCCTTCTGTAGCCCTTTCCTTTGTTTTAAAATTAAGTTTGCTGTTTCATAACCAAATTGTCCCTTAATGCCACAACATTGTATCATGAGAACCAGTACAAATGCACACAAGGAAGAGCTGAACAGCTCTTACTGGTTTTAAGGCCTTAATAGCAATTCCCCCGGATTCCAAAGTGCCTTCCTGGGAGGCTGGCTGGGACAGCTGCACCTTGGGAACGTCTTGGTTCTCTGTGAGTCAAGGGGGTGGCAGCCACATAATCCACTTTATACTGAGCGTCACAAACATCAGAACTTCAGTGCGACCTGCCCTCCCCAGGAGCTGCTTTGCAATCAGGTGAGAGTGGGAAGCAGTGTGAGAAGTGCCAGGCTGTGTGTGAGGACCAGGCTGCTCCTCCAGCACCGAGCTCCAGCCATCCCCTGCTCTGGGAGCTCTAGTGATTCACATGGCTCTGACATCAACCAGTTTACCTTAAAAAACCCTCCAAGTAAGTTGGACATGAATGCTTTTTTTCAGCCTCTGAATCATGTTGAGCTGTGACAGCAGATGGGGAATCTACTCGTGCTGTTGTTAATGAAAGAACCATCTGTGAGAGCAAGTGCTGTGAGTTAAAACTCATCTGTGTCACACCAGGCTGTTGTGAGCTGCCCGAGGTGGATGGAGGCTGGCACTCAAATCACCCCCAGCCAGCCACAACTGCTGACTGCTGAATCACTGACAGGATGGATTGAAGAGGGTAAGGTCAACAAGATGTCTGTGACCACATTTCTTTATAGACAATTGCAGTGAGAATCAAATAGGATGATTCATTCCTGAATATAAATAGCATCAAGCACTCCAAAAGTCCAGTCCGGAACAGCTTCAGAGCCAGGACTGGAAGAAGCTGAGCTCTGCATTCCCAGCAAGTCTCCAGGAGTGCACTCACAACTTTGGGTGCTGGGAGCAGGATTAGGCACATCAGCCTAACAGACTCTGGGTTGTTACTTTTGCTAATCCAAAACTTTCTTTGCTTGAAGGATTAATCCCAGTCTGAGATTCAAATGTAAGCAGTACACTACTCCTTCCATCATTTTCCAACAGATCTGTTCTGATTCCAACACATCTTTTGGCAAATAAGAAGAAGTTGTAGCTTGGTTTGCACCCCTTTTTGTCCATCAGCTTTGGAAGAGATTTCCTAGACATGTAAATTATACTTGTAATTTGAGAAATACTAGCATGGATTACGGACACTGCTTGAATCACATGGAATCCACGGACTCACGTGGCAGAGACTTCTCTTGTGGTCCTCTGATCATCATTTCTCTGCCTTATTTCAGCTTCCTGATTTAATAAAGTTGGGGGGTGTGAGAGGCTAACATGATGCGTATTTCTTTAAATGAATTTGAACCAATGCAACACTAAAAGTCATTATTTTGCTTCTGCTTCAAAATCTGTCTCCAGACATCACATGACATCACCTGAGACATGAGTCATATAGACATTGTAAGAGTTCTTCTTGGCAGTGTTGGAATGACACAGCAGTGTCTGCATTTTCAGCTGTTGCTTCTAAATCTGTGCTTACAAAATATCAGACATTAAAAACTGTAGATCACGTGTGTGCAAGTAAGGATTTATTCTTACAGATATTCTGCAAAAGACTATTGCAGTATTTTTCTTGCAGTTTTAAGTAATTAAAGAACAGTTGAACACCAGCTGAACATCTTGCTCTGAAAAATCTGCACTGAAAGAGTCTCTAGGAAATGCACTGATGGAATGCAAGACCAGTAGAGTTCTTGGGATTCTCTTGGCCACAGTGGATGGCAAGGGTGGAAAAAGCTCATGTTGTTCCCTTCCCTAGTGAGTGGTCATATTAGGATCTGACCACAACTGCAGTTACAGGTAGAAGTCCCACACAAACACTACCTTGAGCAGCCTTGCTCTTTGTACACCTTTCAGAGAAGAGTGGGTAAGTTAAATATTTGTCTATACCATCTATAATGCATGTCCAGGGGTGGGCCAGGATATTCACAGGACACTTTGCTAATCTGGCAAATTAAATTCCCTTATTTTCCCTGATTAATCTGCACCTGCAAGGATGTAGGGCACCACCAGATTGGTGATCAGAATGCTGCATTTTGACTTTAAAATCTCTACATCTATGAAATAAGAGTGCTCTTCACAGTGAACATTTCACTAGTCTGTATGATTTGCCTACTCATCCTGAGCTTCCCAATGTCCAGACTCCAAACCAAAAGAAACTGGTTTCCCACTTCATTCCCTAAAAGTTGAGAACTATTTAGGTATATGCTTATATATTTATAAAAAACCCAAACAAACAAACCAAACCAAAACAAAACCCCAGAGATATTTTTCAGAGAATTGCATGTTATGGCCCTGCCCTCCTGACAGCTTCATGTTAAGGTTGCTCCATGCATTCTCACTGATGCTATTTTTGCTGCCTTGCTTAGAGCTGCTCTCCATGCCAAAAGTACAGTTTTAGGAGAAGCAGTTTTGTTAATCTGACAGCATGCTGTGGAAGCTCTCTGTCCCCCTGCCCCAACAACAAAAACTCCTATGTCTCTGTGTTGCTGCTGAGCACTTGCCTCTGCATTTGGTAAATTACCTGCAACTTCAGCAGCATCTAGACAGCAAATTATTTTCTTGTCCTCATTTCTGTCTTGCCACCTGTAATGCAGGAAATAACTGAAGGGAATAAACCTTTTCCAAGACTTTCTTTTCTCTTGCACCTCAATCTGGATTAAATGTGTTCAATGTCCCAGCACTACACCATTCTAACTATCTGTTTAGATACTCTATTTTAATTCAAAAAACACATTTTAATAATGAAAACTCCTTATGGAATTTATCTGCTTAATAGTTCCATTCGCAGGCTTTTTTCCTGTACTATAGATTCAAGTACATACAGTGATAACTGGGTGGAAAAACAGCTCAAGTGTATTTAGGAGAAACTGGGGGCAGAATGTGAAGGGTTTCCAGTGATGGTATCCACCTGCAGAGAGGGACTGCAGAAGACAAATGAGTTACTGAGTAAGCAGGGAAGGAGAAGTTTGTCTCCTGTATCTGGGTGGATTGACACATGAATAAGAGATGAAATCACACAAAAATAAGATATACAAGCTGTTAAAAACAAGTCTACATAAATAGTAAATCTTGTTTGACAGACTTAGTGAAATTTATTTTAAGGGCAAATGCAGAGGACACAGGAGGCTGAAGAAGGCAGGAAACAACATAATCCACATTCAGGAAAGGACACCTCTTGCCTTGCAGCCTAGTGGGCTATCAAGTCGAGGTAGCAACAGGACAACACTGAGAAAATAACACTAAAATATGAAAAAGGAGTAATGCCAGGAGTATGGAATGGGGCCTCATCTGAACCTTCACCACAGCACTTTTCAGCAGCTGTATCACATGAGTCTAAGGAAAACAGCCTGCAATTTATCCTGCACACTGACCTTTGCCTTGAAGGGCTAAGTTGTTGTACCTGCTGTTGAAGAAGTCATGGCATCTTAAAATAGAATTAAGAACAGATTGCCAACTTTTTTTTTTCCCTGCTGTTGTCAGTGGCCTACAAGATCCATTTATAAATATTGCTCACTAGTTTCTCCAAGCCCTTACTCACCAGAGTGGAAAGGCCAAGGACTGTTACTGCTGCAGCACAGATGAAGAAAATTATTTCCACCCAGAGAAGAGGGCAGGGACCTGCTTTGCTCTTATATAGCCAACGTTCATCCGTGCAGAGCTTCCTTGATTGGCCTTAAGACCTCATATCTGTTTCTATGAAAGGTAGGATTAAAATGCAAAATTAGGAAGGGCTGCTGGATAAGTTCATTTCAGTTTGACGCTGGAGCATCGGGTACTACCAAGCCGCAACAACCATTCAGGGCAGATCGAGTATTATCCATCTAAAATGTTATTTCTGTGTTCTCCTTTCCTTATTTCCAGGATATTGATGATCAGTATTTGGTTTCCCCACACACAGAACAGTTTGCAGGAATGTACCAGCTCCCTGATGACCCTCAGCATCTCCAAGGGCTCAAATCAAAAGGAAGCTCTCCTGTGACACCTCTGGGACTGACACCATCTGCCTACTCAGGAGATGTAGAATTCCTCTTGAAATGAGGCTGTATTTTCTTCTTCAGATAAGGTGTTCTGGCCCTGTTTGTAACTGCAGTAAGCCAGAACTGATCTCTTCTAGGTCATGCTGAGCTCCCACCTCAGGCTGGGCACCTTCACTCAGTGACTGTGAAAAATGCCAGAAACAAAGCTCCCCTTCAGTTCCTGTGCCCATGCTTGCCCCACACTGAACCCTGCAGGATACAAACAGTGGCTTCTCTCCAGTGCCTGAGCTTTCAATGCCTCCCTGAAAAATCAGCCCAGCACCACCAACCAACAAGGACCACAGGAAGGAATTCAGCATGGCCAAGGAGTCATCCAGCCCTAGGGCAGCACAGGTTGATGGAACCTAAGGGACAATTGAATCTTCCTTCTTTGGTTTGCAGCTCTCAGCTACAGCAAGTAGCTGCCTGTGAGGTGTGCCTTCAGGGGCACAGCTCCTTTTGTCTGCTGGGCCACTGCATCTGATGACACCTGCTTGTTGACAAACCTGGCCACGAGAAAGTTCTATCCTGGGCCTTGCCTGGCACTGCCGTGGAGTAACCTGGCAGTCCTGGTTGTGGATCTGAATGGATAAGGACACTAAAGTGAATGCAAAACCTTGACAGAACCCATGGTAATTCCTCAGGGCCTGATCTGCAGTAAGGACACATCAGCTGTAGGGACCACATTTGTCACGAAATTCCCTTATTCCATGAGATTTCTTTTGCAGTAGGGTCCTGATCCCAGCTTCTACATGAGCTGGAAACAGATGAAGCTGCACGATGGTCTGATACACAATTTGCCAGTTTAATGAGCTTGGGATTTTTAATAGCTAATGCACTGCAGTGTATTTTGGCTGAGCTCCTAAGATGTTTCAAAGCCCAATTATATCTTACAAGGTCAGTAGGCACTTATTCTTAAGGGCCCATGATTCAATATCTGTTTGCATTCCATGCTCCCTTTAATGTTTTAATGTTTGTTATAAAAATTGCCACAGTGATTCATTTGCATGTATTTCTCCTTTGTTTGGAAGGGAATCGTTTAGAGTGGCTATTTTAAGGGTTGTTAAGTGGAACAATCTAAGTGTGAACACTCTGAAAAGATAAATGGAAACATTTAATATTTATGCTCTGCTATTCTACTGTGTCTCAGTCATGTAAAACCAGATCGCTATCCTACAGCTCTCATTTTAAAAAGACGGCACAAAAAGTAATAAAATGTAGCAATAATCGACTTGTTAAAACAAGTGGTGATAAACAATTCAGAGGCACAATTCTATCACAGTTACAATGCTGAAAGTGCGCTGAAACCATGCTGAAATAAAGAAATACAAAAGAAAAGACTCTTCTATCCTCAAGCAACTGTTTTACAGTGAGCCCGCTTCAGCCATAGCTGCATCCAACATGATTTAGAGCTGCACCAGCCTCTTGCTCCTGCTCCCAGTACCTCCTCAAGGTGCAGTTCATGTCTCCTGGCAGCAATGTTAATTTACAGAGTTCCCCCAATTTTATACCTACACAACTGCTTGTGAATGTACTGTGCAAATCTAATCATTGGTTCTTGTGTTAGCAAAAAGGGACTGTGAAAGACAACACAAAATCTCCTTGAATGGGCTTTGCTGCAGAAACCAGACTGTTCTAAACACAGCCTCCCAGTACTGCAGGCAAGACACTGATCCCAATTCTGTGAGCACTGAAACTATGGACGTGAATATGCTTATTTTACTGAATCAGAGCTGTACTGCATCCAGGACCAACTGCCAGGTACCAGGGCTCATGGAGCCCATGGGCAGTGGCCCAAGGATCCTACAGAGCCACCCTGAGTGACAACCACAGCTTCACCTCAAATCCATTCCCTCTGGGAGAATTCTTCCAGCCTTGAGCTATGAGATGAACACACTGATTAAACTTGTCTTAGTGTTAACCAGTATAAATTTACACATTGCCCATATACAGATCTAGTCCCTTCTTGAATCTTAGTTCTCAGTCCTTACATTACAAGGATTGGGATCCACTGTGCTACACAGTCAAAGGGATTCCTTGTTAAGAGCATTTTGGATCAAGCTCCCACAGACAGACTGATCAGTGCATTTATAAAATCTATAATAAGTGTTCAACTTCTGGCATGACTTGGTGTCTGATTGAATTCTGAAAGACTATTTTTGTCCTTCAAATTGAAGTTAACAGATCTATTCATCATAGGAGTGTAACAGAGCTATTTTTTCCTGCTGCGAAACATTTGCCAAACATTTTTGACTGACAATAAGTTTTATAGGTGCAGACATTTGCAGGCAATACATGAACTAAAATTCACCATTTAATTGTTTCAAGTCATTCACCCACTTCTAACAGTGTCTAGTAGTATCCCATATTAGGGTTAAACCTTCATTCTCAGAACTGAAACTCGGCTGCTAAATATAAACTTGAGCCTAATCCAGGATCTTGCTTCAAAAATGTTGTTTTATACAGCTGACTGTGCTAAGTGGGGATGGAAAGCTGTTATGCTGAAGAAGTTCCCTGCTATTTTAAAGCAACTTTACCAGCAATTCCTTTGCTGTATCTCTCCCTGTCACATTGCTTGTCACAGCTAAAAATACGTGGAATATTTTTTCCATTCTCCCTGGGGCAGTAGGTGAGGGTGGTGAAATGGTCAGGGGTTTCCATAGCTGATATCCTGTGTGCCCAACCACACATTTGGCCAGGAATGAGGCTGGGAGAAGGAACACCAGCAAAAATAATCCGTGAAGATTAATCTGAAGATAAACTCCTAACTTGTGAATAAAGGTCTAATAGAGCACTGAGAAGACTCTGCTCTCCTCAAAAGGAGGGGACACACCCACAGCACCTGGTGTGACACTCAGTCACACGGCAGCTGCTTCCTCCTTCTCCTGCTTTCTTCCTCCTCCTCCTCCTCCTCCTTGCACTTGGGTTTAACTTGACCCAGTCTTTATCTGTCCTTTCGAGTTTGACCCATCTACAGCTGGGGAGAGAAACAAAATCTTTCAGATTTAGAAAGGAACAGACCTTTAAGGTAGAGCTTCACTGCTGAGTCCACACTAAACCACGTCCCTGTGCTCAGATCTTCACTCATGCTTGGCTATGCTGCCCATCTGCAAGGAAAAAAAAAAAGGCAAAAAAATAAAAGGTGAATTTTGCTGCCAGCTGGGGATTTCCTGCTCTGTGAATATTCAGAAACACTTGTGCATATTTTGTTCCACCCTGTTCCAAAATTGGCAAAGGAAGTATAAATAACTATCCCGCTGCGTGTTAATAATGACCAAAAAGGGCTAAAAAGTTTGGGTGAATATTAATAATTATTAGTATTAAGACTTTCTCAAGTGGGACCTCTTTCTGTTAAGAGCTACAGCTACACCTCAGTCTCATTACAGAACTGGAATTTAATCTCCAGGTTTTCAGACAAGATTGTGCTTCCACATTTCACAGAATGTTTTGGGTTGGAAGAAACCTTAAATCCTGTCCCATTTCACCCCTGCCATGGGCAGGGACACCTTCCACTGTCCCAGGCTGCTCCAAGCCCCAATGGCCAGCCTGGCCTTGGGCACTGCCAGGGATCCAGGGGCAGCCCCAGCTGCTCTGGGCACCCTGTGCCAGGGCCTGCCCACCCTCCCAGGGAACAATTCCTTCCTTAAACCTATTACAAATCTACCCTCTTTCAGTTTAAAGCCATTCCCTCTTGTCCCCAGTCCCTCTCCAGCTCTCCTGGAGCCCCTTTAGGCCCTGGAAGGGGCTCTGAGGTCTCCCTGGATCCTTCGATCCTCCAGGTGAGCACTCCCTGCTCTCCCAGCCTGGCTCCAGAGCAGAGGGGCTCCAGCCCTTGGAGCATCTTTGTGGCCTCTTCTGGACTCTCTCCAGCAGCTCCATGTCCTTTTGTTGGTGTCCCAGAGCTGAATGCAAAGAGCCAATTTGATCTTGTACTCTTCCTATTCAGTGTATTTACTCAAGACAGGATCAAAGGAGACGTTAGTGTGGTCTCCATGGCAGCCTAATTAGGCAGAATTTATTCCCCTTTTTCCCACATAAGATACCTACTATTGGAAAATAGCCTTGTGCCCCTGAGGAGAAAAGTAGCATTGCTGTGTGTGGCAGTACAATGGAGCATCCTGATCACATTGTCCCTGATTTGGTCACAGAACACGACAGACTGTGCTTTTAAACAACCATTACTGCTAAAAAGGTTTTCATCCCTGTCTCTTTGAACAGGAATTTCTCTTTCCTACCCTTGCTTCTTGCTCCTAGTTATCAACTACCAACTACCATCAACTAAAGCTGAGAAAGTACTCTTCTGCTCGTTATCTCCATAGTGCAGTGCAAGTGGGAAATTAGGATATTTGCTTTAATAAAGAACTACATTGGAGAGCTACAGATCTGACTGGGAAGCTTTTTAGCAACTTTGTGAATTTATGGACCTCAAAGGAAATCAACAGAACTGGTTATTAGAGCTTATGAGATTTATTGGTTTATAAACGGTATGAATCCAATAACGTTTACTCAATATTGCAATGAAATGACCCATTGGTTTTATCTGATAAGCAAAGTGATCTGTAAGCTAAACTGTTCACTAAATATCTCCCTGGTTACTCCTAAGCTGTACCCATGGAGTGCCAGACAACGGATAAGCATCCTAAGAAAGGAAAGCTCCTTTCGTATCCCATCCTTCAGTAATGAAATTCAGTAAGAAGCACTGTTGTTCTGCACTGTTCTCCAGAGCTCTAAAGCATCAACAAGAAAACCACTGAAAGCATGAAAATGTGAATTTTCTTAGCTTATGTGCTGATCCAAAGGTTTAAGTGGCCAAGGAATCTCCTGTGCAACTGAACCCTCAGTTGGTGCCAGACAGGTTTGTTCCTGCTTTGTCTCCAAAGGCTCCTCCTGTCACCTGGAACAACACAAACGCATTTTATGTGTGTCCTGACTGCAGAGAAAAGCCAGCCAGCTTAAACTTAAACTGTCCCCTTTGCAGGGGTGGTTTGGGGTAGTCATGGTGCAGGTCAGCTGAGGGATGGTGGCTTCCCAGGACAAACCAAACCAGTTGCTTGGCAGCTGTTTGACTGTATCTGCACACCTGAGTGGGGAGAAAGGAGGAATTCTCCTCCAAACTCACAGGAGTGCTTTTAAGAAAATGTCACTTTGGTGGTGTTGATGTGACAGCTACCAAAGATCCCTGGGGTCTCTGGGTCCAAGGAAAACTTGTGTTTTGGTGGGAAAAGGTCTGGATACAATGTGCTGCTAGCAAGAATTTTTCTTGCTTCTTTCCAGTCCCGTGAGATATTTTTCTCCCTGACAGAAGATATTAGTAGAGTTCTATAAGCTATGAACACCTGTGACCTTGCAAAGATTTGTTTATAGTACAGTAGAAAAATACTTTGACAATGGATGTTTTAGGATTTTAGCCAATCACCCCAAGGGGTGGCTGATCCTTTGACCAATTAGACTATGAAGAAAAAAGTCTATAAAAAAGTTGTAAAATAATTAAATAAAGGAGTCTTACTGCACAATTCCTGCCTGCTGGATCTCTCTTCTCCTCCCTACCACTGTGGGATACCGTGATAAAAAGTAAGTGTACCTCTTTCTGAAACAGCTCTAGCACGTACCTCTAAACAAGCTCCGGTGTATGAGAGGTTGGTTTTTCAGCTACATGTACAGGAACTCAGCTTTTCAAAGGGGAGAGGTTCCTGAGCCAGCAAAACTACCCCTGTTCCATGAGGATAACAATCAGAGAGTCTCACACACTTGCTGCCATGAAGAGAAGAGCTGAACTGGTTTCTGTGCCAGTCTTTCTGTTCCCTCACACTCTGAACAACACGGGGTGTGACTCTTGGAGTGTCCTGTGAAGGGACTGCACTCAATGATCCTTGTGGGTCCCTTCCAACCCATCTGATTCCATGGTTCAGTGAATTGTTTTGTTTCCTTGTATTCTGTACCTGTCAATCTCTCCTCTTGTATCCACTAAAAGTATACTGGCACCTACAACCTGTTAATCAAATAAGAACATTCCTCCTCACTAGTCCAAGGTAGGAAATGCACTGAATGACTGCTCAGAGTGAAGCTGTTTCTGTGCCAGACACCAGCAACCACATATTCACAGTGAAAGAGGAAGTCACAGTGAGAACTCTCTGGAGTCAAGCAGCAAGAATTCAAACACCCATTTTGTCCCTGGTAGCAGTTAAGCATCTCCTCATTATCTAATCCTAAAGTTGAACGTGATCAACAGGTTCCTGCAGAAATTTCTCTAAGTTCTCAGCAGAAAAGTTGGTTTGACTGCCTGAAGGGAATGACTTTCAAGAAGTGCAGCCTGTGCTTACAGAGGCACTTTGGGCCAGTAGAGTGAAAGTTCAGCTCAGTTGCACTGGGTACACATTTGAACGATGCTCCTTGGAAACTGAGGTACAGCCAGCCAGCTGAGACTGCTTTTGAGAATGAAGACTTCTAATTTATAATTCATATGACATAAATACCCTCCCTGAGTGGTTTAGGAGAGTGTTTGTGCACCTTTGTAACAAGGAAGGGAATTTCGTATGAGGGAATTTCCTTTGTCTTGTGATAAGGGGGAAAAGCTTTCTTATAATTGAGGCTGATTTGAGAGTTTTAAACTTGGAAAATAATTAAATCCACTACCTGTATGTCTGAACCTATTTTTCAGTAAATTTTAACTGGAAATACAACTGAAATGCAGCAGGTCATAGGGTAGGGAGACAGTGGAAGTGCACCAGGGACATGCAGTACACTACTTTCCATTTAGGTTTGGTACTGAGCCCTGCACAGAAATAAAATTGAAAACCACAAAAAACCATATAAAGTGAAAAGAAGAATTTTCGGTCACTTTTGGAACCAAAAAAAATCCCATCTAGAAAAAAAAGATTATTGGAATCAGGTAGAAATACTGTGGAAGCTAATTTTGTAAACCTGTGGAAGCTTGAGGGGCTGCTCTGTCCCAAGAAGTTTCCAGACAAAAATTGCTGAAATAAGTGACTAGGTAGGAACTCTTTTAACTTAATCTAATGAGCTTTTCTGGGGTTAGGAGGAACTAGCACCTTGTATGAAAAGATTCTACAAAGCAGACAGAAGTTTGAAGGGAAAACTGATGGAATTTTCATCTTGCTTGCTGAGAAAAGGACCAAGTTTAATTTAAATGCAGAGCATTCAGAGCAAGAGGGACACTCCCCCTCCTTATCCAGGGATCCTCACTCTGTAAAAACAACCTAATGACCTAGAGACAGTTTTAGCTTTTTTCTTGCACATATTTCTGCCAAGTCTGAGTGAAATGTTCAGGAGAAAGGAGAAAATACTGATATCTTTTCATGGCACAGGATTCTGAACATGCTATGTCAGGTGATTAAGGAAGCTAATCAGGTGGAGTACAGTTTGATTTACATTTTGTTCCAGGAAAATTATGTATTTCCCAGCAAAATCATCACTAATGTACAGTTTTGATGCAGCTGAGTAAAACTGCCCCTAACAGATATTCAGGGATTCCCTTTTTCTTATGAGTATTCATTTCCTTGCAATGGTAATACTTAGAGCTGAACCAAGTCTCTTCACAATACTTGGCAAAACCATATCTTAGAGGGGGGCCTTTGGAGAATACTGTTTTGTTTAGATAGAGTCTAAGAGAACCTAATGCCATTTCAGAAGTATCCACAGGGGTATTGCTGCAATTAGTTGTGAATTTCACGTTAAAAAACCAGACATTGTTATTAAAATGCACAGCTTGGATTAAACAAGTAGACAATGAGCAACAACCTCTAGTTTGGCATGAAAGATAAAGGAGCCTGAGTGACAGATAAGAGATTCACAGCAGGTAAGAAGCAAGTCAGTTCTTTGCCATCTCCAAAACAAGTTCCTTGCTACACAAAATGTAACAAATGGAACTACAGGGTCTTGGCTGATAATTCTGGCGATATTTTCTAATTAATAAAAGCACACTGATTAGCCCTAGGGCATTTGCTTTGGGCAGCCAGGTGTTCTGTACCCAAATGCAACAGAAGTTGCCCCAGCTGCCTCACCAGTGTGTCTCCAGGACATCAGCATTCTACTGAAGTCATTAAGGTGAGCTTCCTATTTTTAGCAGTCCAGAAGCATATTCTGCCAGAATTACTTCAGCATTCAGGCAGTGAGCAGTTAGGGGAGCTGAAATTGCATTTCTTAAAATCTAAATCCTGGCAGTTCGAGTGTCAGACGCTCACAGAGATGTGCTGATGGTTCTGACAACTCCTCTCAACCTCCCGTGCAGAATTCCTGCTTTCATACTGGAAATGTGCAATCCTTAACCAGACCCAGAAATAACACCAGCTCAAAAGGGGCCAAATGAGACAAGTTTCCAGTCTAAAAGTAGCTTAAAAAATGAGCAATGAGTGATTAAATAAACAAACCAAAAACAAGAATAGAGCCACTATACACAAGGAATGTAAACATGAAGCATATTTTTAAACTTTTTCCATCCCCAGGATGGTGCAACACCTTAAATAAGGCAAATGTTTGCTCTGGAACTGAAAAAGACTTTGGTGAGTACCATATTGATCTTTTCAACTGACGTACAAATGCATTTCTATTGACAAATTTCTGTTAGCAATCTGCTCAGTAAACCAGCAATGATCCACTAGCATCCTACTGGGAAGTTAGAATATACTCCCAGATCTACCCATGGATACACATTTCCATTCCATATGTGCCTAAAAAAATGAACATTTTCAAGTTCCCATTTTGCACAGATAGGACTAGTTGGCCTACTAGAAATCTGTGATAAGAAAATGCATTTTCAACTCCACTGGCAGCCTCGGCACCTGAGCTAAAGTGAGAAGTCAGGTAATTCAAGTGTAATTCACCCTGACCTTTTGGCTGGTCACCTACTTAGATCAAAGATTCCTTGTTTGGCTGTGCAGTTGGGAACCCAACAAGGTTTACATTCCCTGTTGAGGCATTTGCATGGGAAACAAATCTAACAATACTTCTACTACTTCCAATACTAGTACTAGTATTTAACTTGGCCTGTAGAACCCCCACATCACATCAGGTCTTGCTCTGAGGTAAAATGAAAGAGCTTCTTCTGAGTTACTTGTAGACTGCTTTCTTATAGAGCTGAAGTTTAGGTGTCAGTGCGGTTACATATTTATGTATAATCACTTGTGCATCTCAGTCTCAAAACGTATTTTGAACCTGGTGAACAATTTCACATAAATTGCAGAATCTAATACTATCAATCAGTTAAATTTATGAGGCCCTTGCCCAAGAGAATAAAAACCCCAAGCAACCCCTGGGCAGCAGAGTGTGCAGTCACTCTGTACACAGCTCCAGATCAGCTGCAGAGCGCTCTGTGTGTCACTCAGCCCAGGACAGGCAGCTGGGACACTCTGGCTGCAATGCCATGAAAAGCTGGTGAAGGGCAGCAGAAAATCCTCTGAAACACAGGAAGGATCTGGGGGATTGCAGTGAAGGTTGTGGGAGATGTGGGAGATGTGGGAGATGGTGCAAAGAGATGAGATGATTGAGATGAGATGAGATGAGATGAGATGAGATGAGATGAGATGAGATGAGATGAGGAGAGGAGGATTTGTGTTTATAAACTGGTGCCTTTTGGCCTCCCCCGCTGTGGCTCACACCTGCCCAGCAGGTTCCAGGCAAACAGAGAGCAGGGGAATAGGGGAAGGACAGGAGATGAGCTCCATTCCACAAGCACAGGAGGGAGACCTTGCAGTTAGAACTTGGCTTTTCCAGCACCAGCTCATCCCCTGTCTCGATCTATCTGCCATGTGGATTTTCTGGTGTCTAGTCAGGACACACTCCCACTGCAGAGTCTCCAAGTACACACTCAGCTCTTCCTGTGGCATTTCCCTCCCAAGTAATGCAGATTCATATCAAGTTTCAGCCTTTTAAAACTCACTTAAAATCCATCAACTACAGGAAGTGAATATTTAGACAGCCAAGTTACATCAGTGTTTCTGAGTGAGAGTGAGAATGAGAATATTTGTTTCACTTTGAGATCTTTTTTGGTTATCTGCATTACTCCTTACTCTAATATTGTCTTTCAAGTACAAGGTACATTTATTGCCATCCTATCTGTACAACCAGTGCCTGGAAAGGAGAATATTCTACACATGTGTCATTTAGAGACAAAGAGCATTCACTATTTATTTCAATGAAAAAAATTACATTCATTATGTGCATCCTAATGCTGTAGATTCACAGCCATTTCAGACTTCAATAAAATCACATTGTTACTGAAAGAAAAGATTTCCAAATATCCCCCTTTTCTTGAGCAGAGCAAGCATTCACAGACAAGAACTGAACAAGATTAGCAACAACAGCATTTTCAGTCTTTGGGAAAAGGAACTTTTCCACATAAACTGGAACTTTGCCTTTTTCCTGCAGTCTCCCTGGCAGCCAGACACCCCACCTTTTGGCTGCTCCCCATCACTGCTTGCCTTACTAGGCAAAGTGTTTTAGGCATCCAGAGAGGGCCCACACACCCTGCTTGGGCTCCTCACGCTGTTTTCTTGCAAAACCCGCCAATTTAAACAGTTCCTGTTCTTAGCTGCATCCACATCACTCCTCCCACCGTGCCAGCACAGCTGATGTGCCAAATGTGCAGTGCACAAGATCATCTTAAAATGATGTTAAAAACAAATGCCCAGGTGTTTCAGGTGGTCACAGCCTATTCCAAGGGCACCCTTCACTTCTGTCATGTAATGAGGTGACAATGCACAGGTTCTGAATGGTGACACAGTTCCCTGGACTGAGTGGGATAAGTCAGTAGTTCTGCCTGTACAGAGTGAGTATCACACATGGAATTAGACTTCAGGAATTCTTGGATAAAAAGATTAGTAAAAAGCCCATATTTAGTAAGCAAAGCAGAAGAAGAAAGAGTAAAAATGTACAAAAATAGGAACAAATAGGAATCCAGTAAAGTTAAACAGCAAAGTCACTAAAATACCTTGTGCTTTGAGGCTGGCACTGTGTTTTCATTCTGTGCCTGGCACAGAGGGAATCCTGGATTACAGCTGAGGTCCCAAGAGGTACAATGTGAATAAAAATACCACAGGAATAAAGACTGAGCCCTCATCACACATTCTCAAAACCAGCACATCCTCAATAGATCAAAGTAATCTTTTTGCAAAAAACCAAAACAAAACAAAATCACTTTGAAACACAACCTCAGACAAAGTATTGATTCCACATCACTTAACAACTATGAACCTCTGTTCAAGCCAGAGCTTTTTAGTTTGGAATTTACCTGAAGAAGCCATGAGAAGGAGACACTGCTGTGGGGAATATTCCAAAAATGCCTCAGAGGAAAAACAGTTATATAAATATTGTGTGCAAGGCACCAGAGGGGCAGAATTACTTTGGTTATTGAAGCAAAGTCTTCCTGTGGCCACAAGAACTGCCTCTGCAAGCAATTGTCAAGATAGATCATTGACATATTTACATATTTACATATTTGATATTGATATAATTGCCTTTAACTTGCATGATATTTAAATGAAAAAAGAAAATTTAAATGCAAAAAAACCCCCAAAGTCTGTACATTTTGTGCTTTCAAACGTTTACATACAAGTCTTAGCACCACAGCTACAGAGCAAAGATCTGGGTTTACTTCTTCATTCAAGTTTAGGAAAAAATCCTCAAAGATTAAGGAAAATTCTGCATCTGTGTTTAGAGTTACCAAGTGAGGCATGTCTCTAAAACTGGGCGATCGACTGGCCTGAGCAAACCCTTTTTGTGTAGGGGAGATCAGTCCCACAGACGATACTGTTAGCAAACCCTGAGTAGGAAAACTGCCCTTGCTCTTTCTCTTCCTCCTGTCCTTCGGCCAAGCACTCATTTAAAGGGAAAGCTGAATTGGGAAGGCATTGAAAAGGAAGCAGTAAGGTTCCCTTCCAGCTGGCCAGGGCTCCCTGTCACTCCCAGAAAAGGCACCAGAACTGCGGAAAAACAGAGGCAGGCTGCATGCCAAGGGCTGCTTCCATCCTTCCCTTTGCTTCCCTCCCTCCTCCTTGCTGAAACCCTTCCATGGACGAGGAATCACCACAGCCTGCAGCAGCTCCCCGGCAGGGGCACAGAGCCAGGGAGGATTTGAACATTTGGATGTCCCGGTCACACAGCCACCCCCTGCCTGGCCACTGCCCCCAGGGGCCCTGGAGCCTTCAGGACAGCCAGGCCATGTGAGGGGCCATGGCCGGGCAGTGGCACCATCCCCATCCCCATCCCCATCCCCATCCCCATCCCCATCCCCATCCCATCCCCATCCCATCCCCATCCCCATCCCCATCTCCATCCCCATCCCCATCCCATCCCCATCCGCATCCCATTCCCATCCCCATTCCCATCCCATCCCATCCCCATCCCCATCCCCATCCCCATCCCATCCCCATCCCCATCCCCATCCCATCCCCATCCCCACCCCATCCCCATCCCATCCCCATCCCCATCCCATCCCCATCCCATCCCCATCCCCATCCCCATCCCCATCCCCATCCCATCCCATCCCATCCCCATCCCATCCCCATCCCCATCCCATCCCATCCCCATCCCCATCCCCATCCCCATCCCCATCCCCATCCCCATCCCCATCCCCATCCCCATCCCCATCCCCATCCCCATCCCCATCCCATCCCATCCCCATCCCCATCCCATCCCCATCCCATCCCCATCCCATCCCCATCCCCATCCCCATCCCCATCCCATCCCATCCCCATCCCCATCCCATCCCCATCCCATCCCCATCCCCATCCCATCCCCATCCCCATCCCCATCCCATCCCCATCCCATCCCATCCCCATCCCATCCCCATCCCATCCATCCATCCCCATCCCATCCCATCCCCATCCCTCCACCTGGATCCACCCAGATCCACCGTGGGTGCCATCCCCTCAGCCACGGGGGGCTGCTGGCACCGAACCCCTGTGCTGGGATGCCAGTCAGCATTCCGGTATCGTGGCTTCATAAGCTGTTCCAGGCAGTTCCTGGTGAGCAGCTTCAGTCCAAGCATCCCAAAGGGAAGGAGTTATCAGCATAAAGAAGCAAGCAGTCAAAAGCAAATATTCAGACACCACATCACAAGTCAGTGGATCCCCAGTGTAAGATCAGATTTCCCCAGCTGCTTTTCTTACCAGTGCAGATGGTTTTCTGTTCACAATAGGATTAGCAGCAAAGAAACAATTACTGGTTAAAAGTGTAGATTCGAAACTGGGTAAATTTTAGTTCATAATCAGCTAAAGCCCCAACTCAACCATTGCGTTTTATAAATAGCAGTTTAAATTTGTTATTTGGGATTTCTTATACAAATGGGAAAGGAAGAAGGAATTTAAAAATCAGTGTAAATGGGGAGATGAAAAATTTTAAAATAGTATTTTGGGAAGGTTGTAAGAGTTTTAATTAAAAAAAATAAAATCCATCCCCTCAAAATACTTTGATCTATTCAGGTTGTGATGCATGTGTGTAGTAATAGCAACAAATAATTTAATCTACTATAAAATTCCTCAAACCAAGACAAGGAGGTTACCTGAATCTTTTAGTCATTACAAGAGAGAGATGTTGGTTTGTTGACCCATTTACAAAACCAGAAGGATTAATTTTAGTTTAGATTTTAGGACAAAGATGGGGATGATAACAAGCAAAGGGTGGCTCCTGTCACCAGGCTCTGCTCGTGCAGGATCTCCAAGGGATGTCCAGGGGCCAGTGAGGACACCCACAGCTTGTGCCTCGCTTCTGAGCTGTTGGCTCTGAGTTCCCCCACGTAGGTTCCCTGTCTGAGTCAGGGGAGCCTGGCAGCATTCCCGATTATCCCACACAGCTCTGGGAGTGAGCACTCCCAGGGCCTCCCTCCCCAGCCCCTGGGGCTCTGGGTGCCTCTCTGGGTGGGTGTGAGCTCAGGGACACTCCAGACTCACAGACTGTGTCTCATGGACTGCAGCTGTGGTGAAATTCTCTCATGTGGAGGAAAGGAGTGCACAGGAAAAAAATCCCAAGTTCTGAACTCCTAAAGGACAGCTCCCAGGATCCACACACAGGAACACCGTGGCCCTGCCTGGGAACTCCCTGGAAAGGGGGATTTTGTACTCGCTGGGTCCCTGTGCTCTGGGGGCCTCATTTCAGACACGCCACTGCATCCCAGCAGCTGCTGGGATTACTGGAATGGCCCTGCCAGCTTGGCAGAGCTGGCAGGGGCTCAGGAGCTGCAGGGTGTGCCGGGGCCAGCTGGGCACACACAGGCTCTTCATCTCCAGAGTCTTCCTCACAAGATCTTCTACCAACAGCCACTGATGGCAATGTGTTCTGTGTAAAAACCCATCGGCCAAATGCCTGGATGCTCCAGGTCTTTGGTCAAGCTATTTCTAAGCAGTGTACCAGAAATAGCGCCTGGGTTTATTTACTGTGGAGCAATGCACATTAATTCGCCAAGTGCCATTACATAACAGCAATTAATTACATTATTTCTTCATTACTAGCTGTGAGCATAGACTGTTTTCACAATGTGCTGAATGCATTTCTGCAGCTCTTCTCAGAAGCTTTGAAGGGAAGATAAATGAGGACAAGCAGAGTGCCTAGATTAACAACAAATGATAAATCCAAGCCCCTTCATTGAAGCCAAATTAAATATTCTGTTGTAGACCTTGACCTAATTCCAGCTACTTGTTATTTTTCTTGTACTTTTTCATTAAACAGATTTTTTTTAAATATCTGGGTTTGTCATGAGAATAGGCTAAATTCTTCCTTTAGACATACCTTCAGAAATTATTTGCAAGCTATCGATAATTTCAGATGGCTCTAAAAGTTACTACTAGATTTCCTGGAATCAGGATTTAATTCTCTATTTAAAGAGAAAACCTCGTGTTGTTAAGAATAGTGATTTATCTACCTCTTAAACACTACAAGACAACTCCAAATGTTATTGACATTGACCTGGTCCTCAGGTTTAACTTTTTAAACTTTTCTTTGGTTATTCTTGTGTTTTAGAACACTGATGTGTCCAGAAGATAGGTGTAAGGTATGTGCTGGACACCCCCCTGGCATATACACTATATACTGTACTTACAGTTTTATCAGAGTTGTACTGCCTTTCAAGCATTTGTAAAGAGCAGTAAACACTGTACTGAATTACTTTAAAATAGTCCATTTATTTAATCTTCTCTGGTTTTGCAGCCTTAGAATCTCCTGAATTTCTTTTTTTAGAGCTTTGTTTCCTCTCTCTACATCTTCCCTGTAATAACTGATCTCTCTGTCCCTAGGATTCAGTCTCCCGCATCAGAAAAACTCCAGTGTGTTCTATCTCATAGATTCAAAATCAGCCCTAAACTACTCTGACCTGTTTTACCCCTGTATCATGGTCAGAGAGAAGATGTGCCAGATGTCTGAGAAGTTTCATTATTCCCTCAGGGAATCTGACCTGTTCTAGAATAAAACTGAGATTGCAGAGAAGGACCAAACGCTGTTTTCAGACAGATTCAGAAGTTGGAAGTGCCTGTGTATCCATACTGGTGTGGCTGGGGTCAGAATCTGGCTAAAGAGCTGTTCTCAAAATAACAGTTTTGCTAGCTGATCACCAAACTGGGTGCTAAACTGAGTCTCTCCTGTGCTCTTAAAATGCTTTTGGCCCAGGTAGGCCCCAGATATGTGTGGGTGTTGGTGTTAATGATATCTCTGATGCATTTGCTGAGCAAAAGCTTCATATCCAAACTCAGTGCCAGGTCTGGTCCTCCACAGGCAAAATCCCAACCAGGAGAGGATGTAATCATGGAAGTAAATAGGTCCACACATGCTTGTTTAGTCACTTAAGTGTAGAACTCTAAAAACCCCAGAATATCTGCAGTATCCCTGCCCTTCACACGCTCCCTGGGCTGAGGCTGGGGGCCTCCAGGATCCTCCCTCAGCCCTGCTTACCTTCTCCTCCACATCATAGTTTGTTTATTTCTCTTGTGCAGCCCTTCTTAAAATTTACTTATTTTGACTGGTCTCACAGCTGATTTTATTATATTCACAAGAATCCCAGCCCTCCCTGACCATCACAGCCCTGTGCCCCTGCAAGCCAGCACTGCCACCTGATCACTGTCCTTGCTCTGCTGTGTTTGCTTGGTGGGAAAACAGTTCCACAGCTGGAGACCTCATACAAAGGACTTCCAAGCTGTCAAAACAGAACTTACTGCTCTGGGGGTTTTCAATATCATTTCCTCAGTTCAAATCCAAAAAAGAATGATGCCTGCAGAAAGAAGAGAGGGTGCATTTTAAATGCTCCCTACCGTTCCTAAGCTTCTAAGGCTGTGTGACTTTTTTCCTGATCAGAGTTCATAGGGGATATACAGATAAGGCTCTCCTAAGACACACACTCAGCATTGCAAACACTGGATTTTGTATCAGACATTGAATTAAACTGGCTGTGTATTTGGGGTATCTGCAAGGGTACAGACTGAACTGTGTCTGTGTAACTTTAAATAACCACCTCTGTATCCCAGAGTGCCATCCCGAGGCGACCTTTTAAAACCCCACTGATTCATGAGACACATAATTGAAATTTGTGCCTATTCTGATTAAATCCAAACTGGACCAGAAAAAGCCTATTTGGTGACCTCTGTACTGCAGTCGCTTTTCCAAAAAGCAAAAAGCAATGTTGCAGTTGCTGAACAGGAACTTATATTGAGCTGTTTTGGTGGAATGGGCAGTGACAGGACAGGCTTGAAGACAGAATAACCTGATCTTTCTCTGGGATGGCATCTCTAGCAAGGCTTTTAGCACAGGGGCTGTCAGCACAGGGGAGCTTACCCTGATCCTTCTTCTGTCACACAAGTTATTCGGCTGGCACCAAGTAACACTTACCCATCTAGTCCAAAGAAATACAAAAAAAATCACTTCATAGATATAAGCACATTTTTAGGCATGATTACTGTAAAAAATTTTGTGGGGTGTTAATTAGATTTCCAGCACATGGAACAAATATAATCAGAACAGTCTTAGTAGGTGCAGAGCTCAATCAGAACAAGCAGAAACTGTAAACTCTAAGTATTCCCTATGGAAAAATTTGGGGTGTCTTATTTTGACATGTCAGCACTGAAAGGAAAAATCCTGGGACTTATGACAGCAATGAATGCAGAGTCCAGAGTCAGAAGGCCTGGAAAATCTGCCCACTGCTCGAGGGGAAGGGAGACAGTGAAATCACATACACGGTAAAGATCCATACAAATTAGATAAGCGAATCCTTATTTTTAGCATTTGCCCAACAGCAAAGACAAGGGAACAGCACACAAACAACTCAGAAGGGAAGCGGTAACCTAAGCTAATCCAGGGTACATTGAGCAGTCAAGTTCCAGTGGCAGGAGGTGCTCATGTAATTGAAGAACAAGAACGCCTATAAGTGAAGAAAAATTGTAATTTGCAATCAAACAGGGAAGAAAACCCACATTTTCTGTGGTTGGACCTTGCCACTCCAGGGGTGATATTGCAAAATGCCAAGGGTCTTTTGCTCAAAACTGAGTGTCAGAGTAAATCAAAGACTTCGCTTGCCCAGAATTATGAGAGTAACTTGGCACTTAACTCTCATTAAACTGTCATGAAAGTCAAATGGGGTTTAGGAAGATAAACCTCGGAGGATCCAGGCCTTTGGTACCTAAAATAAAACCTGGGCTTAATTGAAAACCAGCACCAAAACAGTGATCCTGAATTCTTTTCAGCCATCTGGAGATGCCTGATATTTTTAGTTTTCCCTGTTTTTCTGAGAGAGGCATAAAGATAGAATAACACTGTAGCATAGGGAATATGGAAATCAGTCTTGAGCTCTTTCCCTCTGACATATTTAAAGCAAAAAGAATGAATAACACACATTTCCATACCTCCTTCCTGAGCAGCTGCCTTTACCAGAAAAGGAGACACCACCACCACCTGTCCTCTCAAGGAACCTTTCAGGACAAAAAAGGAAACCCTGCTCTGTTCTGTGGGTGAACAGGCACAAGGGGCATAGTTTGGAAGGGGAATCAGAGCTGTGGCATCTGAATGGAGACAAGATCCCCCCTGAGTGTGGAGAATGAAATCTCTTGCAACTCAGTGTGTGAGATCCAGCTTGTCCCCACTGCTTGCCTAAAAACCAGCACACAGCTGCCTGCTCGGTATGGGACTCTCCAGATCCCTTCTGCTGCTCTTCCAAACTCTGCTGCAGCACTGGAATATAAAGTCTGCTCCTGAGATCAAGGTCCAAAATGTTTGGAATAGATCTGGCCTTGAAGCCATTCATAACTCCACACCAGTTGGAACTCTTGTGGAAAGGGACATCAATTATATTTTATATACATACATGATTGCATTTTATATTTTGCAATGTATTGGAGAGTTTAAGAGGGATCTCCCAGACTATAAGAGAATGTAGGTGATAAGCTCCTAGGAGCTTATCTTATTCACAATAAATGAAATATGATCTACACTTGTTCATGGTATAAACAGAGCTAAATTGTAATTCTCTCCACTGATTCAATTCTGTTTGTAAGTAAGGAAAGCAATTAAAGATGCCATTAGCCTAGTGATGACTATGTCTCCATCCTCCACGTGACTCTTACTTGAGCATCTGTCTTGTGAGCAATCCTGTGATTAAATTCGTGATCTCTGAAGATAATCTCCCAATTTCTGCTTGCTTATTCTCTCTGAAAAGTTTTGTCTGTAACCTGAAAACAGTACAATTAAGTGTGTGTAGCCTAAAGTAAAGCCACGTTTTAGAAATTATATAAATTGTACCTGTTGAATTATGTTCTCTGTTCAAGACAAAGGTTTTTTGCTAGGATTGGCCAAAGAGATTTTCAAAATCTTACTTCGGGCACCGGGGGACCAAAAGGAAACAGTTTGTATAACTGCATTGTAAGAAATCTGAACAACAGCAGTAAAAACATTTCCCAGAACAGAATCTCCTGGAGTGGGAGTCAGTGTGACCCACATGCTGCTTGCAAAAAAAGTCTAAGGAAAATCTTTGTACTTGACTTGGAGCAGATCAACAAATGGCAGCTCTGGGAAAGACTGGGCTGTTTATTAGCTTTTGTCATCACCCTGTTAAAAAGGATTGGTTGCAACAGCAGGGGCCTATCATAATTAGTACCAGTGAGGGAGGGGTATGATCCTAATCTAGAAGAGGAAAATTAGGGATTAGGGAGTTTTCATATGGACTTGGAGAACTTTGTCATCCTTGGTTATTTAATGAAGTGACTGAAGCAGTTCTGCAGCTCTTAATAGTTCTCTTTCAAAAATACTACACAAGGGTACCAAGGGGAAAAAGAAAAAGAAACACAATTCTTATGGTAAGAAAGAGTGAAGCAGTTAGCAGATGGGGAATTATAAATTACACTCATTAATTAAAATTCCTGGGAAAATACTGACATATTTTCCAACAGTTTATAAAAGGATGTGGGAAACCCAAAGATTCACAGGCATCATGGATTTATCAAGAACAAATTCTGTCAAGACAACCTTTCTCTCAAAGACAACCAGCCCTGGGAATGGAGAAAAAGCAGTGGGAGTCAAATGTTTGGGCTCCAGTAAAGCCTTGGCTGTTGTCTCATGGAACATCCACACAAGGAAGTATCCTCTGGATTAAGTTACTGCAGGATGTGTGCAGGGAAAGGATATTGAGACTGCAGAGTCCAGTGATTCAGAGAAAACTGAAGGACTTGTGCTTGATTCTGTCCCAGAAAATCCTGTTTGTGCTCTCATTGCTGACTTGGAAGATGGAATAGAGAGTCTCCTCATTAAATTTGCAAATGCCAGTAAGCTGAGCCTGCAAGTGCTCAGGATAAATTTGGAAAATAAATGTCTGAAAAGAGACACAGGTCAATAGCAAGAAGTGCTATACTGGTCCAAACAGAAATAGTCAACTGCAAAAATAAAAGATGGGGAATAAATGATGAGGGAACATTAATGCTGAACTTGGGAGCCTCAGTGACTCACAAGCTGGACGTGAGTCAGGGAGCCAACACTGCTAATGCAGTCACAAAAATGAGAGAGGACAGGCTGAGAGGTTTAAGTGAAGGAACCTTCTACTCTGCAATGGTGCAACTTCTGGGCCCCAATTTTGTGGGCCATTCTTCAAGAAAGCTGTTTCTGAGTTTAAGAAAATTCAGAGGAGAGCTACAATGAAGGATCTTTTAAATTCTGTGCAAGAATGAACAAAATGGGTTGTCTTGCTTAAAGCATTGAAAACTGGGAAAACAATGAAATACTCCCCAGATGGACAGGAAAAGAAAAAAGAGATTTAATGGCAGCAAAAAAGCCCCAATAATGTTCAGGTTAGACATTAGGAAAGCTTTCCAAGGATAATAGTGAAATTTCAGGAGAGCTGACCCTGGAATATTTCAGTCCCCAGCACTGTCAGCCCCTAAGGACACTGCTGAGGAAAGGCACAGAGCAGTTTTCTTGCCATGTGGCTGAGGGATGAAGCTGGTAATAAGCTGAGGCTTCCTGGAACAATTCTCTGTGACTTTCTAGAATGCCTTAGTCTCCAGCTGCTAACAAATCTCCATTTTGGAGTAATGATAAACCCATTTGTATGCCCATGATTTGTTCTCTGAGATAGCCCTGTACATGGCCCTGCCTGTTTGCTGGGGGAGGTTCTGTCCACACTGCCCCCATTCTCTAATGGCTTTATTTAATATCTTTCAATAACAATCTTTTTTTGTCTAATTTTAGGATATGGATAAGAATTATCCAATACAAAACATAAATTACCTGCATAAATACAACAAAGTGGATATGAACTCAATAGAGCTGTTTGTGAAGACACTTGGACATAAATATGTTGTGGAGTTTGAACAAACAGAAAAAGGAAGCCCTTTTGTGTTACAGCATAACATACATGTGTTAAAGCAGTAAGCCTTTGTTACTCAGGTGAAAAGAAAAATACTACAATGTCTTTGCTTATTTTGTGAGTGACTTTACTTGAAGCAGATACTCTTTGAACTAATAATCTCATACATGGATCAAGCCCCAAGTGCCAGAGCTTTTCCTTGAAGTCAAAAGCGAAAATTTCTCCTTATATCATGCAGAACAGATAAAAGCAGCATTGCAGCTGCACAAAATTTTCTTTGAAAACCTCGCTTCGAAATAACACCAGAAAAAAACCACAAAACACCAAAGTGGAAAAGGTTAATGCTGGTACATTCACAAAACATCTATGTTAGATACCTTCTTGAATTTAACCTAAAATTATTTCTTTTGCTCTTTCCTGTAAATTAGGAATCTTCAAGAAACACAGTGACATGTCAGTGTAAAAATGAACCATGTAATACCTAAATAATTTTCTCATTTTCCCTACAAAGTTATTCTATACATCAAGAAACACTGATTTAACAAAGTAAACTCTTTGCATTTTTACATTTTTAAAAGGATCCTTTCAGAAAAAATAGAAACCTATTGATTATAAGATGGCCTATTTGTGTGTTTATTGTGAGTTTATCTCTGTCATAGCTGATAGTCTCCCAAAGAGCCTATTCATCTGGATTTTCCCACTAAATCTCTGGGACAGGATTCCAGCTGGGTTGAGAGCAGGTGCCTGGAGCTGCACTTGGTGCCTGTGCTCACAGTGACGTCCACAGAGATTCCCTTCCTAAGGATTCCACAAGGACACTGGCCCAAAGAAGAAATATTTTTCAGGAAGCTGCCAAAATGAGGAAAAATTCAGGAAGTGAGTCCCACTTCAGTGAAATGCATGTTGCTCATTTCAGAAGAATTTATTGAAAGTGCTTTACACTTAAATCTGTTTTAAAGCTACTCAGAGTAACCGAGCTCCCAGCGAGTTTTATTCTCTGGGTAAGATTGAAATATTATTGTTTCCAAGCAATAGAGGATCCCAAAATGATAAGCAATTGATCAGCTCAATCCCAACCCCTTTTGCTGTGTGCCCCCAGCCCAGGACTCTCCCTCTGGCTGAAAGCACAGGCACGCAGGAGTGAGGGACTGGCACCCCACCAGCCCCAGTTCGCTGCGCCGGCAGCGCTGCTGCTCTGCTGGGACAGCACACAGGCACTACAAACAGCACTGAGAGCTTTGTGGAACCAACACTTCCCCCAAAATTGTAACAGTGGAACACAGAAAGGTCAAATAAAGGTGATGAGATACAAATCAAGGCTGTTCAAATACATAGGATTTGGGGTTTGACTTCTCGTGTCCATTAGAGGTTTCTGTTAACTGACACATTCTTTTTTTCTGAAAAATCAAATGAAATGGTTGTTTATGGTTTGACCATGAGTCTAAACACAGGCAACTGGAGGAATTAACTGGGCTACTCATCAAGGATCTGGCCTTCCTTTCTAAATGCTGGCTAAACAATACTTCTGAAGAGGCGTTTCTTAGCAGTCATGGCTCATTGAGTGAAGGAAGAAATCCACTCTGGCTTGGGTCCTGCTTCAAACAGAACCTGGGTGAACTACAGTCTGAGCACAGCCAGAATTGATAAAGGACAGAGACAATCTCTGATGTCACCATTGCTAAAGACACTCAGCAAAACACAAAAAGACTCAATGTACTATAAATGTGATGTAGACTCCCCAAGCTGGGTATAATAACATCAAAAAGAGAGACTTAGTTTCAATAACCCTGGTTAACCCTGGTCTCTTTTAGCACTAATGAATTTTTAGTGCCCATTCCTGCCTCATGCAGGGAGCCTTTCATGTGGTTACAGCAACCAACTGAGCTTCTTTGAAAAATCATATGCCTGATAAAATGGAAAAGATTCTGTTCCAGTTAGATACCAGCCTGTTGGCAGCCACAGGCTATTCTGGGAATCACACTTCCAATACTGCATGTCAAGCCAAGATATTGACTTCTGCCAAGGGTACAGCTTGATGGGAGTTTAAAAAGACTTAAGGTTTTCTACCAAGATCTTAAAAAAACTATTTCTGTAAAGCTGCTAGAATCAAGATTGTAGTAATTCAGGGGATTAATTATTCTGTAGTGAAGACTATTATGCTCACCTCTTTATAGTATTTGGATCCTATACAGCAAGGTACATAACCAACTGTTTACTGCTAATATATATTTCAGGATAGATGCATGTGTCTTGCCAAAGGAAAGCCCAAATTACTGAGGATAAACATCTGTGTCAAATTTTCAAAAGCAGCTTTTCACTTTACTGCTTGACCAAACTGGTTTTTTGCTAACAGTCAAAGCATAGTTCTGGGGAAAAATTCCAGCACCTTTGCAGGTCTCCAACCTTCTGAAATCTCCACTGCTGGAAGACAAGTTCTTCTGTGAGCCCTGGAAATGACAAGAGGGCTGCTTTCTGTCAGTGTGTGTTCTTCATCTCCACGAAAGCTTGCCTACACCGTTGCATTAACACATTTCTCTCCATATGTTCTAGAATGTCCCTGCCTGTGGGTTGGCCTGTTGGCCCTGCTGAGCAGGGTGTGGCACTCAGGGTGTCCCTCTCCTCCCCTCACTTAGCACAGATTTTCTCTTCTGCACAGCCTTCAGTTTTATAGGAACCTAATTATGAATCAGTCTTCCACATTTTTTGTCAGCTTTGGCTAAAATTATCCCATGAGTGTAAAGCATTTCCAGGGAAATAGAATGATGTTATTGCTAATAGTATGATAATATAAATCTCATTTTCATAAGAAGCTAAGCTGCACAGAAAATGACTGCCAGTGATTATAACTTCCATGAGTTCAGAGGAGTTCTCCTAGGGCTTCAGCTGATTTCTCCTTATCTCAGAAGGCAAATCTGGGAAAGAATCATTGGACTCATTTCTTTCAGTGAGAATCCAGTGGCTGAAGTCACTGTCCTCAAAGAGACCGTTGTTACCATCCTGTCTGAGAAATTCCAGGGACAGTGACCTCCAGAGTGTAAGACGCTTTGCTGTCTGCAAGTTTTCCAGAGGCACTGATGAAAGATGGAAAAAAGTTCAGTGTGCACCATGGGAAGGCCTGGTGAAGATTTTCTGGATCTGGCTCCTATTCTCTTTTTACATTTTTACCTTTCCTGGATATTGGTAGAAAGCAGATTCAAATTCCCCAGAAAATGTATATCTGGATATAAAACCTGAATGGTGTGTGAGACTCTAACAAATAGGTAGGTGCCTGTTGTCTGCTATTTTTACTGAATTCATCAAAAATACTTCTTTTCTGATTTGGAACAGACTGGATCTAAAGAAGAGGGGTGACAGTTCAGTCTTAAGGGCCACTGCTAATAATGGCTCTACAAATGTTTCTTGGGGCTTCCAAGCCTTCAAAATAATGAAGTATTTATTTGATTTATTTTAAAAAATTGTAAATCATACCCACTTAAGAAGCAAACTTGCATATCTCTTTAATGACTCTTTCCTAGTAGCTTAGAACTGTGCTTTATGTACAAGCTCTCCTCTCTAGAGGTGGGACTTTTGCAGGAGCCATTTCAAGTTGGTGGCTGATTCTCTTTGCACTTTATCAAAGCAACGCTGACCTGTGAAAAATACCAAAACTCCTCCCAGTTGCAACCATGTGTCTGGAAACTCCTTTCAAACTTATTTTTGGAGTTTCCATGTACCTTGTAGCACCCTTGAGTCCTGCAGTTTGCAGGAAAGGTCTCCTGTTCCCACTCGAGTTGGATTTGTGCCCGAGCGCACCAACGTGAGCAGCAGAGGGATAAGCTCTGCTCTCAGTAAAACCAATGCCAGTGAGCTCAAGAGGCCCATTAGAATAGAAATAGTGAAGACAAGTGGTGCAGCCACACAAAATTTTCCTGGCAGGGAAGGAAAGGGGTGCACTGGAGCTAGGACATAAATGTCAGTCTCCGGATTCCCCTCCTGTGGTGATCTCACTGTAAATCCCCAAGAGGGGCTGCCTCCTGGTAATGGTTTAGCTACAGAATAGCATTTCCCCTCATTCAGAGGGGATGACAGAAACCCAAAATGCCCTTCTTCTGCTCTTTTCTTGCTTTTACAATCTCGTTGTTTCAGTGAAACCTTCAGAAAGCCGGGATACGGGAATGAGTTTCTGCTTGCCCAACTCCCCATCATCCTCCAATTTGATTTATACTTCAGCAACATTTAGGATTAGGTCTTTTGAAAATTTGGAGTTTTGGAGAAAATAGGTAAGAAAGACTGATTTTTTTCATTTCAGCTATTGGGACTGTAGACTTTTGCCATTATTTGATGGCCTGACAGTAGAGAAAGTGATGACTCACAGAAGGTAATGAGAAGAAGCAATTGTCTTTCATGGACAAAGCAAGTGAAATGACACAAAATGGAGTTGTATTTCAGAGATTTCCATAGTAACAGCAGAAGCAAGTCGTTTGTACAGGTTCAGAAAGATTCACAAGAACAGACCTAAGGCAGAAAACACCTTGGGATCACAGATCTGAAAAAGCCAGAAAGAGCACCTTCTTCTTCCAAAATGCCCTTCAAACACTGGCGCCTAACAAATACAAAGGAAGCAAGCAAGCCATCAGCCAGACAGAAATCTGGGCTCAGGTGCTGATTCTTGCACTGCTGTTGTCTCCTCTCCCTGTTCCTGCCACCAGGTCTGGCAAGACTGGGATGAGAAACCTGGAAAGGAATGGAATCCTCCTTCTGGGAGCTGCGCCTTCCCTTGGGCACTGGTCCCTGGGTAGTCTCCACGTGGCTCCTGCCTGTGGGAGCCCTGACATCTCTACCATCAATCAGTGGCTGTAAACAGCACCCAGAAATGGGGTGAAGGTAGAATTACTCATTAATTACGTGCTCTTTACCTTCTGAGTGGCAAAGGCTCAGCTGTTCCATGGCAGGGACTCAACAGAGCCCATCACTGAGGTCCCCTCCTGGGCAGTCACCCTGATCCCATTGTGGGATATCCCACACCGGAGGCACCAACAGCCTGGGAAAAGGACTGGAACCAGTTATTCAGGAGCCTCCTTCCTGCCCTGCTCCCCTCAGACTGAAAAGTCACCTTGCAGCTGCAGGAGCTTCCCTGCCTCGCTGGCAGCTCCGCCAGGAGCACTCTGGCTGTGGGCAGCTCGGCAGTGGCGAGCGCTCGGTGACTCTCACAAGTCACACTTCCCTGCCACTGAGTGCTTGAACTATTTATAGCCCCTGCCAGATTGTGCAAGGATTCCCAGAACACTGCAGACTCCAGTTGGAAATTATATCTGCATAGCCTGGATTATATCAAACAATATTTTTTAAAGCCCACTGTTAGCAAAATAAGCATCTTGCTGCTAAAGCTATAGAAAAGCTGAGGTAAATTGGGATCGATTCCTTACAATAAAGAAGTTAATTTTGTTTGGTTTTCCAGGTAATTTTGATAATTTATATCTTTTAAAAAACCCAAAATATTAGCTGCATTTAAAAAAAGCCTGAAAACCCAACATAAATTGCTCATTTCTTTGAAAAGTGAGATTTTTCTGATGTTTGAGACAATATATTTTAGAAAGTGTGAGGGAATAATTGTGTGAATAATTTAGACAAGAATACCTGAATTTCAATATTTCAATGTCAACTTAAAATTTCTTGAAAGCAACAAAATGCTTTCAAATTTCTGACAAAATACAGTACCTTGCTCTCCATTCAGCCACGGGACAGGAACTTTCAGTGAAATCTTGTTTTGTGTTGCAAACATAACAAATTTCTTACACTTGCACGTTGAAAAAACCAAATAAGAAATCTGGGACTTAAGATATTTCAGACATTTAAAAACCTGATAATCCACAAGGAAAGCAACTTAGCAGGAGAGCTACATGGATATAAAGGCAAAATACATCTTTCACTCAGCATCCAGGTTTTCAATGCAAATACACTGTAAACACCTGCATCTATTTCTTTTCTTATGCCATGTAAACTTGAAGTACTCTTATGCTTTTAAATAGGTCAACTGGCAGAGCTTATTCTTAATATTCAAACGGCTTATTGCTCCTGAAGCAGGAATTTCTGGAAGTCAGGCTCAAGAAGAGCCATTGTGAAAATTTGGCTGAGTTTTGTCAAAAGCAAAGAAGATTCTTAATTCTATTAAAAAGTTTATTATCACTGAGTTATCACAGGTTTTCACTGAAACATCAAATACAGACACAAGTTTGGGTCAAGTCTATTCAAAAATATAACCAACAATGACCATTTTCATGCCAGTGCCTTCTGTTAGACTTCATAATCTTCATTAATTTCAGAAGTGGACTATTATTATTTCACAGTCTATTTTAGTGAAACAGTGAAACTCTGTTCACTGGTTTGCTGGTTAGCTAACCAATCCAAGAACAAATTGCACTCTTCATTATGAAGTGAACTTTGTAGTCTAACAATAAAATACAGCTACAGAGTCTGCACAGTCATCCTCAATAATAGGCTCACACAGTAACATACCTGGGCTTAACTGTAACATTTCATGAAATGCCTTAAACCTGCTACAAAGCAGAGTTTATACTACTAGAATTAAAAACCCCAACTTCTGTGCTTGATTTAGAAACTGGGAGTTAACAAAATTTCCTATCAAACTGTTAATTAATGCAGCATTCTGGTCTCTGTGCCCACATGTCAGCTTCTGCAGCCCTTCAGTGCATTAAAAATATAAAATAATGGGAAGAGGAGGAAGAAGAAAAGGGGTTGTTTCTAGACCCCAGCATGATGTGGGAGGGCTTTTTTTGGTATTTTTGTTTAGTGATGTCACTCAAATTTTAACCTGGGAAGTGCCATTTTTCTCTCACCAAACTGTGGGAAGAGGGCGATGGGAGCTCCTCGGTCGTGTCTCCAGTTATCCATCACTAATGGCCTGGGTTGCAGCACAAACCCTCAGCAGTAACTTTAGAGTCAGCAAGGAGCCAGATTAGGCAGTTTTAATTACCCAGGAGTCATTATTTGAGCCCTTTCATCTCAGACCCCTCCATTTTTGAATCAAACCTCCCGCCTCCCACGCTGGGTCTGGCACCCCAGCCCTTGGGCCCTGCAGCAGCTCCCCCAAGGTGTGAAGGAGCCCATTTTTAGCTATCTGGGACAAAGTTAGCAGCGTTACTATTCTTACTGGGCACAGCGTGCGAGATCTATTCCCACACTAGGAGAGTGTTTAGTAAGGTCACAAGGATGCCTAATCCTTATCAAACACATTCTCTGGAAACTTGGCAGGGGTTTCGTTTTACAAGAATTCAGGTACAAATTAATGGCATTTGTTTCAGACTCGTTTAAATTTCTCAGTGTTTGTGCAGAAAAAGATCTGCATTACTGACCTACAACAGAAAATTTGTTGTCAGCAGTATTCAAAGTCTAATTTTCCTTTGGTTAAATTGATTTTGGATCCTTTTAGTTGACCAATTTTGGTAGAGTTGCTTCACATTTGTACCAGAAGCACGCTGCATTTACACTACTAAGATTTATTTTAGTCTATTTAATCACTTCTTAAGGAAGAAAGCTGCACTTTTGACATCATTTTAAAGATGGTAACATTGAGGCTGGAGGCAAACACAGAGTGATATATGCAACAACTGGATGCAATTTTCCATGTTCAAAGAGGATCCTATGTAAACCAGAGATGCAGAAGCGATACGAGTGTGGCTCTAAATGAAAACAGAGCCCTGCAGAAAGACAGGACTTGGGCAGAGCACTGTGTCTGCCTAATAAACTGTGGGAAGGAGGGGAATCCCCCACAGACTTTGTTTCTTGTCATTTTCCTGACATTTTCCTGTGGAAAGTGTCTGTGTGTGGTGGGCATGTTGCCAGAAACAGAGAGGTGTAAATTGAACATGACCAACCAGTGATGGTCCCCCAGAGCTCCCAGACCATCTGTGCAATCACAGGGGGCTCTTCAAACCCTGCTCCGAGCCAGATCAAACTGTGTCCTGACAAGATGTAGTGAATAACTCATCACAGTGCATCCAGTGGAAAAAGATGTGATATGCTGGCTCCTGAGGAAAGCCTTGTTTTAAGGAAGAGCCTTTTTTAGAAAACTTATTAAAAGGAAAAAAAGAAGAGCAGGAATAGAGCAAAAGCTGAATAGAGCCACAATAAATGAATTGAGGGGGCTCGGGCCACTCTGAGAATGCAAGAATGGATTATGACTCTTCAAAAATATTGCATTTAACTCCATATCCTGAAAGCAGAATATCCACATCTTATATGCAATGCAAAATATTTTCGCTGGCATCATCAATTGGGGTTTGTCCATTTGTTATGCATTGAGGCCCCTCCTCAACTTCCTCAGCCTCAGCCAGAAATTGGAATGTGAAGATGGGTAGTTTATTAGTTTCAACTAGTAGGAAAAGGCCTAGATACTGCCTTGTACAAGTCCTGTGCAATTAAAGCCCAGAGGCCTTTCCCAGGCAGGCAGAGCAGGGCCAGCAGGCAGCAGAGCTCTGCTCTCTGCTCCCACTCTTACACCTTCATCCCCAGCACGCTGGAATGGCACCCTGGATTTGCAGAACATCCTGGCCAGAAGAGGACATTTGGATAAATCCCCACTCCAGAAGCCCAGCAAAATAAAATCTCCCAGCCTCTGTATCAGAGTGAAGTCTTCTACCAGAGGACACCTTTTGTCAGACGTTGGCAGTCCTGCCGAGGACAGCCACACTATGGGAACCTTCACATCTGCCTCTGTGACCTTGAACAAGTAATTGGCTTGTCTGAGCCTCAGTTTGCTGCCTGAAAAGTATTTGCAGGGGTTCTTGAGGATAAGATTGCAGAGCCCTCAAATACAATGGTACTGAGGACAAAAAAAGTGGGCAAACTTCTTTTGGAAACACAGCTTTCTACTTCAACTATCAAAAAAAGCCCCAGCTGCACCAGAGTTCAAGTATGGGGGTCGAAAAAGGCTGTGATAAGAGAGAGCCTTCCAACTCTGCTCATGGGTAGTGACCATGTCCTGTGACACTTACACAGCCCTGCTGATAAACACTGCAGCATCTTGCCCTTCTGGCCCACACGAAGGGTCACCACGCGCAGGGCTTGGAGCTGCTCTGGGAAATGCAGATCCTGGAAGACTTCAGCACGAGTGCCACAGTTATATAATCACCATTCCTTCTCCGAGATACAGAGCTCTCAGCCCCCGACGTGCCCCGGCTCTCCTCACGTGAGCGCCGCGGTGCTCTGGGAGCAGCAGCGCTCCTGGAGCTCACGGCTCAGTGCCCCTCTGGCTGCTGTGACTCTAAGTGGCAGTGTCAACGCTCAGGCCAAAAATAACCCCCTGACGGATGGCATGGATACTCCACAGGCATCCAGGCATCTTTTTATAGCAGCCCTTTGATTTCAGATACCAAACCTGGGCTATTTTGGGCGCACAGGCTTGGAGAAACTTTCATGATCTTTAGCTTACATGACTACTTTTGCACTCAGGTGCTGTCAGAGTTCTTGTGGCTCTTCTTGAAGATAGGGAATATATTTATCCCACTGGACATTTGTACTCACTGGAGGGATAACTAACCTAGAAAATAGAGACTGTGCTATCACATGATGTTTTCCAAATTTTTGCTGGGGTCTAAAGCACTTGTCACTTCAAGAAGTCCTAAGATGTCTGATGGTTTGATACTCAATGTAACTGAAAAAAATAATTTTGAATTGAATTAACTAGAAGTGAAATGTAACCATGGGATGACTTTGATGTCTTTCCTCATTTAATGACCAGGAGAGGACATATATACACACACATATATACCTACATATATATGTATATATATTTTTAGTAAGAGAATGTGGTACTAACGGCCAATATCCAATTCACCCTTCTGGAAGATGGAAGTCCACTATTTATTCACATTGCAGATATCCTTATCCAAACACGTTTTTTAAAACAGAATGTACCTCTAGTGCAATTCTACAAGCCATAAACAGCACTAGAGTCTCCTGTGTGGGCAGAGCCCTCGTTGTGTTACCTCACATCACTTCGGTACAGCAGGGTAACAGAACAGGAACATTTTGGCAGCAGCACCTGGTTCAGTCATTGCTATCAACATTCTAGGGAATTGTAATTCTGATATTTACCATTGTAGTCGCAGCCAAGCCTCAAGGAAAGGTGTATAGATGGTAAATGTTCTGTAGCTTGAGGAATGCTGCCCAGATCAGACCTAGTTTACCACAATACATACAGAATCTGGAATGTAATTTTGTTTTCCCATCCTTAAAACCTTCACATCACTGGTAAGATTTTTCAAAGGAAGATTATCATTTCCATGACAACCATGTCACGTGCAGCTGATTAAATACGAGTCCGAACTAGCAAATCCACTTTTACCTAGGAAAACATAACACAAGGAGACAGGAACAAGCAGACACTCTGGAGGGGCAACTTTCAAAGAGAGAAGAGGCCTTGTAAGGTGACACATCTGGAATTCTGTGTCCAGTGTGGGCTTTGCTGCTCTCCAATGCCTCCAGTTCAGAAAGTCCCTGCTCCCTGCACCTGGCACCATTCACAGAACAAAGAGAGCAGCCTGTATTATCCAGGACAGGCACAGAGTGGGAAGGTAAAGAAACACAGCAAAAACAAATCCATGGCTCAGCATCAGAAAAATTGATTCCCAGCTGTACTTTAAAACTTTTCATTGAAGTTTCTTGCCCATGTTGCCTTTTAACATGACTTTGTAGCCAATCTAGGCAATAAATGTACCAGGGGAAAAAAATCAGTGTTATGGACATTTTGCCAATATTTGAAATAATTTTAAAAGTTAATTTCACAAGAAGTCTGTGAATAAGGCCTTATTTCTTCTAGAAATAAATCTGGTCCTAAATACCAGTGCATTAAGGCTGCTTAAGGCTGGAAGTAGGGTGATTCCAACTTGTCCTATTTTAACAGAGCATACCCAAGGTATACTTTAAGACTACAGAATGCAATTCATTTCCTAATTACTTCTAAAGGATTAAAAACCTGACCAGATTAGATTCAAAGCCTGGGCAGCAATTGCTGCAGCTGAGTATCTTCATATACCTCTGCATTTCAGCTCTTCCCTGATGGTAGAATCCACTGGTCATCAAGGAAACACTCAGTCCTTCAGCCTTTCTCCCCTAAGACACACTAATGAATTTATTCATGGCTATTAATCCAACTAGGAAATTGTTCCTCTGTACATAATCTCCCTCTCCTTTAGCATTTGACAGTTTCAAATGCTGGAGGAGGGACCATGACCTCCAATGGAAACACTAAAATTAAATGAATAAATGAAAACAAAGGGATTGAAAGGTTACTACACTTATGGTTGAGGTAAGTGGGGACAATTGCCTTTTATTTTAAAAGCTGTCCTACAATGTATATTCATATATCTGTGTATGTGTATCCCTGTGCTTTAGCAGATTTCTTCTCTACCTTTTCCATGGTCTCCACAGTCTGGTCTGGCTCCAGGGAAAGCCTACTGGAGATTATGTACCTTTTAATGCTGTATCTGCCAGAACTGGTTTATTTGGGAAAACAACAGAAAATAGGCCAAATTAAAATTAATAGAGAGCCATCACTTACACTGTCAACCAGAGCACAGGCATCAGAAAAATATATAGTAAAGCAATGAGCTGGTTTGGGAGGGAGAAAAATCCCCTTACCTTATCTTAGAAATTTGGCAGTGATTTTTAATTCTGCCATTTGTCAGAAAATGTACTAAAATACAGCGAAATATGAAAGCTTAAGAGAGATGCAGCCATAATCAGAGAGGAGCTGTGTTGTCACAAACCATCTTTCTCTCAATTTATTGGTGTTATAAAGCCTGACAGGAAATTAAAGTGGAAGAAATTCTTTTGCTGCACTTTTCTAGTGCAGGGTGTCTGCCGAGGAGTGACTCTCGGGCTCTCTACAGCAGGACCAGTAAGTCAAAGTAAGCAAATACTGCTTATTATCTATTTTCCACAGCCTCCTGTGTGCAAGCACCTCAGAGAGGAAACCAGCCCACGTGCATAAGGATGCTCTGAGCAGCAGGCATGGTGCAAAAAAATGGTGCAAAGCTCCCTGAGGAAGCCGTGAGCAGAGCCTGGGTGAAGCTCAGAGCAGCCCAGCACTGCACAGAGAAAGGGCAGCGCAGCCCAGGAGCCCCCTGGACTCAGGCTGGGCGCTCCCCAGTCCCTGCCCGGAGCTGCTGGGCGCTGAGGGCTGTCTGCACAGGACACAGAGAGCACGGCGGCACAGCTCACACCGCTGATGTGCACTGAGTCCCTGTTTATAAACAAACCGTGCTTCACACTGCTACTCATCTTACCAGTGACTTATCACCTTGCACCCTCACTTCAAAGGGTGATCGTTGCAACCACAACTGTCTGATCCATTCTAAATACCCAAGCCTATTCTCCCAATACATTACACTTGTGTGACCCCAATGGAGCAAGAATTTCTCCAGACTGATGACAAAACAACAGGTCAAAACCTTGATTATTTTATTTTTCTACTGTCTTGGATGTCTGGTTTTACCTGGAAGTATTATTTGTATACTGACATGCGTAAGTTTTATGATTACATTGTTCAGAGAAATAAGCAATGAGCATTCTTGGACACAACCTGCAGCTGACAGCAGGTTGGCCAGTAGAGGGAAATAATTCTGAATTCTCTTCATTTCAGCATGAAATAATGCCAAGAAAAGGTGAATACCATTATGTAAGCTACAGACAACTCATAATTAATGTCTGAAATACCCTTATAATTTAGGCTTTAAAGGGAAAAAATTGACACAAATATGAAAGATCAAAAAGTAGTATGGGACTGTTGTTTTTACATTTAAAACTTATCCATTTATTTCCAAGATTTTTAAAAAACCTTGGTGTCAGATACGAGCACCATTGTTTGAGTACAATGCAAATTGTCAAGCACATAATCTTCGGGAGGCTTTTCTCATCCCCAGTGCGAGGTGCTGGGGGAAAGGAGGGCTGCTGACAGCAGCCCAGATGACTGATAAAACACACATCTAACACTGACTCAGATGCTCCACAGCCCCAGCTCATGCAGGTGACAGACGGACAGACAGACAGACACTGGTGTCCCTGAGCAGGGGAGTGCTCCCAGGTGGTGGCTGAGAACGGAACAGCTCTGGCTGCCTGTGCCACCTGCACTGTCAGCCAGGGCTGGGGGCTCCGGGCTCACAGCCAGGGCTGTTCACCTTCCCTAGGCTCACAGAGGGAGAGCCCTCCCTTGCCAGAACCAGACCAAAATGGACTTTTCAGCAGACGTGAGCACAGTGTGGGTTAGCAGATTTCTAAACTCACGGGCGAAAGATTGGAATCACAGTAAATGACATCGTTTAAATATTTCCATAATTAGAACTATAAAAGTCTAAAGAATGTCCATAATTAGAACTGTAGAAGTTGAAAGAATCTGTACTAAGAAGTAGATGCACTGGAAACACATTTTTGGTAGAAGCCTTCATTCTCCTTGCTGGAAACCAAGAGAAGCCCTATTCACTCATTGCAAAGGGTGAAAAACCTGAACCATTTTATCTTTTCTCAAAACCAAGCATCTCTGCAAACAGCACCCCTGCTCCCCTTACCTCCAGATTTCAGCAGTAGATTTCCTGCCTCTTTTCTGGAAGGGCTGGGATATTTTTACTGAAAGCACGCAGTGCTCAGCATCGTGTTTCAAACCAGCTCCCTTGCCCACATTCTCCGAGTTGCGAGGCAGCAGCAAAGTAACTCACAACTGCTGTTTGTTTCCTGAAGCAAAAAGCTGGAAAGATGCCTTTGTTCCTTTGATTGACACAGAGTTTAGACATTCTACCCACAGCTGACACAGTTCCTTCTTGTCCTTAGTTCAGCTCTTCCATTTCCACCATATACCTGGAAAAAAATAAATTGTAAGGTGATAGATGAGGAGCTATCTTTTCCCTAAGAGTTAACTGTAAGAGAGAATTCACTCTTGCTCCTAAGAGGCATTGGTTGAAATGTAGGCTGTTAGCCTATTAATTGCAGAACAGACACAAAAAGTTAGCCAAAATAGATAAAGGATGATATTGTTTTTCTTTTAGTTTGTAGTGAAATGAGCTACCTGCTTTGATTTCATATGCAGTCACACCACTAAAACAGAATTGTTCTAGTTCAGCTGGATCACTTATTTGAGCATTTTAGACAAATTTTGAAAGCTAATTGAAGTTTACCAGGTACTACTTCCACTCTTTTCCTATGCTGTGTTTTGGTTACAGCTTGACTTTGTTCTTTCATTGGGCCAGGGGGATGCAGCTGAATGCTGCTTCTGTAACTTATTTTTCACCACCTGAACAAAGTGCTTGTGTGTTTTCATACCTCCACTTCAACACTGCTCTGTCTGGTGGATCAGACTCACTAATCCCCCATTCCCATGAGCACAAGTTATTGGAATGCTGATTCTTTAGCAGGCAAGTTCTGGCTATGGTTATTCACAAATACGCCTTTAAAAACCCAACAATATGGTGCTGCAATATCAGACACGGCTCTGCTGGTTTAGAGATGGCAAATCCTGCTGTGCATAACTCTGGAACCAGAATCCTGTGTGGACATACTACATATTACTATTAGCTACCTTAAAACTAAAATTTGGTGTGACAAGTGCTGTTTCAAACCGTGGATACGACTTAACCTATTTGAGAGTTCAGGAACTCTTTGGGGAGCTTGGTTAATAGTTTCACCAGAGTACTGGAACACTACCACTTTTATACTCAGGAGGACATAATTTTTAAATATCCAGAGATTTTTTTTAAAAAGCAAAAATTTTCAGTCTTTAAGAGAGTATTGCTCTTTTTAAAAAATACAGGAAATTTCTATTGTGAAATTAGATTTAAAAAATAGTCTGTGGTAGCCACAGACTCTGCTCAAGTCTTCCTTGCTTTTAGAGGGCTGGGTGCCCTTCTGCAGGATGGCTTAGAGACTTCAGCAGGATTTCAGACATTTATGGTAGCACAGCTTCTGGCTCTTCTAAGGGTGAAGCCAGTGCAAATAGGGAGAGCAGGAAAGTTACTCTGAAATGCCAGCACACATTCTGCTCAGTCAGCCTGGGCTTTATAGATCTCAGTCACTTCCAGCTGAAACTCTGAATAAATATGCAAGAAAAACTACATGACAAATGGGTCTTTCAAGTGTTGTTCAAGTGGACAGAACTTTAACTGGTGCTTTCCCATGCAGAGTCCACACACACTTCCAGGACACAAACACTCAGACACAGCTGCAGTACCGAAAAATCCCAAGTGACATGGATGCACACCCTTCAGCAACAGTGTCAGAACCATGTCATCAATGGCCTTCTCAGAGACACATGCCATAAACCAGCCAGGGCCAATGCTCCCCAGTTCTCCAGCAAAACAGGGGTAATCTTGGATGCCATACAACAGCAAGTAAGCTGAATGCATAAATTGGTGTCCTTGGCTGAGATTTCATCCCTGATCCCCTGCAAACCCAAAGCCCAGAGTCTGGGTGCTCAGGCAGAGCAGGCAGTGCAGTTACTGGCAGCACAGTTGTGTGACAGCTGTGCATTGACACGAGCTCAGAGGCATCCAGCTGTGCTTTAACTGAACACTTGCCCTCTGAGCTGTGAACTAGGGGTGTTCCACTTGTTCCATTTCTCTTTCTGCACAACTGTTGGCTTGAATCTGCATTTGAGTTAAATATGACGAGGTAAAACCTATCACAGAATTAATGTTTACAATCCTTTGTACATTAGGCTAAAGGCAGTATTAATACATCCCATCACGTGCCATTTCCAATGCCTTGTAGAAGACAAGATTATCTCATTAATCCTGTTGTGCTCCCCCCCTGGAGGTGAAACACCAGACAAAAGAACACAGAAATAAGGATGTTGGAAAGTGGTATCTGGCACCAGAGCATCAGAGCAAAGCTATGGGTGCTGCCAAAGGTTCTGAAAAAGCACAAATTTAAGTTAGGGATCTTCACATTCTGTATCTCCCACCTAGACTCACACATAAGAGCAGTTCTTTTTGACCAGTCTAAACTGTGGTAGAAAACAGACAGGTTTCATTCACTGCTCCAGTTACTCCCTAACTTTGCCTCTAAACAATTCACAGTCCTCAGAGCCTCAGAGAAAATTGTGACAAAAGAGAGCATTTTTTCCCCAATTCAAAGAAATGCAACAAAAAATTCATATAAATATACTTTAAGCTGTCTCTTACTGTTGTATTTATGAAATATATCTGTTTATCTATACACTTCAGGCTATCTTTTAAGCAGATATGACACTTCCTCCCCACTCTCCTAATACTTCCATTTTGACATCAATTAGTAGTTCAGAAGACAATAACAGAAGGTAAGACATTTTATATCAATCAGTTGTATTAATATTAAACAAGAAATGCATAGACCATTGTGCTAAAAGTTAGAATTAGACAAACTACATTTCCACAGTTACTGTTAAAGTAGTGGGAACTCTGCAGAGCTGGAAAATGGAAATTTCCATCAGGGCTCCAATGGAAGGAAGAGAATACTGTGAAGAGCCTCAGCAGCATTTTGGATGTTCAGAGGTTCAGCTGCTTTCTGCTCACATAAATATAGCTTTAGTCAGTCACATCTCCTGAGTGTAACTCATGGAGGACTTTGGCTCCCTGTTTTGTGCTTTTACAACCAAAAAAATGTCTTCACACTGAGTGAACTCCCTTCTTACAAAATTTGAATGATCATCATGGGAAAGAAATAACAAGCCCTGGAGAGTAAAAAAGCAACACATGGAACAGAAATAGAGTTGTCATCAAAACTGTAAAAAATACATTATGAAAATCGAGTGTCCAAATGCATATGAGGGTTGAATGCCAGAGATGGAAACCTCAGGGACACCCTATCAAAGGGGACAGAGATAAAGCTTCCACACCATCCCTCAGATGCAGACCATCAATCCTTGCCTGACACAAGGGGATTTTACTCAGCTACTTGGAGTTTTCAGTGTTATAGAGAGAAATGTTATACTTCAGTCACACTCAGCATTACACAGAGGTTTTGTATTTGAAAAGGGAGATCAGAATCCCACAAAAAATCACTTGGCTTCAAGAATTCTCCATTTTCTACGAGTTTATAGTCAGCATTTTTTAAGCTGAACTGTCTGGCCTTTAGACACAAACCGATTTTGAAGACAGGGGCTGTCTGAAATCTTCTCATGGATTTCCTTTTTCCCATAAAATTCCAGGTATTAACATTGAGTTTTCACCCACTCCCTACACATGTTGCAGCTCAGAAGGAGCAGTGATTTCTAGCAATCACTTCATAACAACAGGGAAAGCTTTCTGTCCTTGTTACCAGGACAAATTTGTTCTCAGGTAATTACTTCACAGTATCATTGGCATAAATTCCTTCAGCTCAGAACACCCAAAACTGGGAACATCCTGGCTCAGCAGTCCCAGGCTCTGCAACAGACACCTACAGTGGACACCTACAGAGGGACAACTGAGAGTTACTGCTTGCCAAAGACTTGCTGAAAGCCCAACAAAGTATTTGGGGCCAAATTATTGAAATAATAAAAAAACCCCCAAACAACAACAACAACAAAACAAAACAAAGCAAAGCAAAGCAAAACAAAACAAAACAAAACAGTAATAATAATACCTGGTTTTACATTTTTGTATTATATTTATGATGGTGATGATGATGATGAATGAAAGTATCCCAAAACAGCCAGTTTCTTTAATCTTGAAATGGCAAAGAACAGGAACAATCTGGTGCCATTGGTCAGCTCAGCTCTCCCAGCAAAATGCTAAATCCCTGGAATTACCAGGCAAATTAAGAAAATGTGCTCTAACACCAAAAAAACCCCAAAACATCACTCAGCCACTAAGAGAAGTCAGCCTGTAGCCAGTGACCGTTCACAAAGGGATTTGTAAAGCTCTCCCTAAGGAATGATCCATGTCTCTACTGTGCAGGAAGCAGCACGTTCCCAATCCAGTCATGGCAGAAGCTTCTTCCCAAGGGAAGATGCAACAAATGTGGCCTTGAGGACTAATGGCACTGGATTGTCATGATTCCATCTGAATCAGTCTGCTTAACTCTTACACAGAGAAACTTTTGAAATTAATACTTGGTTTTATATAAGCTGCTCCTGAATAAGCCATTTAACTTTAAAAAGTGCTGATGGAAATTCTGAAATGCCTTTTCATAGGAAAATAGCATTTTTCATCCCTACCCTAAGGGAAGGAAAAAATTTATTGCAGAGTTTATTTCCCTGTAATATTTTGTCGATTACCTGCAAACATTGCAGGTTTTGTCCTGTGAAAATCAGTATGTAAGACTGTGAAATGTGTGACTGAATAATCCAGTTTCTTTAAACCAACAGAAAATTATTGTACGTCTCAATTTTAAATGAAAATTAGAGCTCTATACGCTACTGAAAAGCTGTGAGTGCTTTAAAACTTCTTTTTTTTAAAGAAAAACCTTTTCATAAATTAAAAATTACCACTTTATATCACTTTAGTGATTGCCCTAATGCTGTAACTTGGCAGGTTATGGGCTTTGCAGATGACTTGTAAACCTTCCAAATAGACATCAATAATAGAAGTAATTGCACGGTCTTTATAAAGCAATCTGAACAATTATGCTCCAATATAAAAATCTATTTCCCCTATAACCAGCAATGAATCAGATACCCATTAATGAATAAAGATTGTGAATCATCATCTTTAAAAGATTTAAGACTGGGAAATGTAACAGCTTCTTAAAATTGGCTCCTGAGCTTGTCTGGATTAGTGACTGGATGGCCGAGGTGGTTGAGAGCTCGCTGGAGTTTTTTTCAGTGTCCCAAAGTAAATTAACCTGATGTGCATCCTGGAAATGCCCCTCCCAAGGACACACCCTCTGTCTGGGAATGTCCCCTGCTCTTGCCTGGGCTGGACAACATCACAGAGCCACAGAATTAACCAGGTTGGAAAAGGTCTCTGAGATCATCGAGTCCACCCTGGGACCCAGCACCACCCTGTCACCCAGACCAGGCTTTCAATGTCCAAGGACATTGCCACAAAGCAAAGGGGCCTCCTTCAGCACAGCATTCATGAGCAGTTTCTAATTTCCTGTGAAAGAATTCCCTCCTCCATCAGTATCAATTAAACACGGTGTGAGTCAGATGGGAGCAGACCCCGCTGGCTGCTGCTGACTAATTGTCAGCATCAATTCCTGGAGAAATTCAGTGAACTAAGGGTGATTGGCAACTTTGGTCAGAGGCAGCCATGCCAAGCACAGTATCTGTGCTTTAAGGATGGGTATTACTGCATTTAAACCACTAACATGAGAAGGCAAGATACATCACAAAGACTTTCATATTGAATAACCCAAAACTACTTTTGTTGCCAATCTTTTGTATTTTATGAGTATTTTACATTATTGGCTCGCTCCTTTTGCTGAGACTTGTCCTTACGAATCTTGTGTGTATGCCTAAAAAAATTTAGGCAATGCATTATTTTTAACCTTTTTATAAGCATTGTATATTATGTAAATAAACACATCCTTTGCCAGAGGGAAAAAAGTTTGCAAATCCACAGAGACCAAAGGAAAAAGACAAGCATGCAAGAAGTACTTCAGTAATTTTGAAATGAGCATGACAAACTTATTTTTCAGGTCAGTGCATGATTTTCTATTACTACCTTTTCCTTAAACAGTCCTGGCTTACGTTACCCATAGCATAATTAAGATCACTAATTTAATCTGAAATTGAAATAGATTTTTAAAAGTCAGTTGTGCTTTCAGCTCGGATCCTTCACACACAGCAAGTCAGCTGCATGTGAGGTGGTAGTTTGGAACTGTGGGCACAGGTTTTTTTCTACAGTCTCCAAGTCCTCTGAGCTTCACAAACACAAAAAATCTGCTTAGACAGACTGCCCATTCACACTTACTTGGTTTTGAGAGGATGGTGTTTGTTTCCATGGAGCTTGAGGGTTTTGGGGTATTTTTAGTTTTTGGAGAAGGGACCAAAATTGTAGTAAGGCACAATTCAAAGGAGGATGCAGTGATTTTGAGCCTCAGTTTTCTTTCTTCTGACTTCAGGATACTCTAGTTACTATTTCAATAGTCTAATTTTGCCACAAAATGCTTAGTCATATACATCTACATAGCTACATCAGAAATTTCCAGTTTTAGGGAAGTGAAGGAATGATTTTTAAAAGAAGTGTCAAAAAACACAGGAGGAAAGACAGACATCGCCTTGAAGTTATGCAAGTTATGTGTATTAACAGTAGAAATAACAAGCATGAGAAACAAACAAGTCACAAACACAAAACCTAAATGGAGTTTCAGGTACTGCCTGTGTCCTTCCCATTAGGGTGGTATTGATGCCATGAAGATTTTTGCCTTTTCTTTTATACCCCTGTTATACCTTTTTACAACTTCTGTATTCTTAGTGCTTTTTGCCTACATTCTTGGCCTTGTTTGTCAAGCTAAGAGACTCAACATTTAGAAGCTTCGTAGCCAGGGAGCAGTGTGCCCCAGACCCCAAGGTCCTCTCCAGAACACATTCTGTAAACCAAGATAGAACCATCCAGGGGAAGGTTCCTTGGGGAGGGGGGGCTCACTTGAGCCTCTCATTGGGGAATCTTTGATAGATCTGCTAATTAGTAACACCTATAATGTTATACCCAATGCTGGGGGGAGAGGCGGACACAGAGATAGACTCGGCGGGGTGCATCTCGATGCATATGACCTGGATGTGTACACCTAAGGATCCTTAAAATAAATACCAAGGTAAATTCCCTTTTCCCCTTCTAACCGTGTATGACTTTTGATTTTAAGACCAGGAAAAGGCATCAGTATAAGTGAGTCTAAAAAAACATTTGCAGTTTTGTCTAAATCCAGCAGCCACCCTGATCACCCAAAAGCCATGTGAGAAACAGCTGGGAAAATCAACCACCTGTCTTGCCATTATCACTGCTTCTTTTCTTAATGCAGTGCCATGAACACAGAAGAGCCTTCTTTATCTTTCAGACACAAATATTGGGTGTTTTATTTAAAAACAAAAGGATTTGTAGCCAACACAATTTTTCAAAGTTAGAAGTATCTCTTTAAATAGTCCTCTCAAAGATCGAATTCTTGGTATAACTAGATGAATTTTGCAGTTCTGGGTGTGAGCAAGAAAAACACCTCACGTCAAAGACGTTTCACTCTTCCGTAGTGAGGAAGAGGAAGCAGGACTCTCCCAAGGCCTGTTCATGCCATGTCTGAGCTCAGAGCTGTGCACTGTCAGGGCTCACAGGTTTCATCTGCTTCTAGGATGGTCTGATCTCAGCAAACTTTCTCACTCCACTGGTTGCCCTTTCTATCCTTTATTCCTTTCTCAGGCACTTACAATATATGCATTTTCTTGTATGTTTTGTATGAGGAGAGGTGAGAGAGCTGGCATTGTTCAGCCTGCAGAGGAGAAGCTTTGGGGTGACCTCACTGTGGCCTTGCAGGGCCTGAAGGAGCTGCAGGAAAGCTGGAGAGAGACAATTGCCAAGGGCTGGAGGGACAGGACACAGGGAATGGCTTCCCAGTGCCAGAGGGCAGGGCTGGATGGGATATTGGGCAGGAATTGTTCCCTGGGAGGGTGGGCAGGCCCTGGCACAGGGTGCCCAGAGCAGCTGGGGCTGCCCCTGGATCCCTGGCAGTGTCCAAGGCCAGGCTGGACATTGGGGCTTGGAGCAGCCTGGGACAGTGGAAGGTGTCCCTGCCCATGGCAGGGGTGGCACTGGGTGGGCTTTAAGGTGCCTCCCAACCCAAACCTTTCTGGGATTCTGTGATAATGTAATTCTTGAATATCTAATGTTCATATCCTAGAAAAATGTCCTCCAGCTCCCCCTCATCTCCTTGTGGGTCTCAGGGTGTTCACCCTGCACAGTGAGCTTCGTTCCTCAGTGAGGAAAGAAGTCAAGACATTCCTTGGGGTACTACCTCACAATAATAAAACTGACTAGTTTGGCATCCAGCCATGTTTGAAACATGACAGTAAGGGAGGAATTAGGGCAAAATCTTCATGCATGCCCAGATCCAGAGTTTCCGTGTGCCCAGAGTTACCAGTTCCCAGAGGAGTTAGCTGTGGCCTGATGCAGTGAGTCTTTACTCTTCCACGTGGGTAGGTAGGTTAGAGGATTTTTGCACTTTCCAATAGTAATCCTACTTGAGACAGTGAAATAGTCACACATCCATAAATTTACCTCACCACTTCAGCACCCAGTGTTGATACAGGAGACATATCTGCCTCTTACATCTGAGGAAGACTGGCAGAGGTTTATAAGACTGATTTCATGCAAGCCTCACGTGGAGATAGCTCAGAATAGCAGAAGATACCAGAAATCACTTGTTTATCCCACAGTATAGACTTCATTTATTTTCCTTAGCATTAACTACCCTCATTTTTTTCCTCCTTTCTCTCCTTCCAGTATATGCTGCCTTGAATCTCTTTTTCCAGATGGTTTCTGTCACCCTTAACAGTAATACAAAAATTGCCCATGTGTTCTTTAAAGGCTGTAAACCAATTAGCTAAGTCTTTGCTTTCATTTCATCAGCTCAAAATTTCTGTATATCTGATCACATTGTTCCAGCTGTGATCCTAATGAGCTAGAATTTCTCATTTTGGGGGCCCCTAAATTCTATTTATAGAGTCTTTTCCAACAATGAATTCATCTGTTCAGAAAACAAGGTCGGACTGTGCTCAAAAATAACTTACAATGAGCCATGTCAGCAAATACCAGATAAAGGTAGTGCTGAAAGAGGGAAATGAATACTTCAAGCTCATTTATGATTTATGAGTTCAGGGTTGAAATGGAAATGGCACATAATAATGAACAATGGAAATATCTCTTGTTTGGAAAGTGCAGATGAATAGAACTTTGGGCTTGACTAAGTTATTAATAGGTTATTGATCCAACCTATTTCTGCTACAAAAAAAAAAAAAAAGAGACCAAAGTTCAAAAACTGGTCAGCAATAAACAAAAATATACTCCATCCGCCAATAGCCAAAATACCCCCCAGCCATAAAAATAGAGACCCTTAACCATCAGTCACAGGTATCTCACATCCAAGATCACACTGCACCTGCAGTTACAATGGGCACATCCAGGGGGTCACACTCACTCCTCCCGAGTTTCCCAAGGAGAGGTCAAGTGACTCTGGACAGAGTCCCAGGACGTCGTGGGAGTGAAAATGTATGTGACTTCAAGGGAGAGCACAACACTGCGTTTTCTACCCAGGTCAGGGAATCCAAAACCCTGGGATTTTTTTAGAGGTGGACATTTGCTTCCCTTCTACTTTCCCAGTAGAATTGTCCTACTGACCCGTGCCTGGTCCGTCTTCAGGTGCAACGCCCACACCTCTGGCATGTTTGGTTTTAGTTCAACAGCACCCTGGGAACCAGAGCCAGCCTTTGCTGTGCTCCTAAGGAACATGTCAGAAATACAGTTGTGCCTCTCAGCTCATGGCAAAGCTCTTAGAACAGCTAAAATTTCATCAAGTATAGAAAACCTCCTTAGACAAAAATAAAAGTTTACTTGGATGCATCTTCATACCTCTCCCTTTTCTTCACAGAGCATAAAAATCATATTTTCATCACAAAAATGTATTTAAAGCAGGAAGATCCTTGGGCTCATGACTGCCCAGGATCCCATCTTGCCTACAGGTCTTGCTCTTCCTCTGTGGATCAAGTGATGTGTTTATCCACACTCATATATATAATATATATACAGCTGCAGCAATCAGTTGGTCTGGTGAACAGCACAAATTTATTTAGGAATTTTGTTATATTTTAAATAGATAGGCAGGCTCCTGCAGCAGTTTGCAGTCTTTACAAACCATAATTGCCAAATACAACTTGAGGAGAGTGGTTTGGTTACAGCTATTTGCTGGGTACCACGTGGGTATTTTGCAATAAGAACATAAAGTAAGGGCAGGTTCAGCTGTTGCTACATTTCCTGGCTTACATTCTTCCCCTTGCTCTAATTAACATCAGAATTTTACAATTCCTAACCTCTTCAAGAAAAGTAATAAAAAATTCTTACACTAAGCTGAAAAAGGATCAATTACATCCATAACTGGAAAGTTTTTGAATTCTCTCAGCAACAGAAGTTTCGTGGGAGATTGTTTTCATCAGCAGGATGAATAAAAGATGAGTTGGCAGGTGAATCAAGTAGAAATATTTATTACTAGCATGCACTGAGAATGACACTAGAATGCCTCTAAAAACCTGACTGGGGGAAAAGAAATAAATGAAAAAGCCATTTAAAAATTAACTCTCACTCCAGAAAAGGAAATGAAGATAACCAGATAACCAAGCACACCTACTTTTATATCATGTTGTTAAAAAACCACACAAAAATTGAAGTCAAAACAAAATTGAAGCCAAAATGAAATTGAAGCCTCTTTTCCTTTATGTCACATGGTCACAGAAGGGCAACAATGTCCCATTGTTTCTGTGGGTTTTACAGAGGGTTCCACACTCTCTTCCCCAAATGCCACCACAGAAACTCAAACTACTGGCCAGTGCCATCTGCTCTACTGCAGCCAAAGATTTCAAAGACACAGGGTTTACCACAAACAAAGTCACCATAAAAGTAAATAAATCACTTTTTCAGCAGTGTTGGGATTTTACTACTATTGTCATAGTTTCAATAATTCAGCAGTTATCTCTTATTCATAAACTGAGCTCTGCAGATGAGGGGAAGGTTCTATGTGCCTGCCTTGGGAATTCACAGGGGATTTCACAGCAGAGAAAACCCCCGGCAAACTGCAGGTTTCCGAATGCACGGCACATCAGAATCAGGGTGGATGCACTGATTTTATTTGTTTCTCATATGCTTGCAAACAGTCAGAGATAACTATTCCAGGCTTTTTTAAAATAGGATGATGCAACATGAGCCCCAACCCTGGAAGATTTTAATCATGACCTATTTCCTCTGAAAATCTGGCCGAATGATTGGATTTCACTTCTGAACGAGCGAGAGCACAGAAAAGATCTGGTTAGCAAAGACTCCCAATGGGTTTGGGATCAGAACCTGACCCAAGGCTGTGTGTGGAGCAAGTCCATGGAGGACCAACTCCAAAGTCCACGACTTTGCCCTGCCCCACCACTGCCCAGCATCTCAATCTTTCAGATGAGTTGCCACTTATTGTCTGATTATTTTCTTTTCATGGTAAGTGGTTAGAAACCGACTCAAACAAATCCCAGGCTGAAGTTTGGGATTACACAAAAGGTAAAGTTGGTCTAAGATGAGGATGCATTACTTTTATCAAATAACAAAGAGGACAAAGTGGTTGCTCTGTCCCCCAGCACTTCAGACTGGTGTTATTTGCTGTGCTAATACTGCATTGCTGTGACAGCAGCAAACAGTGGGAGAAGCTTTTCCACGCAATTGTGGATTATTCACATGTGCACCTGGCTGAAAGCACGTCCGGTCACACTCTGGAATTCCCTCACCCTCCTGTGTGGAAGAAAGTCATGTCTCCCTTCTCATATTGCTCTAAAATTACAATGTTGCCCCTTTTTCTTGGTGTAGTTGCTCAGATCAGTAACCAGAAAATATAATACCGTGGAGTAACAGGAACGGGAGGGGGAGAGGCATGTGGGAAATGTGACAGCAAGAATACACAGAAAATGCAAGTTTTCATAAGTTGCATCCAATGCAGGCAACTATGTCAAGAAAAAAAGAACTGAACATGAAAGGATAAAGGTGGGGAAACCCTCATCTTACTCAAGAATGCCAGCTGACAACGAGGTTGGAGCAAGACAACTCCGTGAACACCCAGACTAACAGTGTATCCCCATTCCTCCCAGCAGCAAGTTCCCCGGGAGCATCCCAACGCAATTCCCAGACTAGAAGTTTGTCCAGATGGAAATGTTTTAACCGAGGCCCACAGCATGGCCCCGGGGCAGCCGCGGCGCTGCGGCGGGATCTCAGCAGGAGCCAGGCACCGGGGTTATGGCTGAGCGAGATTTCCTCGGCTTTGGAAGCATCTTTTCCTCTTGTGCAAGCGAAGACTCTCCAGGAAGCTCAGGCAGGTGTGTCCTGGCTTCACCTGCACTGTTCTTGTGCCTCACAGTGCCAGGACAAGGAGACTGTTCCACAAAGCCTGACCCTTTAGGGTACCTGCACCATTCAAACTTGGTCTAGAAAAAGAATTGAAGTTAAACTCTTGCTCAGATTCACTGAGCAAGAGTACTTCCCACCCCATTCACAGGTGGGAAGTACTAATAAATCACATCGAATTTTTAAGATGTGTGTAGACGATTGGTGGGATTTTTTTCTCCATTTTCAAGAGCACCTGAAATTTATGTCATGAACAAGTAAGAGCGAGGAGAGACTGGTCAGAGCACAGCAACCCTTTTGCAAAACTCAGGTGACACCGTCTGGGCAACCCCGGCTCTGCAGGAACCGAGTCAAGGATTATCCAGCAATGCACTGAAATGGGAATTCTGCTTCTTAAGAAAAACACCGCGGAAGTGTGCAGCGTGAAGTTGTGCTGTAAGAGCCACCTCAAAGCAGCCAAGTGCATTTCAAAAGGGACAAAACAAAGCAGCAGAACACACAGAGAAAGGAGCGTGCCCGAGGCTCAGAACCCCCTGCACTGGCAGCAGGATGCTGGCTCCTGAAGCACTGCAGTCGCCTACAGGTGGGAAGAACTTCTTCCACAGGGAGCACCTCTGCGTGGGTTTGAGAGAAGTACAAAGCCAGAGTCTGAACTAACCTACGCACCCTAGAACAATCCTATAGGATTGGCTCCAAAATTTCGGCAGGGAGGAGTGGGAAGTATGCTTTATGACCCACTCATCTGCTGCCCATATCATTTTAAACATTGCTTGCTGACCCCAGTTTCCCCTTCTGCACTGTTTAGTTCAAAAAAGCTTCACCAAGCCATAGTTTTTCACTTTAAGAAAAGCGCCCAGATAAGTTCCCTTAACCCAAATAAAAACCATAATTATTCTTCCCTGCCGCAACTGCTGGCTCCCAATCACCTTTTTCCTTGAGGATGTTAAAGAGCTTCAGTCAGAGCATCCCCAGCCCCTGACACCCGGGCTCCAAATGCCAAGCTCCGGCAGAAGTGCCCTGTGTGCCATGTGGGGCTGTGATGTCCCTGAGGCACCAGCACAGAAATGACTCTCACCCGACCGACAAGTGCAGAGATCAAAGGGGAGCAGTGTGAGCCAGCTCTTCAGGATGAGTACAAGGATCTGGTAAAATGTAAAGAGTTCTGCTGGACAGGAACAATTTGAAGGTCAACATCCCCGCCATAGATACAAAGAAGGGAAAACTTTTTTTTCATGTCATGGCAATTTTTATTCATTGTAACCCCGAGAAAAACACACACCTGGGATTCTTCCCTCTCTACTTTCTATTGAAGTATTCAGCCTGTGGCAGTACAGAGCACACACCAGCTGTGTGACCAATTGATATCTGACAAAACCCCAAGGTGTGCACAGCTCTGCCTCCAGTTCTCAGTACAACTACGGCTCTGAACAGAGAACTCTGGTCAACTTAACACCAAAAAAACTCTTCCTCAGAGTCTAGACAAGTATCTTCTTTTGCAAGAAAAAAAAAAAATCAGTCCCAAATAGTTTTCTCTTTACCTCTCCTAGAATAGACAAATACTTGAAATTAATGGGAATAAAGTTAAGCTTCGAAGATTGAATACATGAACAGTTGCCTTGCTACTGGTCTATTGCAATTTAAGGATTTATTGTTTCTATAGGTGTTGTAGGGGGTTTTGCATTATTTTAAGACAATTACAACATTTTAAATGTTACAATGATGTTTTATCTGTTGATGAGCTCATACATACCGAAGTTAAAATAACTTTCTGTAAGTGTCAAATTAACTAAAGCCCAATTTGGTTATTGGGCCAGTGAACTCGTGTCCCCTGTGCTGCCTGGTTAATTTAGAGGAGCCTCAATAGTGTCGAGATGTCTTTACTTTCATTTCTTAAGAGCTGTTTTCATTGTGGAAAAGCCCCAGAGCCGCAAACACTGCAGCGAACTCGCACCTACTCAAGCTGTTTACCTCTATCCCAGGTTGAACATTTGTGCTCTCTGACCTGGAATCTGGTGTATTTCCCTAGGGGCTACATTCCAGCGCAGTAACCAAAACATTGCCTTCCATCCATTTAATAAAGATTAGTTTTAAGTGTGAAAGGAATATTTTTACTTAGAAAAACAGTGATCTCCCCTCACCAATTACAAAAAAAGTTACCCTTTTTTACAAAAAAAAAGACCCTCTCCAAACTCCAGCTGTGTTACGGAGGTCTGAATACTTTAAATAAGCATCACAATTTAGAAGTTCTGGAGAAAAAAAAAAGTGACGAAGCTGTATTTGAGCTCAAGATGTAAGTTTTGGGGAAGAAAACAATATTTTTCTACTATTTACATCCATGCTTAACCTCAGATGTTTCACTTCAGGGTCATAATGTCCATAATACCACATTTTAAGACATGGAAGTTGTGTGAATGCTGTTGACTATTACTTCTCTTGCTGCCATGGAAGTGAAAAACACAAAAGGGAAGCAGAACTATCTAACCTAAACCAGACAGATTGCCTCCAAAGTTGTTTATTCCAACAGATTTTCAATACTGCAGGAGTTGCATCTAAACATTCTTCACATCATCGAGCTTGCAGGAGCAGGTTAATGCAGTTAGTTTGCTCACTTAAACATTGTTGATGCTCCATGTCACAAAATCTTATTAGTGCCAGCTAGCTCTGATTGCACTAATTGATGAAGCAATTAAGACAAGAGAATACCTACGATCCAGTTCAAATGGTACAATCCCTGTTTTCCTCACCACAAGTTATGGTGTACACATTACTGAGAATTTAGAGTGACTGAAATCTGGAACTTCTTTAAAATACATTGGATAGAAAACATGATCGAATTGCTGTCAATTCAGGCAATTTCAGGGTGCAGTAAATTGTTGAATTCATGCATCTTACCGTGGTTGTAGTGGGTGAATTCATCAAGAAACGTTTCACTGTGTGCACACTGTCACAGTTCAGTACGCCTGTTAACTTCTGCAGTGACCTTAAAATGTGACTTCTTCTGGGTAAACATGCACATTTAATACTGGCAGAGAATTGAGGCTGAAAGGAATTTTAAGAAAAGTGCAACATCTCAGCATGGTGGAGCATGCAAGTTTGAGCAGCTCTTCAGAGCTGAAGATCCCTCATGCTTGTTGAGAGGACACTCCCTTGCTTTGATCAGGTACAGCTCTTTTGGGGCACCTGGCTACCAGCTGTCAGATATCAGGAAAGGAGGGGGGAAGGTGTTGTCATCTTGCTCTTATGCGAGCATGGAAATACAAATGAACCTCAGTGCTCATGTGGCTCCAGCTGCTCAGCTGTTTGATGGGATGGATGGCCCGGGTGCCACAGCAGCTGACTGCGGTGCGTCACCTCCAGCCGGCTGCTGCTGTCACCTGTGTGACAGCTACAGTGACAGAGAGCGGACAGCCAGGGGTTCTGTGGTAAGAATCCATAGCTCTGTCATCTCCCAGTCCCAGGATACAACCTAAGAATGCAAAACTTAGTGTCCTGATAACAATGCAGAATAACACCTTGCTTACCTGAAGGTAAGGTCTGACAAGTGCTTGGCATCTCAGAGAATGCGCTTTGGGTTTCCAGAGTTCTCACACACTTCCACATGTGCGGACTTTTCACCCTGGGGTTTTCTCACCCTGCTTAGTTCTAGTTCACACACATTTTGTGGAGGGGCAGGAATTTCTGGCAGGTTCCTGTCTTTCCCTGTGTGCTTGCCCAGGGCAGTGGTGGAGTCACCACCCCTGGAGATATTTAAAAGACACGTGGATGTGGTGCTTAGAGACATGGTTTAGCAATGGCCTTGGCAGTGCTGCATTAATGGCTGGATTCAATCTTACAGATCTTTTCCAACCTGAATGATTCTAAGTATGGATGGGTTGCCTTCATTGACAGCAACAAATCCCAGGGAATATGCAGTTGAATCCACGATTCGTATTTAAAAAACCAACCAACCAACCAAACCAAACCAAACTTTTAACCAGTTTAACGTTATCCTTTTTCACCACAGGATGATTACAGTGCTGCATGGTACAACTGAGCAAACCTACCATGAAATGGGAAATATCTTTCTAATTTTCAGACACGTTCCCCAAAACAATCATTACCAATTTGCCGGTGCAGGTACAACCTACACACAGTATCACCAAGAGTTACACTTGATGAAGAAGTGCCACACTGACTCTTTCAAAAGATGAGCTGGATTTCAACACTGGACAGCGGAAGGAACAGAAATTTGTGTTTATTTTATGACTAGACACTTGCTGGTTTGCTACACTACTCTTGCAGCGGCAGGTTGGCTCTACATGAGATGTTTTCTAGACTATCTTCATAAAACAAGTCCCACTTCACACCCCTCTGAGAATGGTTTAGCACCTTTGTGCCTCTGGCTACATTGCAAAGTAATCTATTAAGAGGTAGTCAAAGAAATGCTTTCTTTCACTACCTTAGGGCTAAACTTCAAGCAGTGAAGCTTGTAACTGATCACACAAGAGGATTTTTAAGAACAAACAGAAGCCGGAAGGGTCCAGGGATGCTGCTGAGGAGCTCTCCCCTCCTCACCCGCTGCCTTGCAGGCAGAGCAGACCTCTCCCGAGGTTAACACAGGCCTGACCTCCCCTGTTTGCCTTCCTGGCACAGGAAATCTCGGTCTCCGCAGCACCAGCCTCGAGGATGAGAGCAGGACACATTTTAAAGCAAGCTGGACCGCAGCAACAAGAATTTCAACAACCTCTGTAGCATCTGGCACAAACCCAAAGTCTGCCTGCAGCCCTTATCACCCAGAGCTCAGGGGCAGATTTCCTGAGGTAAATGCTGGTTTGGTGATATCAAGGGGAACAGACCCACTCATTGAACATGCCTCCAGGCTGAATTGCTGGATGTATTCCAATATGTACTACATGAAAAAAAAATTAACAGTAAATTCAGAGCAAAGGTTTTTGTAAGGATGCATTCAGTGATTGCAATTGTAGCACTGAATTACAGTCAGTCCTGAATAGTCAAAAGCATGAATATTTTTGGAACAGTTTTAGCTTCCTTCTCCTTCTAATCCCACCTTCAAAAGATTATTAAATGCCTGAAAAAAGCACTAAGAAATTTTATGTGTAAGGAAAAGCACACAAAGAGCCCCAAATCCACAAATGCTACCTGTTTAAGCTCCAAGACCTCATCTACTTAAGATCTTGAGAAAAAAAAAACAACTACTTTTTCACTTGCTAAAAACCCAGTATTTTTATTTGCTCTGCTGCTCCCACACAGTTTCTTACTCAGCAGCAAGAAGAATGAACAGTCCTGTATTCCCAATATTCCTGTGGGCAACAGTTCCTGTTGTGTGTAAACAAGGAAGAGGCACCAGAGAACACCATATGTAAAAGCTAATTTGCAAACTTGGATGGCACTCTGGAAAGCTCAGTATAAAAGAAACCATTGTAAAATACACTTTCGTGTATGTTCAGAGACTAAAACATACATTCAGTAGTGAAAATAACTCTGTACCTATAAGGAAAAGCAAGAATGAAAGATTAAACATGTTTTGGAGAAGTACCAGCACTGTTATTTCTTCTAAGTGAAATCTGGAGAGAAAGGTGCTCTCTTTTGTTATATTTACCTTTAGGTGAATTTTTGAACTTCTAGATCTGACAAACAATTTAAATTACAGTTGGTAGATTTGATGCACAGCACTTCATAGATCAATACCTAATAAAGGGTACATTGTTTAAGCAAAACACTCAAATGCTTAAGTCTGGTGCTGTTAAATCCTAAACAGGGAATTGTGGAGACCCTCGTGTTTGAACTCTAAGCTGTCACAACAAGTCCACACAGAGTTAAGAGAATATGCGTTCACTCTTAAAAAGAATTGCACAAGAAAATAACAATTTTTCCCTTGCTTAAGGAAGAGAATCAGGAAATATATCTGACAATCTGACAAAGGCTCTTTGAACAGCCTTCTTTCATGTTGTTTTATAAATATGGGGCCATTTGTTAAAATATCTGACACATCCAAAGAAAGTTTTGGTAGTTAATTTATTTAATTCAGTTACAGTGCTTCAAGAGGATGCCACTCATTCTCCACAAAAGCAGAGCCTGACACTCCATGCAGCTACACCTATTATCCATCTCTATTAAATTGTACCAGCCTCAGTGAAATTTGCCTTGTTTGTTCATTTGGAAAAGTTTTACCAGAGGTTCTCATGGAATCAGAACTGGTCCCACAGTCTTTAAGTTCAGCTACATTTCAGTGAGGTTTTACGAAAAACATTTTTTCTTCAGTGCATACAGACCTGGAAACCCAGGGCAATTTCACCTTCTAGAAAGTTATTTTCAAAGCCAGTAAGTACAAAGATTTAGGAACTTGCAGACACTGGTAGCAGCTCAACTACCAGAGAATGAGAGGAATGCTTCAGTATCAAAGTTCCTAGTGGTATTGCACTGCAGCAGTGCAAGGCTCTATTTGTGGTTCCTGTAGTAATCTTCAATAGTTTCTGGAGTTGAAGTAACACCACAGTGACTGTGATGTCGTCCCTGTACATGCGGGCCAGGTCCTCAGGCAGTGTCAGCATGGCAGCCAGCTTCTCCGGGTCCACCTCGCCGTACTCGTTGCTGCCGATCGCGTGCCGGATCAAAATGGGTGGCGATGTTTCTGGTCCAGGGAGGCCAGGCCCTTGCTCTTCCTCTGCAGGCAACAGGTTGTGCATGTAACCCAAATTAACTGGTTTCTTAAAAGTCAGTGATGGTTTCTGCATGTTGAGCTCTGTAAGGTGTCCAGCAACAAGTTTTACAACCTTCTCATTACTCAGCATCTCCCATAGCCCATCTGAAGCAATAACAAGAAACTTATCCTTGCTCCTTAATTTGTGATACGTTACTTCAGGTTCTGCAGTTAAATAAGGGGGGTATGGTAGTTTGGAGGAACATACTGATAAATGTTTAGAGCCTCAACATCACAGCTGTTCTCGAGAATGCTGTGTTGCAATTCTTTACTCCATTTTAATTGCACATCTCCAAAAGCTCTGGAGGGCATGAGAATCCCCAGTAATCTGTCATTCACAAATAGGGTTTTCTCCTCAGATCTAGGATGTTCTCTCTTCAATCTTCTAATTTCAAATTCATCATAGGCATTGTGGTCTCGGGTTAGAGGGAGAGTAGACCATGTTCCATCTTCTTCACGAACCCCTAAAACCGCTCTGCAATCACCGGTGTTTGCCACGTGTAGGTGAACACCGTCAATGTGAGCTACACAGGCTGTTGCACCAGAAAAAGCTACTTGCAGGGCAATATTTCTCATCAACTCGCTTTCCTGAGGAGCCTGAACTTCCAGTGATATGTCTGAGTCTAACCTTTTGAATGCACAAATCATGGCTTCTTCTAAACTAAACCCCAGCTCAGTGTCCAGGTCCAGCAAGTGCTGCCAGTAAACCCGAAGGTTTTCAAAGTACTGTGAGGTGATTTCCCGGTACTCTACATCGTTGGGATGCTTGTGCCACTGCAGGATGGGCCGCACTGGTTTCATGGCCTCCACGGCCAGCTCGATCTCCTCCAGGCTCTGGCGGGACATGAGGGACACGGCGATGTAGTGCAGCAGCCTCTCGCTCACGGCCTGGGCGCAGGCGGCGCCCGCATGGCCGTCGAACACCCCGAACATCATCCCCGCCGTCTGCAGGCATGTGGCCGCACTCCGCCGGTCCTCCATGGGGCTGTTGGAGGCCAGCTGGTTGCTTTCAAACCTCAGCACGGAATTTGCATTCTTGACCATTCAAATCCAGTGTTTTGTGGGATAATTCACCTGCTCTGAGCATGTCGTTGATTTGTGCTGGAGACAACTGGAAAGAAAAGTGTTCTTCTTCGGTGGAAGTGTGTCGGAATGCTTTGGGTAAGGAGAAGGTACTGTCTAAGCTGCAGCTCCCAGCACGGTAGGGACATGTTTTGGAGAAAACAAGCTTCCATTTGATCTTGTTTCTATTTGGGATACAGATGGAGTACCAACGTCCTTTCCCTTGTAAAACAATGCTGCTTCTGGCTGAGCTTAAAATCCAGGATGATACAGTTCTTGACATCATAAGTCACTCCAAAAATAGAGCACCTTCCTTCAGTAACACGGAATGTCCTTGCAGCCTGGAATATAAATGCAGGAAAGGGAAAATAATTAGAAAGTTCATAAGAAGCTTTCCATGCAGAAATACAAAAGCATGTCTAGAGCTCTCAGAAATATTCAGAACTTTTTTCCAAAGAGATCACTATAGTTGAGGCATCTCAAAAGCGATACAATTTCCATCCCTTAATTATAACCAAGGATATGACTGCTCCTTTTAACTCATCAGAAGAGATAATTTTTACTTTCCAGACAAGTATTTTTCCCTCATTGTAGCAAGACTAAGAAAAAATGGCAACATTACAAGAAATGCTATTGGAAACTGTACAACGAAAAGCCTCATCTTTCAAGTCATGGCACAGAACAAACAGACCCAACGAGATTGAAAGTAGGGACTTAAGTGACAATTAATGCACAGCTCTCACAAAAGCCTGCTAGAGTACAACTCTATTAATAGACTCAAAACTTCAAACCCAAGAGAAGATAAGTACTTAAACCCTGGGGAAAGACTGAAAGATGTGGCCAGTTAATGATTTATGTGCACTACCACGATCCTCACAACTAGAACAAGCCAGTCTACCTTTCCAATTCTGTTACAGTTTATAAGCTCAGCTGCTCTTTTTTTTTTTTTACTTTCAAGGTCTTAACCAACCTTCAGGCAGCAGGATCTTTT